>NC_137831.1:10731574-11421574 GCF_963921795.1 Nannobrachium achirus | reverse complement strand
GATCCCTGATGTCATCGATATATATCACTGGCCTGATGGCCAAGACATCGCCCATATCTGTGTGGTTGGTTCAGATAGGGATCTCCATGTATGGGCATAAAATATATTGTATGTTGTGATGTCATGGGAACCACTCTAACAGAATCCCTTTTATGCCCATATATGGAGATCCCTGATGTCATCAATATTAAGCCCATATCTAACAGGACTTCATGTGGTAATGCCCATAAATGGAGGAAGACAGCCCATATCTGTGCGGCTGGTTTTAAGAGTTTTAAGCATAATTTGAATCATCGCCATATTACCGTAAATCGCTATCATTTTGGTCTCAATAATCACTTTTGCCTGATGAAGACGTAAAGTGAAAACGTTGCAGTTGCCTATAATAAAAGTACGTTTTTGGAGCATATCGTCGTTGTCGGGCGGAAACCTCGTATCTCCGAGTTTCAAGTGAGTATACGTTCTTTCACAAAGCAAAGCCCCGCTTCACCATACAAGGCCGTCGCACAAAAGTAGTGAAAACAGCAGATCTACAAGCACACAACGCCTCGCACCGCAAGGCGTTGTGTGCTTGTAGATCGGCTGTTTTCACTAGTTTAAATCATTTTTTTAAAATGATAAATGCAAAACGAACGGTTTTGGACATACAAGGTTTTCACCCGACAACGACGATATAAACAGTGTGCAGGCGTTCCTCTCCTTCCGGTGTCAATAATCGTGACATGACATTTTAACCCATTTAGGCCTAGAATTATTGAATGCTTTAACCAGTGAAAAATAGCAGATATACAAGCTCACAGTGCGGCACCGAGTGCCGCACTGCGAGCTTGTAGATCTGCTATTTTTGAAAAAGTCGTGAAAATGTGTGCAAATCTTTGAATATAATGTATTTTCAAAGCAAACGTTTGTAACTCAAATTTTGCTTCTGGGTGGTCCCTGGAACTAAATGTTTTGAGATGGGGGTCCGTGGCCAAATACATGTCATTTTGGGGGTCCTTGACATGTAAAGGTTTGAGAGCCACTGACATAGTAGTCTCTCAAGAACAGACTAACTGAGCTCCAGTTAAGTGAAAAGGACCTTTTCTTTAACGATGGCTAAGCCAGATTGCTGACATAGAAACATAGGGTTTTTCAAAAAATCTTAGAAGGATTCAAAAGACACTTATAGAATCGGGTCAAAATTCAAATTTTCACGATTTAAAAAAAAATAGCAGATCAAAAGCTTGCAGCGCGGCACTCAGTGCCGCGCTGTGAGCTTGTAAATCTGCTATTTTTCAATAGTTAAAGCATAAAATAATGATACACAAAATGTGTACCCGTTCTGAATGGGTTCATATATCCCCATCCCTAGCAGGATCACCTTGGGGTGCTGCGCCTCCATGGCCTTCTTGCCGTCCCAGGCCCAGCTCCTCTTGGTGAAGTAGTTGACGGTGGCGAACTCGATGAGGGCGGAGAAGACGAAGGCGTAGCACACGGCGATGAACCAGTCCATGGCGGTGGCGTACGCCACCTTGGGGAGAGAGTTCCGGGCGCTGATGCTCAGCGTGGTCATGGTGAGCACGGTGGTCACGCCTATAGGGTCACCAAACAGAACACAAAGACGGTGGTGCATGGGCAGGGGCGTCACATTGGGAGTGGGACTGAGTTACTAGGGCCCAAGGGAGGGGAGGGGCATTAATTATTTTATACCTTAGCCCAGGGGTAGGCAACCTTAGGCACGGGTGTCAACATTGGCACAGGGGATGGTGATCACCGGCACACTAGCAGAAGTGTGAGAGAGGACTTTTTATTTTAAAAACAAATATTTTTTTAAACGTCAATTAAATGTAGTTAAGATCATTTTTTGCAAATTACATCTTGCACAAAATTCTACATTCATTAAAACTCTGAACTCTGACTGGGGAGGGAGTCAGGGAGATATGTGGATTATTGCTCTGAGTCTAATGATCGTCGTTATGTCCTGCCAATCAAAATATGTCAAAATATTTGTCATTAAAATGTATGTTGACATGGCACACTGACACTCAAGAAAATAAAAAACATGGCACTTCATTTCAAGAAGGTTGCTGACCCCTGCTTTAGCCTTTGAAAAATAGCAGATCTACGAGCTCACAGCGCGCTGCGAGCTTGTAGATCTGCGATTTTTTTTGAAACGTCGTGAAAATGTGTGCAAATATTTGAATATGTATTTTTCAAGCAAACTTATTTGCTTCTGGGGGGTTCCCTGGAACTAAATATTTTGAGATGGCGGTCCGTGGCCAAATACATATAATTCTGGGGGTCATTGACATGAAAAGGTTTGAGCACCACCACTGACATAGAAACATAGGTTTTTCAAAAAACCTTAGAAGGATTTGAAATATTCAAAAACTTTCTTTTCAAGATTTTTCAAAAATAGCAGATCTACAAGCTCACAGTGCGGCACTCGGTATATCTGCTATTTTTCAATAGTTACAGTAAAGCACAAAATAATGCGTAATAATGAGTTCCCAGTCGGGTTAAACCCCCCCCCCCCCCTATGAAGAACATTCATGGGGGGCCCGCAGTGAATCCTTGTACCCAGGGCCCAGAATCTGGTGCGACACCCCTGGGTCCACACACCAAATAGACAGGCTGAGGATGATCCTGTCTGTGTTCCCGCTAATTAAATAAAATTAATTAAAATCCTTGAAATGGAAAGCTCTAATGCTTCTGTTAGTTTGCCATTAAGCACTTAAATCCAATATACTTCATTGACCGGGCCCGGGCCGCGGTCCCCCCAGGGGCCTAATGTGTTCCCTCCAAACCAAATCTCCTCCACAAAATGAGCCGCCCAAAGGTTCGCCTATTATGACCAGAATAAGGAACACTACGGGTCACATGGATGAAAAACAGCACCATATAACTTTCCTCTTCTAGCCCGGACTTGAACCCGGTTTACTGCAGTGTGCTGACATTTTTGCCATTGAGCTAGTAGAGCCGGACTGCTTGCTCAGGGGATAAATGTAATCTTGACCATCAGGTCAAAATTTGTGTCAGACAAAATATACAACTACCCGTATATTGTTATCGTCACTGTCGGGCAGAAACCTCGTATTTCAAGTTTCAAATTTGTAAATCTTTTCGCAAAGTAAAGCCCTGCTTCACCATACAAGGCCGTTGCACAAAAGTAGTGAAAACAGCCGATCTACAAGCACACAACGCCTCGCAGTGTGCTTGTAGATCGGCTGGTTTTCACTAGTTTAAATCATTTTTAAAATGATAAATACAAAACAAACGGTTTTGGACATACAAGATTTCCACCAGACAATGACAATATGTTATATTGTATTACCAAACAAAATTACATTTTATCAATTGAAAGAAAGTTAATTAGTGCAGCTTTATCTGTCAATGGAATTAACGACAATACAATAAGTGATAAGGCACATTCCCACTGGGCCAGATAACAGATAAAAAAATCTCTTTCTCTAGATATTTTCCATTCAAGTGGATGGTAGATACAGATAAAAAAAATATCTGTCACAGATAAAACAAATATCTGTGGCAGATATTGTTTTATCTGTATCTACCATCCGCTTGAATGGAAAAATATCTGGAGAAAGATATTTTTTTCATCTGTTATCTGGCCCAGTGGGAATGGGTCTATATTCATAATTTGACTGCTGCTCACCGAAGACGGTCCTGGCAGGGACGGACTCTCTGTTGAGCCAGAAGGACACCTGGGACAGTATGACGGTCATGAAACATGGCATGTACGTCTGGATGACAAAGTAGCCAATCTTCCTCTTCAGGTAGAAGTGGCACATCATCACCGTGTACTGTCCTGCAAGGTGAACACACACACACACACAAAGCTTGAAGGACAAAGTAGACGTGTCGGACTCATGTGACATGTAGTATAGTATACAGCAGGGGTCTTCAACAGGGGGCCAGGGGGTCCTCATAGTTACTACATGGGCTCCTCCTTTTTAACCACTTGAACCCTAGTGTCCATATTCGGAGAACTTTAGCCAAAAATAGCAGCTCTACAAGCTCACAATGCCTATGCCCTGCGAAGCGTTGTGAGTCTGTAGATCGGCTATTTTCGGCAACGAGCTTTGGTGTAGAGGGGGAAAAGAGCAGAGTGAAAGATCAAGTTTTAAAAGTATTGACAGTTCAAGTTAAATATCTGAAAACACAAATTGACATGAATCCAAAATACTGATGATTGTGCTGTCAAAAGGTTGTGGGGGTCCCTTCATCATCTCTCTCTCTCAACTAAGGGGTCCTTGGACTGAGAACATTGAAGACACCTGGTATACCGTCTACTGCTGTAGAGCTACGGTATATTATGTTGTGACCGCTGGTAGTTAATTATAGTGCGGTTGCTATAGGCAACACATAATTGCATTCGGTCAGAGAACTTTTTACCAGCAAAGTGAACCTGTGTTTTGTACGCGTTTTGAGTGATGTTATCTGGGTTGTAAGGCTACACAACAGAAAAGTTACGTTTTTGGTAATGCTTCACTTGACATCACAATATCTAATTGCGACCGCCAGTATGTGAACAGTCACAGCTTGTCTGTATCTTTGTCTATAACGCCTGACACTGTGGTTCCCCTGACACATCACTGTGACATCACATGTGACATCAGGACTTCATATGGGAATGCCCATATATGGAGGAAGAGTGGAAGACAGCCCAATATATGTGTGGCTAGTTCAGACAGGGATCTCCATGTATGGGCATGAAATGGATTATATGTATGATGTCAGATGTGATAGACGTCATTGGATTTTCACATAACAAATACCCTACCCTCCCTGCCCCTTCCTTGTATATACTGTACATACTGATTGTTTAGACTTACTGTTACCTGCCCCTTCCTTGTATATATTGTATATACTGTACTTACTGATTGTATAGACCTACTGTTTTCTTTTTTTCTTTACATATCTACTGCATAGTACTGTGTTCTATTTGTCTGTCATTCAATGTTATATGAGATACTTTAATGGTTTCCTGTTGAAATAAGCTTAGTCTTTTCATGGATCTCCTTTTAGTAGACCTTGTACCAGTGAACTGTACCGTCATGAATCTGTACATTTTCCTATGCAAACTTCTAATAAAGCCTTCAATCAATCAATCAATCAAAATAACTGAGTAAGCATGCATGTTTGGGGTCTCACAGCATATCTCCAAGATTCTCCATATACAGTACATGGATCTCCATATATGGGTAACTGGTCCGATATACATCACTGGCCAGACGGCCACATGGCTAGGGCGAGGTCGCTTGTCGCTCTGAGGCGTCTTACGATCACCTCATGTCCGTGAGTCACGCTCATGTCCCTGAGTCATGCTAATACACAACATTTTGTTACCTATCGACTTAGGTTCCTCCATCTTATTCCATCCATGAAGGCAGTTCACAAAAAGTTGTAAGTAACACATTTGGTGTAGCACTCACTCACAGCTTCACAGGCTTTAACACACTGTTTAACTGAACGCTAGAAGCCCTGTTGTTTCAGCGCTGTTTCAGGACGGTCACTTCTCGGCCTTAGGGCGTCTTACTTGTATAAATGGCAAGACGGAATTAATTTCCTAGTGGATTCCTTGTGACTTGCATCAGTACAACCACACTTACTCAAGAGTTAAACTATCGTTAAACATTTACAAGAAGTCTAATTAGAGAATGCAGACGAATTGTTATTTTGATCGATGTTTTCCTTGTAGTGTTATGTCTCCAATTGGTACCATATCAATACAGCATGGAATTGTGGACAAAATATTATCCAACGACAATATATGTATTGGGTCTGTCTGAGAGGCTAAATCTCATCAAATGGTGGTCCATGGCTCAAATTGCCGAACAAATAACGGAACATGATGTGAAAAAAAGGTTGAAAACCACTGCTTTAACCATCTGAATATTAGCCTGGCATTGCTCATACTAATTCCTCACAGCGTGTCACTACCGCCAAGGGGTGGTGTTGTGCAGTCTGGTTTATTAACCAGGCTATCTGAATATTGCATTTGAGGCTTTATAAAAACCTTTATCCTACAGTCTTTCCCCACACTGTACAGCAAAATCCCTGAGTGTTAATCGAACTCTGAGGGTGTAGAAATGAACCCATCCATGTTTACATAGCTGAGCAGGGACGTGCAGAGGATGTTAGAGAGGCAGGGGCTGAGATTTCTAAAAGGGCATTTGGTGGAAATATCTAAAATAGCAGACCTATAAGCTTGGAGGTCGGCTATTTTCAGTGCTTGATACCACACTGAACTAAGCATAATCAAGTCAATACAAGAGATGTGGTGTTTGGATTTCTACAGCGAAAGAGCAATTCTTTCAACGTAAGGTGCTGCATTCAAGTTCAGGAGAGTTTGGACAAGTCAATTCTCTTGAATTCTGGATTCAGGTATGGCATGGAAAGAGGGCATTTGCGTTTGTTTCACCATAGTAAAAACTGCATTCATGGTCTGGAGAGGGCACTTTTTACAGACGGGTAAAAGGGCAGGGGCTCAAGCCACCTTTGATGTCTATGTGTGCACGTGCCTGTAGCTGAATGTCCACACAGGAGTCTGCAGTGTGCATCTGAACTTCTATGAAAGATACACTGACTATATTCCACAAACACAGCTTTCGCTGGGCAAAATCGGATTTTTGAGCCTCCCTAATCCCTGGTCACAATCTGCATCCTGCCATCAGAGAGAGAGAGAGAGAAAGAGAGAGAGAGAGGGGGGGGGGGGAGAAGGAAGGAGGAGTGCTATGGGAAGTGCTAAGCCCTGCCCACTCTGCCCTCCAAATCCCATCACACGCGCACGCACGCACACACACACACACACACACACACACACACACACACACACACACAGAGAGAGAGCATGATCTCTGCTGCTGACTCCCACGCACAGTACTTTTCAGCACACACAAACACACACACACACACACACACACACACACACACACACACACACACACACACACACACACACACACACACACACACACACACACACACACACACACACACACACACACACACACACACACACACACACACACACACACACACACACACACACACACACACACAAAGAGCCGCTCGCTGAGCGGGACACTCCCTACCGCTAATCACAGTCGGACACGGAGTGGAGCCGAAGCACGTTGACACTCCATTTACTTATTTCGTTCTTTTTCTCCCATTCCTGACATTTCCTATTCTTTTTTTCCCCCGTATACACGATTGTTGTTGTTTCTTTTTTTCTTTTTTTTTCACTTCCGTCACAACCTGCTCCGGGCGGCGACATCATGACGGGGTCACGGTGGTGACCCGTCTGGGGTGACGACGCGACAGCAGCTGTGACCGGACCTCAGGACGGCTGGTGTCCCACCGCTACACCCCCTCCCTCCCTCAGCACCGGGATTTGTCCGTGTTGTCGTCCTGCGTTCCGTGCCGGGGAGGGGAGCTTCGTCACAACGTCTCCCCCACCCCACACACACACCAGTGCTGGAATAATGCGTCACCTGTCTGGGGACACCTGATCCAGGAACTGGAAATGTCTGCGGAGAAGGTGTATACCAGCTAGTTCCTTCCCTACTCTGGAGGCCAGGAGAGAGGAGGCCGCGACTACTGAGAGAGGGGAACCAGACCGGCCATCCAGAGCCTGTCTGCAAATACAAGTCTACAACCTGAGGAATGGGAGGACAACCTGTGAGTCACACAAAGGCTCCAAATGACTTTCCTCCCAATAGCATACAAGCCTTACCAGAACTAATCGTTATGTTTTGAGGTTTGATGATTTGTTTTTGTTGTTTTAATAGAGCGGTCCTCTCGTCCTCTTGAATTTACTTGTAAGAAACATCATAATTCATACTGTAACGCAATGATTTCTTTCGAATAAAACTTGAACTTCGACTTGAATGTGACGCGACGTCGCCAATTCCGTCCCCATCCCGCCATGCCTGGCGCGGGACGGCCTCATCAGCACCCCCGGAGCCGCCGCCACCACTGTTGCCGCCACAACCAGCAGCCCTCGCCCCTGTCGGGCCCCGTGGCGCCCCCATGACTCCCCGTCCCCGTCACTCGTTGCTGCCGCTGCACTGCCTTTCTCGGCCTCTCACGGTGACATCGGCCCCCGACCCGGGAGGGGAGGATACGAAGGAGAAGAAGGAGAACCCGTCGTTTTTTGGCCCTCCAATCCTGACAGGATTGGAGGAGGAGGAGGAGGAGGGGGAGGGAGAGGAGGAGTGATGAGGAGGAGGAACAATATGGTCCTCTGGTGGATTGTTGTACCGTCGCTGCTGATCTCTTCCCTGGGCCTTGTCCGCGCCGAGCTGCCTTTCGTCTCTGACAACAACGCAGCCATGCTGGTCGATTGGTGAGTAGGGGGAGGGCACTGACTTTTCTAATTGCGTAAACCATTGTTTTTCAAACTTTCAAATTGCAAGGTCTTCCCATGGCTCCCCTTAACTCTGACAGTGTACAAATGGAACCACATGGACCCGTTAGGGTTCATTTGGTTCCATTTAAGAGTTTCAGAGTCTCCCTTGAGAGTTCAGAGTTACAGACTTGTATGGGTCAATTTAGACCCCCATAAAGGATCCCCTAAGAGTCCCTGGAATCCACTTTGAGAACCACTGGCGTAAACCATTGCAAACTAGTCCTGTGTCGGGGGGTATGCACAGTATATCGTCACTGTCGGGCAGAAACCTCGTATCTCCAAGTTTCAAATGTGTACGTTCTTTTGCAAAGTAAAGCCCTGCTTCATCACACTAGGACCTCGCACAAAAGTAGTGAAAACAGCCGATCTACAAGCACACAACGCCTCGCGATGCGAGGCGTTGTGTGCTTGTAGATCGGCTGTTTTCACTAGTTTAGTACATTTTTTAGGTTTTGGACATACAAGGTTTCCACCCGACCACGACGATATGAGGGATTGTATGTACGGTAGGATTGAGTCTCAGAAGTAATGTTGGAGAACCCAGACCGATGCCCGTTGGGCAGAACAGTCACCACTGACGTGTCTGTGATGTAGGCATTGTTTCAGCATGTGGATGTTACCATGGTGGCGACACTGTTTATTATCAGTGATGTCAGCATGCAGACAGATGGCGGACATCATCTCCAAATTTGGGCATCGTTTCAGCATGCGGCTGTAATCATGGTGGTCGACACAGTTTAGTATCATTGATGTCAGCATGCTCATCTCCAAACACAACAGGATTCAAATAAAAAAAATGGCAAAGGTAGCAAAGGTAGCTCAAAACCTTTGGTGCTTCTGTGTGATGCTGTAGCATGATCAAGTAAGACATTCATTTACGAAAAAAGATGTTATCATAAACAGCCTTTTGATCTCTGTTTAGACGATTATTTTGGGGCAGACACTTGCAATAAGTATCCTCACGGCCCAGTGGGCCCACCAGTGGGGCTCCGGCCCATATGTTGAGAACCCCTGTCCTATAGGAATGCTCCTTCTGTGGGAATGCACCTTAGAGGGGCTACACTCACAGCACTATTTTAGTCCATCCTTATTTGCCTTTTTTTACTATTTTGAAAAACATCTTAAAATACTTAAAATAGACGATCTACATCGACACTTTGTGAGCTTGTGGTCCAGCTATTTGAACTATTTATTTTATTTGTTAATTTTATTTAATTTTTCAAAAAAAAAAAAATATATATATATCTGAGTGGTTGTTTAGGCTTAAACCTGAATAAAAACGTAATATATATTTTTTTTTTATTATGCATGGCATAGCCCCTTTAAGGACTGGTATGGGGAGACAGACAGCAGACTTGGAGCACAGCCCAGAAACATACCTTGTGTTTATGAGAAAACATACTCTCCGATAGCATTTGGAGATGCTGTCGACTCTATTTACTTTCATTGTCAAGTATACTGTGTGCCATTGCAAAACAGATTGTAACTGATTCTCCCCCGTATCGCTGCGAGACGCTGATGGTCTCCGAGTGGACGCAGAGCGGGGACATTATTGCATCTCGCTCAGTGTAAACACCAGCTCGCTATCACCTTGCCTCGGGTCGCACTTAAAGTCTCAAATACCTGGAACGCGCCCGAGTCGCGTTAGATTTGAACCACTTTAACCATTATTTTCATGCTTTAACTATTGAAAAATAGCAGATACACAAGCTCACAGCGCGGCACCGAGTGCCGCGCTGCGAGCTTGTAGATCTGCTATTTTTGAAAAATCGTGAAAGTGTGTGCAAGTCTTGGAATATCTTTGACCCGATCTTTGACCCGACTTCTAAATCCTTCCTCTAAATCAGCTGTTCTCAAACTTTTTCATGTCAAGGACACCCAAAATTACATGTATTCGGCCGCAGACCCCCATCTCAAAATATGTTGTTCCAGGGACCCCCCAGAAGCAGAGATTTGAGTCACAAAAGTCTGTTTTGAAAAATATATATTGAAAAATGTGCACACATTTTCACAATTTTTCAAAAATAGCAGATCTACAAGCTCGCAGCGCGGCACTCGGTGTGAGCTTGTACATCTGCTATTTTTCATTAGTTAAAGCATTCAATAATTGTAGGCCTAAATGGGTTAAAGTCCACCACTGTCGACGGAGTGTGAAGTAGAACGGTGTTGTTTTTGCGACTGTCAGGTCGCAAGTCACTATGAAAACCTCCACCGGCTGTCCCTCCGTCAATCTGTCCGTCACGTCACGTCACATCACATCACATCACACTTTTGGCCTTACTCTTATCTCCGGCACCGTTGCCCCTATCCATGCCAAACTTTGCACACACACTCCTTAGCTGGCAAACCACAACCTCCGTCCCTGATTTCTCAGCGCCACCATGAGGTAACTTGCTTTTTTGCAGACATCATTAATGGACACTGCTCCTATGTTGACTAAAATCATGCACAGCAGACTTACAGGCATATTTGTGTATACCTGGTGGTCGCTTATCTCCCGATTAGGGAGTCTTACTGGTTGTAGAATGTAAAATGTAGTATAATAAGAATATATGTATTTTTGACAGTTTACTTTACTTGTCACACAACAGACAGACAGACAGACAGACAGACAGACAGACAGACAGACAGACAGACAGACAGACAGACAGACAGACAGACAGACAGACAGACAGACAGACAGACAGACAGATATTGCTCACTCATCTTTTCCTAATATGGCCAAATGTTTTCAAACAGCCTAGCAACTTTGAAAGAGTAACTCTGTAAAAGTATCACATTGCACACTGCACAATGTGCTTTCTGATCAGTTGGTTCAGTTGGTCAAAAACATTCCTCAACTGAATACTGCTGCTCAGTGAATGCAACATGTCTCCTGCTACCTTTGTCTGATTTCCTTTTTTTTAAAGGATACTTGCTTATTCTCACCATGGGCTTTGCCCAGCGATTGAAATACACCTTCCTCCTCCACACTGAGCACGTACAATAGCCCTCTGGCTTACTTTCTCTTAATAACACCAGCTACCTTGTTTGGATTCAGAGTTGTGCCCTTGCATTGCTTTTACTTTACTGACTTTGGGGACTTATAGCGGTCATACTGCAAAAAGCGGAACTCTGCCTCTATCTAAAAGAGGCAGTTCTGGATTATCCAGTCCTGGCAAAGATTTCAGAAGAGGGTTAAAATAATGATATGTCGCGAGGCGTTGAGAGCTTGTAGATCTGCTATTTTTGGCTGAAGTTCTCCTCAGAGTATAGGGATGCGATCGGGTTCAATTGTTCATTTAAAATAATTATTCTATCACACAAGGATTTGGGCGGCTCCCCTGCAGTAACTCTGAGGACCCCCTTGGGGTCCCGGACCCTCTGTTGAAGACCCCTGGTTTAAACTGACGAATTCCTGATATTATCAAAGTATCCTCGGCACCCCTGGACCGGTGTCACGCCACCCTTGGGTGTCACGGCACCCACTTGGAGCCCTACATTATATTGTTGTTGTCGGGTGGAAACCTTGTATGTTCAAAACCTTCTCTTCTTGTGTTACTATTTTAAAAACTATTTAAAATAGTGAAAATAGCCGATCTACAAGCACACACCGCCTCGCATCGCGAGACTGCTATTTTCACTACTTGTGTGACACTTTTGTATCATGAAGTAGGGCTTTTATTTTACCAAAAAACATACACATTTGAAACTTGGAGATACAAGGTGTTTGCCTGACAGTGACGGTATTCATCATTTTCACTCCCAGCACCTTATATTTATAGCATATTTTAGTGATTATGTTGTGAGGAAAACATTGAGATAATAGCCATTTTGGTTAGAACTGACTGAAAATAACTTTGTACTTCAAGTTTAAAATGATACTAAATATGTTTTTAAGTGTCCAAATAAATTCCAAATATTATCAAATTATCTCGCGGCACCCCTGGACTGCCATGGTGGCACCCCAGGGTGCCCCGTCACCCACTTTGAAAACCCCTGCCCTATGGAGACACAGAGAGAGGCTATTTTCATTGGATGTCAATGACATTCCCACAGTAGGGATGTTATGGCTCAAGTGGCTGCATGCAAAGTCAGGGGTTGACACTAAGGTCTCAGAGGCACTTGCCCATCGGGCAAGTACAGGTCATGTTCTACTTGCCCGAAGGTAATGCCCACTTGCCCGAAAAGTAAATCGTCCTTTATAAAATGATAGGTACGATTTTAATTACCGCTCAATTTAACACTTATTTCTTTACTTTCTGGGCCTGTGCGATAAAATGTCATACCTCAATACCTCCAAATCCAAATACCAAATACTTTAGCTATGATTGAATATGTCTATGGCTTCACACTTGTTATTTTTTATTTTTAAATGTAGCAACAGTAAAAACAGCACATTATAGGTAAATAGTGCTCTTATTTTACATTCCACAGACCAGAAGACACAGCGCACTGGCCACGTTCAGGTGTTTAGACAGATATCTGATGTTTATAGACATTTGTGTCCCCTCTCAAATGAGCACTTGCCCTGTCGGGCAACCTGAAAGCCAACTTCACCTGCCCTGACGTTTTATTTACCTGCCGGGGGCAGGTGGGCAAGCCTTAGTGTCAATGCCTGCAAAGTGGCAAGTCACTCTGCTATAGCCTTCACAGTCTACCAGACAACTAACCGGGCCTAACGGGCCTGGGTCAATTCTTACTGTGCATCCAGCCCGGCCAGCCCTAACCAAGACGTGCAGGGTGCATCAAATACCAATAAGGAAACCAGTCAATCAATGCCTGAGCCCTTTAGCCATGCAGTCAACCAGAAAGAATAGGCTGGGGGCAGTGCGGTGTAAAGTAACTAAGTATATGTACTCAAGTACTGTCATTCTGAGTTGTTGTTTTTTTTTACTTTACCAGAGTATTTCCAATTTTCTGTACTTTTACTTCTACTCCACTACTTCTCAGGGGCAAATATTGTATGTTTACTCCTCTACAATTACGACGTGTTGTGTGCATGTAGATAACCCTGCTATTTTAAAAAATATTTTGTATAGGCTACATTTTACACATACTGAACAGTATGATGTGGTTAATGCAGGTTTTATAATAATTATAAAAATCTACAAAGTAACTAGTAACTTAAGTTTTCAAAGAAGTGTAGCGGAGTAAAAGTACAATATTTGCCTCTGATGTGTAGTGGAGTAGACGTAAAAGTATTGAAAATCGGAAAAACTCAAGTAAAGTACAAATACCAAAACATTTTACTTACAGTATTTACTGTACGTAAAAGTAATTAGTAACTTTACACCACTGTTAACCATATATCACGGAACAATCGATAGAATGACAGTACAATCACATCAACATCCATTCATGTAAGAACTACATGCCACAGGGAGGAGTCCGGGGAGGTGGAGGGAGTTTGAACTCAGGACACCTAACAGTACAAGACACATAGATAGGACTAGCCTGATTTCAGACTCTGCGCTGAGCTTGAGTATGACATTGTCCTATTGACAAGAGATTTCAAAGGGGAGGGGATTTGAAATTTGAAATTCCCAATCCCAAGAGGTGGGAGGGGTTGTGTTTGACTTGTGTGTACACAAAAACATTCCCCCCTCCCCCTCCCCTCTATGACAGGCATCAAACAGGTCGTTGTCTTCGATGCTAACGAGGTGTGCACGACCCCCCTTTGAAGTTCAAAGGGAGCAATTAAAAGCTTTGGCTGAGCTCCCCCCTCCGCTGTTTCTGTTGATTTTCAAAAGTTAGACCCACCCCCTCCTCCGTCTTGCATTGATTTCATTGGCTGGTACGCCAAGATACCATATCAAGTTAAGCGTCATATGACAACACCAGACCAAGAGAACCAGTCTGCTCAGAGAGTGGGCGGGTCTATGGGCTGGAGCCAGGCAAAGATAGGACAGCTGTACATCAAGCCGTGACGGACAATCATGGATGAATGAACAGTGAACAGAGGACAGCTTAAATGCACCGCCTGTGGGTATGAGGGCGTGTGTGAAATTAGCTTATGGCAAATGAGAGCTGAACGTGGAGGGAGACTGACCTGTTGGTGTATTAATTAGCTTGTTAGAGAATTAATGAATGGGAGGGGCGGGGGGAGTGGGGGGGAGTGATCTAGCATGTTAACCTCCTGCCTGAAAAGAACTAATGTTTGACTGTGGTAATGGTACTTTTACTTAATTTCTTTTTAAATGTGCACTTATATAGCGCTTTTTTATTCAAAGTGCTTTACATAGATTGAGCATTACATTCACCCATTCACACAAAGTGAGCAAGCATGTAACCGTGCCTGATCTTTTTTTTCTTTTTTTTAAGTAAATTCTGAATATCAGACTTTTACTTGTATCAGAGTATTTCTACATTGTGGTAATGGCACTTTGACTTAAAAATGATGCATTTACTGTATATAGCGCTGTATTCCAAAGCAACTTAACATAGATTGTGTATTACATTCACCCATTCACACACACATTCGTACCCCGATGGCAGAGGAAACCATGCTCAAGGACACTACCACACTAACTCTGGGGGAGCCTGGGATCGAACTGGGAACCCATCCGGCCGCTCTACCGGCGACTCTACCCCTGAGCCACTGCCGCATCTTAAGTACAAAATGAGTACTTCTTCTATCACTGATGGTTCCCAACCTTTTCTGGATCCAGTGGTGGAAAAAGTACTCACATTATTTAATTAAGTAATCATATCAATCTGCAATACAGAAGTAAAAGTCCGGAATTGAAAATGTACTTGAGGAAAAGAACAGAAAAGTGTTGGCATAAAAATGTACTTAAAGTACCAAATGTTTGAAAATATCAGATCTACAAGTGAGATTGTCTATTTTCAAATAACCAAGGTATGAAATAGGGCTAAAGTGGTTTATATATGTTTTATAATATTATAATGAATGTAGCGGAGTAAAAGTGCAACATTTGGATCTGAGAAGTAGCGGAGTAGAAGTAAAAGTATTGGAAATTGGAAATGCTCAAGTAAAGTACAGCTGAAAACAAAAATTGTAATTAAGTACAGAACTTACTTACTAAGTAAATGTACTTAGTTACTTTGCCACTGGCCACAGTAACACTATATGGCCATTAGTACTATCACAACATAAATCCACAGTATTTAACACTTATGTTAATTAAAAAATATATATCACAAATCATAAATATATGTCATTGTTTTCGCAACTATTTGGGGGCCCGCTTGCAATATCCCCACCAGCCCACTAGTTGAGGAATCACTGCTGTACAAAATGAGGACGGGGGTGTCCTTCGTTTTTTCATAGCATTTCCGTGCGCATGTGTGCTAGTGTGCTAGTGTGTGTGTGTGTGTGTGTGTGTGTGTGTGTGTGTGTGTGCGTGTGTGCGTGTGCGTGTGCGTGTGCGTGTGTGTATTACGGTTCCACTTTACATAAGAGTATTAAGCAGATGCCTTTCAGTCTATTCACTGCCCTCCCCCTTCCCCTGTATGTGCCGCGGCTTGGCAATCCAATCCCTGCTCACTCAAACGCACGCACGCACGCACACACACACAAACACACACACCAACAGGCAGGCAAGCTGGGGACAGCCCACAAACAACGACCGACCAATCCGCAGCCAGCCGGTGATGTCATCTACTTATGCAAACGCTGATGGGCAGTTGACTGAAGATTAACCCTGAGGGCTCAGCCCTGTGTGTGTGTGTGTGTGTGTGTGTGTGTGTGTGTGTGTGTGTGTGTGTGTGTGTGTGTGTGTGTGTGTGTGTGTGTGTGTGTGTGTGTGTGTGTGTGTGTGTGTGTGTGTGTGTGTGTGCGTACGCACGCACGTGCGTGCATATGTATTGCAAAATGCAGTGTTGATTCAACCACTTAAACCCCTATACATACTTTAGTTCGCTGTTTCGCAAACACTGGGTCGGGACCCATTTGTGGGTCCCATGCAGACAGTTTTTTATGGGTCCCTTTGTTGAATTGGAAACTATATATATATATTTTTTTAAATAAATTCCATAAATTAGAAAACAAATGTTTACGAAGTAGTGGAAATAGCTTGTATATCTGCTAGTTTTCACTAGTTTGGGTCCCGGGCAAATGTCTAGTCTTTCTTTTGGGTCTCGACCTGAAAGGTTTGGGAACCACTGCTCTACCAGGGTCGCCCAGGGTTTCGATACTGGGGTGCCCTCCGTTTTGAACTTGACAAATGATCGACAAGCGTTGTGAGCTTGTAGATCTGCTATTTTTGACAGTTCTCAGAATATGGACTTTAGGGTGGTTAATATAAAAAAGGTTTCTATCACAAAGATTTGGGTGACACCCTGTAGTAACTCTGAAGACCCCCTCGGGGTCCCGGACCCCTTGTTGAAGACCCCTGGTCTATACTTTGACTATACTGGAGTTGAATGTTTTTCGTCCGCCACTGCGTACGCACAGGGCTATTTTTACACTCTCAGGTTTACGCGGACGCTATGGGTTTTACAGTGCGGGCTCGGTCAGAGTAGGTGGATACACCCATTGACCCTGATCTCCTGGTAATAATGGCCCACACGCCGCCCGCCACCATTCACCACCTCCCTCTGCCCGCCCACTCACTGTACACTTCAATAGACTTATGGTCGTTGTCGGGTGGAAACCTTGTATGTCCAAAACCGTCCGTTTTGTATTTAGCATTTAAACAAAATATTTAGAATAGTGAAAATAGCCTGATCTACGAGCAAGCACACAAGGCGTTGTGCTTGTAGATCCGCTATTTTCACTAGTTTTGTGCGACAGTCTTGTATGGTGAAGCAGGGCTTTGCTTTACGGGAAAAAAACGTAATTTGAACCTTGGAGATACGAGGTTTCTGCCCGACGGTGACGATATACTGTACTACTGAAACTGAGGATTTTACAGCGCATCGGTCCTCCACGCCAGCGTTGATTTTGACAGCAAATTTTGATTCAGTAAAAGTCATAGTCTTTTGAATGAAATTCTGTTTAGTCATAATTTTGTCACCTGAAAATCTTAGTCTAGTTTTATGCAGGTATGTACTTATATATGTCAGAAATAAATGTAGGCCTATATAGGGTTGAAGTTATTTGCAATTATAATCAAAATATACAGAGTAACTAGTAACTAGAATGAGACAGTCTTTGGAACAGCTCTTTGATCCAAGAGATCCGGCTCACTTCAAAGAACCATAAATTCCATCTTTAGGAGGATGCACTTTAAAATCCCCCAGGGTTCATTTAACTCTGGGAATACACGCACTCTCAAAAGTTACGGGTCCGCTTGGTTCCATTTTTGTGTACTCTCTCTCTCTCTCTCTCCCAAGAGTCAATCTGACACTCCTTGCTGTGGACAGTCGGTGACAGCTGGTGGTGTGTGAGTCCATTCGCTCTCATTTTGCACTGCAGTAGTGTGAGATTATGAGTCCTGCACGCACGCACGCTCTCTCTCTCTCTCTCTCTCTCTCTCTCTCTCTCTCTCTCTCTCTCTCTCTCTCTGTATGAAAGTCTTTTGAAAATAGCCGATCAACAAGCTCACAATGCATCGCGACGCATTGTGAGCTTGTAGATCGGCTATTTTCAACCACACCCATTTGTACACTACTGAGATGTAAAGCCCAAATCACATATTAATTTGTAGGCTACTGTGTGGCGGCGGCGCGCAAGCTGTCCACCCGTGCCCACTTTATTCAGTTCTTTTTTGGCAAGCGACACCTCTGCATAAGTAGATAGATATTACTATAAAAACAGAAACAGGGCGACAAGCGACCTTGTCTTGGCCAGTAATGTATATCGGACCAGTTACCCATATATGGAGACCCCTGGTACCCAAATATGGGGATCCATGTACTGTATATGGACATATGCTGCGAGACCCCAAACATGCTTATTCTGTTATTCGTTATGTGAAAGTCCTATGATGTCTATGACATCTGACATCATACTGTACAAACAATCCCTTTATGCCCATACATGGAGATCCCTGTCTGTAGAACTGGAGACATGATGTGCCGTTTTACATACTAAACTGCGACCTTCGGTCGCGATTAATTCATTGACCAATAAAATATAATCCTGCCGGCCAAGGTGTATTTTGGATTCATGTCAATTTGTGATTTCAGATATTTAACCACTTGAGCCGGTATTACCTAATAAACTTGACCTTTTACTCTGTACTTAGTCTGCTCTTTTCCCCCTCTACCCCAAACCTATTTGCCGAAAATAGCCGATCTACTATTTTTGGCTACAGTTCTCAGAATATGGACACTAGGGTTCAAGTTGTTAATAGTTGTTAATATAAAAGTTGTTAATATAAAAAGGGTTGGAAGATTTGGAGGACCCCCTGTAGTAACTCTGAGGACCCCCTAGCGGTCCCGGACCCCCTGTTGAAGACCCCTGGCCTTGCATAAACCCTGCCACCCACAGCCATACCTCTGCTGGTGCTAATGTCCTCTGTCCCGGCGGTCTGCCCTACGAGGTGGTACTGGTTCAGTCTGGAGCCGTCCTCCGCCACCACCACAGACTTGGCAGCCCCCTGGGTCCACGTGTACACCACCTCTGACACAGGGTACGCATCTGAGAGAGAGAGAGAGAGAGAGAGAGAGAGACAGAGAGAGAGAGAGACAGAGACAGAGACAGAGAGATAGAGAGAGAGAGAGACAGAGAGACAGAGAGACAGAGAGACAGAGACAGAGACAGAGTTACAGACCTGTAAGGGTCCATTTGGTTCCTCACTATCAATTATCCAGCTGGGAACCCCCTGGTTTACATAATAAAATAATGTAAGGGATATATATGTGTTGGGAGGTGATTGATTGATTGATTGATTGATTGATTGATTGATTGATTGATTTTCATGACAGTACAAGTACAAGGTCAACTAAAAAGAGATCCTAGTAAGCTCAGCTTATTTACACAGGAACCACTTTATGTATCTCATATAACACTGAAAGACAGACTGATAGAAAACATCACTTTACATAGGATAACATCAATTATAAAATCAGAAAATTAAGAATAAAAGGAAAATAAAAAAAACAAAAAACAAACAAACAGAAGAAGCAGATAGTTTAAAAAAAGACTCACTGTACACTGTATCGTGCTTATTAAATTATTATGAAATCAATAATTTGACACTTGACCAATCAGAATTGAGTGTATTCAAGAAAAGGCACATGACACAATAGCGCAACAAGCAAACAATACGAGAGGCAGGGGCGTCACAAGGGGGGGAAAAGTGGGACTGAGTTACTAGGACCCAAGGTGGAGGGGCCTTAATTAAGCTGCAAGCTTGTAGATCTGCTATTTTTGAAAGGTTGTGAAAATGTGTGCAAATCTTTGAATAAATGTATTTTTAAGCAAACATTTGTAACTCAAATTTTGCTTCAGGGGGGTCCCTGGAACTAAATATTTTGAGATGGGCGTCCATAGCCAAATAATGGGGGTCCTTCACATGACAAAGTTAGCATCAATAACATAGAAACATAGGTTTTTCAAAAAACTTTTTAGGTTAAGTAGATCTACAGTACAAGCTCGCAGCGTGGCACTCAGTGCCGAACTTGTAGATCTGCTATTTTTCAATAGTTAAAGCACAAAATAATGCGGTCCCAGCCTAAATGGGTTAAACTCCCTCCCACTATGAGGAACATTCATGGGGGGCCCGTAGTGAATCCTTGTACCCAGGGCCCAGAATTTGGTGTGACACCCGTGGAAGAGAGAATCACGGAGGACAGACAATGGCTCCGTCCCTCACCCACCATATGGGTGGCCTTGGCAACACGGCTTTAATCACAGAGCCGTCTCTTGTTGCTCGGAGACGGTCCAGTGCGTTTCTGACCGTGCGACGCGCACGCTTGCCTTCGCTGCCCGTCTACGCGAAAGGGAGCAGCAGCAGTGGGGAAAAAGGTTCTCACGTAAAAGTATCAATACTGCAATGTAGAATACTATATCCAGAATTCAAAATTTACTTGAGCAAAAGTACAAACATGTATCAAAATGTATCTAAAGTACCAAAAGTAGAATGTGGTCATTATGCAGAATGTCCCGTTTCATATGTTTTCAAATGTATAAAATGAATGAGAAATCTGTAGCTTGTAGATCGGCTATTTTCAGCCATCAAGGCCCACCAAAGACTATGACTAAAACGACATCAAAACGTGCCGTCACCATCAACACTGGTGAGTGAGTGAGTGAGTGAGTGAGTGAGTGAGTGAGTGAGTGAGTGAGTGAGTGAGTGAGTGAGTGTGTGTGTGTGTGTGTGTGTGTGTGTGTGTGTGTGTGTGCACGTGCGTGCTGGCTGTCTGTCAGTGGGCCAGTGGGAAGCACACTGTGTAGGGGTCAGAGGTGAGGTCCTGTCAGCGATAGGGACGACAAGCTCAGATTAGGAGGGGCTTCACTGTACATCATGCTGTGCAGGCACACATAGACATCAAAGGGGGCTTGAGCACCTGCCAGCTAACATTTTACACAGTAGTTCCAGTCCAGTGGCATCAGTTCAGAAAAAGCTAAGGTATGGCAACATGACTGGTGTCTTGCACGCACGCCAGTCATGTTGCCATACCTTAGCAACAGGCATGATACATTTATTTTAAGAAGTACATTCTATTTTCCCCCTGTTTCTACGTTTTTTTGGGCTGGATAATTCTAATACCTTGTTAAAGTGACCATTTTGTTACATTTTGCATTTGTAGTTATTTTACTGTAATTTAACAACATAATAACCAGCACAGATAGACAAAGAGGCATTCATGGATTTATATTTAAAAGTAACTTTTATTTTCCCCCCTGGACACCGGGTATGGCAACCGCATACCCCTGCCATACCCAATTGACGCCCCTGTTCCAGTCTACGAAGATCAACGCTAAAACGCAGTGAGATGGATGGAGGACTCAGGCATAACTGATAGGAGAAGGAAAGGAGAGAGGAAACAAAAGAGAGGACAGTCTGAGTCACATGCATTTCACGTGGCCCTGTTCACAGCGGAAACACCTAGTGCACTCCGGTGAACTCAACTGCTCCTTCTATGCTTAATCTTTATTCATTCATTTGGAATTCTCTGAGCGAGACAACAGGAAACGGAGAAGGGCAAATGATTCATGCACCGGTTGTGTATGTGGCTGTGGCGTTTAAGGAGCTGCGGAAGGGATGTAACAGAAGAAAAACTGCTTCTACTGTGAGGTTAAAAAAAATTATGTCCAGGTCCTTCTGCAGCTAAATGTGTTCATACAGCATCACAATAAACCTGTGCAGGCATGCGCATGTGTGTGTGTGTGTGTGTGTGTGTGTGTGTGTGTGTGTGTGTGTGTGTGTGTGTGTGTGTGTGTGTGTGTGTGTATATATTATCGATCGTTACACTGTATATAGTACGATCTACAAGCTCACAACGCTGTCTGTTGAGCTATAACAGTGAACGTGTTTGGGGCGATGAGATGGGGTATGCCACTATGCCTGTATAATGACCAAGGATATGCTCTAAAAGTGTGGAAAAGCATATTTTTCTGTAAGACCCGAGGCCAAGAATTGTCTTCTAAATCCTAACAGTTTTCTAACAAACTTATATGTCTATATGAGTGGTGTTCAAACTTTTTCATGTCCAAAGATCTCCAAAATCATAATGTATTTGGCCGCCAAACCCCCTCTCTCAAAATGTTTGGTTCCAGGGACCCATGCAGAGAAGCAAAGATTCTAGTTAAAAATAGCAGATCTAAATGCTCATAGAGCAGCACACGGTCTAAAAGGGTCTAAGTATGTAACCTTTTATCATGCACAAAGAATAAAACGCATTGAAATGAATTAACGGATATCAAATATTCATGAACATGCTAAAAGATGTTCTATTCTGGTCGAAGTCGAAAAGCATACAGGATGTCGTCGAGTCATTTGTGAACTGTGATGGCCGGTCCTCCAAAGTCCAAATGGAAGACTTTGTGTGGCAAAAGGGCTCTGCCGCCACCCTTGTTTCTGGGTTTCTGGGATGACGTCTCAACTTGATCATTTCGTTCCTCAAATTAATGCACACCCAGGCAGGGGTTGAAAAAGTTTTACTTAAAGTTATACTATGTAACTTTTTTTATAAAACATATCTTAAAATTGTCCTAACTATTAAATCGCTAAAGTT
The DNA here is from genome assembly GCF_963921795.1 of Nannobrachium achirus. NCBI lineage: Eukaryota > Metazoa > Chordata > Actinopteri > Myctophiformes > Myctophidae > Nannobrachium > Nannobrachium achirus. The sequence goes on along the minus strand of NC_137831.1, from coordinate 11,399,094 downwards.
TTAGAACCCCCACTCCGTTAATTTCAGCCCCAAAAGCCTTTTCTTTATATGTTTTCTACATAGCTGTGACAGGGGCTGTATTTCCCGGCAAAATGATGTCATCTCCCACATGATACACTACCGGCCAATCACAGCGCGGATCATACACCACCGGCCAATCACAGCGAGTCTTGCTGTCTCTAAAGGAAGTAGCTTCCCTCAGCAACTGTGTTTACATTGGTGAAGGAATCTTGCCTGCTACTCCCTCAATCCTGGTCTAAAAATGACGGCTCTACGGATGCATATCGGCGAGGCGGAGGTGCTCGCGGCGGCCGCGGTGGTCTCCGGCCGAAAAAAGCAATACCGCTACTGACCACTAGTTGAGCAGCTTCCACAGTACAGCTTTAAGTAAAAGTATCAAACTGCAGTATAGAAATACTCTGTTACAAGTTAGCCCCGTGTAGCCAGGCTTACTCATCTGCGAAGAAAAAAGCCAGGCTTACTCAACTGCGAATTCATGCCATTTAAATCGCATATTGTGGCCAGGGTGGTTACAAGTAACCCCCCCCCCCCCCCCATGGGCCAGATGATGGCGAGGGTCAAAAGAATTAAGAGGGACTTCATTATATGCAGCAAGCTTAAAGGGGTCAGAAACCCCGCCTCTTTATTTGTTTTATCAGACTTGAGATATGAAAAGATTTCTAAAATGTAGGCGTGGTTATCTGCCGTTGTGGGGGGGAGGGGGCGGAGTAATGCGTCTTCTATCAGAATCAGAGAGAGACAGAGCGAAGCTGTCAGCAGTGGGCACTGGGCAGTTGCTGTTTCCATTTCGGAAACATTTTTTAAAACCAGCCATTGGAGGTGTAAAAAGTATAAAGATTCGGCAACTCCATGTTCTTTAACGAATTATAATGTGCAAGTATTTTACAAACAAGCCGTCTGAGCTTTTATCCATGGACATAACTTTCTCCAGCTCTGGACTGTTTTACACGGAACCAGAGAAGGACGGACGCTAGGCTAACGCTGATAGCTATTTTCTGTATGTGTGTAGTGTAGCCTGTGTGTGTGTGTGTATGTGTGTGTGTGTGTCGTGACAGTGCGCGCGCACACACAACGTCCACACGAAAAATAGCAGATCTACAAGCTCACAACGCGTCGCTTTCGAGACGTGTTGTGAGCTTGTAGATCGGCTATATAGCCAAGCTAAATCAGCTAATAGCCGTAGCCGCTTCTCATGTAAAGTGTTTCGGCTATTTTGTGACAGTGTAGTGTGTGTGTGCGTGTGACACGTGTTTGTGTGTGGTGACAGTGCGCGCACGCACGCACGCACGCACACACACACACACACACACGCACAAACACACACTACAGTCACAAAATAGCCGAAACCAACGTGTTCACGAGAAGCTGCTGCTACGGCTGTTAGCTGATTTAGCTTGGCTACATAGCCGATCTACAAGCTCACAACACGTCTCGAAAGCGACGCGTTGTGAGCTTGTAGATCTGCTATTTTTCGTGTGTGGGCGTTGTCACGACGCACACACACACACACACACACACACACACAGAAAATAGCTATCGGCGATAGCTTAGCGTCCCTTCTTCTTCTGTTCCGTGGTAAACAGTCCAAAGCTGGAGAAAGTGTGTCCATGTATAAAAGCTCAGACAGCTTGTTTGTAAAATACTTGCCCATTTTAACTGGTTATAGAACGTGGAGTTGCCGAATCTAATCAACAAGTGCCCCGCTGTCTGCGACAGCTCTGAGCCCCACAGTCTAAGTATGCTCTGAACAACACCAGACGCCACGACGAGGGCAGAATGAAACCACGCCCTCTTGATACAAATATGGGATATAAACATTAATATTAATTAAATATGCCTACGTCACATTGCACCGTGGAACAATGATAGCTAATATGTAATGAGTGGCGCGAAAGATTTCTTTTCTACCAGAAACCGGAAGTAAACAGAAATAGCTGCATAGACCAGCAGACAGCTCTGAAACCCCAAGCCTATGGGCAAAATGAACCATATTATCGCTCCCTATCACAAGTGACTCATTTATATAATATATATTTATAGAAAAAGTGATTTTGTGTTTCATGCTCCTTTAAGTGAAAGACTTGGTCGTGGAGTTGGCGAACCCAAAACCGTGGCAACTTTCCAACCACACACACACACACACACACACGCACACACACACACACACACACACACACACACACACACACACACACACACACACACACACACACACACACACACACACACACACACACACACACACATCTCACCTATCGGAGCTTTACGGTCACTTCATTAGACGCCGTTGTGTCACTAAGAGACACCTGGCTTCCTGCAGTAAGTGGATTAACAGAGCAGTGTGTGTGTGGGACTATCCGTCACGGAAGTGTCATGTTAAGAGCTTCATCCCTTTAGCCGGAGACCCCCCCCACCCCCCCCCCCCCCCACCAGATCGTCTCTCCGTTGCAAACCCTCCCGCCGGGCGATGACCTTTTGATGGGGGCATCCGAACAGGACGTCTGTCCCACTTAGGGAGGGGTCGTTTTTTATTGAGGGGGTACAGGAGAAAATGTATAAGCCCTTTTATAAAATGCCATGACCCTCCCTCTCAATTGGGGGAAAAAATCAGTGACCCTCCCCAAGCATTAAAATAAAAAAGATTGACCCTCCCCTACAACATGACATTTACCACAATAAAATTATGCCTAAAACCTCAACTTAGTTATTCCTAACCAGTGGCAAGAACAGAACAGAGAAGCAAGTTCTGGGTGGGCACTGCGAAATGTATTTTCTTTCTTTCTTTTTTTACTGTAAATTATTAGGATTTTTTAGGGTTAAAAACGGGTTCGGGTGGCAGCAGCAATGAACAATATAATGCATTGAGATCCCAGCTGCACTTCATCCCAAAAACACATTTCCAAATATAAACTAACACACCCTCCAAACTAAAGTAACACACAGTGAGTAGCCTACTGCTGCTAGTGTAAAAGTCAACGTGGAATCACAAAAAAGGTGAGAAGTTCTCACAGGTTGAGAACAGGTCATTTGACATCTAGGTTACAGATAAAACAGTTGACACATGTGCACAACACAGAGAAGGCTTATAACAGCTGGCATTCATTTTGTGCTGTTGATTGCCTGTGGTCAAATCTGGGTCAAATGCGCATTTTCAACGAGCGATCATTAACCTATTTTTTTTTTAGCACCATTTCACTTTTTACTTTAGGGAGGGGGGATACAGTTCTGACAACCATTGTTGCTGCCTTACACAGCTCTCCATTGTTTTAGGAAAATACATTGTAGTATATATAAACATAGCCATTTCAGTTCATTCACTAACTGCAGTGACTGTGGGGCATTTCTAGGGATGGCACCCAGGGTTTGTCATTAAATGAAGCAGAAGGCTGTTGACAATGGTTGCATAAGTGCCTGTACCTCTGGAGCCATTGTTTGCTTTTGAAAAATTGCATGACGCTCCCTTGAATTCAAAGTGAAATCAGCAGACCCTCCCTAGGACTGAAATTAAAATAGCATGACCCTCCCCTATTTTCCTCCAGGGGGTGCTGTTCATAAAAAACGATTGCTCCCTTAGGCCTAGAATTATTGAATGCTTTAACCAGTGAAAAATAGCAGATATACAAGCTCACAGCGCGGCACCGAGTGCCGGACTGTGAGCTTGTAGATCTGCTATTTTTGGAAAAAGTCGTGAAAATGTGTGCAAATCTTTGAATATGTGTATTTTTTAAGCGAACATTTGTAACTCAAATTTTGCTTCTGGGTGGTCCCTGGAAGTAAATATTTTGAGATGGAGGTCCGTGGCCAAATAAATATCATTTTGGGGGTCCTTTACATGAAAAGGTTTGAGAACCACTGACACAGTAGTCTCTCAAGAACAGGCTAACTGAGCTCCATTTAAGTGAAAAGGACCTTTTCTTTGACGATGGCTGGCCAGATTGCTGACATAGAAACATAGGTTTTTCAAAAAGTCTTAGAAGGATTCAAAAGACACTTTTAGAATCGGGTCAAAATTCTATTTTTCAAGATTTTTCAAAAATAGCAGATCTACAAGCTCACAGCGCTGCGAGCTTGTAGATCTGCTATTTTTCAATAGTTAAAGCATAAAATAATGATACACAATAATGTGTACCTGTTCTAAATGTGTTAAGAGGTCATGTGAATATATATTTATATTTTTTTGTAGAGTCCCTTGTATAAACGTTTATGAACATATTCGATTTATTCCCCATATATTCGAGGAATATTCTAAATTAGAATATTCGTTTACCAGCCCTAAAAGCTATATTCTAAGCCAGGGTTTCTCAAGTCTTGGATTGCCTCAGAATACTTGGAATTTGGAATTGAACATCACTTCAGTTTTGAGCGGTACTGTACTTGGTGTGTTCTTTCTTCAGCCTAAACCGAGACTCTTCACAAAAAAATTGCAGATCTACAAGCTCACATTGCGTCACATTGTGATGCAATGTGAGATCTTCATGCTCTATGTTGATGCGGTCCACCCCTGGAACTCCCAAAAGGATCCTTGGAAGTGCCCCGGACCCCACTTTGAGAACCACAGGTTCCTCATCATAGCTCTACTTTGTTCCGGATCCGTTTTCATTCGGGTCTTGTTTATTCTGCTCTTGCATTCTGCTCAAAGCCTTTTGCCCTCAGAAGAAGACATCGCGTTATTAAAAATCATTAAGCCCATTTAACGGCCCTCGTCATACATCTTCATAAAATGTTCACTTGGGCTAATGTTACCAAGCAACAAATGCAATTCGGGGGCGATGAACAGAGAGAGTGCTTGGGCTAATAGTGCTCTGCGACTAAATTGGATTACAAGAAGTTTAAGGCTGAATTAGGTTCGCGATCGTTGCATATAGCCTCGATAACCTTTCCGAGTTGCGAGGCAAACGGCATAAAGATCAGCGGTATAAATCCTGATCAGCTCCGACAACCCGGGCAAGGGAACGCGTAAAGGAGGGACATGGTCACAGGGCCACTGTCACACCACGGAGCCCGTGACACGCCCTTGACCTGTCCTCACACCGTGCTCAGTGACCCATGGTTGAGGATTTCATTAGTGTGTATGAGGAGGTTGCTGCATTACATTTGAATGCAGCAATCTGGGACTCAATCCTATTAGTTTATAATACTTAATTGTTGCAACCGAAGGTCGCAGTTTACTATGAGAAACATCACAGCTTGTCCGTGTCTGTGTAGACGTGTACACGTTTTTAAGGTCTATGGGTTTGCGCTCTGACATCATGCTCTGATGTCACTGTGATGTCAGGGGAACCACTCTACCAGAAATGGTTTGGCGCTCTGACATCACGCTCTGGCGTCACTGTGATGTCACACACACACACACACACACACACACACACACACACACACACACACACACACACACACACACACACACACACACACACACACACACACACACACACACACACACAGAATCCCTTTATGCCCATATATGGAGTTCCCTGATGTCATCAATATTAATGATGCCCTGTTAGAGAGATCCTTGTGATGCCAGGGGGAACAAATCCCTTGTATGCCCATATATGGAGATATGGAGTTCCCTGATGTCTACAAACCCTGATGTCCACATCACTGTGGTACGACCTCGCCCTTTAGGGTGAGGTCGCTTGTCGCCCTGAGGCGTCTTACTAGTTTATTTGGAATCCAATACCCAACACCAGGGTTGAAATCATTTAATGGACGTAAGTAGGGAGACCAACACTCTACCTTACAGATTGGTTAGGTCTTCTTAATAAAAAGAAATTAAAAAGAAATGTAGAAAAAAATGGTGTGCAATAATGTCATATTAAAGCCATTTGGTTTTACAATTAACACTTCACAGAGATGAACTTGAATGTAGAAATAGCCTGTTAGTACCCAGAGTCATTATCAACAGTGCACTGCTTCGTTAATCTCATGCCTGGAGATAGTGTAATGAAGATGTCTGTGTCTGTATAACAATGTGTAGTTTTTACCTTTCTGTATCCAGGGAAGGTTCGAGCTTCCCAGTGCAAACACAATTTCCTGCTCTTGGTCACAGGGAGCAGTGTTGATTTTGTCGACTGAAACTATGATGAAAAATGTTCGTCGACTTTTCTTTTTTCTTTCACTGACGAAAAATAAATTAAAACGAAATAAAAACTATGATGACTACATTTTGTCGATAAATAAAAACTAGACTAAAATGTTAGGGAGGGACTAGTGGAGAAGAGTTCCAATAGAACTAAAAGACAAGTCATGTTATGTTTGGTTGCACTCAGAAAATAGCAGATCTACAAGCTCACAACGCGTCACAGCCAATACATTGTGAGATTTGCCTTCAAAATCAACACTGACTGGGAGCTACCCAACAGTACAACCACAGTTGTGTGTTATTAGTCAGTCACTGGTACACGTAGTAGCCCAGTACAAACGCAGTTTTCTACTGTTGGTCAATGGGAGCTGCCCAGTACAACCACAGTTTTCTACTGTTGGTCAATGGGAGCTGCCCAGTACAACCACAGTTTTCTACTGTTGGTCAATGGGAGCTGCCCAGTACAACCACAGCCAGTGGATCAGTTGAGCATTAAGTGTTGGTCATTCATTTCCCCGAAAATGTTTACTGCCAGTCCAGGGGAGCAAACTAGAAACCTTGCGTTAACGAGAGCACACACTCTGTTGCCATACCGCGCAAATAGACGTCTCAATGAATTAAAAAGCAAAGTGCACGGACATATAATAACATAACTTGAGTAAAAGTAAAAGAAAGTATTGGTATCAAAATGTACTTAAAGTTCCAAAATTAAAAGTACTCATAATGCAGAATGCCTCTTTTCAGAAGTTTTCAAATGTACCGGTATAACTTCTTTTGAAAATAGATCTGCTTTTTCAAATAAACGTAGTGTTTTTACTCACAGCTGCCGAACTTGAGAGGGCAAGCGTGGGCGTCCATGGGGAAGTCTTCCAGCTGCATGGGGCACTCTGCCGCTATGGTCAACCTGAAGGAACACACACAGAGCACACACTGCATGAGCACTCAGTGACGGACGCAAAGCGCGGGGGGCATAACACACATGGGGGGGTCGTCGGGTCTCTTAAAGACGCTCCCCCCCAACTCAATACCTATACTGAAAAACTAACACGCAAACCAGTAGGATTCAATCAGAGAACACCAGCATGACATTGAACACTTGATTGGTAGAGGATTATTGGTTGGGCAGCCCAACATGCAATTGCATGGTCTGCTAGGTGCTAAAAACCGCCCCTGTGAGAACACCTAGGGGTACACAGAGGGGGTGCATGAGAGAACGTGGTGAGAACACCTAGGGGTACACAGAGGGGGTACATGAGAGAACGTGGTGAGAACACCTAGGGGTACACAGAGGGGGTGCATGAGAGAACATGGTGAGAACACCTAGGGGTACACAGAGGGGGTACATGAGAGAACGTGGTGAGAACACCTAGGGGTACACAGAGGGGGTACATGAGAGAACGTGGTGAGAACACCTAGGGGTACACAGAGGGGGTACATGAGAGAACGTGGTGAGAACACCTAGGGGTACACAGAGGGGGTACATGAGAGAACGTGGTGAGAACACCTAGGGGTACACAGAGGGGGTGCATGAGAGAACGTGGTGAGAACACCTAGGGGTACACAGAGGGGGTACATGAGAGAACGTGGTGAGAACACCTAGGGGTACACAGAGGGGGTACATGAGAGAACGTGGTGAGAACACCTAGGGGTACACAGAGGGGGTGCATGAGAGAACGTGGTGAGAACACCTAGGGGTACACAGAGGGGGTGCATGAGAGAACGTGGTGAGAACACCTAGGGGTACACAGAGGGGGTACATGAGAGAACGTGGTGAGAACACCTAGGGGTACACAGAGGGGGTGCATGAGAGAACGTGGTGAGAACACCTAGGGGTACACAGAGGGGGTACATGAGAGAACGTGGTGAGAACACCTAGGGGTACACAGAGGGGGTACATGAGAGAACGTGGTGAGAACACCTAGGGGTACACAGAGGGGGTGCATGAGAGAACGTGGTGAGAACACCTAGGGGTACACAGAGGGGGTGCATGAGAGAACGTGGTGAGAACACCTAGGGGTACACAGAGGGGGTACATGAGAGAACGTGGTGAGAACACCTAGGGGTACACAGAGGGGGTACATGAGAGAACGTGGTGAGAACACCTAGGGGTACACAGAGGGGGTACATGAGAGAACGTGGTGAGAACACCTAGGGGTACACAGAGGGGGTACATGAGAGAACGTGGTGAGAACACCTAGGGGTACACAGAGGGGGTGCATGAGAGAACGTGGTGAGAACACCTAGGGGTACACAGAGGGGGTGCATGAGAGAACGTGGTGAGAACACCTAGGGGTACACAGAGGGGGTGCATGAGAGAACGTGGTGAGAACACCTAGGGGTACACAGAGGGGGTGCATGAGAGAACGTGGTGAGAACACCTAGGGGTACACAGAGGGGGTACATGAGAGAACGTGGTGAGAACACCTAGGGGTACACAGAGGGGGTACATGAGAGAACGTGGTGAGAACACCTAGGGGTACACAGAGGGGGTGCATGAGAGAACGTGGTGAGAACACCTAGGGGTACACAGAGGGGGTACATGAGAGAACGTGGTGAGAACACCTAGGGGTACACAGAGGGGGTACATGAGAGAACGTGGTGAGAACACCTAGGGGTACACAGAGGGGGTGCATGAGAGAACGTGGTGAGAACACCTAGGGGTACACAGAGGGGGTGCATGAGAGAACATGGTGAGAACACCTAGGGGTACACAGAGGGGGTACATGAGAGAACGTGGTGAGAACACCTAGGGGTACACAGAGGGGGTACATGAGAGAACGTGGTGAGAACACCTAGGGGTACACAGAGGGGGGTACATGAGAGAACGTGGTGAGAACACCTAGGGGTACACAGAGGGGGGTACATGAGAGAACGTGGTGAGAACACCTAGGGGTACACAGAGGGGGTACATGAGAGAACGTGGTGAGAACACCTAGGGGTACACAGAGGGGGTACATGAGAGAACGTGGTGAGAACACCTAGGGGTACACAGAGGGGGTACATGAGAGAACGTGGTGAGAACACCTAGGGGTACACAGAGGGGGTGCATGAGAGAACGTGGTGAGAACACCTAGGGGTACACAGAGGGGGTGCATGAGAGAACGTGGTGAGAACACCTAGGGGTACACAGAGGGGGTGCATGAGAGAACGTGGTGAGAACACCTAGGGGTACACAGAGGGGGTGCATGAGAGAACGTGGTGAGAACACCTAGGGGTACACAGAGGGGGGTACATGAGAGAACGTGGTGAGAACACCTAGGGGTACACAGAGGGGGGTACATGAGAGAACGTGGTGAGAACACCTAGGGGTACACAGAGGGGGTACATGAGAGAACGTGGTGAGAACACCTAGGGGTACACAGAGGGGGTGCATGAGAGAACGTGGTGAGAACACCTAGGGGTACACAGAGGGGGTGCATGAGAGAACGTGGTGAGAACACCTAGGGGTACACAGAGGGGGTGCATGAGAGAACGTGGTGAGAACACCTAGGGGTACACAGAGGGGGTACATGAGAGAACGTGGTGAGAACACCTAGGGGTACACAGAGGGGGTACATGAGAGAACGTGGTGAGAACACCTAGGGGTACACAGAGGGGGTACATGAGAGAACGTGGTGAGAACACCTAGGGGTACACAGAGGGGGTACATGAGAGAACGTGGTGAGAACACCTAGGGGTACACAGAGGGGGTGCATGAGAGAACGTGGTGAGAACACCTAGGGGTACACAGAGGGGGTGCATGAGAGAACGTGGTGAGAACACCTAGGGGTACACAGAGGGGGTGCATGAGAGAACGTGGTGAGAACACCTAGGGGTACACAGAGGGGGTGCATGAGAGAACGTGGTGAGAACACCTAGGGGTACACAGAGGGGGTACATGAGAGAACGTGGTGAGAACACCTAGGGGTACACAGAGGGGGTACATGAGAGAACGTGGTGAGAACACCTAGGGGTACACAGAGGGGGTGCATGAGAGAACGTGGTGAGAACACCTAGGGGTACACAGAGGGGGTGCATGAGAGAACGTGGTGAGAACACCTAGGGGTACACAGAGGGGGTACATGAGAGAACGTGGTGAGAACACCTAGGGGTACACAGAGGGGGTGCATGAGAGAACGTGGTGAGAACACCTAGGGGTACACAGAGGGGGTGCATGAGAGAACGTGGTGAGAACACCTAGGGGTACACAGAGGGGGTACATGAGAGAACGTGGTGAGAACACCTAGGGGTACACAGAGGGGGTACATGAGAGAACGTGGTGAGAACACCTAGGGGTACACAGAGGGGGTACATGAGAGAACGTGGTGAGAACACCTAGGGGTACACAGAGGGGGTACATGAGAGAACGTGGTGAGAACACCTAGGGGTACACAGAGGGGGTACATGAGAGAACGTGGTGAGAACACCTAGGGGTACACAGAGGGGGTGCATGAGAGAACGTGGTGAGAACACCTAGGGGTACACAGAGGGGGTACATGAGAGAACGTGGTGAGAACACCTAGGGGTACACAGAGGGGGTGCATGAGAGAACGTGGAAAACGGCTAAACAGTTTAAAACCAGGAACGCATCTGTGTCACGTAACCATCATTTTTTATACTTTGGCCGCGCTATGAGCATGTAGATCTGCTAATTTTTACATGTGTCAGGGAAGATATAGTTATCAATAATAACCATGAATGGGAGTACATCTTTTAAAATCCTACTTCTGGGATCAGTTGCACTGTGCAGGTATAGTCAATTCACAATTATGGTAATGCCATGTTCATTACATGCTTGCAACAAGCAAGTGTTAATTGCCTCTGTTTCATGCACACACATACTGTATTCACTGGTTGTTTTTTTTTGTTTGTTTGTTTGTTTTTTTCATACATTATTCATTGGAGGAGCTTCCATCCTGGTGTTAGACTGTTAACTGTTCTGCTGCTGTAGACGATCCTCACCGTCATTCAAATCGGTGACTACATGACGCCGTTGACAGCGCTCACCGTCAATCTTACTGTATTTACAGTAAATGTATTAATACTTACTTAATGTCTCTCCGGTCGCGGCCGCATCGGTAATGTCCGCGATTTGTTTAAAACGCACGTTGGGCGTGCACGCGAAGTGAAGCTCCTCCATGTTAAGTCAATGGAGAGGCCCATAAAGAGACTTCATTTAATCCAAAAGAGCCATTTTGAGCCATTTTGCACCAGATCTGATGTAAACAATACACACTGCAGGGCGCAGCCATGTTTCTCTTCTCGGCTCACACTGTCATGTGACTAGATGACGTAATCGTTGCCGTCAAGTGATAATCCAAAAAAACAAAAACAACCCCCTTCCAGCCCTTCAAAATAATAGCGGCGGCCGACGGAGGAAACGGCGCGGCACCAAGGCAACAAGCAACCTTCAGATTAAGAGGCACGAGTTGTGTTAATGTTTTCCAGGCCTTGCGTGGCAGCCCTACCCACTGTTTTATGTGATGTATAAATCATCCGCTGCCAGGGACGTGCTGGGCCCCTGATTCAGCCCGGGAAAAATAGCTGTAGAGGCCCTCATTGCGCGCTATAGAGAGAGATCTCTCTCTCTAGCGCTGCTGCTACTCAACGATTTGCCATTTCAGATCATGACAAGTGACAAGCCCAGTTGGCCAATTACTGTACATGAGTTATATTTCATCGTTGTCGGGTGGAAACCTTGTATGTCCAAAACTGTTTGTTTTGTATTTATCATTTTAAAAATGATTTAAACTAGTGAAAACAGCCGATCTACAAGCACACAAGCACATCTACAAGCACACAACGCCTCGCACCACGAGGTGTTGTGTGCTTGTAGATCTGCTGTTTTCACTACTTTTGTGCAACGGCCTTGTATGATGAAGCAGGGCTTTGCTTTGCGAAAAAATCTACAAATTTGTAAGTTGGAGATACAAGGTTTCTGCCTGACAGTGACAATTTACTTTGTTGGCCACCCAGCCCCCAAAATGGAACGAAGGCCGACATTTTGTTCAATTTTTTTTCCTAATGGCCGGCCTGGACCCTGCCGGGAATGAACCGGCCGTTCGGGAGTTGTCCCGCTTTTCCCAATGGCCAGCACGTCCCTGTCCGCTGCTCAGCACCAGGGCAGAGAATAATCTGCCTTGGCGCTGGCCTTGTCGGTGGGAATGTGTTGCTAGGGAACACCGCATGGCCCCCGAGTCTGTTTCCTGTCAGCTATGTCAGACATTAGCAAACACTGCAACAATGAAATGTAAAAAAGGTTATGTCATCAGATGTGAGAAGTACCTGTACATGCTGTACAGCACATTATAGATACTTGGTCCCTGGTGTTTTCATTATCCTTCTACATAAATATGTTATACATTTCATAACAGAGTCCTATAGTATATATGTCTGCTATCCAATTTATGTAAGAGCTAGTACATTGGGCCAGGGAATACAAGTGTTGTGATCTTAAAGTCTGTTCAATTGTTTTGCAATTGCACCCTCATTCAGCAAAGGGGTAGCAGCATCATAGTGACAACACTGACACCTTGTGGACAAAGATCAAAGTGTTTTTTCTCCTCACTGGATACCAGTGCAGTTCCTTTGACTGAGTTATTCTAGACCAGGGGTCCCCAAAGTAGGGTCCAGGACCCCTAGGGGGTCCTCAGAGTTAGTGCAGGGGGTCCTCCAAATCTTTGTGTGATAGAAACTTTTTTTTCTCCTTTTTTATATTAACCACTTGAATCTTAGTGTCCAAATGATAACTTTAGCCAAAAAAAGCAGATCTACAACAACGCCTCACGCTGCGAGGCGTTGCGAGCTTGTAGATCGGCTATTTTTGGCAAAGATCTTTGGTGTAGAGGGGGAAAAGAGCAGACTAAGTACAGAGTGAAAGGTCAAGTTTATTAAGTATTGATGGTTCAAGCGGTTAAATATCTGAAAACACAAATTGACACGAATCCAAAATGCACTGATTATTGTGCTATCAAACGACAAAACTATATGGAATCTATGAAAAGGTTGTGGGGGTCCCCGCTTCATCTCTCTCTCTCTCTACTAAGGGGTCCGTGGCCTGAAAACATTGAAGACCCCTGTTCTAGACCAGGGGTCCTCTAAGTAGGGTTCCAGCCGGTCCAGGGACACTCAGGGATCCTTGACGGGGTTCCAAATGGACTGTAACTAGTCTGAGAGAGTACACATGCATGGCAGTGTTGTTTTGACAGCACATTTTGATTTAGTTTCAGTCTTTTGCATACAATTTAATTTAGTTTTATATCATTTTTTAGTCGGCTGAAATGTTGTAGTTTTAGTCTAGTTTCAGTCGACCACGTTGTGACGCGTTGTGAGCAGTGTTGATTTTGTCGACTAAAACTATGACGAACAATGTTTGTCGACTACGTTTTTTTCACTGACGAAAACTAAATAAAAACTAAATAACAACTAAGCTGTGATGACTAAAACTAAGACTGAATATATTGACAATTTCGTCAACAAAATAAAAACTAGACTAAAATGTTAGGGAGGGACTAGTGGAGAAGAGTGTCATTTTATGTTTGGTTGCTCTCGGGTGTTGCGCGCTGAAAATAGCAGATCTACAAGCTCACAACGCGTCGCAGCGCGACGCCTTGTGAGCTTGTAGAAATGCTATTTTCAGCACGCAACCAAGTGTAAAATCAGTCATTACGATGCCATCAAGGCCTACCAAAATACATTTTAGTTGACTAAATCAATTGTAGATTTAGTCGCCTAAAGACGTATGATATTTAGTCGACTAAAATTAACTAAAACTAAAACTTTTCAAGTGACTAAATTATGACTAAAACTAAATGACATTTTATTCAAAAGACTATGACTAAAACTAAATCAAAATTTGCTGTCAAAAACAACATTGGTTGTGAGCTTCTAGATGGTAAATTTTTTTGGTGGAGAGAGTTGGTGTCTATGGGATAAATAACTCAAGTACAGTTGCAGCTGTCATGCATCAGAGCCTATGTGGTATGCGCCTGGACCGCTAGTCCAGCGGGCACCCCCAAGCCCCTGCTTTTACCCGTCCAAACCCTGAATGCAGGCAGCATTTACTATGGAGAAAGAAATGCAAAATTCCGAGTGCGGGGTCGTGCCCCGAAAATAGCTGTGTGAGCTTGTAGAGCCGCTATTTTTCCCCAAAAGTGCCCTCTCTCTCTCTAGGTCGTCCTCAGACGAGCCCTCCATCGTTGTTTCCAGTCATCTCGGTTCTCCATACATCTGGCCAGCTCATTGGTGTTCTGTGTCCCTACGTCTTCCTTGAGTACGTCCACGTATGTTTTTGTGGGACGTCCTCGCGACCGGTGCCCATGTGTTGGCTCCCACAGTACCAATTTGCTGGCTGGAAGCTCCTGGTGTCTTTGGCAGTGTCCTGCTAGTCTCATTCTTCTGGTGGCAATTTTCTCGCTTACCCTTGGTATTCCCTCATACAGGCTCCTGTTGGTAACATGTGCACTCCTGTTGATGTTGAGTACTGCACGCAACATTCTAGTGTAGCACCCATCTAGAGACTTCTGCAGGGTTGGCTTCAGGGTCCAGCATTCACTGCCATAGAGGAGAACAGACTCCACTGTTGCAAAGAAGAAGCTAAGTTTGATTTGGCGGGGGAGGCTAGAGTTCCATACACTGTTCATGCCGTTCAGGGCCCTCCAAGCGAGTGCCTTCCTTACTTTAAGGTCTTTCTCAGTTGAGTCGACCCATGCGCCCAGGTACTTGAAGTCCTTGACTTCCTTCAACACAGCTCCTTCTGTTGTTGTCAGAGGTGAGTGATCAGGTAGGTTATAGGTGATAACCTCAGTTTTCTTAGCATTTAGCCTGAGACCAACTTTGGCACACTCTATCTCCGCCCTAGTTTTGGGGAATTTCAGCCCCTGCCTCTAACACAGGGGTTTTCAAACCTTTTTGACTCAGGGCACCCATGTAAATAACTTTTTCATCCACGGCACCCCTGAATTATACTGTAATTTATTTTAAATCCTACATCATATTGGAGAAATATCCGTCAGAACTGACTGAAAATGACGTTATATTTGACATTTAACCACTTGAACCCCAGCATCCCTATTCTGGGGGGAAGGTTCACCAAAAATAGCCGATCTACAAGTTCACAACGCGTCACGTTGTGACGCGTTGTGAGCTTGTAGATCTGCTATTTTTGGTGAAGTTTGTCTTAGATGGAAAAATAACTCATCAAGTACAGTGCAAATCAGGTCTGTTTTACTAAGCATAGTGAAGTGATATTGATGTAGTGATACTGATGAATTGCAAATATCAAATTATCTCGCGGCACCCCTGGACTGGCATCGCGCTAACCTCGCCCACCAGGCTTTTTGAGAGAAAGCCTGGTGTTCGTTCACAACAGCCCGTTTGGTTTCCTCCCAACGCGGAAACCACTAGAAGAAGCGGCGTCGCTCTGATTTGGTTCCCTCCGTTTGTTTCCCCAATCCCTTTTAAAATGCTAGAGTAGCCTAGTGTAGTCTTTCCAGTCGCTACGAGTTGGACAAAAAAAATATGCATATACCAAACAAAATTTTCAAAAGCAAAACTACTCCGCATCAAGGACTTTATTAGGTAGGCCATAAAAGTATGTCCTTGAGTGCAGGGTAATTATTTTGGGTTAAAACTGTTTCCGGTGGATAGTTCCGGCCAAATTGTAGTCCTTTGAGTACTACAACATGACGTTTTGTGGTTTCCGCTCCAGACCGGTTACAAGCCCGAAAAGTGAAGTGATCCCAGACTAGCATCACGGCACCCCAGGGTGCCCCGTCCGTCACCCACTTTGAAAACCCCTGCTCTAACAGTCTCTGCGCGTCCACGATGCATGAATGACACCGGCTGAACGTGGCCAGCCAGCCATACAGTACATGGTGCTCAGCACCGCAGGCAGTGAGCAGCAAGGACCTAACGCTGTGATGCTGCTGCTGCTGCTGCTGCCAGGGGTGTCACAAGGGGGGGGAAGTGGGACCGAGTGCCGCGCTGCGAGCTTGTAGATCTGCTATTTTTTGAAAAGTTGTGAAAATCTTGTGTGCAAATCTTTGAATATAATGTATTTTTTAAAGATTTGTTTTTTTGGGGCTTTTTATGCCTTTATTCGATAGGACAGTAGACTGACAGGAAATGAGGAGAGAGACGGGGAATGACATGCGGCAAAGATCATCCGGATCGGGAATTGAACCGGCGACACCAGCAGGCATCATAGCCTAGTATGTGGTATACGCCTTGACCACCAGGCCAGCGGGCGCCCCAATATAATGTATTTTTTAAGCGAACATTTGTAACTCAAATTTTGCTTCTGGGGGCGCCCCATGTTGAGATTGGGGTCCGTGGCCAAAATACATATCATCTTGGGGGTCCTTGGCATGAAAACGTTTGAGCACCACTGACATGGTAAACATAGGTTTCTTGCACACATTTTCACGACTTTTCAAAAATAGCAGATCTACAAGCTCGCAGCGCGGCACTCGGTGCCGCGCTGTGAGCTTGTAGATCTGCTATTTTTTTTTTTATAGTTAACATTCATGGGGGGCCCGCAGTGAATCCTTGTACCCAGGGCCCAGAGTTTGGTGTGACGCCCCTGGCTGCTGCTGCTGCTGCTGCTGCTGCTGCTGCTGCTGCTGCTGCTCTGTGCACTGAACCTGCACAACCCCCAGTGGTGTGGGAAAAAAAGTACTCAAATGTTTTGCTTGAGTGAAAGTATCAATGCAGCAATGTAGAAATGCTCTGCCGCAAGTAAAAGTTCCGGAATTCTAAATGTACTTGAGTACCAGTAAGACTTCCTAATAGGGAGATAAGCAACTGTCAGGTCGCATGTATACACGCAGCCTCATGGGGGCGCTAGAACAGGGGCTTGTGAGAAATCAGGGGCGGAGGTTGTGGTTTGCCAGCCAAGGAGTGTGTGTGCAAAGTCTGGCATGGATAGGAAGATAAGAGTAGCCTGGGCAAAAGTGTGACGTGACGTGACGGACAGACAGAGGGACTGACTGACTGACAGAGGGACAGACAGCCGGTGGAGGTTTTCATAGTAACTTGCGACCTGACGGTCTCAAAAAGTACAAAAGTATTGGTATCAAAATGTAGGCCTACTTAAAAGTACAAAGAATGTCAAGTTTTTCAGTGTTTGAGATGTATAAAAATCACTTGAAAATAGCCGATGTACAAGCTCACATTGCGTCGCGACTGCCATACGTGTTTTTTTCTTAGAATTTAACGCCCTACTTGATCTTACCACGGTCACACAAACGTATGAAAAGTATCAGATCTGCAAGCACGTTCTCAAACCTTTGCTGTTGACTTCTAATGTGCCACAGTGTCTATGCCTACAGTATGTGCTAGTGCTACACATTTTGCAAGAGTGTTTCTGCATCGATCAAGCCACTGTCCTATTCTGAAGAAAACCTGGAGACTGGCGATTCTGCCGCTGTATACTGGCTGTATACTGTACATGCATCAATGCAACAACATGGTCCATTCTGTTCACTTTATACTGGCTGCATACATGCATCAATGCAACATGTTCCATTCTATTCACTGTATACTGGCTGCATACATGCATCAATGCAACATGGTCCATTCTATTCACTGTATACTGGCTGTATACATGCATCAATGCAACATGTTCCATTCTATTCACTGTATTCTGGCTGCATACATGCATCAATGCAACATGGTCCATTCTATTCACTGTATACTGGCTGCATACATGCATCAATGCAACATGGTCCATTCTATTCACTGTATTCTGGCTGCATACATGCATCAATGCAACATGTTCCATTCTATTCACTGTATTCTGGCTGCATACATGCATCAATGCAACATGGTCCATTCTATTCACTGTATACTGGCTGCATACATGCATCAATGCAACATGGTCCATTCTATTCACTGTATACTGGCTGTATACATGCATCAATGCAACATGGTCCATTCTATTCACTGTATACTGGCTGTATACATGCATCAATGCAACATGGTCCATTCTATTCACTGTATTCTGGCTGCATACATGCATCAATGCAACATGGTCCATTCTATTCACTGTATACTGGCTGTATACATGCATCAATGCAACATGGTCCATTCTATTCACTGTATTCTGGCTGCATACATGCATCAATGCAACATGTTCCATTCTATTCACTGTATTCTGGCTGTATACATGCATCAATGCAACATGGTCCATTCTATTCACTATATACTGGCTGTATACATGCATCAATGCAACATGGTCCATTCTATTCACTTTATACTGGCTGTATACATGCATCAATGCAACATGGTCCATTCTATTCACTGTATACTGGCTGTATACATGCATCAATGCAACATGGTCCATTCTATTCACTTTATACTGGCTGTATACATGCATCAATGCAACATGTTCCATTCTATTCACTGTATACTGGCTGTATACATGCATCAATGCAACATGGTCCATTCTATTCACTGTATACTGGCTGTATACATGCATCAATGCAACATGGTCCATTCTATTCACTGTATTCTGGCTGTATACATGCATCAATGCAACATGTTCCATTCTATTCACTGTATACTGTACATGCATCAATGCAACATGGTCCATTCTATTCACTGTATACTGGCTGTATACATGCATCAATGCAACATGTTCCATTCTATTCACTGTATACTGTACATGCATCAATGCAACATGGTCCATTCTATTCACTGTATACTGGCTGTATACATGCATCAATGCAACATGGTCCATTCTATTCACTGTATTCTGGCTGTATACATGCATCAATGCAACATGTTCCATTCTATTCACTGTATACTGGCTGCATGCATGCATCAATGCAACATGGTCCATTCTATTCACTGTATACTGGCTGTATACATGCATCAATGCAACATGGTCCATTCTATTCACTGTATTCTGGCTGTATACATGCATCAATGCAACATGTTCCATTCTATTCACTGTATACTGGCTGCATGCATGCATCAATGCAACATGGTCCATTCTATTCACTGTATACTGGCTGCATGCATGCATCAATGCAACATGTTCCATTCTATTCACTGTATACTGTACATGCATCAATGCAACATGGTCCATTCTATTCACTGTATACTGGCTGTATACATGCATCAATGCAACATGTTCCATTCTATTCACTGTATACTGGCTGCATACATGCATCAATGCAACATGTTCCATTCTATTCACTGTATTTTGGCTGCATACATGCATCAATGCAACATGTTCCATTCTATTCACTGTATACTGGTCGTATACATGCATCAATGCAACATGGTCCATTCTGTTCACTTCATACTGGCTGTATGCATGCATCAATGCAACATGGTCCATTCTATTCACTGTATACTGGTCGTATACATGCATCAATGCAACATGGTCCATTCTATTCACTGTATACTGGCTGTATGCATGCATCGATGCAACATGTTCCATTCTATTCACTGTACACTGGTCGTATACAATATATGCAGGCATCAATGCAGCATGGTCCAACCAAGTCTATTCCCTGTGTGGGATTTCAATAATTAGGTTTTTTGATTGAATCAGTACAGTCAGTTAATGGTTTCAATGCACATTACATGAACAAAATGATATGTAAATATGTATTATACCCAGGGCAGGAAATTCACGGCGGCCACGACGGCCATGGCCATCGTTGCCCCTCTCTTTGGCCGTGTGCCCCTCGAAAAATGACATGCCCAAACGGCCACAGTGGCCGTGGTGCCCTGGCGCCCACAGCAGTCCATTAACTGCTTTTTACCGTTTTTTCCTCTGCGCGATTTTCCAGTCATTACGGTAACAGCAGTGCGTGGTTGGTTGAGCTGCGCACATGACCAGTAGTAGATTCCATTTACGCTCGTAGTCCAAGCCCCCAGAACGGCTTGTAAATATTGAAGCAGCCGCCCTACTGGCCAAAGCTGGAATTTCAGGCGGGGTGAAACATACATGCACGAGCATAAGAGCGCGGCGCTGGGGTCTACAATAGGGTTCAATGGACGTCGACGTCGTTTGTGACGTCATTCGTGACGTTTGGCTCCACTGCGTAGTGGAGCCATTCCCCAGAATGCACCTGGATTAGCTACATGCTAGCACGTAGCCATTGCTTCAAAACGCCACTGAGCACTTGCATTGAAATGATAGTGGGGGCGGGGCTCGTCCGCTCTCTATTTTATATATACTCTATGCTCGTAGTAGCATCATAGCAGCCGCCCCATAGTGGAGCCGACGGAGTCCCGCGACACAGTGTTTATACAAGTTACAACACAAAAACATCACCGGGCTAAACGGGAGTTTTATCTAACGCAGCCTGTTGAATAAATCCGAATGTGCGAACGAATGCCTTCAAACGGAGCTGTGCTGAGCTCAGGACAACAACCAAAATGCCATACAAGGGAACCAAAAGCTAATCTTTCCACGAGAGGCTGAGCTGTCAGAAAGTACATTATTGTTGAGAAAGGGATCACGAACGGGAGGGAGGAGTTTGTGTGCGTGTGTGCGTGCGTGCACATGGCCAGTGGTGGAAAAAGTACTCAAATGTTTTACTCAAGTAAAAGTACTGCAATGTAGAAATACTTCCGTTGCAAGTAAAGTCCTCAAATTCAAAATATACTTGAGTAAAAGTACAAAAGTATTGGTATCAAAATGTACTTAAAGTACCAAAAGTAAAAGTACAACATGTTTGAAAATAGCAGATCTACAAGCTCACAACGCATAGTTATGCGACACATCTTGGGCTTGTAGATCTGCTATTTTTTTCTACAAGCTTGATTATTTTCAAATAGCCTAAATAGGGCTAAAGTGGTTCATGTATGTTTAATAATATTATAATTTATATATGCAAAGTAACTGGTAACTAAAGATTTCAAATAATTGTAGTGGAGTAAAAGTACAATATTTGGAGCCGAGATGTAGTGGAGTAGAAGTAACTCAAGTAAGTGTTAGAAATACTCAAAATTACAATAAACAATTAAGTACAATACTTAAGTAAATGTACTTAGTTACTTTAAACCACTGCACATGGCAAAACAGAAATAAACAGGTTCTTGATATTTATTTAATTGAAAGGTATTACATTAAACCTTAACGTTTAAGCTAAATTATAATTATGACTGTGGCGTGGACTTAAAATCATTGTTTTAATGATGGCCTTCCTGCCCTGGCACTTGGCCTTTGTGCCCTCAAAAATTTGACAACACCAAAGGCCAATTGGCCTTGCCCCTAAACTGACGAAATTCTAGGCCTGATTATACCTCTCCATGGACATGGTCAAGGCCTGCCAAGGATACATTACCGGTAATTGGCTCACTGTGGTCCAGGGACCCGCATGGTTACTTGGGGGTTCCAAATGACCCTTTAAGGGTGTGTAACTCTGAGAGTGTACAAATGGAACCAAACACTTTCAGAGTTACTGGGGGTCCTTGAAATAAAAGGCTTGAGAACCACTGTACTACATGAAATGGAACAGAGAGCCTTTATAGACGGGTTTCTGGTCCACGTCACGTTTGATTCGGTACCAAAATTAGCCAATGAAACCAGGCTTAACCAGCGCTCCCCAAAACAACAGGTTTGGGGATTGGACGGACTGATTACATGATACAGTCACCTGTGCATTTAGTCTCAATGTTTGTAAACAAGAAACCCGTCTATTAGTATAACTGGTAACACCTTTAGAAGGAAATGAGAAAAGACCCAACTTCTCTCCAAAATGGCTGCTGTGCATAATAGCCTATTGGATAATCACGTGCCGACGTCGAAAGCAACCTGAGCCCCCACTACCCCCCTTCCAACCCAAAACAACAGCGTCTTCCCATGGGGGACTCGGAGAGAGGGACACTCGGTTTCCCATTCCTTTCCGCTTGATTGTTTTTTTATTATATCATTGGCAGAGAGTTGAGGAGTCACAGGAGGCGGATTTGGAGCATTAACAATGTGGCCACGCGAGGGGATTTTTAGCACATCTGCTGCAGTGTCGCTGTTGAAATGCTATTTTGCTCTCTCTGGAAGAAAACAAACACATGCTTCGTGGTACAATTGATGTCTTTCAGCTTGAGCGGCGGCGGTTCTCAAAAGACCTTTCCAACGAACGACCCCCATAACTCTTGAGAGAGCGTCCACATGGAACGGGGTCCGTTTGGTTTCCACTTGTATGCAGGGACGTGCAGAGAATGTTAGAGAGGCAAGGGCTGAAATTTCCAAAAGGGCCTTTTGGTGGAAATATCGAAAATAGCAGATCTGCAGCCTGGCGCGTTGTGAGCTTGGAGGTCGGCTATTTTCGGTGCTTGATACCACACTGAACTGAAGCATTATCAAGTCAATACTGGAGATGTGGCGTAATGGCATGGAGAGTGCAATTCTTTCTTTCAACATAAGATGCTGCATTCCAGTTCAGGAGAGTTTGGACAAGCAATTCTCTTGAATGCTGCCTTCAGGTATATAGCATGGAAAGAGGGCATTTGCATTTGTTTCACCATAGTAAAAACTGCATTCATGGACTGCATGGAGAGGGCACCTTTTACAGACGGTTAAAAGGCCAGGGGCTCAAACCCCCTTTGATGGCTATTACAATCTAAAATATGACTAAATATTATAATTTTACTCCACTGCAATTATTTGAAAACGTTAGTTGCTATAGCTACTTTTTAGATTTCAATTATTATTACCAAAAAATGCATTGACATCAGCCCTATACGTATTGATATGTACATTTCGGCCATTTGAAAATAGCCGATCTACAAGCTCACAATGCGCCGCGATGCGACACAATGTGAGCTTGTGGATCTGCTATTTTCAAAAGATTTTTATACAGTACATTTGATATAGTTGAACACTTGTGAAATTGGACATTCTGCATAAAGAGTGCTTTCTACTTTTGATACTTCAAGTACATTTTGATACAATACTTTTGTACTTTTCTTTTACTCAAGTAAATGTTTAATTCCTGACTTTTACTTGTAAGGGTGCACACACACCAAAATATGGTCGCCAGCGGATAAACTCTTTTGGTGCACAGCTGACTAAAAACACATGAGAGCACATTCTGTCCCAAAGCAGTGACGCGCCTGTCAGTCACCGGCACGCAGATATCCTCCACTGACGCATGATTATGGATCCCACTGGGAAAGATGGATAACCACGCCCCGGACTCATTTTTGAAGCTTGTGATTGGCTGAACCGGACGTAGGGAGCGCTCCGTTGTAGTCACTTGGACCGCACGAGGTGCACCAAAACCCAATTATCATGGCGTTTATCGTGCGCTTGCCCAGGCCTTACGGCCTGGGCATAAATATAACGATTGCATTCACCACGGCTTCGTAACTCGCTCTTCGTGGGCACTCGCGCCTGCGGCGCTCGGGCGCGAAGAGCAGGACCAAGGTCCGCTGGCCTTCGCGGCGCTTGCAATGTCGTGGACAATAACTGAAAACGAGCGCTCTATGCCGTTTCCATCCATCTTTCCAAGTGGGATCCATAATCACGCTCCACTGACATGAAAACGCCCCCTTTCCATTGAAAGGCATTGGCGGAACTCAGATTCCACTCTCATAGGTATTTTGGTGTGTGTGCACCCTAACAGAGGTACCTTGCCGTATTGATACTTTTACTTAAGTAAAAAAAAATAATAGTACTTTTCTCACCACTGAGGTTGAGTATTCACTTTCTGGGACATTAAATAAACATGGCAACAACATAACTGAATATTCTAACATTCATGAATTGTTGTATGCACATAATACGTGCATGCAACAATTCATGATTCTTAGAATATTCATGATTGCCGGGGCGCCCGCTGGCCTACTGGTCCAGGCGCATACCACTTAGGCAGCCGCATTGCCACATAGGGCATAGGCATTGATGCCTGACGGCATCGCCAGTTCGATTCCCGATCCGGGCGACCTTTGCCGCATGTCACTCCCCTCTCTCCCCCCATTTCCTGTCAGTCTACTGTCCTATCCAATAAAGGAATAAAAAAGCCCAAAAACAAGTCTAAGAATATTCATGATTCCCAGCCTATATTATAGGCTAACATTATGCAGAGCAATTCATAGGTTTGTACGAACAAATTTGAACAGACATTTGGCTGCTGGCAATCACCGCAACGTTCCAGTTACTCACGTGTCCTTGTACACTTGACACTTAAGGCTAATTTATTATTTTTGCTGCACGACTGCTCGGCAGAAATAACCGATTTGTTGTTGTTTTTCTGTTTTTTTTTTGCCGAGCAGCACGGCCACTCAGCTAAGTACAAATATAAATTGCCACTAGGCTTGTATGAATGCATGGGGGAGGGGGGGATTTAATCTAATTTTGTTCATAACACAAGATTGTCAATTGTGCAGCATAATACGCTCAGTAGGGCTTCTATGGTTAGAAGGCCACCGGTGTCATTCAAATCCTAAAGCACGGACACAGCCAGGGGTGTCACACCAAATTCTGGGCCCTGGGTACACTGCGGGCCCCCCATGAATGCTCTTCATAGGGGTTAACCCATTTAGACTGGGAACGCATTATTACACGTTATTTTGTGCTTTAACTATTGAAAAATAGCAGATATACAAGCTCTTGTAGAGCTGCTATTTTTGAAAAATCTTGAACATTTTGAGGTTTTCAAGGTTTTTTGAAAAACATGTTTCTACTGTATGTCAGTGGTGCTCAAACTTTTTCATATGAAGGACCCCCAAAATCATATGTATTTGGCCAAGGACCCCCATCTCAAAATATTTCTTTCCAGGGACCCCCCCAGAAGCAAAATTTGAGTTACAAATGTTTGCTTAAAAAATACATATATTCAAAGATTTGCACACATTTTCACAACTTTTCAAAAATAGCAGATCTACAAGCTTGTATATCTGCTATTTTTCAATAGCTAAAGTATAAAATAATGAAGGCTCCTCCACCTTGGGCCCTAGTAACTCAGTCCCACTCCCCCCTTGTGACACCCCTGGACAAAGCGCTATCAGTGTAATGATATGCGGGGCGTTCGGCCTCCCGGATGAGAACAGCAGAACCCAAGCTGAGCGCGGCGATAACGGAACACGAATCCCCTCTGCTGAGAGTTACAGCCGTGCTGATAACCATTCATTTATAGCCGTGCCGATGCACAAGCCAGCTCACGAGACACGCGGCTGTTTTTGGGGGGTTGTGCGACACCGCGGTACGAAGTACAAAGTCTAGATCAGGCTCAACCCATTTTATTATATCGATTACTCACCCCACAGAGAATTGAATTCATGGATATCTTTTCGTTTTTGTTGCATTCCTAAGCCAATTATTTGATGACTAGCAGTGGTTCCCTATGGAGACACAAAGAGCCTGCTTTGTTCCCTATGGAGACACAAAGAGTCTCCTAAAATGATTTGCTTAGGAATGCGACAAAAACAAAACAACATCCACAAATTCCATGGGGTGAGTAATCGATAATCAATAAAAAAACCTTTATTAGACCTTTATTAGAGGTTGATTCTAAACCAGGGACAAAGGACCGCCCAAATTGATTTGGCCGAGGACCCCTGTTTTGTGCCAGGGACCCCCGGAAGAGAAGATTTACAACAATGCAACACTTTCATGATCATTATTCTTTTTTTAAATGTTCAAAAATAGCAGACGTTCAAGCTCACAGGATGGAGAGACGCGCTGTTACTTTAGAATAGCAAATGCCAAAATCTAAAAATGCCACACTTTCTCAGTTTGAATGGGTTAATTGCGACCGAAGGTCGCATATACTCTGAAGAACCGTGTCGCTTGAGTGACCTTCCTTCCGTATCCTCGTGACCGTCCTTCCGTATCCTCTGTGATGTCAGTGTGATGTCAGCGAGTTGTGACATCACTTCCTGTACAGGGCGGCTACACGAAATGTGGATAACACTATATGGAGATAGTCCAGTCCATCATGTCATATGGGACTACCATCATAGAAAGTAGCCATTGTTAGGCCGGAGTCAATGGCTGTCTAAACATGGAGATGTGGATAACACTATATATGGAGATAGTCTAGTCCAATATGTCATATGGGACTACCGTCATAGACAGTAGCCATTGTTAATCCGGAGTCAATGGCTGACTGTCTGTACAGGAAGTGATGTCACATGACATACTTTTTATGCCCATATATGAGTCCTAACATGGAGATGTGGATAACACTATATATGGAGATAGTTTAGTCCAATATGTCATATGGAACTACCGTCATAGACAGTAGCCATTGTTAGGTCGGAGTCAATGGCTGTCTGTCTGACTGTCTGTACAGGAAGTGATGTCACATGACATACTTTTTATGCCCATATATGAGTCCTTCTGTACCACATCTCCATGTTTAGGCAAACTCCACACAGAAAGGCCCTATCGCCAACCCAACCTAGGGTGTGAGCAATAGGGCCTTTCTGTGTGGAGTTTGCATGTTCTCCCCGTGTCTCCTAGGGTTGATACCCTCACAAAAACATGAACAAACTCCCCCCAGAATGACAACAACTAGAATCGTCAGAGAAACGCTGTGGTTGGCCAGATGGTCAAGAATTGGCGCGACCTCGCCCTTTAGGGCGAGGTTGCATGTCACCCTGAGGTCGCATTCCACCCTCAGGTGTCTTACTAGTACTGGCTGTATGCAGTGTTGATTTGGACAGCACACAGCTCACAAAGCGTCGTGAGCTTGTAGATCTGCTATATCAGAGCGCGACACCCGAACGCGACCAAACATAAGCGAGTTGTCTTTTAGATCTACCGGTCTCCACTAGTCCCTCCCTAACATTTTAGTCTTGTTTTTATTTGTTGTCAAAATTGTCAATATATTTAGTCTTAGTTTTTGTCATAATCGCTTAGTTCTTGTTTAGTTTTTATTTCATCCGTGAAAGAAGGCACCTGACGAACATTAGTCAGCATCATTTTAGTCGGCAAAATCAACACTAATTTTGCAATGTGAATGCCTTTTGTTTGCAGCCTAATTTGTGTCCAGCTGTAATGGGGTTGCCATCAAAACCCATGTGCATTAAACCTTGCACAGTGTGTGTGTGTGTGTGTGCGTGCATGCCTGTGTGCATGCCTGTGTGCGTGTGTGTGTGTGTGTGTGTGTGTGTGTGTGTGTGTGTGTGTGTGTGTGTGTGTGTGTGTGTGTGTGTGTGTGTGTGTGTGTGTGTTGCGGTTCTCGGGACATTTCATGAATTATCCACGGAGACAAATGCCATGCATGGAGATTGGCTCCATAAATCCACGCAGGCTTGCTGCTGGCTAATGTTTTTCAAATGGGGTGACACCACAATCACATTCAGCTATTATCTGTCTGGAAGATGGAAGAGCTGCTACACTGACAACCATATGAATGGATGTGGATAGAAATGTATGCATGAATACTGCATGTATATGTAGAGTAAGCCTACAGGTACTGTATGTGCATGCATTCATTTGCATGTGTGTGTGTGCGTGCGTGCGTGCGTGCGTGCGTGCGTGCGTGCGTGCGTGCGTGCGTGCGCGAAAGAGAGAGAGAGAGACAAAAGGAATTTAAAATGTGTGTTTAGTCAAGCGCAAATCTACTCCAAGAGGCCTTAACCTGCCTCCCTCTTTTAGCCATGTCACATCTTAGACAATCAGAACTGTAGCCTAAACCTGCTAATGCTAACAGTGTTGTTTTTCCAGTAACTAGTACTATAACTAATTACTTTCATGATTTGAGTAATAACTATTTCGTTATTACGGTATTTTCCAAAAGTAATGAGTAAAAGAATGGCACAAAGACAACAACTGAACTGACTATTCTCTACATACAGTAACGGTGCCAACAGCCAAAATGTTGTCGTTAGAGTGGTAGCTAAAGCTGAAGAAGTGTTATATCATGTGCCAAACATTTGACTATAATTACTTCCACAAAACACCAAACCAGGGTGGAAGCGCTGGGCACCACAACGACTCGATCCGGCCCTGCACAAAATGATGTAGGCCTACTCTGTAAGACAGGGTTCCCAAATAAGGGCCGAATTATGTCTAGGGTACCAAGCCGAGGGCCACAACATTGCAGGGGGCGACAGTGTCGTTGCAGCTACTGCAGCGACAGTTCGGTTATCGTCGTTGTTGGGTGAAAACCTTGTATATCCAAAACTGTTCGTTTTGCATTCATCATTTTAAAAATGATTTAAACCAGTGAAAACAGCCGATCTACAAGCACACAACGCCTCGCGGTGCGAGGCGTTGTGTGCTTGTAGATCTGCAGTTTTCACTACTTTTGTGAGACGGCCTTGTATGATGAAGCAGGGCTTTACTTTGCGAAAGAACATACAAATTTGGAGATATGAGGTTTCTACCTGACAACGACGATAAACTAGTGTTGTTGCTGCTCATTATTACTGGGGTTGGTGGGGGCCTGACAGTAGCCCCCCGCGGGCCGCCTATTGGGGAACCCTGCTGTAAGATATGGAAGCAGTGCTGTTGTAGCCTAAGTCAGTAGTACAGAAAAGTCAGTAGGGTTGTAAGTCAGTATATGAGCATCTGTACGGGGCACTACCAAGTGTATCAGAGAAGATAGTAGTCAGGAGGATGAGACTAGCCGGCCACTGACACCCACACCGAGAACTCCCAGCCAAAAAGCTTGTACTGTGGGAACCAGCACACGGGCATCGATCGAGAGGACGTCCCTCACGCGGACGTATACTAAAGAAAGCACTGCTTGTGCAGAAAGCACAAATGAGCTGGCCAGATGTCTGGAGAACTGAGATGACTGGAGACGCTGATGGAGGGCTCGTCTGAGGACGACGTAGAGAGAGAGAGCAGCCTAATGCAGGGTGTTCATTTAGCTCTGAGAGTGTCAAACATATGGACCTGCCATTTGCTTACATTTTTATGAATGTTTTATGCTCCATGAGATACATTTGCCTGTGCACGCACATGCCTCTGTCTGTCTGCCTGGCCGTCACACACACACACACACACACACGCACGCACGCACGCACGCACGCACGCACGCACACAAAAACTCACAGTGACAACCTCACTTGATATATCTATGTTAAGGCACACAAATGCAGTGAAACAGATGTGCCGCACATTCAAACATGCCTGTGAGTGCACGTACGCACACACATGCACACACACGCTCGCACACACACACACACACGCACACACACACACGCACACGCACACGCACACACAATCCTCTAGCTTCCTATAAGCTCTGGAGTCGAGTTCAAAGGTCAGGGCTGCTGTGACTGATTAATGTGGTAAACATGGCTGACATCGATGACATGCACGGCTTGCGCGCCGATGCGAGCGCACGTGAGTGCATGAGCTGTGTCTATGATCGACGCACTCCGCTTAAGTGGCAAGCACTCTACATATTTATCTGCTTAATGTGTGCGTACGCAGTGTGTATGTGTGCACGCGCGTCCGTGCGTGTGTGTGTGTGTGACAGGCATATACAGAGAGGGAGAGGGAGAGGGAGAGAGGAAGAAAGAGAGAGGAGAGAGAGACAGGAAGATTTTTCTTGTTGATTTCATTGACTAATAGTACGACGAATAACGTTAATCGACTACCGTTTTTCACTGATGAAAATTACATAACAACTAAACAAAAACTAAGCTATGCTATGCTGACTAAAACTAAGACTGACAAAATTATGTTGACAATTTCGTCAAAAGAATAAAAAGTAGAAGTAAAATGTTAAAGGGCTAATGGAGAAGAGATCCAGCAGAACTAAAAGAAAAGTTTTATGTTGGTGCGCTCGGGGCTCGCGAAAATAGCAAATCTACAAGCTCACAACACGTCGCGCTACGAAGCGTTGTCAGCTTGTAGATCGGCTTGTAAATCGGCTATTTTCAGCACGCAACCACGGGTAAAATCACCATCAAGCCCTGCCAAAATATATATATATTTTTTGTCAACTATGATATAAAGTCGACACTAATCTGAGTTCCCATAAGTTATTTTTTCTTTTCTTTTTCGACACTAGGGGGGCGAGAAGAACTTCTGGGCTGAAACCATTCTCCTGGGCGGATGTCAGCCCAGCTCAGAATCTGAGTATGGGTAACTGGAGGCAAAGAGAAAAAAACTGTAGGTAGCCCATGTCTCCAAAAAAATCACAGTGGCAATGCCTCTGCAGCCCACGTATCGAGGCTAAGACTAAGTCGACACAAACTAGACTAAAACTAAAACATTTCAGACAACTAATACACTAAAAAAGAAAGACCATGACTGGAACTACATCAAAATTTGCCCTCAAAATCAACACTGAAGAAGGTTCCCAGTGGTCGGAGACGATGATAATGTGGATAATCTAACATCCGCCAAGCATTAACCCATTAAGACTGGAATCATTTTATACTTTAACTATTGAAAAATAGCAGATATAAAAGCTCACAGCTTGTAAATCTGTTATTTTAGAACATTTGTGACATTTTTAGCAAATCTTTGAATATATATATATCTTTTTAAAACATTTGTAACTCGAATATTTGCTTCTGGGGGGGTCCCTGGAACAACATATTTTGAGATGGGGGTCATACATGTCATTTTGGGGTGTTCCTTGACATGAAAAAAGGTCGAGAACCACTGATTTAGAAGAAAAGTTTAGAAGACATTTTATTGAATCGGGTAAAAAAAAATATTCAAAGACTTGCCACGGAGATTTTCAAGATTTCTCAAAATTAGCAGATCTACGAGCTCGCAGCGCGGCACTCGGTGCCGCGCTGTGAGCTTGTATATCTGCTATTTTTGTAACAGTTAAAGCATAAATTAATGGTTAGAGTAACACTGCGTAATAATGCGCTCTCGGTCTTGGGTTAAGTTGCCTGGGGTGTGCAGCGCTGCCATCACGCAGAGTGCTCTCATCCATGACAGTGTCACCACTCCTAAGTCCTCCGGGTACAGTAAACTCCCCGGGATAAAGTCACTGTCACCGAGCACTGACTTATTCTAATTCTCCGGGTCAAAGGGTCAAAGAAGCGCCCGCCGTGCATGATGGCCTCACAAACTAAACTGTAATAAACATCAATCCATTTAGACCCGCACACGCAGCATATGTGTGTGTCACGTTAGGTTTGAATCACTTTAACCGTTGTTTTATACTTTGGGCCATTCTAAAATAGCAGATCTACAAGCTCATAGCGCTATGCTATGTTATGTTTACTTTTATTTATTTGTCATGGACATCACAATTACATTGGACGAACCATATGCATTGATATAAGTGATTATAGCACACGTGCTAATTCTCATCACATGTCCACAGGAGGCTTTTCTATTTTACAAAAATCAAATCTAACACCCAATCAAGTACAATAAACATTAATACTAATCTAAAACCCAATCAAGTACAAAAACCATAATACTAATCTAAAACCCAGTCAGGTACAAACAATTATAATATGTGCTTACTAATAAGAACTAACAACAAACGAACCACAATCTGACCCATCAGCTTGTGGGACATACAACATCATATAGTCCGAGCGTTTCATGCACAAATCGTGCACTTTATGCATAGAAGCATGAAATTTGGCACACCGTTAGAACATGCCACATTTTTGGCTATAGGGCCATCGCAGATTTGTCTTGGGAAACTCGTGGGAGCCAATCAAAGTTGGGGTCTCATAGACTTTACTATACAGTAAAATAATACAAAAAATAAATATGCTTTAAGTAGCATGTGAGGGGTCAAACTAGGTTTTTTGGGGGGATTATGAATCAATGCAAGCATTTGTTTTGCACGAAAAACATTCCTTTCCGAAACACGGCACCCACAAAACTGTGAAAAGTGACGACTCGACTCATCACTGCGATGGCTCTATAGCCAAAAGTGTTCCATATGGCATGTTCTAACTGTTTGCCAAATGTCATGCTTCTATCATAAAGTGCACGATTCCATCAACATACTGCCCGAAATGCCCGGGCTATATGAGCTAGTGTACTTGTCCGACTTAATTCCATCTTTCCACTTTGGGCGCATGTCAAATCGACCGGGGGTCCCACATATTTTCAGATCCAAGGTCCAAGGTCAAATAATATTTATTTGGGGGTCCTTGCATGAAACAGTTAAGAGAACAACTGATTTATACATTATAATACCCGAGTTACGGAAACCGGTGTAACAGAAGCAGAGGGCATTTACAGTAATATACAAGTATCTGAGAAGGAAGAGTTCATACGCCTTAAATAAGCTGGAGGAAATCTAATTGGAGCCTGAAAAATTTAACACAATTCGATTTTTGACTGGTTTTTAACATGAGTGGTCACACATTTACCCTCCCTGTCGCTCTTATTAAATTCTCCATCATTGATTTATAGCTTTAGTTTAAAATGGACAAGATTTCACAAATCCTGAATAACTGAATATTCCTTAAAATGTTTCACCTTGGTATGGGTATTTGTAATACACATACACAAACTGAATACAAAGACATAAGATAAATACGTTTTAATAGGCCGCATTGTCTTTAATATGCACTGCACTATTATATTATTATTATTATCATACTTCTTTCATTAAGGTATTTCCTTATATGGGTGTATAGTGTTGAAAACACATTAAAAGGCTATAGTGTATGGTTGAACTCCTTTAAACTAGTGGACTCTGTGGGTTCCTTTAGAGGGGTCTAAATTGACCCATACAAGTCTGTAACTCTGACAGTGTACAAATAGCGGGTTCATTTGGTTCCATTTGAACACTGTCAGAGTTAAGGGGAGACCTTGAAATTTGAAAGTTTGAGAAACACTGTTTAAAACCCTAAGCATATCAGTCTACTACACAGGCCACGAGTGGCCACTAGGTGGCAGAGTTTTGCTGTGGTGCGGGGTGTCATGCACTTCAGTTGGCATGCTTTACTGTAACTACATTGTCCCGATATGATATATATATATAATAAACTATTATTTAGCATTCTAAAATGACCTAGACCTCAGATATTATGACTCATCCAGCCTGGAACTTAAAATATTACATAGAGCAGTGGTTCCCAAACCTTTTAGCTTGAGACCCAAAAGAGAAATTAGACCTTTGCTTTGACGCAAACTAGTGAAAACAGCAGATCTACAAGCGCACAGCGTGTAGCTTCGTGCCATGTTCTGAACTTGTAGATCAGCTATTTTCACAACTTCTTAAACACGTGTTTTCTATTTTATGGAATTTCTTCGATTTTTCTTGTATTTATTAATGAAAAGATTAAATGGCATTTATTTATTTGTATTCTTGAAAATCATTGCTTTTGTAAAATGTTTTATACACACACATATGTATATGTATGTGTTTTTTTTTTTAAGATTTGTTTTTTGGGCTTTTATGCCTTTATTGACAGGACAGTAGACTGACAGGAAATGGGGGAAGTGATGGGGAGTGACATGCGGCAAAGGTTGTACGGATTGGGAATCGAACTGGTGACACCGCCAGGCATCCATGCCTATGTATGTGGCAATGCCTAAGTGGTATGCGCCTGGACCAGTAGGCCAGCCAGAGGCGTCACAAGGGGTAGGAAAGTGGGACTGAGTTACCAGGGCCCAAGGTTGAGGGTCCCTAGTAACTTTAGCTATTGAAAAATAGCAGATATACAAGCTCACAGCTGCGAGCTGCTATTTTTGAAAAGTCCTGTAAATGTGTGCAAATCTTTGAATATGTATTTTTTAAGCGAACATTTGTAACTCAAATTTTGCTTCCGGGGGGGGGGGGGGGGGGGGGTCCCTGGAACTAAATATTTTGAGATGGGGGTCCGTGGCCAAATTCATATCATTTTGGGGCTCCTTCACATGAAAAAGTTTGAGCACCACTGACATAGTAGTCTCTCAAGAACAGACTAACTGAGCTCCAGTTAAGTGAAAAGGACCTTTTCTTTGACAATGGCTGGCCAGATTGCTGACATAGAAACATAGTTTTTTTTCAAAAAACCTTAGAAGGATTCAAAAGACACTTATAGAATCGGGTCAAAATTCAAATTTTCACGATTTAAAAAAAAATAGCAGATCTACAAGCTCGCAGCGCGGCACTCGGTGCCGCGCTGTGAGCTTGTATATCTGCTGTTTTTCAACAGTTAAAGCATAAAATAATGATATACACAATAATGTGTACCCGTTCTAAATGGGTTTTAAAGAGGTGGTGCCATAGTTTTGTACTTTTTCTGTTTTTCATGTGTCTAGGAGGTTGAAAGTACTTCATTAGACCCCCTTGTGTTTTTTTTTTTAGAAATTATGTATTGTCTTAGTATTTGTTTGTTTTCTCTTGGAGGCTGCCACCTTGTGTGAAAAAACACAGATACTAAGTATGTCACAGTATCAACTCCTCCCCTATTTACCATTCACCCAACACTGTGGGGTGTGGCTATATCAGCTGGGTCACCACCCACCATGCCATCCATGCATACTTAATGAACTGGGGGTGTGGCCACATAAAAACCCAATTTTAACTCTTTCTGTATACTTTTTTGGAAAAAAATCTTCCTCCTAGTATAATCATAATACCTGATAATCATGTTTGGGGGGGGGGGGGGATCATGGCACCCCATCTTTAAGTGGTCGCATGGGTTCCCCCGTGCAGAGCCTCTCACCTCATGGTGTAGAGCAGGGTGCCGTCGTCCTTGAGCCGCAGCAGCTTGTTGGGCGTGGTCATGTTGTGGGCGATGGACTTCTTTCCGTTGAGGAAGAAGGTGTCGGGCGTCCAGATGTTGGAGGCCAGCAGGTTGTTGAGCGGCAGCATCTCCATGGGGCCCTTGAAGCACAGACGCTCGTCCTTCCAGCTCTGCCGGAAGAACACGTCGATGGTGTACTCCTGTAGAGGGGAGAGAGGAGGGGGTCCTCAGAGTTACTACAGGGGGTCCTCCAAATCTTTGTGTGGTAGAAAAACATTTCAATTTCTTTTTTTTTTTGTATATTAACCGTGCACTTGAACCCTAGAGTCCATATTCTGAAAACTTGAGCTAA
Source organism: Nannobrachium achirus (assembly GCF_963921795.1). Lineage (NCBI taxonomy): Eukaryota > Metazoa > Chordata > Actinopteri > Myctophiformes > Myctophidae > Nannobrachium > Nannobrachium achirus. Next base: position 11,364,121 of record NC_137831.1, on the reverse strand, counting down.
AAATAGCAGATCACAACGAGGCGTCGTGAGGTTGTAGTTCGGCTTGTAGATCGGCTATTTTCGGCAAAGGGGTTTGGTGTAGAGGGGGAAAAGAGCAGATTAAGTACAGAGTGAAAGGTCAAGTTTATTAAGTATTGACAGTTCAAGTGGTTAAATATCTGAAAACACAAATTGACATGAATCCAAAATACACAGATGATTTTGCTTTCAAACGATGAAACTAAATGGAATCTATGAGAAGGTTGTGGGGGTCGCTGCTTCATCTCTCTCTCAACTAAGGGGTCCTTGGCCTGAAAACGTTGAAGACCCCTGCATGGGCTATTCAACTGGCCGTCACGCGGGCCTAATCCGGCCTGCCAAATAAATTGGACTGTCCCTCAGAATAAAGGGGGGGGGGGGGGTTGGGGTCTTTTTTTTCGGCCCCCGGCCCGGGCAGGAACCTCCTATCTCCACATAATTTATTTTAACTTTTTTATTTTATTTATTTATTTATTCATTGTAAATTGATACCCTACTTCAGTGGTTTTCAACCTTTTTTCACATAAAGGTCCATAAGCATTTGAGCCACAGACCACCATTTGATGAGATTTAGCCTCTCAGACCCCAAGACTTTGAATTATATTTCTCTACAATTCCATGCTGTATTGATGTGGTACCACAGGAGAGATAACAGTTCAACATTGATCAAAAATAACTATTCTTCTACATTTTGTAATTATGTAGATTTAATGCAGTTTAATTTTACACTCTCAAAGAGTTTAAAGATCTCTAAGGGTACATTTGGTGACCGAGTCTCCATCATTTAGCTGGGGACCACCTGGAACCCCCTCAAGGACCACTGGTTGAAAACCACTGCCCTACTTGATGATACTACGCAAAAGCAACAAAAGTAGCAGATCGGCAAGTATAAAAACGCGAGCTTGTAGCTCCACTACTTTGCTCATGAATTTGAATCTATAATGAGTTGTTTTCCACACCCGACAGAGACGATTTGTTTGTTTACCTGATTTCTCTCAAAAAGTAGTCCCGAAGGAACAGGAGGGCAGTTTAGGTTAGGTTTATTGGTGCTGCTTCCAATTACTTCCTTCACAGGTGTTACCAATGGTACTAATTAAGGCTCTCAGGTCAAACAGAGTCCTGGTGCTGATAATTGTGCATGTTGTTGATGTTGGCTTCCACCACAATGACTCTGCTGCACTCTGCCAATAAGTTACCCCAGGGCGCCACGTCATCGTCAACACAGGGAATGTTCCCTTTTTAATCAATGAAGGGTGCTCCATTAACGTTGCGTCCAACCTCAAAGTTTCAGTGGTGTAAAAAGTACTTATACATTCTTTACTTAAGTAAAAGTATCAATACTGCAATGTAGAAGTAGAAGTCCGGTATTCAACATTTACTTGAGTAAAAGAAAGTACAAAAGTATTGTCAACAAAATGTACTAAAAGTACCAAAAGTGCAGAATGTCCCATTTCAAGTTATCAAATGTATAACAGACTTTTGAAAATAGCAGATCTACAAGCTCACAATGTGTCACATCACGACACATTGTGAGCTTGCTATTTTCACATGGCCAAAATGTATATACGGCTGAAGTGGTTAATGTATGTTTTGTAATAATAATAAAAAATCTATAAAGTAACTAAAGTTTTGAAATAAATGTAGTGGAGTAAAAAGCACAATATTTGGATCCGAGATGTAGTGGAGTAGAAGTAAAAGTATTGGAAATTGGAATTACTAAAGTACAAATAACTCAAAAGTGTACTTAACTACAGTACTTAAGTAAATGTACTTAGTTACTTTACACCACTGCAAAATTCGCCACGGTTAATTCTTTGACCCCGTCCAACACTGGCACATCGCCCGATGGCTGCAGTGGAGCCCTGGCGGTACCAAAAATCTAACATTTCAAGAGTCTAAATTTGAAAAAAGATTTATAGATATTTAATCAGGGTCTAACAGTGTACAGTAGAAGAATAGATACATCACCAGTGTCAATTAAACTCTGAGAGTTTCTGCATGCTTTACACTCTTAAGTTCAATTGAGGATTTGAACGTTGAAAGGTTGAATTCAGTCAGAGGAAAACAAATAGGATATATATTAAACTTGCATGCACTTTATTTCAGAACATTAGCGCTGGCCATTCCATCCTCTCCTCATTTCTAAACAGCCTAGATTGGATTCGATCTCTCTGATGCGCTGATGCAAAAAAAATCCATCATGAGCGCTACCGTCTCCACGCGAAATACCATATTGACTGGCCTCCTCCAAGCTAAGACACGAAGGAGCCAGGGGCGTCACAAGGGGGGGGGGGGGGGGGGGGGGGGGAGTGGGACTGAGTTACCCTAGTAACTTTATTGATCTGCGATTTTTGAAAAGTCGTGAAAATGTGTGAAAATCATTGAATAGTATGTATTTTTTACACATACTATTCAATGAGTAACTAAAATTTTGCTTCTCGGAGGGTCCCTGGAACTAAATATTTTGAGATGGGGGTCCGTGGCCAAATACATATCATCTTGGGGGTCCTTGACATGAAAAAGTTTGAGCACCGCTGACATGGAAACATAGGTTTCTTGCACACATTTGCACGATTTTTCAAAAATGGCAGATATACAAGCTCGCAGCGCAGCACTCGGTGCTGCGCTTGTATATTTGCTATTTTTCAATAGTTAACATTCATGGGGGGCCCGCAGTGAATCCTTGTACCCAGGGCCCAGAATTTGGTGTGACGCCCCTGGAAGGAGCCAACGGCAACGCAAATGCAACGGCGAACCCCTTAGACTGATGACACTGTTAGTGGACTGGCAGACAAGCTTTTATGAGCCACAGAGTGGTCAGCTGCTGCTGCTAACACAGTGCATCCCATCAATCAATCATGTGTAACCTTTTTCAAGGGAAATTATAAGCCGTGTATTAGAGTGGTGCTGGCTGTTGCTTGTCAAAATATATGGCAGGTGTCATATATCATTTAGCAAACAAAAAAAAAACATGATGATAGAAGGAGTGAAGATGTATTGTATTGATGGAACCGTATAATCCTGTGAGGTGTAGTGCAGGGGTCTTCAACGTTGTCAGGCCAAGGACCTCTTAGTGGAGAGAGATGAGGCACAACCTTCTCATAGATTCCATATAGTTTCATTGTTTGACAGCACAATCATCAGTGTATTTTGGATTCATGTCAATTTGTGTTTTCAGATATTTAACCACTTGAACCGTCAATACTTAATAAACTTGACCTTTCACTCCGTACTTAGTCTGCTCTTTTCCCCCTCTACACCAAACCTCTTTGCGGAAAATAGACGATCTATAAGCTCACAGCGCCTTGCAGCACGAGGCGTTGTGAGCTTGTAGATCGGCTATTTTTGACTCAAGTTTTCAGAATATGGACTCTAGGGTTCAAGTGGTTAATATAAAAAAAAGAAATGGAAAAAAGATTTGGAGGACACCCTGTAGTAACTCTGAGGATCCCCTATGGGTCCCGGACCCCCTGTTGAAGACCCCTGGTGTAGTGGATTAATAAGACAATGGATGATATACAGTATATAGAGATATGTAACACAGTTGGGTAATTTTTGCCAGCCGTGTTCATTAGAATTCTGATGATTAAAGCCTAGAAAAGTCACCCCCACACAGAGTTGGCACAAAAACAAGATTTTTTTGTGTTCTGTGTTTTAGCGTTCATGTCTTACTGTACCTTGTCTACATTTCTGACTAATAAACAGTGGTTGGAAAAAGCACTCATATTCTTTACTCAAGTAAAAGTATCAATAGTGCAATGTAGAAATACTCAAGTAAAAGTCCGGAATTCAAAATGCACTTGAGTGAAAGTACAAAAGTGTTGGTAGCAAAATGTACTTGAACAATTCAGGCCGGGAACACATTTTTGTGTAGTACAGTGCATGTACAGTGTGTAGCAACCTATTCGTTTTTGTAATTTTTTAATAATATTACATTTTGAGGTTTTTCAGAAAACGTATAGGCCAAAGGCACCAAAAGTAAAAGTACTCATTGTGCAGAAGGTCCCATTTCAAGTTTTCAAATGTTAGCAAATATTTAAAAAAATAGCAGATCTACAAGCTCATAATGTGCCACACCGCGACACATTGTGAGCTTGTAGAGTGGCTATTTTCAAATGGCCGAAATGTATACAGAGCTGGAGCTGAAGAGGTTAATGTATGTTTTGTAATAATAATTAAAATCTACAAAGTAACTAGTAACTGAAGTTGTCAAATATTATTGTAGTGGAGTAAACGTACCGGTACAATATTTGCCAATTTTACACTTGGTTGCATGCTGAATCTCTTCTCCACTAGTCCCTCCACAACATTTTATTTGACAAAATTCTCAATTTAGTCTCAGTTTTAGTCATCATAGCTTAGTTATTGTTTCGTTTTTATTTAGTTTTTGTCAGTGAAAAAGGGTAGTCGGTGCCCAGCAAGCACATCAGGACCTGGACCAATCAGTGACGTCTCGATTGGGGCCAGATCACAGCCCATATGGGGATGATCTTGACGTCATTACCAGGACATCATATGGACTTTTTTGTTTGACAGGATTATTGTTATTGTTTGTAATGTTAGTTGAAATATGAGCATGTAAGGTTATATTCTGTGACATATCTAACAAGTTATGATATTTATCTGGCCTAGAATATCACCTGATTTCAACCAACACAAATACTGTCAAACAAAAAAGTCCATATGACGTCCTGGTAATGACGTCAAGATCATCCCCATATGGACTGTGATCTGGCCCCAATCGAGACGTCACTGATTCTTCCAGGTCCTGACCGTGCTTGCTGGGTGAAAATGTTTCGTCGAAATGACTATTCTCTAGAATCTCTACCCACTGGGCTACGGCCGACTATAACAAAGAAACTGTCAAAACTGTAGCACTCCTTATTCCCATCCCATCCCAGCTCTCTCTCTCTCTCTCTCTCTCTCTCTCTCTCTCTCTCTCTCTCAATCTCTTTTCATGGCTGTCAGCATTACAACATCGAATGATCCTTTCAGTCTGTCTGTCAGTGATGACGACAAAGCAAAATTGCGCTCTTGTCAAAATGTTGTTTCAAAGTGATCTTTTAAAAACACCCCCAGATATCCCCATGCAGCCTGAGCCCTTCATGTTATACCAGGGGTCTTCAACAGGGGGTCCGGGACCCCTAGGGGGTCCTCAGAGTTACTACAGGGGGGTCCTCCAAATCATTGAGTGATAGAAACTTTTTATATTATCTACTTATCCACATATTATCCACTTGAACCCTAGCGTCCATATTCTAAGAACTTTAGACAAAAATAGCAGATCTACAAGCTCACAACGCCTCGCACTGCGATGCGAGGCGTTGTGAGCTTGTAGATCGGCTATTTTTGGCAAAGAGGTTTGTTGTAGAGGGGAAAAAGAGCAGTACAGAGTGAAAGGTCAAGTTTATTAAGTATTGACGGTTCAAGTGGTTAAATAGCTGACAACACAAATTGACATGAATCCAAAATACACTGATGATTGTGCTGTCAAACAATGAAACTATAAGGAATCTATGAAGAGTTTGTGGGGGTGTCCCTGCTTCATCTCTCTCTCTCAACTAAGGGGTCCTTGGCCTGAAAACGTTGAAGACCCCTGTTATATACACTTCTGTTGAACTCACCATCTCTGTGTCAGACACTGGCCCGAAGCTTGTGACAAAGATGTTGGTCTTGATCTCCGTGACGTTCTCTGCGGAGGCAACAGGGTTGAGTGGACACCGTGGTGAGTCATACCGTGAGGAATGGAGAGAAAACAAAACATTCGTGAACAGAATGAGGAATTCCTACACTTGCAAAAAAGCCGGGAATTACTATGCAGGGGTGTTGCGCCAAATTCTGGGCCCTGGGTACAAGGATTCACTGCGGGCCCTCGCACAATTATTTTGTGCTTTAACTATTGAAAAATAGCAGATATACAAGCTCACAGTGCGGCACCGAGTGCCACGCTGCGAGCTTGTAGATCTGCTATTTTTGAAAAAATCTTGAAAATTTGTCTTTGAATATTTCAAATCCTTTTTTTGAAAAACCTGTTTCTATGTCAGTGGTGCTCAAATCTTTTCATGTGAAGGACCCCCAAAATCTCAAAATATTTAGTTCCAGGGACCCCCCGGAAGCAAAATTTGAGTTACAAATGTTTGCTTAAAAAATACATACATTCAGAGATTTGCACACATTGTCTTGACTTTTCAAAAATAACAGATCTACAAGCTCGCAGCGCGGCACTCGGTGCCGTGCTGTTAGCTTGTAGATCTGCTATTTTTCAATAGCTAATGTACAAAATAATTCCAGGCCCCTCCACCTTGGGCCCTAGTATCTCAGTCCCACTTCCCCCGCCTCCCTTGTGACGCTCCTGTTACTACGTATTCACCTTGCAACTCCAATTTGTTTTGCTACGCGTACAGTATGCCTGAAAGACCAACATTTGTATTCATTCATTCTGTCATCCCCAGCAGCAACCAGCAGTGTCACAAAAATCACCTGCCGCCCATGCACACACAGTGGATCAGCGAGCCGAGCACGCGCCACTGACTGGCGAATGACGGCCCGAGTGTTTTTCTCTCTCTCTTATGTATTTATAGACTTCCTGTCAAGAGGTAGCAACGGTTACCAGGATGAGGCGAGCGCTACTTTAGCCATGACACATCCGGCATTTACCCTTGACAAAACAGGCCCCCCCGTTCTCTCCTCGTTACGGGAGAAAGTGTATATCGAAGTGAAAACGCCACAAACAAATAAAAGCGGCCAACATCAAAGTGATTGGACAAGGCGGTGCACGGTGGTGGAAAATTACCCACAGAGAAGAGAAAGAGAGAGAGAGACAGAGAGAGGGGGGGGGGGAGTAGAGAACAGGGGCGTGCAGAGAATGTTAGAGAGGCAGGGGCTGAAATTTCTAAAAGGGCCTTTTGGTGAAAATATCAAAAATAGCAGACCTCCAAGCTCACAACGCGTCGCAGGTCGGCTATTTTCGGTGCTCGATACCACACTGAACTAAGCATAATCAAGTCAATACTGGAGATGTGGCGTAACGGCATGGATTTCTACACAGAGAGGGCAATTCTTTCAGCATAAGATGCTGCATTCAAGTTCAGGAGAGTTTGGACAAGGCAATTCTCTTGAATTGAATCTGCCTTCAGGTATGGCATGGAAGGAGGGCATTATGCATTTCTTTCACCACAGTAAAAACTGCATTCATGGTCTGGAAAGGGCAGGGGCTCAAGCCCCACACATGTCTATGTGTGCACGTGTCTGGTAGAGGAAGGGGGGGGGGTGATGGTGAAGAAAATCAAACAGAGAGGAGAAAGAAAAACATTCTTTTCAATTGCTTCTTTCAAAATGCGAGTCTCTCCGTCTCTGAATGGAAAAGTGCTGGGCTCTCAAGGTTGACAGTCCGAGTGCACTGTGAAAGACATCTTCCCGTGCAGGGGTGTCGTACCATGTTCTGGGCCCTGGGTACAAGGATTCACTGCGGGCCCGCCATGAATGTTCTTCATAGGGGGAACTGGGAAAGCATTATTACGCATTATTTTGTGCTTTAACTATTGACAAATAGCAGATATACAAGCTCACAGTGTGGCGTCGCACTGCGAGCTTGTAGATCAGCTATTTTTGAAAAATCGTGAAAAAGAATTGTCTTTGAACATTTCAAATCCTTCTAAGGATGTTTCTATGTCAGTGGTGCTCAAACCTTTTCATGAGAAGGACCCCCAAAATGAGATGTATTTGGGTCACGGACCCTCATCTCAAAAAATCTAGTTCCAGGAACCCCCCAAGAAGCAAAATTTGAGTTACAAATGTCCGCTTAAATAAATACACATTTTCACGACTTTTCAAAAAATAGCAGATCTACAAGCTCGCAGCGCGGCACTCGGTGCCGCGCTGTGAGCTTGTATATCTGCTATTTTTCAATAGCTAAAGTATAAAAGAACTAAGGCCCCTCCACCTTGGGCCCTAGTAACTCAGTCGTCCCCCCCCCCCCCCCCCCCCCTTCCCCCTTGTGACGCCCCTGCCGAGAGCACTGTGAAAGACATCTTCCCGCGCACGGCGTCAAGGCTTCGCACCGAGAGGGGAGAGAGAGAGAGAGAGCTCCATCGATTTACCGATTCTTTTTCCGCGGCGGGCGCACAAGAAACGGATGAACCCATCAGTTGTTGCGGGGGGAGACGTCAGCGGCCCTGACACGTGTACGTACCCGCCTTATACAGTCACAGCTGACGTGGAACGAATCTGCGCTCAGTTTCTACAGCTTGTATCTGTCAAGACTTTGACCATTAGCTGCCAATCAACGCGTGAAATCGCTGGAGTAAAAGTGGTGGAATATCCATCCACGGTTGTACGATGGGTTCTGGGACGGGCTGGAAGCGCTGGCTGTTGTGGCGTTATAGTTTTTAAAATGTCAAAAACGCTGATGTACTTGAACCCATTAAGGCCTGAGGCCGATTCTATAGATGCCATTTAAACTAATGGTTCTCAAACGTTTGCGTGCCGCCAATTAAGGACCCCCAAAATGACATGTATTTGGCCGCGGACCACCATCACCATTCACATGAAAAAGTTTGAGCACCAATGACGTAGAAACATGTTTTTTTTTTTTTAAACCTTAGAAGGATTTGAAATATTCAAAGACTCTGTGCCGCGCTGTGAGCTTGTATATCTGCTATTTTTCAATAGTTAAAGCACAAAATAACGTGTAATAATGCGTTCCCAGTCTAAATGGGTTAAAACCCCTATGAAGAACATTCTTGGGGGGCCTGCAGTGAATCCTTGTACCCAGGGCCCAGAATTTGATGTGACACCCATGTATGTCCATGGCAAAGATTGTCCACCACAAGCCAACATGGAGGTGACCACTGGTCCATTCCATTTTTTACCTTCTCAGAGTTAAATTGACTCATACTGGGCTCTATTTTGATTCTCTCAAGTACTGTACCAGCTCTTATGCCTTAACTTAAAAGCCTGTCCATACCGTCTCCGACCACCGAACCTTTTTCGTTGGAAAGGTCCGGTTGTCAACTACAAAATGACATCACTCGCATCTTCTGAAAAGCATTACCCCGAATTCGAGTTCGGAAAGCTGCACGTCGGAAAGGCGAAAAGTTCGGTGGTTGGAGAAAGTATGGAAAGGCCTTTAAAGCCATACTATGTAACTTTTTAAATAAAACTAATCTTAAAATTGTCCTAACTATTAAATCGCTAAAGTTTTAGAACACCCACTCCGTTAATTTCAGCCCCTAAAGCCTTCTGTAAATATGTTTTCTATGATCCTGGCCGGGGACCGGATTTCCCGGCAAAAGTACCTCATCTGCATCATCTGCATACATTGTGTATACGTTGGCCAATCACATCGCGGATCATACACACATGATACACTACCGACCAATCACAGCGTGTGCTGCGTCTCTTCAGGAAGTAGCCTCCCTCAGCAACAGTGTTTACGATGGTGAAGGATTGTTGCCTCTTACTCCCCAAATCCTGGTCAGAAAATTACATTCTACCCCTCTACGGATTCGTATCGGCCGTGGTGGTTTGCGGCCCCGCTCCGGTGGTCCGCGGCGACTCCGGGCGAAAAACGGCCGAAAAAAGCAATACCGCTACTGACCACTAGCTGAGCAACTTACACAGTATAGCTTTAAGTTAAGGCATAAGAGCTGGTACTTAAGACAATCAAAATACAGCCCTCAACATTCCCTGTCTACTCGTCCTCATGTGAGGCCACGTACCTCCCAGTCCCGGACGGAGCCTGTTGTCGTAGCCGTCCAGCAGTCCATCCAGGATCCTGGTGAACACGGTGCTGTTGTCGATGGTGGACGCCTCCGCCGAGACCTCCGGCGGGCTCTGACACAGGCTAGAGGAGAGGGAGAGGACCAGACAGAGCATAGCAGGGACGTGCAAATAATGTTAGAGAGGCAGGGGCTGACATTAATGAGTACCTGAGACGAATAACAGTATAAGTCCATATTTGATTTTTTTTTTTAATATATATATTTTTGGATTTACCAGACAGTAAACCACAAACTAGTCATTATTAATCTGTTAAATTATTAATGCAATCCCCCCTCATTTTGTTTAATTGTCTGTTTTAATGTTATCTGCTCCCTTTGTCTGCTGAATATTGCTTGTACGGACTTAGACTGTTGTTCCACAAACTGCTGGAGATATGCTGTTTTTCCACTTTCCATAAGTATTATGTCTTATAATTCCTAATATATATGAGTTAAGTAAAAATATCTAACTCAACAAAATGAGGCGGGAGTACATTAAGACTTTAAGAAATTAAAAACTTTTAGTTTGTGGTTTACAGTCTGGTAAATAAAAATATATATATTTATCCAAAATTTTAAAATACGGACTTGGGCTGTTATTCGTCTCAGGTACTATTTTGGGCCTTTTTGTAAAAATATCGAAAATAGCAGACCTCCTTGCAGACCTCCAAGCTCACAACGCGTCGCGCTGCGGAGCCTTGTGAGCTTGGGGGTCGGCTATTTTCAGTGCTTGATACCACACTGAACTAAGGATTATCAAGTCAACACTGGAGATGTGGCGTAGCAGCCTGGATTTCTACACAGAGAGGGCAATTCTTTCAACATAAATGCTGCGTTCAAGTTCAGGAGAGTTTGGATATAGTCTAGTAAATCTAGGGAAAAAATACACTCAGGTTGGACAAAATTGTATTATTTAGTTTTTCAACTGATTCTGACAGGAAATTAGGTCTACTAGCCAGGATACAAAATCTACCCTGATCTGCTCACTGCAAATACCCACAGTGGCCAAATCAAATTGGGTTCCATCGACTTTCTATACAGGAGGAAAATACCCAGAAAGAAATCTGCTCTAAGTAGGATGTGAGGGGTCTAATAGGGGTTTGTCATGATGCTGAATCCATTGCAAGCATTTGTTTTGCAAGAAAAAAACATTCCTTGGGCTAAAAATGGCCCCAGGTTTAGTGATGAAAAGTGATGAGTCATCACCTTTTGTGGGCGTTTTCTGGGGCCAATGAATGTTTTTTGTGCATGATCATGGTAGATTTTTTATCCTGGCTAGTAGACCTAATTTCCTGACAGAATCAGTTGAAAAACTAAATAATACAATTTTGTCCAACCTCTGCCTTATATTTATCGGACTAATAAGGCAATTCTATTGAATGCGGCCTTCAGGCATGGCATGGGAAAGGAGGCATTTGCATTTCTTTCACCATAGTAAAAACTGCATTCATGGTCTGGAGAGGGCACTTTTTTACAGACAGATAGAAGGGCAGAGGCTCAAGGCCCCCCGTTGATGTGTACGTGCCTGGAGCATACAGACCAGAAAAGAATAGAAGTTTTTCAGGGGCAGTTATGTATCCAAACAAGGTCAGATGTTAGCCCACATTGTAATCAGGGTTGGTTTATGGAGGGATGAGAGATTGGGACCGCTCTGTGGTCGGTTTCACAGCTACGCTGTGATTAGTTGTCCTACCTACCGCATTGACTCCATTTATTTTTAACGACACAGTGTCTTGATTTATTCTTAATCAGAGCTAGTACTAAAACGGGTATACACACGATTACATCTGCGATATGCCATACAAATCTAAATAATTGGCGAGTGGCCTGTTAAGATGCAGACGTGAAGAAAATTACCAAATTGGAGCATATTCGTTTCGTCGTCTGGTTTACGAGGGAAATTAAACGACCGGAGAGTGACGGGCCGACGGAAGGGATGAGAGCAGAGAGAGGGGGAGCGAGCGACGCAGGTTTGCGAGAGAAATCCGGGCCCCTGTGAAATTGCAAGTACAATACGCGCGAGGCTTAGCGAGCCACCGGGTCTCGGCAAACGTGTGGAGCCCCCATGACGCCTCAGTGAATGGGTTATTCACCGAATTAATGGGTTATTCACATAATATGTGAATAACCCATTCACTGGGGCATCACATTGCTCAGAGTCAGTGGCTCGGTCCCACATTATGGAGATTTCCATGCAGGATCTAATATTCTGTGATGCATAAATCGAGGGCTTGAGTGCCCACCGTTTCACACGCTGGCGATTATTGCAATTTATTGTAATGTTCACTGATCATTGCTCGCTGAAGCATTGATCTAAAGTTCAACGACGGAAACAAAGTTCTTTGTTTGGTGAATTCCACGGAACAAAGGAAAGTTCTAATTTAGTTGCAAAGACGGGACTTGAAGATAGCGGTCTTGTGAAGTTGTTGCAGGCTTTCATGTGAGTGCAGGGATGTGCTGGCCATTGGGAAAAACTCCCGAACGGCCGGTTCATTCCTGGCCGGTCCAGGCCGGGCCATTAGGAAATGGCCCGGCCTGCGGTGCGAGGCGTTGTGTGCTTGTAGATCGGCTGTTTTCACTAGTTTAAATCATTTTTAAAATGATAAATACAAAACAAACAGTTTTGGACATACAAGGTTTCCACCCGACAACAAAATATAACTCATGTAATTGGCCCACTGGCTTGTCACTTGATCTGAAATGGCAAATCTTTGAGTAGCAGCAGCGCTAGAGAGAGATCTCTCTCTATAGCGCTGCTGCTACTCGCAACAAGGGCCTCTCCAACTCTTTTTCCCGGGCTGAATCAGGGGCCCAGCATGTGTGAGTGTCTTATCTTTTGGATCAAATTCATCAAACCAACCTCTCATGGCATCCACAAGCCAGCAGGAGAGAAATGAGCAGCCTTGCCATGGCTGAAACACGGGTCACTTTGTAGTTCAGAGCTGCAGCTCCTGCAACACACACACACACACACATGTTTGTATGCATGCATTACGGGGACCAACCACAAACGCACACACGCACGCATGTGCATGCATTACGGGGACCAACCGGGGACCAAGTCCTTGAAAGAAAGTCCACCATATGGGCTGACTTGAAGCCAACGTCATTGTATGCAAATATCTGACCTGTGATTGGCTAGTAGTGTGTGAATCTCTCATTCTCCCATTCTCTCACACACTCAACGGCGCATGCTGACACTCACACACAAACTGCAGTACCAACTATCGTCTGATGGGGGCTGTCCCCACTGTTGTGTGTGTGTGTCATATGACATGAAAACGCGAATTGAGGGACTTGCTTAAAAAAACACCAGACACTTAGCAACACTGCCCCCTATCTTCCTGAATGATAACATTATGGGGACCTACGATTTTGTCCCCACTGTGTCAGACGTCCCCAGCATGTGAGTGTGTGAACATGCGTATGGTCCCCATAAGTATAGCTAGACAAACGCACGCACACGCACACACACACACACACACACACACACACACACACACACACACATTTGTATTACCATACTGTTGAGCAGGGGCGTGCAGATAATGTTAGAGAGGCAGGGGCTGAAATTTTGGCTTTTGGTGAAAATATCGAAAATAGCAAACCTCCAAGCTCACGCGTTGTGAGCTTGGAGGTCGGCTATTTTCGGTTTGATTGATTGATTGATTGAAGACTTTATTAGAAGCAGTTTGCATAGGAAAAAGTACAGTTGATACCACACTGAACTAAGCATAATCAAGTCAATACTGGAGATGTGGCGTAACAGCATGGATTTCTACACAGAGAGGGCAATTCTTTCAACATGAGATGCTGCATTCAAGTTCAGGAGAGTTTGGACAAGACAATTCTCTTGAATGCTGCCTTCAGGTATGGCATGGAAAGAGGGCATTTGCATTTCTTTCACCATAGTAAAAACTGCATTCATGGTCTGGAGAGGGCACTTTTTAGAAGCGGATAATAGGGCAGGGGCTCAAGACCCCTTTGATATGTGTGCATGTATGTGCCTGTTACCATACTGTTGAGGACATCAACATTTTAGGATTTTTACCCTAACCCCTAAACCAAAAACAGCAGATCTAAAGCGTCACATTGCATCAATGCACAGTGTGTTGTGAGCTTGCAGATCTGCTAATAACTCTAACCCTAACCCCAAAACCTAACTTATAAATGACCAATCCTATACAGTAGCTCTAATTGTAAGCCTTCAGTAATAGGTCTTCTCAGTATATACTATTTATATTAGCACGCACGCGCACAGACACACACACACACACACACACACACACACACACACACACACACACACACACACACACACACACACACACACACACACACACACACACACACACACACACAGTCACACATCATCATCATCATCATCATCAAGCCATCACATCATCTCCATCCATGTCATCAAGTGTGACGATGATGATGATCCTCATCATCATTAATCAGTCAGTCAGTCAGTCAGTCAGTCAGTCAGTCAATCAGTCAGTCAGTCAGTCAGTCAGTCAGTCAGTCAGTCAGTCAATCAATCAATCAATCATAATCAATCATAATCAACTTCCTCACAGCATGTGTTATTATATCTGATCTCATTGGTTGTACAGTGAAACTGCCATGCTGATCAGCGGGCCAATTGGTGACACGCAGGAACTCTCTTTATCTCATTATGCATGCAGAGGCAGCCCATTAATCCATCCATCAATAAGACAATCGTTGCTCAACGAGGCCGCCTGCCTGCATGCGGTCTCAAACTCTTACCCAGTGATCCACTTCACACATCAAGGCTCAACTAAAGAAGTTCATTCACATGAGCACATAATATGACAGATGCCTATAGTACACCATACAGTTGTGCGTCAATCAAGCCCAATGTTCGATCTGAGCGTCTTGGGAAAGAATCTCACACTATATATAAAGTGCATCACATTTTATTTTAGGTAGGCTATAGCTACAGGCTAAATTGACGATTCCACTGATACATAACAGTTTCCTAGCGCTAGCAGTTACGTGTTGTAGTCGTGGCAGAGCCTCACGCAGACATCCAGCACACATTTCATACCATTCAAACCTTTACCCCCCTCCTCGTCACCCCCAGACCACGACCCCCCCCCCCCCCCTCTGAAATGAAATACAGCCATCATCATAGTAAAAAAAAATGGGGTTACCTATATGACGATCCGACGCCATCATCAGACTGTGATCCCCTCCAAAACACTCTTTGTCTTCGCACCTTTTTTTTTTTTCTCCTTTCAATTGCCCCCCCGATCTCGTGGTGGCCACCACCAGGGCTCTTATGTTCTCCTTCCAGTCTGGCAAGAAGGCGCTGATGTGGTATTGTTCCCCCTCCCGCCCCCCGAAGCCCCCCAACCCCCGACTATAGTGTCGACCGTCTGGGCTGTCTTCCTTTTTTCAACGAGTCCACAACATCATGCGACGTAGACGAGTCTAGTCTGACACCTTTTTTTCCTCCGTCTCCTCAGCAGCAGCACGTCCCGTTAATGGTTTCGAGGTGTTGTTGAACGCAGCAGCAGCGGCAGCGGCAGCACCAGCCTCAGCATCAGCAGCATCATCGTAGCGACACACGCGGGCTGCTGCTTCGTCGTCCCTTCGTTGCCTTGGCAGTGGCAGCCCCCCCTTCGTAGCGATTTTTTTCACCTAAAGATTTGGTTCACTCTCTCCCGCACATCTGGCCTGCCTGCACTGTGATGCTGCTGCTGCTGATGCCGCTGCCCCGGTGCTGTGCAGAGAGAGAGAAGGGGGGGAGAGAGAGGGGGGGGGAGAGGGAGAAGGAGAGAGAGAGGGAGGGGGGGAGAAAGAGAGATTGGGAGAGAGAGGGGGAGAAAGAGAGGGAGAGAGAGGCGAAAAGGAGAGAGAGAGGGAGGGAGAGAGAGAGAGAGAGAGAGAGAGAGAGAGAGAGAAACACTGCAACAATAATTGTAATAGGTAATCCCGTGGGTCGCAGCAGCAGACAGCGGTGCTCTATAAGCAACTCATGCACAACATGCAGTGAGTGATGCGGGGGGGAGAGAATCGAATTTTGCGAAATGACTTCACCTTGAAGCCCGGTTGATGAATTAATTGCCTTCAAAGGAAGGAAATGATATGGAGCTGACTATAAGTAGCCTATAGAGCGAATCTCAAAATGCCAAATGTATAGTCTTTTGTTGATAGCCTATATTTATATGTTAATTGTCTGAAGGGTGGACAATGCGTTAATTTATTTTTAGGCAAATCTTTACTTTTAAAATTCATTCAATTAATCATAGGGCTGTTTCGTCAATCTTTTTATAGATATTATAGTAGGATAGGCCTTACTGTATTTTTCAAGACCCGCACTATACTTGTGTTGCTATTAAAGAGAGTTCTGCTTAATTATAATAAAAAAAGAAAATCGTTATCCTAAGTATTGCCATAAGAGGGTACCCGAGTTCCACATTTCCTAGACAGTAATTGGTGTGTGATTTAAATCCTGTTTGAAATGTAGGCTATGGTGGTTCACTATCACTACTGACTCAGCTCTACCATAACATTAGGCTATGGTGGTTCACTACTGACTCAGCTCTACCATAATATTAGGCTATAGTGGTTCACTACTGACTCAGCTCTACCATAATATTAGGCTATGGTGGTTCACTACTGACTCAGCTCTACCATAATATTAGGCTATGGTGGTTCACTACTGACTCAGCTCTACCATAATATTAGGCTATGGTGGTTCACTACTGACTCAGCTCTACCATAACATTAGGCTATGGTGGTTCACTACTGACTCAGCTCTACCATAATTGCGACCGTCAGGGAGCAGTTTACTATGAAAACCTCCACCGGCCGTCCGTCAGTCCGTCCGTCCGTCCGTCCGTCCGTCCGTCCGTCCGTCCGTCCGTCCGTCACACGTCACACGTCACACCTTTGTTTGTGTACGGTGTGATGTCATATATCTTCAGTATGACATCACACCACATGTGTACACAAACCTTTGTGTACGTTGCTGTGGCAACAGTCTGTTGTTGCTGGTCTGTTAGTGTACGTTAGCAACCACCTTAGCAACCATGGTTTTACCCTAGCAACCAACTGTTTACCCTAGCAACCAACTGTTTACCATAGCAACCATGTTTTTTTACCCTAGCAACCAACTGGGCATAAAAGGGATTCTGTTAGGGATCTCCATATATGGGCATAAAAGGGATTCTGTTAGGGATCTCCATATATGGGCATAAAAGGGATTCTGTTAGTGATCGATATATTATTATTGAACAACAACACCTTCTTATTCCCATATGAGATACAATAATCCATCACACAGAAATAAGACAGGAGAGTGATCAGAGTGAGAATGGTATGTTTACTATGGAGAGAGAGTATTCAAGACAGGTACAGTACAGAATAATCAATGGTTCGTGCTCTCTCTGACAAATTATGTTTTGACATGAGTATAAGTATGGTCATTTCATCAGTCAATGGATGACGTTTCAACACAAGACAAAGTCCACATACAGGGTTCCTGGGAGGAGAGATGTCCTTGCTCGTGTCTGGATGACACTGAGCCTTATAAACCAAAACAATTCTCATTGTTTTCGGTACAGGCTCCAGGCAGTTGATAAGGTCTGATTTCAACCAGACGGAGACCTTGTGTTGTACTGTACATGACATTTTATGACACAGTCACTGTGCCTTCAACTTCAGGTGGTCATCAATATGTATTGATAAAAAGATGATATGAACCATAACAAAATACCTATCAATTCCACCGGCTGGTTAATATTGATCTTTTTATCAAATAGATCAACAAAAGAAAACAAAATAGGCACACAGTGGGATGAAAAATGGTTAGGGTTAGGGTTAGGGTTAGGGTTAAAACATTTCTTCAATAGTAAAAGGACTGTAATTATCGTTAGGGTTAGAGTTGACATGACATTAATGACAGATTGATACGTCAAGATTAGTTGATCAGTCTTCCCCTGCAACCTGTCAGGACAGAATAAAAATAAAAAGGGGTCCATAAGTCCATAAGTCCTCGATATGATGAGGGCTAGAGACAGAGCAAAGTCCAGGGATCGAGTTGAGGTTTTGTTGGAGATGGGTTGTAGATGGGCGGAGACGGGTCGGAGATGGGTTGTAGAAGGGCGGAGACGGGTCGGAGATGGGTTGTAGAAGGGCGGAGACGGGTCGGAGATGGGCGGAGACAGGTCGGAGATGGGTGGAGACGGGTCGGAGATGGGTTGTAGATGGGCGGAGACGGGTCGGAGATGGGCGGAGACAGGTCGGAGATGGGTGGAGACGGGTCGGAGATGGGTTGTAGATGGGCTTCAGACAGCTCCTACGGACAGAAGCTTGCGGCAGTTCACTAATATCGATACAATGGATTCGGCAGTTCACTAATATCGATACAATGGATTCTTCAGTCATAATTATAGCGGCTTAATTCTTCGACAGTGCGATTTCAGAATACTCACAGGCCCGGGAGGCTGCAATAGCCCCCCGCTGTGATGATGGCGCGTTCGCACTGCCCTCTGGCCTCTGGTGGTTCCTTGGCTCCGCCTGGCGTCCATCGGGCCTAGAGGATGACAGTGCTTGGCGGCAGGTCACTTGTATTTCAACAATTTACAATCATAATTTCTCCACCTAAATGTTTTTTCTTCACAGTGCATTTCCGTTACCCACCGACAACCAGAGCATAGCTCTGGTCCTGCGGTTGATTGGCTCGTGCACTGGTGACCCATCGTCTGTTGGTGGTGCCCCTTTTCACTCTCCGCCCTCTGTATTTTTTCCTCCGCTGTGGTGTTGTCATGGTTAGCCCTTATAGGTGTTGAGTGGCTGTAAGCCGTTCTGATAGTCTGTTTGTGTTGGGCAGAAGGATTAATTCACACAACACAAACATACTCAAAACATACAAAGTTTTAAAATCAAAAGTTTCAAAATCAAAATTAAACGTTAAACAATGAAAATCAAAGCCTAATCCAAACAATCAAGCATACTCCCCCCTCTTGACACAAGGTGTGGCAAAAATGATGTTGTTGATGTTTGGGGCTAAATGGTTAAAATAATAAAAATAAAAATACATTTTCAGACCACAGATTTATAATCTGTTCACAGTTCTTCAATTATTCAAAACTTTCAAAACAAATTAAAAATGACTTAAAATCATAAAATAGTTAAATCAGTGTCAAATGTTTCTTAATAGGCCTACCAGTAAGTCACCCAAAGAGGACCTGGGAACAGGAAGTTCCACAATCAGAATGTTGATGAAATCAGTAGAAAGGAAGACAAAACATATCTAACACTTTCTCACACATACCCGCCATGGCCATGGCACACAGTCACACGCACGCTCACGCACGCAGAGGCAGAGAGGGAGTAAAGTGTCCGAGCCTCTTCTGTAACATAGGCACTGTATGAACAGGGCCCCTTTGACATCAGAACACAGACAGAAGGTTTAAATACAAATAAAAGATAATAATAACAAAATAAATAAAATATAATTAAATGGACACCAGCCCCTAGGGAAGCAAAAAACAAAATGAACGGCTCCACCGGACATGGTGCCCCTTTCTCAACAAGACAGGAGGACAGAGAAAAACGGACAAAATCAAATGTAAATAAAACATGAGGTCAAATCCGTCCAGTCCAACCAAAATAAATAAACCTGTCATAAACCTGGAAAAACAAAACAAAATTAAATGAACAGTTGACATGAATTTATATAGTTACTGTAAGACATGATGTAATATCATGTCAAGTGGTCACCTCATGGGCTGGGTTGACCTTAATCAGTGGACAGAACACAACTGAGTTGTTGACATGATGGTGAATCTTGTTGTTGACAGCTCTTGCCGTCACCCCATGAGGATAAAGATTGTTTACTGAAATATGGTTTACCAGTGAAATATCAGACACTTGTTGCAGTGTCAAGGCTGTCGGAATCACAATGTTAGAATACCAGGATGTGTTATTAAGGAACATAGAGTGGCAAACATCCCTTTTAGGAGAAACACATAGAAACAGATTCACACAATAAGACCCATTTTGAGAGAAACAGTATGTAACAAGTCACTTGAAGTTTATAACGATCCCCACAGTTTCTCCAAATAAAATAAAACATAGGCAGAGCTAGCGCAAGCAGCAAGCGTTAAGCAGCAAGCCTAAATGCGAGCCAGCGACTCACACATACCGTACAGTACTGCACGGCCGGACAAACACACATGCACCACTGCTCATGTTCATACTGGGTTTGATTTTTCCCTTTTCTTTCACAAGGTTATCACCAGGGGAGAAAAATAGGATTAAAACACACATACATACAGTACATGTATCCATGTAGACAATTTCTCATACATTTACACACATGGGTCAGTCAGTTTAGAGGTCATCATTCAGAAGGGGGCTTCTTAGTTCTCAACACCTCAGCTGGCCTGAGATGGAATTAAAAATAATAATAAGACTAAAACAAAGACATGTAAGCATAAAGCATGAAGATTTCCGTCAGAACGTTCTGTTCTGGAACATAAAGGAAATCTACCAATTAAAATAACCACGCTATTTCTTATGTGATTAAGTAGCTGGAAACAGCTATTATTAATAAAATAACCACGCGATTTGTTATGTGATTAAGTGGCTGGGTTATGCACTGGCCAAGAGATTCTCCCTTCAGAACAATTGCTTTTGTTCTGGGTACACTAAACGAAATCTTGTAAAGATTTCCTTCAGGACAGAAATAACTTTCGTCCTGGCAACACTAAACTGGAGTCTCGTGCTAAATAACACCAACTAATAATATGGACAAGCATGAATCTGTGACCAACAGTCTGCTATGTCCTCAGAACAGGAAACCGCAGTCCCTATTCTGTTACTCAAACGTGCAACGAAAAGCGATAAAACAATAGACTACAAAACATTAAACAATAAAAACGCAGCTGTGTTAAGAGCTAGCTAGACTCTTAAGACAGCAGGTATAAATCTTTAAGTACTGGACACCTCTGTGATTTACAGTCCAAAAAGGCATGAATAGCCTACAATGAAAACTGAGAAATAGATTTAGAAAGTTAAGGTGTACAAAACCAACTTCAAAGACTTAAGAAGAATAACGCGACCGATTTAATGTCTGTTTTTAACAGGGCCGCAGATAAAAAGTAATTTGTAAGGCAAACCGGAACGACGAAACAACGGAATTTGGAACACATTATTTAGGACACAGGGGCCTCATGGACAAGGTTAAATCATGGATAAAAAATACGATTTATAACAACTTAAGCAAGTTTTTGTCTCATAACTATCGAAGGAAGGGTTATGAGTGTAATGAGAGACATACAGGTTTTCTTTAGTGGACAAAGGCCTGTAGTAGTAGTGAGAGCAGAGAGACTGATAAGAGATAGATTCAGGCTACTCAAGGCAATCTGTTCTGTAGCAAGTTGGATTATTTTGAAAATATTCTAGACAAAGTGTGTGAATTGGGGTTCCTTGTAAATTGATTTAGTGTCTTTATTATTGTGATAATCAATAATGTATAATAATCTAGTATAGTTCACCGGCTGTTATTTCCACTAAATTATTAGACTTTGAGACTACATTATATGAGCTTGTAGAGCTGCTATTTTCTTTCACATGGCGAGAGAGAGGGAGATAGAGAAAGACAGGAAGTAACAATATTGATTTATTTTAGGTTAATTGAGAGACAGAGAGCATATTAGAGAAAGAGAAGAGTATAAATGTTGAATTGTATAAATTCAACATTTATACAAGTTTTTGTCTCTGAGCAGTGTGTGAGTTGTATTAGGGTACCTGGGTGGTGAATCTTGTTGGCTCTGCTGTCGGCTTGCCCCTTTGCCAATTTGAGTGACATGTATGATAAAACAGTGAGCTCACGTGCCATGGTGGGGAGAAAAAAAAATCCTGGGGGTTCCACCGACAGCAGGTCCAATCGTCCAATCGGTCCACTCCTTGAGAAAGTGGAGAAGGAGACATTTTAGTTCTGTCTTAACTTAAATTGTCAGATACATTTTAAACATTTGAATATTATTAGAGGCCTTCATGCCAATTATTTTACCAGAACAGAAATGGTCAAAATACGGTCTAAAAAAATAACATATAGCTTCTCACTCTGCTTCGCGACGGCAAGCGAGGGGGTGAGAGGCGCAGAGTAAACGGAGCGAATTCGGTACCAAAACAGACAGATAACAAAATAATACTGGACAATTATTGATAAAAATAACATCAACCGTGACCACCGGCGGCTATGTCCAAATTCTTTAGAACCAGGCAAACCCTCTGATTCTGGTAAACAATGTGCAACAAAAAGCAACAAAAAGGTACCGAGAGAAAAAAAATAGTTTCTGTGAAGTTTGAAAATCACAGAAATAACGACCGATAAAATGACCATCTACTGTTATCAGATAAGGGTTAATTTACGACGCGTGTCAAACCAGAACATAATTAGGAGATTTCCGGCTCCTCGACGGAGGGAGAACAATAATTCATCATTAATTCAAAATTCAAAGACACGACACATAATGTTACAGGGGCCAACCGTAAACTATAAAGGATTAATAAGTAATTACAAATGTTATAATTTAAAAGAATGTTATAATGAATGGTGTCTCCTGTCCTACTGTATTTCCCCTATGTTGGGCTGGCGGGGACAATAGCCTATGATAGGATGTGTCCGAGCAATTTATGTGTTAAAACAAGTGAAGGTAAAATAGACTGAGCGATACTAAAACATTATTTAGCCTTGTCCGACTCCCTGAAATATCAAAAATCAAAACAATAATTCAAACTGAGAAGCGACTCATCGCGCACAGATAACTGAAGAAAACAGTATACTTATCTTAAAATATTATTCCGGTCACCAGTGGTGCATAAAGATCCGTCCTCGGACCGTGGAGCATGCAATCAGAAAACCATGTGTCCAGCGGTCCAGTGGCGGATGTCCAAGCAGGGAATGTTATAAAATAAATTGTACTGTTGTCAAAATAATAACCTTGTCTGAAAACACAGTAAACTTCCAAACTCACAGCTGGTTCTTTTATACGTGTTGTAAAACCGACCCACCGGGGGAGAGAAAGTGCACCCACGGTCACTTGTCCATCCATCGGTCGGCCAAGATTACATCTGTATGCGGCGACGTAGGACCATTTTGATCGATATATTATTATTGAACAACAACACCTTCTTATTCCCATATGAGATACAATAATCCATCACACAGAAATAAGACAGGAGAGTGATCAGAGTGAGAATGGTATGTTTACTATGGAGAGAGAGTATTCAAGACAGGTACAGTACAGAATAATCAATGGTTCGTGCTCTCTCTGACAAATTATGTTTTGACATGAGTATAAGTATGGTCATTTCATCAGTCAATGGATGACGTTTCAACACAAGACAAAGTCCACATACAGGGTTCCTGGGAGGAGAGATGTCCTTGCTCGTGTCTGGATGACACTGAGCCTTATAAACCAAAACAATTCTCATTGTTTTCGGTACAGGCTCCAGGCAGTTGATAAGGTCTGATTTCAACCAGACGGAGACCTTGTGTTGTACTGTACATGACATTTTATGACACAGTCACTGTGCCTTCAACTTCAGGTGGTCATCAATATGTATTGATAAAAAGATGATATGAACCATAACAAAATACCTATCAGTTAGGGATCTCCATATATGGGCATAAAAGGGATTCTGTTAGGGATCTCCATATATGGGCATAAAAGGGATTCTGTTAGCTGTTAGTGATCTCCATATATGGGCATAAAAGGGATGCTGTTAGGGATCTCCATATATGGGCATAAAGGGATTCTGTTAGGGATCTCCATATATGGGCATGAAAGGGATTATGTTAGGGATCTCCATATATGGGCATAAAAGGGATTGTATCCCAGATGATGCCCTGTTAAGAGATCCACACTAACAGAATCCATATATGGTCCTACCAAAACAAACTTTTGGCCTATTTGTGGAGATAAGCGACCAACGGTCGCTTATCTCCCGATTAGGGAGTCTTACTGGTATTAGGCTATGGTGGTTCACTACTGACTCAGCTCTACCATAATATTAGGCTATGGTGGTTCACTACTGACTCAGCTCTACCATAATATTAGGCTATGGTGGTTCACTACTGACTCAGCTCTACCATAACATTAGGCTATGGTGGTTCACTACTGACTCAGCTCTACCATAACATTAGGCTATGGTGGTTCACTACTGACTCAGCTCTACCATAACATTAGGCTATGGTGGTTCACTACTGACTCAGCTCTACCATAATATTAGGCTATGGTGGTTCACTACTGACTCAGCTCTACCATAATATTAGGCTATGGTGGTTCACTACTGACTCAGCTCTACCATAATATTAGGCTATGGTGGTTCACTACTGACTCAGCTCTACCATAACATTAGGCTATGGTGGTTCACTACTGACTCAGCTCTACCATAATATTAGGCTATGGTGGTTCACTACTGACTCAGCTCTACCATAATATTAGGCTATGGTGGTTCACTACTGACTCAGCTCTACCATAATATTAGGCTATGGTGGTTCACTACTGACTCAGCTCTACCATAATATTAGGCTATGGTGGTTCACTACTGACTCAGCTCTACCATAACATTAGGCTATGGTGGTTCACTACTGACTCAGCTCTACCATAACATTAGGCTATGGTGGTTCACTACTGACTCAGCTCTACCATAACATTAGGCTATGGTGGTTCACTACTGACTCAGCTCTACCATAATATTAGGCTATGGTGGTTCACTACTGACTCAGCTCTACCATAATATTAGGCTATGGTGGTTCACTACTGACTCAGCTCTACCATAATATTAGGCTATGGTGGTTCACTACTGACTCAGCTCTACCATAACATTAGGCTATGGTGGTTCACTACTGACTCAGCTCTACCATAATATTAGGCTATGGTGGTTCACTACTGACTCAGCTCTACCATAATATTAGGCTATGGTGGTTCACTACTGACTCAGCTCTACCATAATATTAGGCTATGGTGGTTCACTACTGACTCAGCTCTACCATAATATTAGGCTATGGAGGTTCACTACTGACTCAGCTCTACCATAACATTAGGCTATGGTGGTTCACTACTGACTCAGCTCTACCATAACATTAGGCTATGCTGTTGGTGGTCCAGGAGTCAGAGAGCCATGTTTCAGCACCGTGCCTGTAGTGGACAGCTCCCCACATGTTTCAGCACCGTGCCTGTAGTGGACAGCTCCCCACATGTTTCAGCACCGTGCCTGTAGTGGACAGCTCCCCACAAGTTGCAGCTGCATAGCGTTTACCAGTGGTGTTAAGTAACTAAGTACATTTACTTAAGTACTGTACATTTACTTAAGTACTGTACATAAGTACAGTTTTGAGGTATTTGTAATTGAGTATTTCCAATTTTCAGTACTTTTGCTTCCACTATATTGTACTTTTACCTCACTACAATAATTTGAAAACTTTAGTTACTTGTTACTTTGCAGATATAAATGATTATATTAACAAAACATACAGTAATCCACTTTAGCCCTATTTTATACCAAGGCTATTTGAAAATAGCCGATCTACAAGCTCACAATGCGATGCGTTGATGAGCTTGCCTTGTAGATCTGCTATTTTCAAATATTTTGTACTTTTACTTTTGGTAGCCTACTTAAAGTATATTTTGATGCCAATACTTTTGTACTTTTACTCATAAGTACATTTTGGATCCCAGACTTTTACTTGTAAGGGTGCCCTCACACCAAAATACCTATAGTGGAATCCGCCAATGCATTTCAATGAGAATGTAGCGTTTTTTGCAGAAATCCTCTACTGGCAAAAACACGCTCCATTCTCATTGAAACGCATTGGCGGATTCCACTCTAGGTATTTTGGTGTGTGGGCACCCTAACGGAGTATATCTATATTGCAGTATTGATACTTTTACTTTTTTACGTTTCTGAGTACTTTTTCCACCACTGGCGTTTCCAGTATCTGGCTTTACTGCAACTGCATTATTGACTAATCATCATTGAACTGCTATTGGCCTGTGTGCCTGTGTAGTGTATGTGCGTGCGCGTGTGTGCGTGCGTGCATATAGGAGTCAGTGCCAGTGGCAATGAAGTAAAATGAACAGCATTTCCTCAGCATTGAATTCCCCCTTGTGCCTTATATGGAAAGACCATATTGAAAGACAAAAGGTATACAATGGTTTGTTATAGGATCGTCGTTTGTGTGTGCGTTTAGGCCTGATGAAGAAAGATTTGAACATTTTCATCAAATAGTCTAACTGTCAAACCCCCCCCACTTGTTTTTTGCAGGAATGCTGTTGATGGGAACAAGAAGCTGTTTGCTATTTATGACACGACCAGGTAGGCATGCTTTACACCCAAGCGCGCGCACACACGCACACGCACACACACACACACACACACACACACACACACACACACACACACACACACACACACACACACACACACACACACACACACACACATTTTTCTGCGGGGTTACCCAATCACTGCCACTCCACAATTTTGGACAGCGAAAAAAAAAAAGAATCATCCTCAAAACGCCAACGTTTTTTTATTGAAAAGATGCGATTTTAAGCGATCCGCCAGGGCGGCCCCCAATCAATCAATCAATCAATCAACCAACCAATCAATCAAAAACGATTGATTATTGGGACTATAATAAAACACAGTCCCTTGCCTTCTTTTTTTTTTTACCACCGTGATATCGTTAACGTCCCGCCATGTTTAGCTAGTTGTGTGGTGGTGGTGGTGGTGGTGGTGTTGGGAACGGAGAGGGGAGGAGAGGATTGGCGTAGAGATGGTGTGAGGTAGAGGAGTGATGAGGCTCTCTCTCGCATCACCATTTGAACAAACTGAGTGCCTTCAGCAGCCACCAACCAGGCAGGCAGGACACACCGTGCTCTCCTTGCTCATCAATATGCGGACCGACTGCTCCCGAATGGAAGGCGAGCAGAAAAGGATCAAATCAAGGGCTGATGACAGCCCAACATTTCATATTTGACTGATCGCACAGCAGGTGGACTTTTTCTTTTTTTCTTCTCTCTTCCCTCTGGGCTGTTTCAGCACCCCTGTAAGTGGACAGCTCCCCACAACAAAATTGCGGTCAATGGATTAGGGGCTGCTCGCGATTTCTCACCAAACCGTCCGGATCATCTTTGACGGGTGTTTTTCCCCCCCATTTCCTCCGAGTCCTCACCCCTCCTTTCTGGTTGATTTGTATACGTTTTTGTATTTTTTTTTATTAAAACAACCGAAGGCAAGGGAATGTTGGCTTTGCGGAGAGCGCGTCAATTCCGCGCCCTGTCGGCGCTGGTGATCGGTTCGATCGTCTGTTGCGCGAAAAGGTGAGTGATTTTGTTGTTGTTGATCAAACCAAAAAGGTGCAGCAAAGTGTAGGGATTGTTGTTGTTTTTTTAAGACGAGTGTGAGTGACTGTGAGACGTGGGTTGTTGTCATGTCGTTTCAGTGTCAATGAGCCGGGGAACATGTCCTTTGTGAAAGAGACGGTGGATAAACTACTGGCAGGCTACGATATTCGACTGCGGCCGGACTTTGGAGGTACGTAGCCTACTAACGTATAGTTTGATTGATTGATTGAACACTTTATTAGAAGTTTGCATAGGAAAAGGAAAGGTAGGCCTACTGGACAGAACAGTTGACTGATACAAGGTCTAAAAGGATCTAAACCACAAGAAAGCTAGCAGTGTAAGGCAATTGTTTAAATTGGGGTCCCTTTTATCATCAATAGACCTATTATCAGTGGTGTAAAGTAACTAAGTAGGTCTACTGTACTTGAGTACAATTTTGAGGTACTTTTACTTTACTTGAGTATTTCCAACCTTCAGTATTTTTACTTCTACTCAACTACATGTCTACATCTCAGAGGCAAATACTTTTACTCCACTACAATCATTTGACAACTTTAGTTACTATAGTTACTTTGTAGATTTGTATTATTATGACAACACATAGGGTGGACTCAGGTAATGTGGGCCGCTTTTTGGTAAATCGCCTGGGAAACTAAGAAAAAGCAGTGCAGAACGCTGAATGTATTTTTTATAGTTAATATAGACTGTCCTTAATATATTTGTGTTAAATGTATGTAGGAAAATTAGATGGTTATTTTTAAAAAAATGTTTAAGCTTAAAATGTCACACATTTTCAAGATTAACACTTTTCAGGTATTTTAGGCCACCTGATCAGCTAAAATGGGCCACTTTAGGGTTGACCCCATTAATTCCTAGCTCTTTAAAATTTAACAGCCAATGACTGCACATGTTTCTTGCCACAACTGTACTTGACACAAAACAATCAAAATTTGAGTTGTTTGTTTGTTTTGGTGGGAAGAGCAATGTCTCAAAACTAGCCTGCAGAGGAGAATTGCATTGTCCAAACATATCTAATTTGTCAGTTATAAGTTTGACAAGTGAATAAAAAACAAATGCACATCGATAAAAAATATATATAATATATATGTAGACGGCCTTAACCAGAAACAATGCTTATATTTTGCATATCTAGTGTATTTTTATATTAAATCATATTTTTGTCAGTGGCCCATCTTACCCTAACCCTAATAAGGTAATGTGAGCCACTCATCTGCTATAATGAGCCAAAGCAAATCAAAGCAAAACAGTCAAACAAGATTTGGAGGTCAATTTAATTTCATTCATTGAATTTAATTTCAATAATGGTACCGTTGGAACCGGCTCGCCTCCCCGCACACGATGGTGCCATCGCGGACCCCCGCGGACCCCCAGGGCCGGCGCCAGGCCCCAAAAACCGGGCCTGGGGAGCTCCGGGGACCCCCAGGGACCCCCAGGGCCGGCGCCAGGCCCCCAAAAGCGGGCCTTTGCACCACTCTGGCCGGCCAGGGACCACCAGGGACCACCAGCGGGGGTCCCCGGAGGTCCCTGCCTGGCCTCCGAGCACTGCCGCCCGGGGACCACCTCCGGGGACCCCCAGGGACCCCCAGGGCCGGCTCCAGGCCCCCAAAACAGGGCCTGGGGACGGCCAGGGACCACCACCGGAGGTCCCTGGCGGGCCTCCGAGCACTGCCGCCCGAGGACCACCTCCAGGGACCCCCAGGGACCCCCAGGGCCGTCTCCAGGCCCCCAAAACAGGGCCTGGGGACGGCCAGGGACCACCAGGCACCACCAGGGACCACCACCGGAGGTCCCTGGCGGGCCTCCGAGCACTGCCGCCCGAGGACCACCTCCAGGGACCCCCAGGGACCCCCAGGGCCGGCTCCAGGCCCCCAAAACAGGGCCTGGGGACGGCCAGGGACCACCAGGCACCACCAGGGACCACCACCGGAGGTCCCTGGCGGGCCTCCGAGCACTGCCGCCCGGGGACCACCTCCAGGGACCCCCAGGGCCGGCTCCAGGCCCCCAAAACAGGGCCTGGGGACGGCCAGGGACCACCAGGCACCACCAGGGACCACCACCGGAGGTCCCTGGCGGGCCTCCGAGCACTGCCGCCCGAGGACCACCTCCAGGGACCCCCAGGGACCCCCAGGGCCGGCTCCAGGCCCCCAAAACAGGGCCTGGGGACGGCCAGGGACCACCAGGGACCACCAGGGACCACTACCGGAGGTCCCTGGCGGGCCTCCGAGCACTGCCGCCCGGGGACCACCTCCAGGGACCCCCAGGGCCGGCTCCAGGCCCCCAAAACAGGGCCTGGGGACGGCCAGGGACCACCAGGCACCACCAGGGACCACCACCGGAGGTCCCTGGCGGGCCTCCGAGCACTGCCGCCCGAGGACCACCTCCAGGGACCCCCAGGGACCCCCAGGGCCGGCTCCAGGCCCCCAAAACAGGGCCTGGGGACGGCCAGGGACCACCAGGGACCACCACCGGAGGTCCCTGGCGGGCCTCCGAGCACTGCCGCCCGGGGACCACCTCCAGGGACCCCCAGGGCCGGCTCCAGGCCCCCAAAACAGGGCCTGGGGACGGCCAGGGACCACCAGGCACCACCAGGGACCACCACCGGAGGTCCCTGGCGGGCCTCCGAGCACTGCCGCCCGAGGACCACCTCCAGGGACCCCCAGGGACCCCCAGGGCCGGCTCCAGGCCCCCAAAACAGGGCCTGGGGACGGCCAGGGACCACCAGGGACCACCACCGGAGGTCCCTGGCGGGCCTCCGAGCACTGCCGCCCGGGGACCACCTCCAGGGACCCCCAGGGCCGGCTCCAGGCCCCCAAAACAGGGCCTGGGGACGGCCAGGGACCACCAGGCACCACCAGGGACCACCACCGGAGGTCCCTGGCGGGCCTCCGAGCACTGCCGCCCGGGGACCACCTCCAGGGACCCCCAGGGCTCATTTCTGAAGGTGGCCCACCTAAGCTAACACAAAACATAATGCTAATGAAGGTGGCCCACCTAAGCTGGCCCAGCTAAGCTTTCACCACAATTGACTATGGTAATGTGAGCCACTTACAAAAACGTCATTATTTATGAAAAATGATTTCATTAAGCAAAATATCAACATCATGCCTGGTAAAGGACATCTTAACACACATTTTGCACCAGTTTTTATAAATGTGCATTTGTTTTCATTGATGTAGTATCCTTAGCAATCTCAAGTTAAAACTTTGTGTCTCTGCACCCACCTTGCAAATTCTTCCAGCAGGTCTTGTTGTGTGGCTTAGCTCCTCCCATCAAAACGACTATGGACCAATCAAATCACTTGTTGGTGTCAAGCACAGCTGTGGCAAGAACATGTGCAGCCATTGGCTGCAAAGATTTAAAGGCACAGTTGCTAGGAGCCTGAAACTATGGCTGGCTCACATTACCTGATGGCCCACATTACCTGAGTCCACCCTACATTACCCACTTCAGCCCTAAATAAATTTTTGGCCATTTGAAAATAGCAGATCTACAAGCTCATTTGAAAACTTGTGAAATGGCACCTTGTGCCTAATGAGTACTTCCTACTTTTTTAATGCCAATACTTTTGTACTTTTATTCAAGTAAATTCTGAATGGCCTACTTGTAAGTAACAGAGTATAGGCCTACATCTACGTTGCAGTATTGATACTTTTAAAGAATGTAGGTACTTTTTGCACCACTGCCTGTTACTACATCCACAATGTTATGTGGGCGTCTTTTTGAGCGGTGGTCACAACGCTCCTATACGTGGCCGTGTGTGTGGGTCTGTCTGTCTCTGTGTCTGTCTGTCTGTCTGTCTGTAGCCTGCAGTAACCTTTTCTGACCACACATGTTAAGGGAGGGGCGCTGTTGCACACACACACACACACACACACACACACACACACACACACACACACACACACACACACACACACACTCAGGTGATGCACAGGCCTTTAACAGGGGTCTTCAACGTTTTCAGGCCAAGGACCCCTTAGTTGAGAGAGAGATGAAGCAGGGACCCCAACCACAACCTTTTCATAGATTCCATGAAATCTAGATGAAGTTTCATCGTTTGACAGCATCAGCGTATTTTGGATTCATGTCAATGTGTGTTTTCAGATATTTAACCACTTGAACCGTCAATACTTAATAAACTTGACCTTTCACTCTGTACTTAGTGTGCTCTTTTTCCCCTCTACACCAAATCTCTTTGCCGAAAATAGCCGATCTACAAGCTCTCAACGCCTCGCAGCGCGAGGCGTTGTGAGCTTGTAGATCTGCTATTTTTGGCTAAAGTTCTCTGAATATGGACTCTAGGGTTCAAATCATTAATATAAAAAATCACACCCAATGTGAAGTGAGCGGTGGTCGTGCTTGCATAACGTCTTCAGACTAGGATTTGAGTCTAGGATGTACAGGCTATGCCACTCACACACGTTTTGCTATGGCAAAACGCTGAGGAAAAAGGCTACAGACACACACCCTGCAGCCACTCTATGGAGCGGTTTACCACCGCTGAAAAAGGAGAAAAAAGGTCACACAAAGATTTGGAGGATCCCCTGTAGTAACTCTGAGGAAGACCCTTGTTGAAGACCCTTGGCCTCCTATAAATAACCACGAGGCTACTCTTCATTCCAGGAGCCCCGGTGGCGGTGGGGATGAGCATAGACGTGGCCAGCATAGACATGGTCTCAGAAGTCAATATGGTGAGTAAACTTAAACACAGCCTTTGATGGGGTGCAGTGTTTACATAGGAATGCATGGGATCACCAGCACACACACGCTGACGCGCACACGCATGCACACACGCACGCACGCACGCACGCACGCACACACGCACGCATGCACACGCACACGCACACGCACACACAAACACACACACTTGCTCTTCCCCTCCCTTGTTCTCTTCGCTGCAATCTCTGTCACTGACACTCACACGCACACACACGCTCAGGCACACACACACACACACACACACACACACGCACACGCACACGCTCACGCACACACGCACGCACGCACACACACACACACACACACACACACACACACACACACACACACACACACACACACACACACACACACACACACACACACACACACACACACACACACACTTGCTCTTCCCCTCCCTTGTTCTCTTTGCTGCAATCTCTGTCACTGACACTCACACGCACACACACGCTCACGCACGCACACGCTCACGCACACACACGCTCACGCACACACACGCTCACGCTCACGCACACACACGCTCACGCACACACACGCTCACGCACACACACGCTCACGCACACACACGCTCACGCACGCACACGCTCACGCACGCACACGCTCACGCTCACGCACGCACACACTCACGCACACACGCACGCACACACACACACACACACACGCACACACTTGCTCATCTTCTCCCTTGCTCTCTTGCTGCAATCTCTGTCGCACACACACACATGTGCTCACATTTACGCATACACACACACATATACGCACAGAGGCCCTATACAAACTGATGTTGACACCAGAAATTGCCATTGGTATACAGGTATAAGCATTGCATTTGTTGGGACAGGGGGTCGTTCCGGGGATTCCTCGGTGGGATTCCCCCTGGGTGCCTCACCATAGCAGGGGTGCTGCCTGGCATTGCAATCGGGACTGGCTTCTCTTCTCCCTGTAAATGTTAAAGCAATCAAACTACCAGCCCAGAGTTAGACGGCTGGTTCCCTGCACAAGTCATTGGAGACCTCATATAGGCTCAGGGGCGTCACACCAAATTCTGGGCCCTGGGTACAAGGATTCACTGCGGGCCCCCCATGAATGTTAACTATTGAAAAATAGCAGATATACAAGCTCACAGCGCGGCACCGAGTGCCGCGCTGCAAGCTTGTAGATCTGCTATTTTTGAAAAATTGTGAAAAAGTGTGCAAGAAACCCATATTTCCATGTCAGTGATGCTCAAACCTTTTCATGTGAAGGACCCCCAAAAATGATATGAATTTGGCCACGGACCCCATCTCAAAATATTTAGTTCCAGGGACCCCCCGGAAGCAAAATTTGAGTTACAAATGTCCGCTTAAAACATACATATTAAAAGATTTGCACACATTTTCACGACTTTTCAAAAATAGCAGATCTACAAGCTCGCAGCGCGGCACTCGGTGCCGCGCTGTGAGCTTGTATATCTGCTATTTTTCAATAGCTAAAGTATATAAAATAATGAAGGCCCCTCCACCTTGGGCCCTAGTAACTCAGTCCCACTTTCCTACCCCTTGTGACGCCCCTCATATAGGCTATACTGCTGGTGTTCAGGAAGGTAACAGCGAAAAGGTGAATGCAATTAATTACCTAGAACAGTGGTTTTCAACCCTTTTCATACAAAGGTCTGTTATTTATTTGGCATTTGAGCCACGGATCACCATTTGATGAGATTTAGCCTGTCAGATCCAAAACGTCAAATATTTTGTTACTTTTGGATAAGATATTGTAGTCCACTATTCCATGCTGTATTGTTGTGGTATAGCAGAGATAACAGGCACATGTTGATCAAAATAACAATTCTTCTACATTCTCTAATTGTGAAGACTTCTTTTAAATTAAAGGGGAATAGGCTACCAGTCATTTTCAACATTGAACTATGTCTTTAATATAGGGAGAGTGTTTTCTGCTGGTGATTCAGTCCGAGTGTATCAAAGGGTGCATTCGTAAATGCGCCCCGTTTGTGGTTAGGGTTAGGGGTTATGGTTAGGTTTAGGCATAGTTTTACTGAGGTTAGGGTTAGGATTAGGGTTAGGTTTAGGCACTCACTACACTGAGCACACACCCGGTGTACATTTCCGAACCTTTGATACACTCGGACTGAAACACCAGCAGAAAACACCATCCCCTTTAATATACCTTAGAGTTGCAAGCCAAAGAGTACATCGTCACTGATAACATGACCCCACAATCAATCCTCCAATTCTAGGCAACACAGAAGGGGGGTCTTTGTTCTTATAGCCTAATGTCATAGTTCAAAGTTAAGTAATACAGATGTTTAATAATAATACAACTCTTTAGAGCGTAAAATACATTCTCAAGAGTTACATTTGGTTACCAACTCTCCGTCATTTAGCTGGGGACCACCTGGAACCCCCTCAAGGACCACTGGTGGTCCCCAGGACCACTGGTTGAAAACCACTGCTGTAAATGTTAAAGCCATCAAACTCCAGTCCAGAGTTAGACGGCTGGTTCCCAGCACAAGTCATTGGAGACCTCATATAGGCTGCTGCTGCTTTTCCAGGAAGGTAACATAGTGAAAGGTGAACGCAATTAATTACCTGGAAGAATAGATCATCAGCTGTAAGGCAAGTTATTCTTAACCTTTTTAATATCAAGTTTGATATGCATTATTAGGCCAAGGAGCCCTATATTTCGTTGCTTTTCAGAAAACCATTAGGATTTAGAGGACATTTTTAGAATCGGCCTCAGGTCTTGACCCATTTAGGCCTGAACACATTATGACGCAATATTTTATGCTTTAAATATAAAAAAATAGCAGATATACAAGCTCACAGCGCGGCACCGAGTGCCGCGCTGCGAGCTTGTAGATCTGCTATTTTTGAAAAAGTCGCGAAAATGTGTGCAAATCTTTGAATATGTGCATTTTCAAAGCGAACGTTCGTAACTCAAATTTTGCTTCTGGGTGGTCCCTGGAACTAAATATTTTGAGATGGGGGTCCGTGGCCAAATACATATCAGTTTGGGGGTCCTTCACATGAAAATGTTTGAGAACCACTGACATAGTAGTCTCTCAAGAACAGACTAACTGAGCTCCAGCTAAGTGGAAAAGGACCTTTTCTTTAACGATGGCGAGCCAGATTGCTGACATAGAAACATAGGTTTTTCAAAAAGTCTTAGAAGGATTCAAAAGACACTTATGGAATCGGGTCAAAATTCTAATTTTCACGATTTTTCAAAAATAGCAGATCTACAAGCTCGCAGCGCGGCACTCGGTGCCGCGCTGCGAGCTTGTATATCTGCTATTTTTCAATAGTTAAAGCATCAAATAATGATACACAATAATGTGTACCCGTTCTAAATGGGTTTTTAATGTCATAAGGTAACAAACTGGGAAGGCGGGTGTGAACAAAACAATGGTGCGAGGTATGGATGTCCCAAGGGTATTCGTCTTCTCCTAGTCACCGGCTGATGGTAACACAGGCCTAACATTTTTTTTTTTTTTTTTATGACTTTATTTTTCATTTTTCAAATTTTTCAACAACGTCAACATCACATACAAACAACCCCTTCCACCCACCCGCCCCACCCCCCCCTAGGCTAAAAAGAAAACACAGAAAACAGACAATATACAAACAAAACATAAAAACAAAAACAAACGTAAGCAGTAGGACAGGATATTACACTCTTGGACAGGGACAACTCCCGCCACTTTCATACAACAGTGGCTTCAAAAAGGCAGAGTAGATAAGCACAGTACAATCTGATACAAGGGATGTTCCTCAGCAAAGGCAATAAGAGGGGTCCATGTTTTGTGAAATGTAAACAGTGCATATAAAAGACGGTTATTGGTTCTCTGAGGAACTGCATGATTTCTTTTTTTTTTTAAGATTTGTTTTTGGGCTTTTTTTTTTTGCCTTTATTGGATAGGACTGACAGGAAATAGGGGAGAGACAGGGAGTGACATGCGGCAAAGGTCGCCCGGATCGGGAATCGAACCGGCGACGCTGACAGGCATTGATGCCGAAATGGCAATGCCTATATAGTATGCGCCTGGTCCACTAGGCCACCAGGCGCCCGGAACTGCATGATTGATCACTAAAACCCAGAGTGAACTGGCCAGTGAAACTTTGTGTGAAGTTGTTTCTTTTCTATTTATTTATTTTCCTTTAGCACAGAGTACTGCGCTGCGAGCTTGTAGATCTGCTATTTTTGAAAAGTCGTGAATATGTGTGCAAATCTTTGAATATATGTATTATTTTAGCAAACATTTGTAACTCAAATTTTGCTTCTGGTGGGGTCCCTGGAACTAAATATTTTGAGATGGGGGTCCGTGGCCAAATACATATCATTTTGGGGGTCCTTCACATGAAAAGGTTTGAGCAGCACTGACATAGAAACCTTATTGAAGGATTTGAAATATTCAAAGATTAGCAAAAGTTTTCATGATTATTCAAAAATAGCAGATATACAAGCTCACAGCGCTGCACCAAGTGCTGCGCTGTGAGCTTGTATATCTGCTATTTGTCAATAGCTAAAAGTACCCAGGGCAGTAATAGGGGAAGGGAGTCGGGACTCCACACCACGTGTGTGTTGACGGTGCAAACAAAGGTGCTTCTTGTGTCAATTTGGCTCCCCTTGTGTCTCAGGAACTTGATAAGTGAATATTAGGAGGTCATGTATCCATTTTTATTAAGATGGTGTTGAGATGGTGGTGGTTGTTAACAGGTCTAGAGGGCGCCCAATGGCCATAGAATCCACCATAGACAAGCGTTGTATATGCACAAGCCGTGCGCAGCCATGACGCGCCTGAACACTTTCCTTTGTGCATGAACAGGGACAGGATGAAGTTAGCTTGAAGTTAGCTATTGGCTACCAAGCATTTTAGAAGCCCTATTTTCGGCGATTTAGCCATGATTAAACCTTGCACACCTCATGGATATGCATGGAACAGAGAAAATGAGCTCTAAAGATCCTGGATTGCATTGGAGTGGATGGTAAATATCGGCGGCGCGACGCTCTCGCGGGCCGTGTAAACAGATGACAAAATCTTTTTTTTTTTTTTACAATTTCTTAAAAAAAAAAAAAAAAGCCGAACTAGTTCGGGATAGGCACCCAGGACGTTAATAATTATCCCGAACTAGTTCGGGATAGGCACAATAAGAGTTAACAGGTTTCTGCACTGCAATACTTAACCCCGGTTTTGCACCATATTTGTATATCTGGATATCTGAATCAAGATCAGAACCAAATACTGGCATCAGTTGGGCTCTAATCCCTTCCTCCTCTCTGATTTGACTCCACACCAGTTAGATGTCACTGATCACGTCCTCCTCTGTGATTGAAGGCAATCAGGAAAATCAGCTGATGTAGTGTTGTGGTTGGAAAGCAACCCCGAATGCACTCTGACTTTCAGCTATACTTGGCTAATTGTCCATCTGTCTGGCACGTGACATGACATTTGTTTGCCCTTTAGGGGCGGCACTGGCTCAGGGGTAGAGTGGCCGTCTTAGAACACGGAAGGTTCCCCAAGGGTTCCCAGTTCGATCCCAG
Organism: Nannobrachium achirus; assembly: GCF_963921795.1. Lineage (NCBI taxonomy): Eukaryota > Metazoa > Chordata > Actinopteri > Myctophiformes > Myctophidae > Nannobrachium > Nannobrachium achirus. The sequence continues at coordinate 11,326,662 of NC_137831.1, read as the reverse complement.
GCTCCCCCTGAGATAGTGTCAAAGTGTCCTCGAGCAAGACACTGAACCCCTAGTTGCTCCCGATGAGCAGGTTGGTGCCTCGCATGGTTTCCTCTGCCATCGGTGAGTGTGTGTGTGTGTGTGTGTGTGTGTGTGTGTGTGTGTGTGTGTGTGTGTGTGTGTGTGTGTGTGTGTGTGTGTGTGTGAATGTAATGCACTATCTCTGTAAAGTGCCACACTAACCGCAAGCCTACGCCTAACTCTAAACACAAGCATATAACCCTAAACTGAGTGAACATAGGGCTGAGGGAATATTAGGCATGGCATTATACCTAACCTATACTTACAGTTAGCTACTAAGTAAACAGCTGTGAGTGACAAAAGACGACAGCAGGCATCAAGCCCGGCATCTATCCAAATAACATTATCTACAACACCACACATGGCATCAGTGAGCAAGTAAACGTATGCATCTACCGCTATGTAAATAACATAACTAGGATCTGTCTCATTATGCAAAACGTGCCGACAATGACATCAGGGAACGCTTGGGGATGACGTGGAGTGAAGAGATTGGCGGGTGACTCACTCAGACAGACATTTAGTTAATCGAGTCATTAGATACCGTAATTATGTAATCAAGAGCATGGCAACACTTGATGCGTTTTAGATCCGTGCAGGCACGCTTACTTCAAAAAGGTGAATCGTGGAAGACAGCCCTTTGTGTCTCTTCTTTATTTAGACGGGATTAGGAAAGCAAGAGGGAGAGAGGACACAGGGGTGTCGCACCACATTCTGGCCCCTGGGTACGAGGATTCACTCACATTTTGTGCTTTAACTATTGAAAAATAGCTGGTAGATCTGCTATTTTTGAAAAATCGTGAAAATGTCTTTGAATATTTCAAATCCTTCTAAGGTTTTCTGTTTCTATGTCAGTGGTGCTCAAACTTTTTCACGTGAAGGACCCCCAAAATTATATTTCTTTGGCCAAGGACCCCCATCTCATTATTTAGTTCCAGGGACCCCTGGACTCAAAGCAAAATTTGAGTTACAAATGTTCGTATAAAAAATACATATATTCAAAGATTTGCACAGATTTTCACGACTTTTCAAAAATAGCAGATCTACAAGCTCGCAGCACGGCACTCGGTGCCGCGGTGTGAGCTTGTATATCTGCTATTTTTCAATAGCTAAAGTATAAAATAATTAAGGCCCCTCCTACCTTGGGCCATAGTAACTCAGTACCACTCCCCCCCTTGGTGTAGAGGGGGAAAAAAGAGCACAGTACAGAGTGAAAGGTCAAGTTTATTAAGTATTGACGGTTCAAGTGGTTAAATATATGTTAATACACATTGACATGAATCCAAAATACACTGATGATTGGGCTGTCAAACGATGAAACTATATGGAATGTGGGGGTCCCTGCTTCATCTCTCTCTCAGTTAAGGGGTCCTTGGCCTGAAAATGTTGAAGACCCCTATTATAAATATTTCACTCCACTTTTTTCCTTATTCTTTGGGATACGACCGCCCTCCCGGTTTAGGCATAGCTTTACTGAGGTTAGGAATACCTGGTGGCGACCACTCCGAGGAGTGTTTTGGGGGGCGAGCGTCCTTGTATGGAGGCAGGGTTGTTAAGTAACGGATTACATGTAACGGGATTACGTAATCAGATTACAAAGAACAGGTAACTTGTAAAGTCTCAGGTTACATTTTAAAATGTGTAATCTGGATTACAGTAACAGATCTGAATGATGGGGGTTACATGCTGGATTACATTCTCCCCTTGCCCTCATCAATTTTACAAATAAGTTATAACGCCAAACAATAAAATAATCAAGTTGAATCAGTGTAAAGTACTGTCATTTCGCTTAAGTAAAATTCTGTTGTCCTTTTCCTAATTTCATAGGCTCAATATTCTTGTCTAGTTATCAATGGTAAAACATATTTTATTTAATTAAAGAGAATTTTGCTAAAAAGTAATCCAAAAGTAACTGAAAGTAACTAGTAGTTACTTTTTAAATTGTGATAATCAGATTATGTTACTGACTACATTTTCTTTGCAAGTAATTTGTAACTGTAGGGGATTCCTTTTTAAAAGTAACCCTAACAACCCTGTATGGAGGTCACTTGACTTGTTCATATTGAGCTTTCTTGAGTGGATTCTGTGGTTTGTGTGGTGAATACCGTTAGCCTGTGGTTCCAAGTAACCATGAGAGAGAGAGAGAGTGTTTCCTTGTGATTGCTCAGGATGACTATTTTGCCTCAGGCCTGAGTTACTGTCGCTGTAACACTTATAACAGATGCCTCCTATACCGACACTGACAGCTGGAATTGAGTCAACTGTCTTCATTATCTCAGCCAGATAGAGGCATAGACTCTAACCAGTTGGGCTGTTGGGTTGTAGCATTTAACCCTTGCATCAGGGGCAAGCAGAGAATGTTAGAGGCAGGGGCTGAAATTTCTAAAAGGGCCTTTTGGTGAAAATATTGAAAAATAGCAGACTTCCAAGCTCTCGCTGCGACGCGTTGTGAGCATGGAGGTCTGCTATTTTCGGTACTTGATACCACACTGAACTAAGCATTATCAAGTCAATACAGGAGATGTGGCATAACGGCATGGCTTTCTACACAGAGAGGGAAATTCTTTCAACATAATACGCTGCATTCAAGTTCAGGAGAGTTTGGACAAGGCAATTGCTATTCAATGCCGCCTTCAGGTATGGCATGGAAAGAGGGCATTTGTGTTTCTTTCACCATAGTAAAAATCACACCCAATGTGAAGTGAGCGGTGGTCATAACGTCTTCAGACTAGGATTTGAGTCTAGGATGTACAGGCTATGCTACACACACACGTTTTACTATGGCAAAACGCTGAGGAAAAGGCTACAGACACACACCCAGCCACTCTATGGAGCGGTTTACCACCGCTCAAAAACTGCATTCCTGGTCTGGAGAGGGCTCTTTTTACAGAAGGATAAAAGGGCAGGGGCTCAACCCCCCTGTCATGTCTGTGTGTGCACGTGCCTGCCTTGCATTGTGTTAGAAACATGAATCGGCTTGTCATAGCGCTACTATGAGGCTGATTTGACACATTTGAATCAAGTTTGTGCACAATTTCACAAAAATTGCACGCTGTGTTCATGATTTGAGGCATTTTGTTAAAAACGGACCAATCCCGCAAATCTTTAATTGCCAATCCTATAGCCAATCAGGAGGAATGCGTGATTCAAATTTGTAACATTTTTCGCAAAGCAAAGCCCTGCTTCATCACACTGTCGCACAAAAGTAGTGAAAACAGCAGATCTACAACCGCGAGGCGTTGTGTGCTTGTAGATCTGCTGTTTTCACTAGTTTAAATCATTTTAAAAATGATAAATACAAAACAACCGGTTTTGGACATACAAGGTTTCCACCCGACAATGACGTTATGTACAGTACAGACACCAGCAGTCTTCACACACTGTTAGTCATGAGGCTTGAATATACGGCAGCAATGGCGTTGTGGAGTAAAAGTATAAATAGTGCTGCTACCTTGCGTGGGAGGCTTGTGAGTGATGCAGGATACAGTAGGGCTGAGGCAATTAACTTGAAATATATCAAAACCGAAATGTGGAACATCTAACCGACCTAGTCTTGCTCATGTAGGTCAATCGAATAATCGAGAAGCAGTTTTTTGGGGGGACGATGTTTCATATTTTCATACATCCCATCGAATCGACATGATTATTGTCCCCGCCAGGCTGAAAGGCATGGCCGAGACTATGTTTTGCCCTCTGTCCGTCCGTCCGTGTGTGTGTCCGTCTGTTACCAGCTAATCTCCGGCACCGTTGGCCCGGTCGCTGGCAAACTGCACACACACTGCCTGGATGCCAATTCAGAACCTCTGCCCCACATTTGTCACATGGGCCTAAACATAAAATGACTTGTCTTTTAGTTCTACTGGATCTCTTCTCAACTAGTCCCTCCCTAACCATTTTAGTCTAGTTTGTATTTGTCGATATATTCTGTCATAGTTTTAGTCATTATAGCTTATAGTTTTTATTTGGTCTTTTATTAGTTTTTTTTGTCTGTGAAAAAAAGGAAAGTCGGCGAACATTTTCTGTCACAGTTTCAGTCATCGAAATCGACACTGCTGTTTTTTTTGCCACCGGGGTGTTTAATAGATGGTATTTAATAGATGGTTTTCACGCTGTGTGATAATATTATTGCAGGGGAGCATATACTATATAGTTGTAAGAAGAGAAGCCTCCCTCTCCCCTGTGAATGAGGAAGTAGCAGCAGCAGCAGCAGCATCTCTCTCCCCACCAGTGATATAAAGTAACTAAGTACATTTACTTAAGCACTGTACTTAATTACTATTTTGAGGTATTTGTACTTTACTTGAGTATTATTTTGAGTTTTCATATTGCGAGGCGCTGTGAGCATGTTGATCTGCTATTTTCACAATAGAACCGTGTTATACAAAATGTAATTCCTCAACTCTTAGTGTTTGTCAGGGTGGGGGGGTCCCCAGTTAAAATATCAGTATTTGGGGGGTCACGGCCTGAAAAGGTTGAGATCCACTTCCCTAACAGAATATTTTACGTAAGTAAAACATGAGTACTTTTTCCACCACTGCCCCCCACTGAGCTGCCCACGCAGGCAGGCAGGCAGGCAGGCAGGCAGGCAGCCCCCCAAAACCAAACACTCTTCTTCAAGTACTATAATATGCACCACAGGGGGCTCCTGAAGTTATGTATGCACCCCTCCATATTACTGTACCAGCCTCTCTTCCTGGTGCGTAAGGGGGGCGTGTGTATGTGTGTGCGAGAGAGAGAGAGAGTGGGGGAGCTGGCACATGCACTCAAAGACATCAAAGGGGGTTTGAGCCCCTGCCCTTTTACCAGTCTGTAAAAAGTGCCCTCTCCAGACCATGAATACAGTTTTTTACTATGGTGAAAGAAATGCAAATGCCCTCTTTCCATGCCATACCTGAAGGCAGCGTTCAAGAGAATTGCCTTTTCCAAACTCTCCTGAACATGAATGCAGAATTTTGTCTTTAAAGAATTGCCCCTCTGTGTAGAAATCCATGCCGTATGCCATATCTCCAGTATTGGCTTGATCATGCTTATTCATAATCATTGGTTGCATTTGTAGTCCTACGCCAGCCATTTTGAGGACCAATACAGGTGTTTTGATTAATGTAGAACATTGGTTCTATGCCAATCAGACAAATTTAACACCTGTGTTGATCCTCAATATGGCCGGTTTAGGACTACAAATGTAACCCATGAATAATTCAGTCTGGTATCCCACACAGAAAATATGCAATCTCTGAGCTCACAACGCGTCGTGCTGCCAAGCGTTGTGTCTCTTTGCCTATTCCCCTATTTTCAATATTATCACCAAAAGTGCCCGTTTGGAAATGTTAGCCCCTTGCCTCTCAAACATTCTCTGAACGTCCCTGAGAGCAGGGTTGCTGTTGTCGGAACCATTAACCAAATGTTCCGTATCAAGCGTTTACCCGAGGGTGAGGGTGAGGCGTGGGCTACAGGTTAATGGCAAGAGTTAAGGTTAGCGGTCAAAGAGCTGTGAATGACGGTGCGTCAATGGAACGTCACGGGTGAAATGACATATAGATGTGTGTATTGTGTGGACCAGAGGTTTTCAGCTCTTTTCACATCGAGGACCATTATTTATTCGGCATAGATCACCTGCCCAGGAAGGCTGAGGCGTATAATTTGAGTGTTTTTGTTTTAGATCAATGGTCTTCAACAGGGGGTTAGGGACCCCTAGTAGGCTGTATTGCGTGGCTGGTATCGTTCGGTTTCGTTCCCGCCCCATGGGCACTACATAAACCTTGCTTCATTAGAAAGATCTATTGATAGTAAGTAAGAAACAAAAAGTTCTCGCGTGTCACTTGCACAATCTTTGTCACCAGCCAGAAATGTATTTAATGGGAATAACAAAAAAACGAAAATCTTGTGCTTCTGTTTTTGCTTGTAAAATTATATTGATTTTGGTAACACAAAATCTTTCTCAAATGTCATAAATACATCTACCTAACAGATCATGTAATGTAGCAAATCTGTTGAAGGAAACGCTTCAATGTAAGTGATTGTCAGTGACTGTAATTTTGTTATAATGACAAGTAAACTTGGTGTCTATTTGGATTTCACAGCAAGAGAAACTCAATGGAATACTTATCTTCATGATTGGGTGTGTCTGGATCTTAATTTACATATTTCCAAGATGGACGCCACCCGCCACCCAAGAGCTTTACTATGACTTTTACAGTGACAGCTGGCTGTTATGACAAAAGCAATATGAACACATTTGGTCAGTTTTACTTCATCAGATGGCTTGGCTGAAGACCTTTTACTTGTGTGGCACCTACTGTAGGTAGATTAGCTTCCAACATCACAGTTGCTGAATTCTCCTCCAGATGCAGAAGCTGGTTTACCTGGCTTTTCAGCATTCTGTGTAAACCTTTACCCACAGGCTAGCATTATTGGCTATAATGCTAGCCTGTGGGTAAAGGTTTACACCAGCAATGCTGAAAAGCCAGGCTAAACCAGCTTCTGCATCTGGAGGAGAATTCAGCAACTGTGAAGTTGGAAGCTAATCTTACTACAGTAGAGTCGCCACACCAAGTTGCAAAGGTCTTCCAGCCAAGCTCACAACTACTGAACATGAAGGCTATTTGCAAGATTATCAGGATGCAGGGGCAGATGATCTGCTTGTTGCAGCAAGTCTTTGTCGAGAAGGAACTGTCAAGAAGTTGTTTGTTGAAAAGACATAATACTACCAAACTTTACATGCCCTCAAAGTCCTGTTTGAAAAGAGATAACTGGCAGAAGTTAGAAATGACGAGGCATCCAGAGATGGCAGTCCTAGGAGATCAGCTGCTGCTTTTCAGGAATCATTCAATGGGCAATCAACTGCAGTCCTCTGGGCAAACTTCCTGGAGATGTCAGATATTCTCCAAAGGTTTATCTACTACGAGCGGGAAGGTGACTGCAGGACATCTCTGTGAATCAGCAAGAATGCTACCCTACCTCACTTTAGTGGCCACTACAAGTACGGGCAGCAATCTTTATCTTTGTATTTGCCTTAGATGAAGAAATTACCGGAAACAGCTTCAGACGTACATGAAGCACTGATGGCAGGTGTATTTGTTGGCTGACGAGCAGATGGCAGCCACAACAGTAGTGTTTCTTTTGACATGCTACTGGAACAGACATATAATGCTGATGCCAAGGAAGCAAGCAGTCTGGATGGCATTACACTCAGCCCTGTCTCTGCAGAGCTCAAGCCTATGCTCCACCTCCACCCCTCCAACCCACACCATGTCAGCAGTGGACACTAACCCATCTACAGTGACCACATCATCCTTGCTCAACATATCTACAAGACAGTGTGCTGATTCCACAGTCAAGTGTTTTGCATGTTGTTCACTATAGTTGAAGACAAGCAAACCTGTACAGTATGTCTTGTACTGATTTATTTCAGTGCCAGAACAGGTCGGAAACGGAGTGCCAGAACTGTGAGAATGTTTCAAAAGAAACAAGCTTTATGGGATGATGACTCTGATTAAGCAAGGGTCATTCATCACCATGCTGGCTTTTGGTGGAGATTTATGTTGAAATATATTTTTTGCCACGGACATACTAAATAAGTGGACAATAATATATACCAGAAACACATAGAAGAGCAAGCTCTGAATTACCATAACATGTGTGTAACTCTGAGAACCATTTGTACAATTTGTACAATTTGTTAAGGGCGTACTAGTACTGGTTGGACTCCTACTATGCCAAAATGTCACAATGTCATAGATATTCGGAAGAAAACCTGTCGACTTCAAATTCAGTAATTGGATCTAATGATCAAAAACAAGAACATTATAAGATATAAAATCAGCCACTGACACATTTTGTCCGTAGTACAGACATATTGATGACCCCTGGATGAACGTGATAGGGATGAGTAATATACGCACCATGTCAGCATGTAAAACTTGCTAGTAGGCCTTTAAAGATTTGCTTAAATGCAAAAAAAATAAAAAGCTTAACATTTGCTGTATTTTGTCACAGCACAGCCTTACGTTTACTTATGCTGCCAATATTTGTATGCGTTTTTGTTTTGGTTGGGGGGTAGACTCGCGTAGCCAGACAACTATTCCACTATCTCCGAATGCTATATGGAGTCTGGAACAGCAGCTCCTGAACGGCGAGTATCGGAAGTAGCCAGTGCTGCATTGAACTGTAGTCCCCTGGTAGTCCCATTGGAAACATAACAGAAACACAATAGCTCAGACAAAGTCATTCGAGCGGCCTATTCTTGTTATGGGTGTATAGTTTAAGAAAACGTTTGAAAACATCATGGAGGTAACGCCAACAACACCAGAGAAAGACAAAATAACGCCTCCAGAAATATTAAAAGGAGACATAACGATTCCAGTAGGACATGTTATTGCTACTGCACCAAGGGAGCGGTTGCGTCACAGCCGCTTTATCTCGCACTCATCGTTTCTATTTCCGTTTGCCAGACTGTATGCCGGGAGCATTTGCCCAAATCGCGGAGGCAACAGTCTGGCCTCGCGAGACTAGTTGGGGGGTGTCTTGATGTAGCCTACAAATGACAGATGTTGGGACACTCTGTGGTACTTAAATACATATTTTATACCTGACATGACCTTTTGTGCATTTATTATAGTCTTGTCCATTTTGGGATTTTTTCCAATTTAGGGGGGTGTGATAGCAGTTTGATTGATTTTCATCCATTTCTGGCCAAGGTACCTTTCATTACACAGTTGGCTGTGAGATGTGTTATGTATGAGACATAAGCTTTTAGCTAAATTTACTATGTTTAAGTTTCATTTGCATGGGTGCCAATCACATACTGTACATTGAGGCGTTTTCTTCAACAAATTTGCTATATTTCACGATCTAAATTCACTTATGAGAATACAAAGGCACCAATACTTGTTTCAGATGTTAAGTAGATGTATTTATGACATTTGAGAAAGATTTTGTGTTGCCAAAATCACTATAGTTCATTTTACAAGCAAAAACAGCAGCACAAGATTTTCGTTTTTTTGTTATTCACTTTTATATACAATTCTGGCTGATGACAAAAGTCGTGCAAGTTTCGTGCGGAGAACTTTTAACCCAAAGTCCACAGGGGTATTGTCTATTCAAAAATGCATTGAATGAGTAGTGCCCAGACGTGGGAACGAAATTCATTTTCTAAGCACTTTTCCTTATAACGCAATACCGCCTATAGGGGGTCCTCAGAGTGATAGAAACCTTTTTTTCGCCTTTTTAACCACTTGAACCCTATAGAGTCCATATTCTGAGAACTTTTGCCAAAAATAGCAGATCTACAAGCTCACAACGCCTCGCACTGCGAGGCGTTGTGAGCTTGTATCAGCTATTTTAGGCAAAGAGCTTTGGTGTAGAGGGGAACAAGAGCAGACTAAGTACAGAGTGAAAGGTCAAGTTTATTTTCTGACAGTTCAAGTGGTTAAATATCTGAAAACACAAATTGACATGAATCCAAAATACACTGATGATCGTGCTGTCAAACAATGAAACTATATGGAATCTACGAAAAGGTTGTGGGGGTCCCTGCTTCATCTCTCTCTCAACTAAGGGGTCCTTGGCCGGGGACTGCCCATAAGTTCGAAGGTTCATTAGTCCGAAAGTTCATTAGTCAGAATTTAGTTAGGGTTACTGAGGTTAAGGTTATGTTAGGGTTAGAGTTAGAGTTAGGCATAGTATTCTTAACAAATTCGGACTAATGAACCTTCGGACTAATGAACCTTCGGACCAATGCCATGGCACCCCTTGGCCTGAAAACGTTGAATACCCCTGTTTTAGATCGTTTGGTGATCACACACAAACACCGGGTGAATTCAGTATAATATACTGTATGAACTAGCTGGTGTGTGTGTGTGTGTGTGTGTGTGTGTGTGTGTGTGTGTGTGTGTGTGTGTGTGTGTGTGTGTGTGTGTGTGTGTGTGTGTGTGTGTGTGTGTGTGTGTGTGTGTGTGTGTGTGTGTGGGTGGGTGGGTGGGTGGGGGTGTGTGTGTGTGTGTGTGTGGGTGGGTGTGGGTGGGTGGGTGAAGGGGGTGTACTAATTAGAGAAATCAGCTGGTGTAATGCTGGGTTTTGGAACGAAATCCTGCACACTCTTGGCCCTCCATGACACATGATTGAACACTAGCTGTTGCAGGGCGACGTGCTGTTGCACACCGCTCTCTCCTCTCTCTCTCTCTCTCTCTCTCTCTCTCTCTCTCTCTCTCTCTCTCTCTCTCTCTCTCTCTCTCTCTCTCTCTCTCTCTCTCTCTCAGGGGCGTCAATTGGGTATGGCAGGGGTATGCAGCTGCCATACCCTGGGTCCAGGGGGGAAGATAAAAGTTACTTTTAAATATAAATCCTCGAATGTATCTTTGTCTATCTGTTTTGGATATTATGTTGTTAAATCACAGTAAAATGACTACAAATGCAAGATTTTACAAAATGGTCACTTTAACAAGGTATTATAATTATATTCTCCCCATCTTGACAAAATGGTACATTCCCAGGTTCCGCAGGTCAGCTGCACAGGTGCAATGTGGCACATTTACTAACATGTCAAGTTTAGCTGACATGTTAGAAACTGGTCCAAAGGTTCATTAGTCCGAAGGTTCATTAGTCCGAATCTGTTAAGAATACTATGCCTAACTAGTAACCACCCTAACCCTAACCTCAATAGCCCTAACTAAATTCTGACTAATGAACCTTCGGACTAATGAGCCTTCGGACTAATGGGTAGTCCCCGTTAGAAACGGGGGAAAAATAGAATGTAGACCTACTTCTTAAAATAAATGTATCATGCTTGTTGCTAAGGTATGGCAACATGACTGGTGTCTTGCACGCGCGCCTTGACACCAGTCATGTTGCCATACCTTAGCTTTTTTCTGAACTGACGCCACTGCTCTCTCTCTCTCTCTCTCTCGCGCGCTCCCCGTGGCAGCAGCTGTCGAGGTGTCTGTAGGAGACATGCTAATTACCGCCGAGTCTTGTTTTCGGGCTTGCCAGGGCCCAAATCAAACATGTACGAGGGCAACGTCATGGGACCGGAAATAATAGGTTATGGTGTGTGTGTTGCGTGTGTGCTGTGCGAGCGCGTCTGTACGTGTGAGCAGAGATCGATGTTCTCGCTGTGATCTCGTGACCAGCGCTGGTCCTCCCGCAAGAATAGATAACCTGGAAAAGTCACTTGTCAGTTTTGTGAGGAGTGTCTCCTACAGTTAGTTCTCCTTAGGGACGGGGTTATTCTTAGGGTGAGGAAATGAATGGATGGATGGAGAGACCAGTGCAGTGAGTGCAGTACTTATACAGTATATCGTCGTTGTTGGGTGGAAACCTTGTATGTCCAAAACCGTTCGTTTTACATTTATCATTTTAAAAACGATTTAAACTAGTGAAAACAGACGATCTACAAGCACACAACGCCTCGCGGTGCGAGGCGTTGTGTGCTTGTAGATCGGCTGTTTTCACTACTTTTGTCCGACAGCCTTGTAGGATGAAGCAGGGCATTACTTGGTGAAAAAAACGTACAGATTTGAAACTTGGAGATACGAGGTTTCCGCCCGACAACGACGATATTATACAGTATACAGTGTGTGTGTGTGTGTGTGTGTGTGTGTGTGTGTGTGTGTGTGTGTGTGTGTGTGTGTGTGTGTGTGTGTGTGTGTGGTGGAAAAAGTACTAAAATGTTTTACTTGAGTAAAATCAATACTCCAATGTAGAAATATTCCGTTACAAGTAAAAGTCCGGAATTCAAAATGTACTTGAGTAAAAGTATGAAAGTGTTGGCATCAAAATGCACTTAAAGTACCAAAAGTAAAAGTACAAAACCTTTGAAAATAGCAGATCTACAAGCTCACAACGCATCGCAAGCTTGTAGATCGGCTATTTTCAAATAGCCAAGGTATAAAATAGGGTTAAAATGCACTTAAAGTACCAAAAGTAAAAGTACAAAACCTTTGAAAATAGCAGATCTACAAGCTCACAACGCATCGCAAGCTTGTAGATCGGCTATTTTCAAATAGCCAAGGTATAAAATAGGGTTAAAGTGGTTTATGTATGTTTTATAATATTATAATTTATATCTGCAAAGTAACTAGTAACTAAATTTTTTAAATAAATGTAGTGGAGTAAAAGTACAATATTTAGATCCGAGATGTAATACACAAGTAAAGTACAAATACCTCAAAATTGTACTTAAGTACAGTACTTAGGTAAATGTACTTAGTTACTTTACACCACTGGTGTGTGTGTGTGTGTGTGTGTGTGTGTGTGTGTGTGTGTGTGTGTGTGTGTGTGTGCGCGCGCGTGTGTGTGTGTGTGTGTAACAGTCCAGGCTTCCGTCGCTGCACGAGGTTATCCAACTGAGGTCAGATAACGAGGGCAGCGATGAATGCTGGGTTATAATTTACACATCACATACCCATGGAGTGATTTTATTAACAAAGAGATTAACGTTAGTGTCAACCCGGGAAGTGCCCCGGGGGGGGGGCCTCTCTTCTCTCAGAGGCTCTCTCTCTCTTTCTGAGGCAGCAGAGGCCTCCTCGGTCTCTCTGGGATTCCCTGACAGTGCGGGGAGGGAGTTGGCTTAGAACGTGGCAGGTGCTTGCTGGTCCAAGCTTGTGGTTTTCTAGGGGTACAGTTAAAGCGGCACTTTGTAACACTGTTGTTGATGAATGAATTGTAATTTCGTCCAATCTGTACAGTAGAGTGTGTTAATTAAGCAGTATTACACAAGAGCGCGTGCATTTCCGTGGTTAACAGTTCTACTGCCAGATGTTATTATTTATTTATTGGGGCTGGTGCCAGCAAAAAGCAGCTTACCTTTGCGATGTTATAGAAAATGATCTATTCTTTCTACAATGGACGCTCATATGTGTACTTGAGCCAAGCTGGCGGCAGAGGGCAGCCTTATGCAAAGATTAATGTGAATTGGGCCGCTCCGCTTGCCATACATTCAGAGCATAGAAATGCATTTTCTAGATCAGATCCACAGAAAACAGCCAGGAAGTGATTTGGGACTCATTTGGGACTTATTGTTTACGTGCGGTGGATCTTTGAGAGCAGCGTTACGGGAGATGTTTTTACAGTACATGGCGATGCGACCCCTCATCAGCTTACAGTCATCAGACAAGGTAAAAAGAACGAGCCGTATTGGCAACGAGCTGGGTTGAAAATTGGGGCGAACGGGAACGTCCGAAGCAGTAAAAGAGTTAATGGCATGACAGTGTTGCTGCAGGAACGAGGCGGAGCCAAGTTCCGTAAGCAACTCAACTCCTTTTCATTGTAATTAAGATATTCTGAGTTCATTTGCCTCTGGACGTACGCATCATCATCCAGGGGAGGGTGTGATTGTAGGGGAGGGTGAACGCAACAACCAAAGTGGTGAATGGTGAATGGTAAATGGTGCATTGGACCGATGCAAACACAATGTAAAGTAACAGCAAAGGTGATACACCCTCCCCTACAACCACACCCTCCCCTGGATGATGATGCGTACGTCCAGAGACAAATGAACCCACCTTTCTGAGCCTAATTATTCAAAAAATTACAGATTACAGAAAAAACACGGAATGTTGAAAGGTCAGGTTTTTTTATGGTGTAATTGAGGTCAGGAAACATGAAAAAAAAAAAAATTATAAGAATAAAAAATAACAAAAAATGTGGTGTCATAAGACCTTCAAAGCACGGGTACATAGCTATTTCTTCAACCACAGATAGCTTTGTTGGAACTACCTGTTGTACATTTTAACCAGTTTGTCTGCCTGCTCTTGTAGAGTACATGTTTCCCCGGAGCAAGCAGGCAGGTTCTCATTAGGTAGAAAATCTTTAACTCATTCGTTTTTTTTCTGCATTGTGCACGGATCATGCAATTACGGTAATCAATTATAGATTTTTTAGATTTTTTTGATAAGACTGTATGAACGAGTCTTTAACTTATTCGTTGCCCCGATTAAAAATCTACCTACTAAGTCATTTTTTTGCTAAATGTAAAAAAAAAAACGATTTTTCTGCATTGTGCACGGATCATGCACGATCATGCACGGATCATGCACCATGTGTGTGCACGCTGTTCACAGCTTTCAAACAAAAACATCCACTTGGAAATCCGTTCATGCATTCAAGAGATATTGCCAATCTTGTTTTCCACAAATGTAAACAAACATGTGGCTGCCACGTTTGAAAGATGGATTTGTTCTGGGGGTCAAACCGTGCATTTCGCGGTTCGCGATCTTACCAGAAGTAGGTAGCAGGAAGTAGAAAGTAAAAAGAATTTCAGTCGTTAATATTATTTGACTAATCAAACATATATTCCATATCAACATAATGTTTGCAGAGATACATCTATGATCAGATCAAACCCAAGCCATCCGATGCTTTTTTTGGGGGGGTTTTCCAACTATAGCCGAAATCCCAACGTTTCGAATTATTGGGCCCTGGGGATTGGTTAACTATATATCCTATCGGTATACTTGCACGGATGCAGCAGCTGACCCAATCAGCAGAAGCTTATCACCCTGTCGGTCCTTTTATCACCTTCTCACTGTTGGCCTATCACCTTTCATCACCATCTCCAGGGACGAGTAGAGAATTTTAGAGAGGCAGGGGCTGACATTTCTAAAAGGGCCTTTTGGTGAAAACATCAACAATAGCAGACCTCCAAGCTCACAATGCGTTTTCACCACCCACCTGGCAACCAGTGGGTGTGGCCACATAAAAACATAATTTTAACACTTTCTGTACACTTTTTTGGAAGAAATCCTCCTAGGATAATCATAATACCTGATCATCATGTTTTAGGGGTGAGAAAATAAGTCATGGCACTGCATCTTTAATGTTCAAAAACATATTAACCACACAAATGTGATTTTTGATGGGGTCTTCAACCCAGGCCCTCCACTCTCTTCCCTCTATAGCAGGGGTCTTCAATGTTTTCAGGCCAAGGACCCCTTAGTTGAGAGAGAGATGAAGCAGGGACGCCCACAACCTTTTCATAGATATAGTTTCATTGTTTGACGGCACAATCATCAGTGTATTTTGGATTCATGTCAATTTGTGTTTTCAGATATTGAACCACTTGAACTGTCAATACTTAATAAACTTGACCTTTCACTGTACTAAAGGTGGTTGCACACTGCTGCGTTTTTCGGGCCGAATATCGGAGTGAATTTCGGATCACGCAAATAAAAAATCAACCTCACATTATGTCAGTCACGTTTGTGACTGACATAACGCGAGGCGTTGTGAGCTTGTAGATCAGCTATTTTTGGCTAAAGTTCTCAGAATATGGACGCTAGGGTCTTGAACCCTAGCATAATATAAGAAAGGGGGTAAAAAAAAGTTCCTATCACACAAAGATTTGGAGGACCCCCTGTAGTAACTCTGAGGACCCCCTAGGGGTCCCGGACCCCCTGTTGAAGACCCCTGCTCTATAGCAAATGTATTTGCCTGCAGAATAGGCTTTGTGCGGTTAAATGTGAGCGGAGTCCCTCCTATGCTGCAGTATTATGAACACACTCTATCCTGTAGAGACCGTGCACCCAGAGACTACAGCATGGGGTTGATGGGAGTTTCTATCCTGTAGAGACCGTGCACCCAGAGACTACAGCATGGGGTTGATGGGAGTTTCCCTGCTACTGTCGCCAAGGGCTTTCTCACCGGGGAGCTGTCGGGTAAATTAAGGTGACCTGCATATGTAATAGGACTGCAACAACCATCCACCATCACTCTTTTTTATTATTTTATCCTTTTTTATAGTTAATAGAATGATCGAGAATCTCTTTTTATTGTTTATTAACCACTTAAGCCCCAATGTATACTACACAATGGAATAGTGCAAAAAAAAGAAAAAGGAAAAAGGAAAAGAAAAGAAAAGAAAAGAAAAGAAAAGAAAAGAAAAGAAAAGAAAAGAAAAGACAGAAAAAGAAAAATATCTATTTTCTCTACTTTTGGATTTATTATTTTTTTTCTGGAAAAAATAGATTGTTTTTTAACAATTAACCTTTTTTTAAGTCTGATTAACCGTTGCAGCCCTAATATGAGAGAGAGAGAGTGTGTGTGTGTGAGAGAGAGAGAGACTGGCATGGCATGGCATGTTTCTTTTAAGTTGCCTCTGGTGTTGTAGCCTGGGCTGGCTTCCAATTTCGGGCTTTTGATCCGGTCGGGAGCGGAAGATCTCCTACGTTTTTCTGTAGTCCAAAACGGACTACACTTTGGCCGGAAACAACGACCGGAAACAGTTTTAACCCGTACTTGCGCATGCGCTAACTACATGGCTAACGACTTGCGCATGCGCTAACTGGGTTGAAACTGTTTCCGGTCGTTGTTTCCGGCCAAAGTGTAGTCCGTTTTGGACTACAGAAAAACGTAAGAGGTCTTCCTGTCTAGACCGGATCAAACGACCTGTTTAGTAAACGCAGACCAGGCTCTCTCTCGGGAGAAAGCCTGGTAGGCGAGGTTACTGGTGTTGTAATTGTGGACATCCTTGACGTTGTGGAAGTATTTTGTCAGGTACATGGGTATCTTAGTGGTGTAGTGTATCTTGTACACCAGGCCCATTGCAAGATGCTGTACTCTGTCATCTATACTTCGAGCCACCCCATGCTAGACAGGTGAATACGGGTGAGGTGAGTCCGAGGAGGAAGGTTATTGAGTATTGTTATTGAACATCAGAGCGATCCTCTGTATGAAACGAGTTTGTTGGTTGATTTTTTTTATTACCTTTGACGTCTTTTCGCTGGATAGATTAGCCTCAAGGATGCCACCCAAGTAGGTCATTTCGTTTTTTCGTGTTATACATTTGTCGGAGCAGAGACGATGATTGACAGGCAAAATCCCTCAACAGCGACATGCACATCAGCCAAAAGTTTTATTTTTCATTGCAACTGAAAAGGCCTCAGGACACGACACAGAGAGAAAAACAAACTGCCATGGCAGTTTTCAGTTAAAGGACAACAATGAAGACTTTAATATTTTATTATTAATATATTCATTCATATATATTTATATTTCATGTAATATTATTTATTATACAGTATCATCATTATTATATATATATAGGTCCCCAGCAATGAAAAAAAATAAGCGTTGTTTTTCTTGGGCTGCGTTTTCTTGTGTACTCTCCATTCTCTCTCGCGCTCTCCCTCCCAGTGTGTGTGCTGCGAGTGTGGATGGATGAATACACCCTCATATCTTTTATCCTGCATCCGGCTTCCTGCCTGATGGAATGTAATTGGCCCCAGGAGATAGCATGCAGGAGGATGAAGTGATCAGCGCTGCGATGTAGATGGAGCAGAGCGGGGCTATACCTTCTGGCGTGCTGTCGCGCCCCGCCAACTTAGCACTTAGAGGGGCTGCTGCTGGTACGAAGGGCTATGCTTTACGCAGCCTCTGGAAATCCCACTTCTATGTCGTTTACACAGCTTCTTCTTTTTTTTTGTTTTATTGCTGCGGTCGCCGTTGCATGATAATGGCTTTGCACCAGGTGCTGCTAACGCTTGTTGTTGTGTTTCGGCACTGCCAAACTGGGTTAGCCCGCTGGTGACAAAATGTACAGTATATATGCATGTATGTATGTATGTATGTATGTACAGTATATGTATGTAAGTACAGTATGTAGGCATGCATGTATATGCGCATATATATAGCAGTTCACTGGTCAGTTGGTTGGCTTGTCTGTCCATCAATGGTTTAAAGTAACAAAATACACTTACTCAAGTGCTATACTGACTAAAATGTTGAGGTATTCTTACTTTACTGGAGTATTTCCAGTTTATGTACTTTTACCTTCTACTCCACTACATCTCAGAGGCAAACATTGCACTTTTGCTCCACTACAATTATTTTAAAACTTTGTAGATTTGGATCATTATTACAAAACATACGGTACATTAACCACTTCAGCCCCTTTATACATTTCAGCCATTTGAAAATAGCAGATCTGCACTTGTAGATCTGTTATTTTCAAGAGATTTTTTACATATTTGAAAACTTGTGAAATGGGAACATTCTGAACACTTTCTACTTTTGGTGTTAAAGGAGTAGTTCACCCCCAAAATGACTTTTTTTCTATTGATTAGTCACGCCATGGAGAGTAGAGTTCAATAATATTTTTTGGTTTTTGTCACATTCCTAAGACAAAAATTTGATTCGAGTAAATTTACCCCCATTGATTCCGGATGGGGACCCGTTTTGAAACGGGTCCCCATCCGGAACGAATGGGCGTAAATTTATTGTTATCACAATTTTTGTCTTAGGAATGTGACAAAAAACTAAAAATATTATTGAACTCTACTCTCCATGGCGTGACTAATCAATAGAAAAAAAGTCATTTTGGGGGTGAACTACTCCTTTAAGTACACAAATACCTTTGTACCTCTACTCAAGCAAGTCAAATTCTGGACTATTATTTGTAACGTAGTATTTCTACGTTGCAGTATTGATACTTTTCCCACCACTTGCTGTCCATCCATCCGACACGTTGATCCCTAATAAAAAGATCATCTCAGGGGGTGTCTGGTAGCTCGGCCGTGTTATTTGCACACGCCATATGGTCCTCGTGAGCAGGGGCGTCACAAGGGGTAGGAAAGTGGGACTGAGTTACCAGGGCCCAAGGTGGAGGGGCCCTAGTAACTTTAGCTATTGAAAAATAGCAGATATACAAGCTCATAGCGCGGCAACGAGTGCTGCGCTGCGAGCTTGTAGTTCTGCTATTTTTGAAAAGTTGTGAAAAATGTGTGCAAATCTTTGAATATGTATTTTTTTAAGCGAACATTTGTGACTCAAATTTTGCTTCCGGGGTAGTCCCTGGAACTAAATATTTTGAGATGGGGGTCCGTGGCCAAATGAATATCATTTTGGGGGTCCTTCACATGAAAAAGTTTGAGCATCACTGACATGGAAACATTGGTTTCTTGCACAAATTTTCAAAATTTTTCAAAAATAGCAGAACTACAAGCTTGTAGCGCGGCACTCGGTGGCGCGCTGTGAGCTTGTATATCTGCTATTTTTCAATAGTTAACATTCATGGGGGGCCCACAGTGAATCCTTGTACCCAGGGCCCAGAATTTGGTGTGACGCCCCTGCTTGTGAGAGAGCGAAGACTCGTCTTTTCTCGCAGTCGCGCTTCTCATAAAGGTCACACTCACGCACATTTGGCCCAGGCAGCAAAATCAAATCAAGCAAGAGGCGAGCCTTATAACCCTTCTGTCCTGTTTTGATGTGGTTGGAGGTAGTTATAAGTATATAAGTATAGGAACGGTGGACAGCGGGCAGATGAAGAGTATGGATGGGACGATAATGGTTATTATCGTTTATCGTGACAAAAAAACACTCACAATAATCTTATCGTGGAGATTTATATTATTGTGAAATTATCCTCAATTCACCTTTTATTTGCCGAGCTGCTTATCCGGTACCATTTAAACTAGGGATGTCCCGATACCACTTTTTTGCTGACCAAGTACAAGTACGAGTACTTAAATTGAGTACTTGCCGATACCGAATACCGCATTTTTGTGAGAACCAAAATAAAATGCTTGAAATAATGATGTTGTCATGCCTAGAGTGAGAGAAGGTGAAAACACTGTTCATTAGTTGAACTAACACACACAAAACTGTATCTTAGGACTTTTGATATGTTGTTATCAACATATTTATGAAACAAAATGGTATCTGGCGCTGCCGTGAGCAATATCGGACGAGTACGAGTACAGCAAAATAGGCCGGTATCGGGGCGAGTATACCGATACTGCGAGTACCGATACCGCATCCCTAATTTAAACCCTCTATAATTGGCAAAACGGACTCAGAAATAACATACTTGATACAGTATTTTTTTTCACTCTCTATACCAAATCTCTTTGTCAAAAAACAGACGATCTACAAACACTTAGGGGCCCTATTATGATCCAGGTCTTATGCCTTATGCCTTAACTTCTTTACCTTTTTTTCACTATTTTGAAAAACATTTCTAAATACTTCAAATGCTGATCTACATCTGCACGTTGTGAACTTGCAGATCAGCTATTTGAAATATTTAAAAAACAAAAACAAAATAGTAAAAAAGGCAAAGAAGTTAAGGCATAAGGCATAAGACCTGGATCATAATAGGGCCCTTAGTGTCGCAACACAACGCTTTGTGAGCGCTGCCATTTTTTGGCAAAATGTTCCGCCCCAGGATAAAGGATGTTGGGGATATTTTGATTATCGCGATAATATTGTAATAATATGACATTTTCATATCGCCCCATACCTAATGCAGAGGCTCTTTTTAGCGCCCCACGTTTCCATACTAATCTTCGACTGTAAGCAATGAGTGCTCGACATCTGCTTGAATGCTTCTTTTTTTTAACAAATATTCAAGCAGATGTTTTTATTTTATTTATTTGATCACCAGTCGAGTGTAAGGAGAAGCGAGTCCTCTAGGGGCCGCCATAGTTGATTGGAACAGCTGGCTAATTAATAGTTACTGCTGTGTTAACCACTTAAACCCAGTCTTTACTCAGAAAGTTGGACGTGAGTTGCCTCTGTACTTGGTCCGCTTTTTCCCCTTTACACCAAATCTGTTCACCTAAAAGATTGCAGATCTACAAGCTCACAATGCGTCGCAAACACAATAACAGGGATGCTATAGAGCTCAAGTGTGGTTAACCCATTAAAACAGGGAAAGCATCATCAGTGTCACTTTAGATTCTAGCGTTGGCCATTCATTCAAAAATAGCAGATATACAAGCTCACACCGGCGCTTGTCCGCAGTCCAGGGACGTGCAGAGACTGTTAGAGAGGCAGGGGCTGACATTTCCAAAAGGGCCTTTTGGTGAAAATATAAATATAATAGCAGATCGGCTATTTTTCCGTACTTGATACCATACTAAACTAAGCATAAAAAAGGCAATAGGGGCTACTGGAGAGGTGACATACAGCATGGATTTCTACACAGTGAGGGCAATTCTTTCAACATAAGATGCTGCATTCAAATTCAGGAGAGTTTGGACAAGGCAATTCTCTTGAATGCTACCTTCAGGTATATGGCATGGAAAGAGGGCATTTGCATTTCTTTCACCATAGTAAAAACTGCATTCATGGTCTGGAGAGGGCACTTTTTACAGACGGGTAAAAGGGCAGGGGCTCAAGCCCCCTTTGATGTCTATGTGTGCACGTGCCTGCCGCAGTCTGTGAATGAACCCAGCAGCGCCGAAGTAGAGTTCAGCCAGAAGTCACGTGATCTGAACGAAACTAAGATGGTTTACTTTTGTTTCCAAAAAAAAAGTACCACAAAAAATCAATTTGTGATGATTTTCCCCTGACACTAGAAGACCTGCATGCATCTTTTAACACCACCCGCAAGCCATAATATTCTATGAATTTTTCAAAGCTACAGTGCGTGAAAACACGCAGATTTACTGTCAAGGGCAGAGCAGAAGATGTTATACATCATGGCAGTCAATGGGAAGAGAAGATTGATGGCGGGGCTGGGCCTAGTCAATAGTGGGCGGCAGGGGTGTCGCACCAAATTCTGGGCCCTGGGTACAAGGATTCACTGCGGGTCCCCCGTGCTTTAACTATTGAAAAATAGCAGATATACAAGCTCACAGCGCGGCACCGAGTGCCGCGCTGCGAGCTTGTAGATCTGCTATTTTTGAGAGATCGTGAAAATCTTTGAATATTTCAAATCCTTCCGAGGTTTTTTGAAAAACCTATGTTTCTATGTCGGTGGAGCTCAAACCTTTTCATGTGAAGGACCCCCAAAATGTTATGTACAGTATTTGGCCACGGAACCCCATCTCAAAATATTGAGTTCCAGGGACCACATAGAAACAAAATTTGAGTCACAAATGTTCTCTTAAAAAATACATATATTCAAAGATTTGCACACATTTTCACAACTTTTCAAAAATAGCAGATCTACAAGCTTGCAGCGAGGCACTCGGTGCCGCGCTGTGAGCTTGTATATCTGCTATTTTTCAGTAGCTAAAGTATAAAATAATTAAGGCCCCTCCACCACCTTGGGTCCTAGTAACTCAGTCCCACTTTCCTACCCCTTGTGACGCCCCTGGTGGGCGGGGTCGCTGCGGTGCTTTCTGTCATTATGCAGTTAGAAGTGCAACCCTCTAAACGTTCACTTAACATGCATTTGAGCAGCGGTGGAAAAAGTACACACATTGCAGTACCAGTACTGCAATGTGTTTTTTTTTTTTTTCGAGAGTCGCATCCCATAAAAATTGGTCCACCACGACCAAGGGCGTCACAAGGGGGGGAGAAGTGGGACTGGGTTACTAGGGCCCAAGGTGGAGGGGCCTTAATTATTTTATACTTTAGCTATTGAAAAATAGCAGATATACAAGCTCACAGCGCGGCACCAAGTGCCGCACTGTAAGCTTGTAGATCTGCTATTTTTGAAAGGTTGTGAAAGTTCTTTGAATATATGTATTTTTTAAAGCGAACATTTGTAACTCAAATTTTGCTTCTGGGGGGTCCCTGGCACTAAATATTTTGAGATGGGGGTCCGTGGCCAAATACATATCATTTTGAGAGTCGTTCAAATGAAAAAAGTTTGAGCATCACTGACATAGAAAAACATAGGTTTTTCAAAAAACCTTAGAAGGATTTGAAATATTCAGACTCCACACACATTTTCACGATTTTTCAAAAATAGCAGATCTACAAGCTTGCAGCTTATGTATATGTGCTATTTTTCAATTGTTAAAGCACAAAATGTGAGTGAATCCTTGTACCCAGGGCCCAGAATTTGGTGTGACACCCCTGGCTGTGGTACCAGCGGGCGGTGAGGTAGGCAGTGGTGGAAAAAGTACTAAAATGTTTTACTGCAATGTAGAAACACTCCGTTACAAGTAAAAGTCCGGAACTTGGAGATACAAGGTTTCTGCCCGACAGTGATGATATAATAACACACCTAAAGGGGGGGGCATAAATGATTCACATCATCTGTGTGGACCAGGCTCGCTGTACCAACACGGAGCCAACGGATCCTCATCAATCTTGCATGTGGACAATCAAAATGAATTCCTGATGAGGTGGAGGCTCGCGCTGCATGCAAGGGTGTCGCAACAAATTCTGGGCCCTGGGTACGAGGATTCACTGCGGGACCCCCATGAATGTTCTTCATAGGAGGAAGAGGGTTTAACCCATTTAGACTGGGAAGGCATTATTACGCATTATTTTGTGCTTTAACTATTGAAAAATAGCAGATAATACAAGCTCACAGAGCGCCACCGAGTGCCGAGCTGCGAGCTTGTAGATCTGCTATTTTGGAAAAATTGTAAAAATTTGTGCGAGTCTTTGAATATTTCAAATCCTTCTAAGGTTTTTTGAACCTATGTTTCTAGGTCAGTGGTTCTCAAACCCTTTCATGTCAAGGACCCCCAAAATGATATTTGGCCACGGACCCCCATCTCAAAATATTTAGTTCCAGGGACCCGCCAGAAGCAAAACTTTAGTTACAAATATCTGCTTAAAAAACGACATATATTCAAAGATTTGCACACATTTTCACGACTTTTCAAAAATAGCAGATCTACATGTGAGCTTCTATATCTGCTATATTTCAATAGCTAAAGTATAACATAATTAAGGCCCCTCCACCTTGGGCCCTAGTAACTCAGTCCCACTTTTCCCCCCCTTGTGACGCTCCTGGAGGCTCGCGCTGCATGGCCCCGCGTTTCACCGCGCGGCGTTGCTGAGCTTGCGGGACGTCGCTGTCGGGTGTAAACCTTGCATGTCCAAAACCGTTCATTTTGTGTATCATTTTGAAAATGATTTAAACTATAGTGAAAATAGACGATCTCCAAGCATAGACAGATACAAATACTCATTCATTCCCATATCCGTTAATCTGCTAAACTCAGGCCGTTAGTAGGGGTGATGACTAGTGTAATGTAATGTAATGTATGCACTTGACCTGTATGTCAGCACTGTGTGTTGTGCACTATTCGTTGTAATTTACTTTCTGTCTGTCTTGTCCTGTTGTATGTTATGTAGCAGCCTGCATGTCCAAGACAAATTTCCTTCGGGACCAAATAAATTAATCTTGAATCTTGAATCTTGAGATAGTTTTGTGCGATGAAGCAGGGCTTTACTTTATGAAGGAGAAAAAAAAAAATAATAATACAAATCTGAAACTTGGAGATACAAGTTTTCTGCCCGACAGTGACGATACGTTATTTTTCTTTAGTATTATTCAAATTTTAAGGGGGCGTCGGGTACTGTACTAGGCCAATGAATTATTGACAACTTTTTGCCTTTCGCACAATATGCAAATCTCCAATGTATACAGTTCTAGAACAGGGCATTCTATAGTGTGTTAACAGGAGGGCAGGCTTGCGAGAACAATTTGCCGGTTGATTTGGGTCAACGTCCTCCTCCTTCGCCATGACACAAAACGAGCGCACGTCGTTCACGTGATTGGCAGGGTTCGATACCGAGGTTCGGTTAAAACGATTTAAATGAATAAATACAGATAGGGGACCAGTCGTTGTCAGGCAGAAATCTTGTATCTCCAAGTTTCAAATAGTGTGTGTTTTTTCGCAAAGCAAAGCCCTGCTTCATCATACAAGACCGTCGCACAAAAGTAGTATAAACAGCAGATCTACAAGCACACAACGCCTCGCGTGCGTTAAATGATAAATAAACGGTTTTGGACATACAAGGTTTCCACCCGACAACGACAAAATTGCAACACTACTTTGGTCAGTCAGTCAGTAATATCCAGTTTGTCAGAATCCAGACATAGCTCTCTTGTCGCTTTTGGTCCCTCGCTCCTAGTATTATACCTAATGTATACTTCCATGTCGCATATGATGAAAATAAATGGGTATTATTATATTCTCTCTCGTTGTCAGTGTGTGCAATGGCGTCTTACCCGCAGTGTTGAATAATACCTCCTGTAGGCCTATCTAGGAAATGCCCTGCTAGCATGTTTGTCATGTGGCATATGTTCTCTCTCTCGCTCACATATGCTGCTGCCGTTTACTAGCAGCCAGCTACGGGTGTGCGTGCGTGTGTACTGTATGTGTGCGCGGCGTGCGCGCTCGCGTGGGTGTGTGTGTCTGAGAGAGAGCGAGAAGCAGACATTCTGTATGTGTATGTGTGCATTTTAAAGTGAAAAATTGTTATTACTAGCTATAGCCTATACTATAGCAAATTGCATTAGACTTCAATTGAACAGAACAGAATAAGGCGCACGGAAGAATGTTATGACCTGGAAAATAGCTTTGCTCGGATCCAATCTCTGCCGCTTTTCAAAACAAAACCAGTGGGAGTTTTTTTTTTTTTCAGTCTTTTCTTTTTCTTTTCTTCTCCTTTCTCCTCTCCAATTCTAATTCACCCAATCCTCAATAAACTGGTGCAAATCATATCAAAGAGGTCTCTGCGCACCAGTGGCAATGAAAAATAAATGATTACAGCCTTGTTAGTTAGTTTGGCATAACTTCACATTTGCATTGCTGGGGTACAGCATGGGGAACGCATGGGGGTGTGTTTGGTGATGGGCAGGGGTGTCACAAGGGGGAGGGGGGGGGGGGGGGAGTGGGACTGAGTTACTAGGGCCCAAGGTGTAGGGGCCCTAATTATCAGCTATTGAAAAATAGCAGATATACAAGCTCACAGCGCGGCACTGTAGATCTGCTATTTTTTGTAAGGGTTAGTGAAAACTGTGTGTGCTAATCTTTGAATATATGTACCTTTTAAGCGAACATTTGTAACTAAAATTTTGCTTCTGGGGGGGGGGTCCCTGGAACTAAATATTTTGAGATGAGGGTCCGTGGCCAAATACATATCATTTTGGGGGGTCCTTCACATGAAAAAAGTTTGAGCACCACCGACATAGAAACATAGGTTTTTCCAAAAAACCTTAGAAGGATTTGAAATATTCAGACTCTGTGAGCTGTGAGCTTGTATACCTGCTATTTTTGGATAGTTGAAGCACAAAATAATACGTTCCCAGTCTAAATGGGTTAAACCCCCTCCTCCCCCTAAGAACATTCATGGGGGGGCCCGCAGTGAATCCTTGTACCCAGGGCCCAGAATTTGGTGCGACACCCCTGTTGGGGTGGGGGCTTCATCGATACAATGTGTACTCACTGTGCACTGCCTATGAACCCAACGCCGCGAAGCAATTTGAGTCACTTCAATGTAATTTCGGCGCTCCCCTTGGGACTGGCCCGTGGCGGTATATAGCTCCATGCACACCGCAGTGTGAGGGAGGGAGGGAGGGGGGGAGGGAGAGGGTGGGGGGGTGGGGGGGAATCCCTCTGTGAGAGAGAGCCCTCATCCACATGGAACGGGGTAAAAATAGCGCGGTCCCTTATTGAGAGCAGCAAATCGAGTGGAGGTGATTGAATCGAAGGCAGGGACTGCAAATCACGGCAATGGTGTTTGGCGTGTAAAAATATCACACTATATATCGTCGTTGTCGGGTGAAAACCTTGTATGTCCAAAACCGTTCGTTTTGCATTTATCGTTTTAAAAATGATTTAAACTAGGGAAAACAGCCGATCTACAAGCACACAACGCCTCGCGGTGCGAGGCGTTGTGTGCTTGTAGATCAGCTGTTTTCACTACTTTAGTGCGACGGGCCTCGTATGATGAAGCAGGGCTTTACTTTGCGAAGGAACGTACAAATTTGAAACTTGGAGATACAAGGTTTCCAGCCGACAACGACGATATATATCACACAAATGGCACACTGCAATATACTGAGTGTTTATTTTATTTTTTTACTCCCATAGCATGAAAATGGTCCCTTACAGGTGTATTTGGACACTGGCAGAGTTCAACTGACACTCAGGAGTTTGCAGTGTGTATTGCAAAAGCCTTTCCTGCGTGGATATCTAATATTTGATGATGTATTGCCTCATAACGAGAAATGAGGGTGTGTGTATGAGTGTGTGTGTGTGTGGGAGGGGGGGGGGGGGGGGAGGGGGGGGGGGGTCATTATTGTAGAAATCAAATTCCTCCTCGTGCTGAGAACTGTAGTTATGGGCGATTAGATTTGTTTGCTGGCCTCAGATGGGGATTGAAGTCAGTTTTTTAATGGCATCACACGGGGACAGTGAACACAATTATCAATCTGTTAATTCCTGCATTGTTTCTTATTCTTTTAGGATGTATTTTTTCCATGCCATTTTTGTACCGATTAACAATTTTGCTGCCATTTTAAACATAGCTGTACTATGCAGCAGCCAAATTGTCCTTACCTTTTAACGTGGGCATGTGCACGCATTGTGCACGATCTGTGCGCGACTCATCTAGTAGACGTGTAGACTCGGTGACAGCTTTCGAATAAAAAACCCCCCATTGAAATAGACATATCCGTTGCCAGGCAGTATCCCTGCTTATCCGCCACTGTTTACATAAAAAAACATTGGAAACAGCCAGCTGTGCGCTATGGTAACACGTGGACACGTTCGCGCACATAGCAGACGATATGTGCGCAGATCATATGCCAGGCGGGTAAAAGAATCAAACAGCTACAAAATAAATAAAAAACGCCATGTTATAGCCGTGCAGTCAGCTCACTTGTTTACAATGAAAAGCTATGCGAACGGAGCTGCGATTGGACGTCAGACCGGATATGGAAACCTAGATCCGGTCCAAACGGGAAATACGACCGGATACAGTTAGGAGGCGGGCCTAAAGAGCCAGAATCGGCTATAATCAGCGACCATACTTTTAATCGTTTCATAATGATTAAAGCTAATTAAATCTTCGGGCTCCTCGGGCATCGCAGAGTGGTACAGTGGGAAATCTCCGGTTTCGACGGGGATCGCAGGAAATTAGTTAATTTAGAAAAGTATGGGGGAGGCATATGTCTCACACTTCGGCAGGGAATCAGACATGTGGAATCTTAAAGAGGCGGTGCCATAGTTTTGTTCTGTTTTGTATGTGTCTATGGAGTTAACATTACTCTAATAGACCCCCAGGTGTGGTCATAATATGCAAACATGTCTTCCCTGTGTATTTTTGTTTACTTCCTGAAAGCAAATTCATAAAATTCATAAAAGCAAATTCATAAAAGCATCCCCTCCCCCTTTCACCATACAACAACATCTGTGGGTGTGGTTAACTTCAGCTGGGTAAAGACCATAATACCTGAGGATTATGTTGTAGGGGGGGGGAAGTCACGGCACAATGTCTTTAACCACTTGAACCTCTTCTAGGCATGTCGAAAGCGTTCCACGAAAATAGACAATCCACAAGGTTGTAGATCAGCTGTAGGCGAAGGGTTTTGGTGTAGAGGGAGGGGGGAGGGCCCCTGGGGGCCCCTGGTTGGTTAATGAGGTAGGGTTTAAGTACGGCCAGCTCATAAAAAGCTTTTAGGAGCCACAGTCATTTGCAATAAGCTCCAAAACGTGCTTTTCAAATGTATACAAATCTTTTGAAAATAGACGATCTACAGGCTCACTATGCGACACATTGTGAGCTTCTAGATTGTCTATTTTCAAATGGCCGAAATGGATATAGGGATGAAGTGGTCAATGTATGTTTTGTGATAATATTCAAAATCTACAACGTAACCAGTATACAGTTTACAATGTTTGGATCCGAGATGTAGTGGAAGTAAAAGTAGGATGGAAATGCTCAAGTAAAGCACAAATATCTCAAAATTGTACAAGTGCGGTGCTCGAGTAAATGTACTTGGTTACTTTCCAACACTGGTTCCAAGGGCCTTTTGTGGGGGTGGTCCCCGGGGGTCCGACGTCCAGGTATGCAAGGGCGGGCCCTGCATGATAAAACAGAAGATAGATGGTTAGAAGCTGATAGGTTGCAAACACCATTCATTCCTGGAAAAAAAAGATAGGCGCTATTGTTTTCTCTGCGCGTGCGCGCATGCGTGCCTGCATGTCTGTGTGCATGTGCGTGCGTGCCTGCGTGTGTGCGAGTGCGTGCTAAAAACGCCCTCTAAATCCTGACCTACGTTTTCTGAACAACTTCAAATATTTATTCAAAAATTACAAAATAATATCTATCGTTGTTGTTGGGTGAAAACCTTGTATGTCCAAAACCGTTCGTTTTGTATTTATCACTGTAAAAATTATTTAAAGTAGTGAAAATAGCCAATCTACAAGCACACAACACCTTGCGGCGCTTTTAGATCGGCTATTTTCACTAGTTTTGTGCGACAGTCTTGCATGATGAAGCAGGGCTTTGGCTTTACGAAAGAACCTGCAAAAAACCAGGCACTATGTTGTCCGTGCGTGCGCACGTGCGTGCGTGCGCATGTTTCTCTCCCGCTCCCTCTTAAGAATCAAGAATCCACATGATAAGAATCATCATTGATTCAGTCACATCTCGCTCTTGGATGCTCTTGGAATTGAACACAGCATGTAGGAAGGTCACCTGTGTGTGCTTTAGTGCCTTTCTTTACCCACACACAGGATTGTGATCAGTGTTGATCTTGACAGTCTTTTGAATGAAACTCTGTTTAGTTATAGTCATAATTTTAGTCACCTGAAATATTTTACTTTTTGTCTAGGTCTATTTTTGATATCATAAGAATTTAATCGACCGAAACGTATCTATGGCATCGAAATTGCTGATTTTCCCTTAGCCGAAAATAGAGGATTTACAAGCTAACAAAGCATCACGCTGCGACGCAGCTATTTTCAGTCTGTGACACCTGCCTGCGTGCGCCCAAAATGTCTTGTCTTTTAGTTCTACTGGATCTCTTCACCACAGGTCCCTCTCTAACATGTTAGTCTAGTTTTTATTTGTTGACAAAATTGTCAGTATATTTAGTCATAGTTTTAGTCATCATTAAGCCCAAATAAGCAACAAAATGTCAGACGTCAGTCATCATATTTGGGAAAAGATGGACACATTTTGTCCCAACTTAAACAACCAACCGCAACGCGAGCCACACTTGAAAATGAATTCCAGGGGAGGAGAGGGACTGCTAGCAGCTTGCCAGCCAGGGGAATTGGACTGAGAGACGGCGAGAAGCAGAGAAGAGACAGACACATGGATCAGTGGAGGGGGTCACAGCATGGTCATGAAACAGAGAAAGACAGCAGGGGGGAGAGAGAGAGAGAGGGGGAGAGAGAGAGAGAGAGAGAGAGAGAGAGAGAGAGAGAGAGAGAGAGAGAGAGACACTGGTTGACAAGCAGCTTGATGGGGTCAAGATAATGCACTGCCACAGAGCTGGGTCACTTGGATTGATTGGCTGTGAGGGAGGCTCTCATCCCATTCCAGTGCAATCACTTTCCTCATATAATGCCAATTAATTCCCCACATGCTGTGATCAATCCACAAGCGGTTGGTCATCGGGATCGAGACTGACGGTCGGCATTTTGCTTTGATGGTATGTTTCTAAACGTTCATGTCTATTTTTGGAGCGATGCTATTGCCGCTCCTACTAGACACGATCTGGCTTTGTCTGTTTGTGCCGTTGTCTGTCCGGACTGTCACTGGTCGATTGGAGTCCGTTTGTACACATGGCCAGGGTCACGTTGGCCAAGCTTCGCGGAGACGCTTAGTGGAACTCATAGCACCGCTGACACTTCACACTACTGTCTAGACAGGGCTACGCAACTCAAGATGGCTCAGGGGCCACTCAGCAAAATACCAAATGTCCAAGGGCCACAAGCTAAAAATTACGGTCCTATTTTGGATGTTTAGACAATGATTTTTGTAACTAGAATTATGGAAACACACAGAAAACTGACATATTCTCATCCATAAGGCTAAACCTCAATGACCAAAAAGACTGTCATGGAACGATTAATGATGAAAAGATGAAGTTCCTTCTTTTGGAACAAACAACATATCAAAAAAAGAAAACTGAATAAAACAAGACAAAAATAGAGAAACTGAGAAATGATTTGTCCACACTGAAAGTAGACATAATATATTTTTATTGGTATGACCATGACGGGCCGCATAGACATGCTGCAGGGGCCGCATGTGGCCCACGGCCCGCAGGTTGAACAGCGCTCCGGTGGAAGCACCCAGAAAAAGACAGCGATTGATTTCTTGTGGTTTTGAGTGTCTGCCAAATTGTTGTTATTGTATAAGCCTTGCTGAGCCATGAGGCTCATAGGGCAGGAGCCTATCTCCTGTTTCTGTAGCATACTATTGTATAGTATGTGTAATATATATACTGTATACTATAAGATGGTAAGATTGTATTGAAGGGATAGCCCCTTGAGATGCAGCATCTCATTTTCAAGAGGGACCCATAAAAACATGAAATACAACTGAACATGAACAGCAGACATAAGTACATACAAGACAGGAATACAGATACCTTCTTACACAGATAGCTTGCTCACCCTCACCCACCCACCCTCCCACCCACCCCATCACCCACCACATCATCTGCTGATGAGCACAAAGAGGCACAGTACAAATACACCAGCAATGAGTGTACATACAGGTGAAGTCAAATTAGAAACACATACAAGTTGATTCAAGATGAGAATATAGGGAAGTCTTGAAGCGACCAAGGGATGAAATAGATCTAAGAGATAGAGGTACTATATCGTCGTTGTCGGGTGGAAACCTTGTATGTCCAAAACCGTTGGACAGGTATTTATCATTTTAAAAAGGATTTAAACTATAGTGAAAACAGCCGATCTACAAGCACCGCGAGGCGTTGTGTGCTTGTAGATCGGCTGTTTTCACTACTTTTGTGTGACGGCTTTGTATGATGAAAGCAGGGCTTTACCATGTTTATCTACAGTGTATTGGTGTTACAGAAGATCAGAATAATAATTGTCCTTTCACAGATATAAATATGAATATGTGTCCCAGTGAGACAACCAGCAGGAAGCAGGAAAGAGACTCGGGGACAAACATTAATTATCGCAATTTCCTTTCCACCGCATGCCGCTACCGTTGGGAAAACCCTTTTAACAAAAAACACTAAATACACGTTGTTTTCAATTAATGATCGCAAACAGTTCTCGAGAGAGAGAGGGGTACAATTATGATAAATTATGCTGAGCGTGCGTGGCGGCAACGAGACCACGACATTTGATCATAACGTAACGTAGCTGGATGATATATCGTTTTGATAATTCGAGTCGTGTCAGACCCCCGGCCTCCCTCGTTAGTCGGAGCTTTGACCTTGGGGGGGCCGCGTGCTCCAGTAATGTCCAATGTCACCACAATGTCTACCACCACCATATTACCATATTAACAGTGTTTCCCCCTCCTCACTGTGACGCCATATCCTCACATAGCCAGCAGTAGCGGCTGGTGGGATTTTCCCCAGGTAGTGAGCAATAACCAAATTGTGAAAATTCTTTGAATATTTCAAATCCTTCTAAGGTTTTTGAAAAACCTATGTTTCTATGTCAGTGGTGCTCGAACCTTTTCAAAATAGCAGATCTACAAGTATAAAATAATGAAGGCCCCTCCACCTTGGGCCCTAGTAACTCAGTCCCACTTTTCCCCCCCTTGTGACGCCCCTGGTGATGCCAGTCTTTGTGCTGCGCTGGCCAAGGTCTTTCCCTGTCCACGGAACTGTGTGCCATCTTCTAAGTCAGGGGTTTTCAATGTCTTATTTCTACTCAGGGCACCCCTGAAAATAACCTTTTCATTCACAGCACTCCTGAAATATACTGTAATCTTTGTATCTTACATCATATTACGTGACATAAACATGCACATCTTTACACCTGAGATACGGTAGGCTATGTCACAGAGAAATATCCGTTTCCGTCAGAACTGACTGAAAATAACGTTATACTTGACGTTTAACCACTTGAACCCCAGCATCTCTGTTCTGGGGGGAAGGTCCACCAAAAATAGCCGAGCTTGTAGATCGGCTGTTTTCACTACTTTTGTGCGACGGCCTTGAATGATTTGCGAAAGAACGTACAAATTTGGAGATACGAGATTTCCACCCGACAACGACGATATACTAGTGTTGTTGCTGCTCTTATACCAAAAAATAAAAAATAAAAGAAAATGGTGTGGGCCAGACAGTAGCCCCCCATGGGCCGCAAATGGCCCGCGGGCCGCCTATTGGGGAACCCTGCCCTATAGCATTTGGAACTTGTATGTGGAACAAAAAGATTGGTAGGTTGGACTGATTGGATAGCTTGAGTCGAGCATGGCAACATATAGTTCAGGCAGTCACAGCGGTCCGGCTGTTCCCAGCGCTCGGTCACCCGCCGATCTCAGTTCGCTAACAAGCTAACACACCCGCCCTCAATCCTAATGGTTCATTCTAGGCGGCGCATTCTGAGCATGCTCTCTCTTCATTGGACACGCTCAGCATAGGTCACGGCACCTCTACTGTCAGCTTGTCAGTGATCACACAGCCTCCACCTCCCCTGCCTCCTCCGCAGGGGCGTCATAAGGGGGGGAAAAGTGGGACTGAGTTACTAGGGCCCAAGGTGGAGGGGCCTTAATTATGTCATACTTTAGCTATTGAAAGCATGGCACCTAGTGCAGCGCTGCGAGCTTGTTGATCTGCTATTTTTGAAAAGTCGTGAAAATATGTGCAAATCTTTGAATAGGCCTATAGGCCTATGTATTTTTTTTAAGCAAATATTTGTAACTCAAATTTTTCTTCTGGGAGTACCCTGGAACTAAATATTGTGAGATCCATGGTCAAATATACATATAATTTTGGGGGTCCTTCACATGAAAGATTTTGAGCACCACTGACATAGAAACATAGGTTTTTCAAAAATATTCACATTTTCAAGATAAAAATAAATAAATAGCAGATCTACAAGCTCGCAGCTGCGCTGTGAGCTTGTATATCTGCTATTTTTCAGCAGTTAAAGCACAAAATAAGGTGTAATAAATAATGCGTTCCCAGTCTAAATGGGTTAATCATTATACCCAAGGCCCAGAATTTGGTGCGACACCCCTGCCTCCTCCTTGTGGCACTTAGTTCTCCACTCTATGTCAGTATGTAGTCGGGGATCCACATGCCCAAAAGCTCAAGGAATAGGGTTGAACCTGTGATTTTCTGCCGCACTTTTTATTTCTGTTTTATCTATTAGTTTGCTCATTAAGGTCCACAGAATCAGAGGCCTGCTCTGCCGGAAACGTCGCGAAAAAAAGTTATGGCCATTTTTACATTCACTGCCCCATGACTCCACTAGAAATATAAAAAAATAAGAAAAAGAATCTGCTTTAAGTAGCATGTGAGGGGTCAAACTAGGGGTTCTTCATCATTCTGAATCCACTTAAAGCAGATTTTTTTTCTTTTTTTAATATTTCTAGTGGAGTCAATGGGACAGTGAATATACAAATGGCCATAACTTTTTTTCGCGATGTTTCCGGCAGAGCAGGCCTCTCATTCTGTGGACCTTAATGACCAAACTAATAGATAAAACAGAAATAAAAAGTGCGGCAGAACATCACAGGTCCTCTCCCATTTTGGTGACTGGATCCCCGGCTATTGTTAACTGTATGGGTTTCTGTGGTTGTTTGATGTCATATCTGTGCGTCTTCTTAAGTTATGCCCTTGAATCCTTGTCCATATAACTCTGTATCTTAGGCTCTACTTCAAGGGGGGTTTGTGATCTCAGATCTTGTGTCATGCTTTCGCAGACGGTATACTGTATGTAGTACTAGTCGTAGTCACACCACCAATTTGTATGCACTATTATTGCAATAAATACTTTATTACCACCACATTTTGGCCATTTGAAAATACACAATCTACAAGCTCACAATGTGTCGCAATACAACAAATTGTGAGCTTGTAGATCTGCTATAAGATTTGAAAACTTGAAATGTAATGTGTGCTGTAGCTTTTGGTACTTTAAGTACATTATGATACCTTTGTACTTTTACTCAAGTACATTTTTAAATTCCAGACTTTTACTTGTAACAGGGTGATTCTACATGATACTTTTACTTAAAGTAAAACATGTGATTACTTTTTTCCACCCCTGCTCCCACTGTCGAGGGTCCCTGAATAGGATTTTATTGTCAATGCACGACAATGCTGCTGCCTGGCTGATATGTATGCGTGGCGCAGCATAAGAAGAAAACGCCCTGTGCTTGAGCTTGGCCTGGGAGACTTTAAAGCCTCTTCAAGAGCCTCGGGCGCTATAAATTAAATATTCATCAAATATCTGACCCGGGCTCTGGGGGAAGTTCATCACTGGCCTTCAAATGCTAATTGAAGAAATGAATGTGCTGGGAATTTCTTTGAGCCGAACAAAAAATGTAAATGGTCGCGTGTTGCATTTGCACTGATGGCCTCCGTGGTTTAGGTATAGTTATCCATGAGAGAGGGCTGAGAGCATGCAGCACAGCCTTTGTTGAGTAGATGGTTAGATCGATATATTTGCTTGAGATGCAGAACAGTGCCCGTTACTCGAAGACAGACACGTGAGGTGTAATTTGAGGGGGAATAGGTTAGGTTTTATTTAGAAGCACCTTAAACCATTATTTTATGCTTTAAAGCTATACTGTGTAAGATGCTCAACTAGTGGTCAGTAGCCCTATAGCAAACCGCGGTCGCGTTCGCGTCTTTCGCCCGTTTTTCGTACCTTCACACCCCCGCGTCTGCCTCCACAACGCCGAGAGCTATCTTTAGAGGGGTCCCTGGTTCCTGTGCGTTCAGGCATTCCGGAGAAACGGACTACTTCACCCTGCCTGGTAGGCGAGATTACCTTTTGAGTAAAGAGACACACGGGCGACTACAAATATGGCGACCCCACTTCAAGATGCGCTGTGATTGGCCGGTAGTGTACCATGTGTGCATGATCGGCGATGTGATTGGGCAACGTATACACAACGTATACAGATGATGCAGATTACGTCATTTTGGCGCGAAATCCGGTCCACGGCCAGGATCATAGAAAACATATAAAGAGAAGGCTTCAGAAGCTGAAAATAACGGAGTGGGTGTTCTAAAACTTTAGCGATTTAATAGTTAGGACAATTTTAAGATTTGTTTTATAAAAAAAGTTACATGGTACAACTTTAACTATTAAAAGCATTGTGTAAACAGAGCTACAGTATGTCACATTGTGTCGTTATACAAATGTTATATGCAGGAGATTTTTAAACGATTATCAGCAATCCTTTGCAGTCGCTTTGGAACAAATAGCAGGCACACCATGCGATGCATTGTGAGCTTGTACATTGTCTATTTTCACTATGAAGTATATACAATAGCCTGTATAGAGAGTATAGGGCTTAAAGGGGAATACCACAAATTTTAAACTTTGAACTATGTCATTAATATACCTTGTGTGGAAATAAGAAAAAAAGTCCCCCCCTTCTGTGTTGCCTAGAACTGTGCAAGCCAAAGAGTACATCTTCATGATGTCACTGATCACATGACCCCACAATCAATCCTCCAGTTCTAGGCAACACAGAAGGGGGGGACCTTTTTTCTTATTTCCACACAAGAAGTTATATTAACCTCTTAACTGCCCCTCACGTCGTTTCCCCGAGTTATTCCCGTTGGTTGACGGGGCGAGTTTCCCGAGTTGGGGCCGTTTTTGCATAATATTTTATTTTATTACATTTTTACTTCCTTCTATCTACTAGGCATGATCATGATTGCAAAATTGCATGTTTGACCCCCATACCACCCAATCTTTCAAACATGGCAGCCATATTTGTCTACCTTTGAAGAAAACATATGCTGCTATCTCATGAATGCCTGAACGGATTTATTTTGTTTGAAAGCTGTAAACGGCATGCACACACGTGTATGGTCTGTGCATGGGCGTGCGTGATCCGTGCACTATGGATTATATGGAGACTTGTGGCAGTTCAGCCTGAAAATGTCCATTTTTAAAGGGCAGAGTATGTGTTTGGTTCAATGTTGAAAATTAGTGGTATTCCCCTTTAAGTGGTTACAGTTATCTACTCTAGACAATCAACGCAAGCAAGCAACCGCTGCTGAGACGCATGCACAAGGTCAAATCCCACATCCACAGAGGGTTCATGTCTCGCTTATAGCTCGCACTCCCATCATTTCTCTCTTTTTTTTTGGTCAAATTAGCACGCTCTCAAAGCCATTTCGCTCTCTCCAGCACCGCCGCCCCCCCAAGAGACGGGCGACGAGAGCGAAACAACGAGCTACGTTATGCAACGACATCAACAGGCGCCAGCAGGGTGTCGCAACCAAATTCTGGGCCCTGGGTACAAGGATTCACTGGATTCTTTTTTTGCTTTAACTATTGAAAAATAGCAGATATACAAGCTCACAGCGAGCTTGTAGATCTGCTATTTTTGTATTTTTGTCCCACTACCCCCCCCCCCCCCCCCCCCCCCCCCCCCCCCCTTTGTGACGCCCCTGGGCGCCAGCCTTTCCGGGGGGTATCTCTATCTGTGCTCATCTCATCTTCATCTCGGTCCGGCCATTTTCTTGTCCTTTTTCCTGTTAATCCTGGTTTCATTGGCCCTAAAGTGTGAAAAGCCCACTGTAAGTGTGGAAAAAACGCCGGCGCCCACAGTCATCTGTACCAGCGCCAATGACAGCCTCGCATGCATGGTCCGCTTCCAACTCACACCACCACAGTGGGAGGAGAGGAGGGGGGGGGGGGGGATCATGGCTTGGCCCACGAGAGAGAGATAGAGAGAGAGAGGAAGGAAGAGGAAGGGGGAGGGTTGCGTGTGCGTGCGTGTGTGTGTGTGTTTGCGTGCGAGTGTGGAATCTGTGGATAGGTCAGCACACAGTCAGACCAAGGAAGAGAGAGAGAGAGAGAGAGAGAGAGAGAGAGGGAGAGACAGAGAGACAGAGAGAGAGAGGGAGAGAGAGAGAGCGTGAATGAGCGAGACAGATAAAGAGGGAGGGATGGCAGTGGGACTGTTATTTGGGGTAAGTGGATTATGTGGTGTGGAAAGGAAGGCCCTGGGATTCACGTGCGGTTCGACTGTTCCCTTCCCTTTGCTGCTATACCCCACCCCATCCTATACCCTAATACCCAGCCCTATACCCTACCCTATACCCTATATCCCAGTGGTTCTCAACCTGTGGGTCGGGACAGCCAGGGGGGTCTCCAAATTATTTTTAGGGCGTCCCCAGATGATTAACTTAATGTACAACATTGTTTTCTCACTCAACAGTAGGCTAAACAAACCAACATAAAGTTTAAGCGAATAGAGGGTATCTGCAGATTTCTAAAGTGCCTTTTTAATATCTCTAAAATGACAAACTAAACATTGGCCAAATTGTCAAATATTAGAGGCAGAGATTGTGAAAATAGCCGATCTACATGCTCACAACGCCTCACGTTTGCGAGGCCTTGTGGGGACTGAGTTACTAGGGCCCAAGGTGGAGGGGCCCCCGTAACTTTAGCTATTTTTGAAAAGTCGTGAAAATGTGTGCAAATCTTTGAATATATGTACTTTTTAAGCGAACATTTGTAACTCAAAATTTGCTTCTGGGGGGTCCCTGGAACTAAATATTTTGAGATGGGGGTCCGTGGCCAAATACATTTCATCTTGGGGGTCCTTGACATGAAAAAGTTTTAGCACCACTGACATGGAAACATACCGGTAGGTTTCTTGCACACATTTTCACGATTTTTCAAAAATAGCAGATCTACAAGCTCTGAGCTTGTATATCTGCTATTTTTTAATAGTTAACATTCATGGGGGGCCCGCAGTGAGTGAATCCTTGTACCCAGGGCCCAGAATTAGGTGCGACACCCCTGCCCTCTGCACTCTAGCAATTAGTGCACCTGCCAATGGCTAGCCTCTCAGTCATTGGCTGCTCAGGGGTGCTGTAAAGTTACTATAGTACTTTACAGCACCACTGAATGTGATGAAGAGGGACAGTTCATCACATTCAGTGGTGCTGTAAAGTACTTAGTTACTTTAGTACACCACTCAAGTATAGTACACCACTCAAGTACAGTACTATACGAGTGCTTACGATGCACAGTCAAATTTAAAATGTGGAGGTACTTTTACTTTACCTTGCATTTCTGTCACTTCTACTCCACTACAATTTCAGCATTTGACAATTTTTGTTACATGTTACTTTGAAGATTTTATTACAAAACCTACAGTAACCACATAGTGTATACAGCGGATCCACAATTAGTGGGTTGGCTTAACAAAATTATCGAAACAAAGCAGATAAAAGCGCCAAACCTTTTTTGAGGCTTCTTTAGGACCTAACGATGGATTTTAGCCTTGGGTACCAAACTTTATTTTGAAGTTTTCCCATAGAATTATCCATATCAAGTTGGGCTCCCATCGACTTTCTATACAAGAGGAAAATTCTTTGTGCAAAACAAATGCTTGCAATGGATTCAGAATCATGACAAACCCCTAGTTAGACCCCTCACATCCTACTTAAAGCAGATTTTTTTCTGGGTATTTTCCTCCTGTATAGAAAGTCGATGGGAGCTCAACTTGATATGGATAATTCTATGGGTAAACTTCAAAATAAAGTTTGGTACCCAAGGCTAGAATCCATCGTTAGGTCCTAAAGATGCCTCAAAAAAAGTTTGGCGCTTCGTTTCGATAATGTCAAAAACCAGGGTTAAGCAACCACACTAAATGTGGATCCGGAATGAGCTTGTAGATCTACTACTTTCTGAAAGTAATTTAAATGTGGTACTGTACTCAAAGTATATTTTGATGCTAAAACGTACTTCCCCCCTCCCCACACACACACACACACACACACACACACACACACACACACACACACACACACACACACACACACACACACACACACACACACACACACACACACACACACCCTATACTCCACCACCACCCGACCTTGCACGTCATACTATTTTATTGATTTGTTTTTTGGCTTGAAGCAACATTGTTTCTTCAGGAACAATATTACCTAGTTATTATTATTATTGCTTGTCTGTATTGTCTGAAGGAATCCGAACAAGAATACATTTTTAATCTTAAGTAACCTATACTATACACAATAAAGCACAACCTGTGTATGCAACTCGGCCAGCTCTGAGATGTGGTGTGACTGGCTAAGTTGGTTTTCACATCTAGTCACTGTCATTTGGGGTTTGATTCGATTTTATATACCGTCGTTGTCGAGCGGAAACCTCGTATCTCCACGTTTCAAATGTATAGGTTCTTTCGTAAAGTAAAGCCCTGCTTCATCATACATCATACAAACAGCAGATCTACAAGCACACAAGGCCTCGCACTGCGAGGCCTTGTGTGCTTGTAGATCAGCAGTTTTCACTAGTTTAAATCATTTTTTAAATGATAAATGCAAAACTAACGGTTTTGGACATACATGGTTTTCACCCGACATCGACGATATGTGAGCGCAGCAGAGAGTAAACTCTGCTCTCCTCGATGTCGCTGTCCTCACTTTCACTTTCACTTGTTTTTTTTGTTTTTTTTTTACCCCACTACAGTAAAAAATATCTGGAAGAGAGGTTTTACTGGAAGTGAGGTAGAGTAAAGGCAATCAAAAGTTGTGCAGAACATTGGGTGCAAAATTTACCAGCAATTTGTCTCTGTGGGGCTGGGTGAGTCAGCACGGCCCGGTGCCACATCGCTGTAGGCTTACGCGCTATACCAGGAAGTGAGAGCAACAGTTCTTCGCATAATTTGGCCGTGCTGTGTGAATCAGTGTTGGCTTACACTCTATTCAGCTGGCGGGATGGTGTGTGATGTCATAAGAATAGGGGCAGATGGAAGTTTAGATGAAAATGATAATTATTGTTGTGATAAAAGAGAATGGCTAGAGAATGGAATACGAATACAACCACCCTAAACCATTGAGTGTCATCTAGACCTACTCCACATACAGTATAAACAGAGCTGTTACCTTAAAACACATTTTAAAACTGAGGCTTTTTTTTTTATACTATTTAAATCATAAACCGATTTAGTGCCATTCCCGAGATATCTCGTGAAATGTACTCGAGTATCTCGAGTGCCAATCCCGAGATATCTCGCGAAAAGTAATTAGTATATTACTGTAACGGCGGTTATCCTACCGTGTACAATGGCGGAAGGTCTCGAGCAGATCTCCGTCGCTGATTTATCATCATCACGGATCCACGAGCACAAAATAGTAGCCTGGGCTGGCTTCCAATTTCGGGCTTTTGATCCGGTAGGGAGCGGAAGAGCTCCTACGTTTTTCTGTAGTCCAAAACGGACTACGCTTTGGCCGGAAACAACGACCGGAAACAGTTTTAAACCCGTACTTGCGCATGCGCTAACTACTTGCGCATGCGCTAAACTGGGTTGAAACTGTTTCCGGTCGTTGTTTCCGGCCAAAGTGTAGTCCGTTTTGGACTACAGAAAAACGTAGGAGCTCTTCCGCTCCCGACCGGATCAAACGGCCCGTTTAGTAAACGAAGACCAGGCTTTCTCTCAGGGGAAAGCCTGGTGATGCGAGGTTAACAAAATAGTAATCCCATAACATTGAGGCAGACGGGGGATCTCATCTTTAATGTCCATTATCTCAAAACTACACTTTAGAAGCGAAGATGGCAATAGATGCTCGCTTATAAAACACATGTTGAAAAGCATCGATCCGATCCGCCATGACACCACGTAAACAATGATCGATTCCGGTGAAGCACGCGATGACGTCAGACCGGAAGTGTTTACGCTGTGGACTTCTGGCCTTCAAAATAAGATAGTGGCCGTTAATGGAGCCAGCGAGAGGCACTCTGGACATTATATATCCGGACAGAAAATATCCGTTAATTTCTGGGGCTCAGAATGGGTTAAGAAAAAAAGAAATGCTGCTATTTGTTCCAAAGCGACTGCAAAAGATTGCTCCAAAGATTTGTTTCAAAAAGCTTTATACCCTGCATATAACATTTGTATAACGACACAATGTGACATAGCTCTGTTTACACAATGCTGTACCCCCCTCCAACTGTATACAAGTTCCCCATTTTCAACTGTTATAATTATGTTTTGACACTTGCTTTGGCAATGTAAACTTATGTTTTCTCATGCCAATAAAGCTCCTTTGAATTTGAATAGATCTATACACAGATGTGCCGTTTACTGCTCTCTTCCTGACAATCTATACATCCGTCTCAGCGAGTCATTTCGATCTATAACATAACATTCTCTAGTTAGGTGCCGTTGAAAACAGCCTCTCTCACCCAAACTTGCAATGCAAACACAGGAGCCAAGACACAGAGGAAAAGTTAAGTGGGAAATGGACGGTGATACCGTGATCGTATGTTGCGATGACGTCATTTCCTGTTTTTCTATGGGAATGTGACTTAGATGGAACTCTTCACTAACTTGTGAAAAAAAAGACATCCAAGCAGTAGCGGAACAATTCAGAACCGGGCCGGTATGCGAGCCACAATGCTCGGGCCTGTCAGCCGTGTGCATTGCTGCCTGTCTCGTTTGAAAGTGTCTGTGGTATATTTTAATTGATACAAATTACAAAAGGTTTTGAAAGTGCGCGGTTCCACTGCAGCCATCAATACACTTCTCACTAAACGTAAACAACATAATGTCTGTCTGTGAATAGAAGCCAATCAAGCCATGACATCTGTCTGCTCTTCCTGTTGTCCTTCACAATAAAGTGTGTGTCCCCCTTTACTTCCCAATGTGCAACATTTTACCCAGGTTAATATAAACATGATATAGGTGTAACAGAGGCAGCGCAATACAGAAAGGGGACCCAATTGCGAGGGAGGGGGACGAGGGGGACTCCGACAGACGGTCAGGCAGATTGACGGTCATTTGGACTGAGACTGACAGTCAGTCGGAGGCTGACGGCCGGGCCGATATGCGGCCGCTTACCCAGCTTAACCGGACGCTCCACCCCTGCATCCAAGATGTCTTTGGTGGTCTGGGCCTTGGGGAAAAAAAGACGTCCACTGACACCTTTGGCAGTAAATGAGTAGTCTTGTTATGTGCAGTGAGGCAGGGATGGACTCTGGGTCTGTTTAATAAACTGTCCCAGGGTCTGTTTGATAATGCCACGACTCAATTAGTGTCGGGAGTTAACCTTTTGAAGTTGTGCGATAATCGACTTGTTTCTGTTAACTGGCACGTTCTGAGCCTTCGGGTGTGTTGGCCGCATCAAACAACAAACAATCACAAGCGAAGGGTCAACATTTTTAATTGTATATCGCTGTCGTGGCAATCAGGGGCATCACAAGGGGGGGAAAAGTGGGACTGAGATATTAGGGCCCAAGGTGGAGGGGCCTTAAATATTTTATACTTTAACTATTGAAAAAATAACAGATCTACAAGCTCACAGCGCGGCACAGAGTGCTATTTTTGAAAAAGTCGTGAAAATGTGTGCAAATCTTTGAATATATGTATTTTTAAGCGAACATTTGTAACTCAAATTTTGCTTCTGGGGGGTCCCTGGAACTAAATATTTTGAGATGGGGGTCCGTGGCCAAATACATATCATTGGGGGTGGGGGTCCTTCACATTAAAAAGTTTGAGCACCACTGACATAGAAACATATGTTTTTCAAAAAGTTTTCTATATCTGCTATTTTTCAATAGTTAACGCACAAAATAATTGAAGTGAATCCTTGTACCCAGGGCCCAGAATTTGGTGTGACACCCCTAATGCCAATAAATGCACACGCTCTTGTGTAATATTGCTTAACTCTCTCTCTCTGTCTCCCTGTCTCTCTAGGACTACACGTTGACCATGTACTTCCAGCAGTACTGGAGGGACAAGCGTCTGGCGTACATCGGCATCCCCCTGAACCTGACGCTGGACAACCGCGTGGCCGACCAGCTCTGGGTGCCCGACACCTACTTCCTCAACGACAAGAAGTCCTTCGTCCACGGCGTCACCGTCAAGAACCGCATGATCCGGCTGC
This sequence comes from Nannobrachium achirus, assembly GCF_963921795.1. Taxonomy (NCBI): domain Eukaryota; kingdom Metazoa; phylum Chordata; class Actinopteri; order Myctophiformes; family Myctophidae; genus Nannobrachium; species Nannobrachium achirus. The sequence continues at coordinate 11,282,900 of NC_137831.1, read as the reverse complement.
ACCCGGACGGCACGGTGCTCTACGGCCTCAGGTGACGGATAATGAATGGTCCCCGCTTTATTTCTCCCAGTGTTCCCGCTAAACGCTAGTATCGTTTTTGTGACGATGATGTTCGTCGGCTACCTTTTTTCACTGACGAAAACGAAATAGAAACTAAACAAAAACGAAGCTAGGGAAATGGGAAATTAAAATGGGAGGGACTATTGGAGAAGAGATCCAGTAGAACTAAAAAGGCAAGTCGTTTTAAGATTGGTCGCGTTTGGGTGTTGTGCTCTGAAAATAGCAGATCCACAAGCTCACAACAACGCAGCGCAACGCCTTGTGAAACATTTTAAGCTAGTTTTTATTTGTTGAGAATTTTGTTGTCAATATATTTAGTCTCAACTTTAGTCATCATAGCTTCGTTTTCATCAGTTTTAGTCCACAAAATCAACACTACTGACTCCTATGAAAATCAAAATAAAGACTATATATATACATACAGTATATAAAAAGATATTCAGGGAGTATGGAAATATTACTCAAATCCACATTTTAATGGTCTTGCACCATAAGGGACTAGTGTTTTTCCCTCACGAGACCAGGTGACGACTTGTGAGCATGTAGATCTGCTATTTTTCGAATGATTTTGAGTATTATTACTTGGGTACTTTGAGTACATTTTGATGTCAACACTTCTGTACTTTCTCTTAAATGAGTAATCAATAGAAAAAAGGTCATTTTGGGGGTGAACTACTCCTTTAAGTGAAAATTGTATTTACCGGATTTTCCGGACTATAAGGCGCACTTAAAAGCCTTCAATTTTCTCAAAAAACTACAGTGCGCCTTATAGTCCAGTGCGCCTTATATATGGATCATTCATTGACATTGACATTCCCTTTAGCACAGCTCCATCTGTTGGATGCATAACGCAACGGTAGCGGTAGCGTCTATTATGTGCGCCTTATAGTCAGGTGCGCCTTATATATGAAAACAGTTTGAAAATAGACCATTCATTGACAGTGCGCCTTATAGTCAGGTGCGCCTTATAGTCCAGAAAATACTGTACAGGCCTCCGACTTGCAACAGAGTATTGCTTAACAAAAAAAAAAGAAAAAAAAAAGTCAGAGTACTTCTTACACCACTGTCTGCAAAGTGCAAGGTGTACACCAGAATAAGGTGAATATATGATTTGTTTACATACAGTACAGTAGCTGGCAGCAGAGGTAATGATTTTTGTTTCATGATGACCTTGTCTTGAGTCTCCATTGATGTTTGAGTCAGAACGCTTCAGATAGTAGGCTACAGTATAAGCTGCATGAACCATGAATATTGATAGGCCTATAGCCGCTGTTTGCGCAGCAAAACTCCCGGGTGTGTGTTTGTGTGCGTCCGTGTGTACTGTATATGCGTGTGCTCATGTACAGGGGTGTCGCACCAAATTCTGGGCCCTGGGTACAAGGATTCACTGTGGGGCCCCTGTGCTTTAACAATTGAAAAATAGCAGATATACAAGCTCACAGCGCGGCTGTGAGCTTGTAGATCTGCTATTTTTGAAAAAACGTGAAAATCTTTTCTTCTTTTTTTTTTCTTTTTAACTATGTTTCTATGTCAGTGGTTCTCGAACTTTTTCATGTGTATTTGGCCACGGACCCCCATCTCAAAATATTTAGTTCCAGGGACAATCCAGAAGCAAAATTTTAGTTACAAATGTTGGCTTAAAAAATACATATACCGGTATTCAAAGATTTGCACACATTTTCACGACTTTTCAAAAATAGCAGATCTACAAGCTTGCAAGCTGTGAGCTTGTATATCAGCTATTTTTCAATAGTTAAAGCATAAAATAACTAAGGCCCCTCCATCCTTGGGCCCTAGTAACTCAGTCCCACTTTAACCCCCCCTTGTGACGCCCCTGCTCATGTACTGTATGAAGGCATGCATCGACCAGGCTTGTTTGTTTACGCAACGCAGCGCAGTAAGGATCTATATTGTGAGAGGTCGTGTAGGCCTTTTCCTTTGGTCTGACTCGCAAGTGGGAGTAACGCAATCGAGAGATCAGAAGAATATAAGAGGAAGAGGAAGACGCTATTTGACAGTGATGTGAATTATTACATAACCGTGCGTCGGGGGAGAGCAGAGAAATATGAAGAAATAAGGCTATCTAGTTACAGAAGTTAAGATACACTATGCAGTATATCGTCACTGTCGGGCAGAAACCTCGTATCTCCAAGTTTAAAAATGTGTATGTTTTTCACCAAGTAAAGCTCTGCTTCATCATACAAGGTTGTCGCATAAAAGTAGTGGAAACAGCCGATCTACAAGCACACAACGCCTCGCACCGCGAGGCGTTGTGTGATTGTAGATCTGCTGTTTTCACTAGTTTAGTTCATTTTAAAAATGATAAATACAAAACAAACGGTCTTGGACATACAAGGTTTCCACCCGACAACGACGATATCCTCATATTCCCCACGCATTTTCCTTTTCTTTTTCCCTGATTCATAATGTGCAGAGAACAAACTTGGTTATCACACGGTCTTGCCTTTCACCTTTACCTGGGGGAGGGCGTGTCACGTTACGAGGCCAACAGCCGCATCTCCAGTAACCCGATATCATTCAGACCTCGGAGTGAAGACTAATGGGCATTTTAGCTCTTCCCCCAAAGGTGATGCGATGCAAGTTAGATGGCATCACCGACCGTAATGCTTTAGCCAGTTAATGGCCTCTGAAAAGGCCTTCCTCTTTTAAAGTACTGTCTTGAACAGCTTCCTGCTTAAAGTATCTGTGTCATTTTAGATGTTAGCTATTATAGATGGCGGAAAAAGGTTGTACTTAAAGGAGTAGTTCACCCCCAAAATGACTTGTTTTCTATTGATTACTCATGCCATGGAGACTTGAGTTCAATCATATTTTTTGTTTTTTGTCGCATTTCTAAGACAGTAATTTGATTACAGTATATTTACCCGCATTGATTCCGGATGGGGACCCAAATGCATTTGGGTCCCCATCCAGAATCAATGGGAGTACATTTATTTTTTTTAACTTTTTTTTTGTCTTAGGAATGTGACAAAAAAAAACAAAATATTATTGAACTCAAGTCTCCATGGCGTGAGCAATCAATAGAAAACAAGTCATTTTGGGGGTGAACTACTCCTTTAAAGCTGGTTGCACACTACACTGCGTGTTCTCGTTGCGTTTTGGAAATCCGAAATCCTCAAAAGCATTTTTCAGGCCAAGAAGAGAGAAAGGAGAGAGAGAGCAAAGGACACAGTGGCGACAGTAGCGAAAATCGGAAAAAAATCAACCCTTGTCCGAAAAAATAAATACGAAACGGGCGGCAGTGTGCAAACGTGATTGACCTACGTGATATTCGGCCCGAAAAACGCAGCAGTGTGCAACGACCTTACGTATCAATACTACAATATAGAAATACTGTGGAACATCTAAAATTACACTAATATATAATTACTGACTTTTAAAAGTAAAAAAAAAAATACTTGAATAAAATTACAAAAGTATTGGTATCAAAGTATACTTAAAGTACAAAAGTAAAAGCACTCATTGTGCAGAGTATCCTGTTTCACATGTTCAAAATGTATTAAAAGAATATTTTGCAAATAGCAGATCTACAAGTTCACAATGTGTCGTGATTCGATACATTGTGAGCTTGAAGATAGGCTATTTTCAAATGGCCGAAATGTATATAGGCCCTAGGGCTGCAAGTGGTTAATGTATGTTTTGTTTGTGTATTGTATGACATCACGCCACATCATCAGCTGTGGACTCTGTGATGTCGCCACATCATCAGCTGTGGACTCTGTGATGTCATCGTATCTATGAGTTGGGGAAAAGTGTGACATGACGGACAGACTGACAGACAGCCGGTGGAGGTTTTGGTAGTAAATGCGACCTGACGGTCGCAATTACTGCCTTCCGGCCAATGTCTAAATTCGTACCTACTTCCATAAGGGCCATCAATAATGGTAGCAAGAGGAGGTAGCTGTTTAGACTCATGGATGGTTGTTGTTACATTTGTACTTATCTGGATCTTGTGACCATGTCTATGTCTGTCTATGTTCTTGTTTCTGTATGTTCACTGTGTTTTTAGAGTCTTTTACCATTTGCTGTAACATGAATTGCCCAGTTTAGGGACATAATAAATTGACTTGACTTGAATCGGCCTCAGGCCTTAAAGGAGTAGTTCACCGCCAAAATGACTTTTTTTCTATTGATTACTCACGCCATGGAGACTTGAGTTCAATAATATTTTTTTGATTTTTGTCGCATTCCTAAGACAAAAATGTGATGATAGTAAATTTACCCCATTGATTCCGGATGGGGACCCACATCCATTTGGGTCCCCATCCGGAACGAGTGGGGGTAAATTTATTGTAATCGCATTTTTGTCTTAGGAATGCGACAAAAAACTAAAAAATATTATTGAACTCAAGTCTCCATGGCGTGAGTAATCAATAGGGAAAAAAAGTCATTTTGGGGGTGAACTACTCCTTTAATGGGTAAAAAAAAAACAGGGAAAAGAAAATCATGACAGGTTTGTAATTGATCGTCCCGACTTCTTTCTTCCCTTCCCCACAAGGAAAATTACATTTCCCTCTCCCTCCCTCCCTCTCTCTCCCTCCCTCTCTCTCTCAACCATACATCAAGCGTAATGTGCTGTTTTCCCGCTCTCTCCTGCCTTCTCCTGCAGGATCACCACGACGGCAGCGTGCATGATGGACCTGCGGAGGTACCCCCTGGACGAGCAGAACTGCACCCTGGAGATCGAGAGCTGTGAGTAGAGGGCTCTCTAATGCCTTTAGGGCCTGTGTGTGCGTTTGTGCGCCGTCCCATCCACCATAACGTTGTTGTCTGGCGGAAACCTTGTACGTCCAAAACCGTTCGTTTTGTATTTAGCATTTTTAAAATGATTTAAACTAGAGAAAATAGCTGATCTACAAGCACACCTGTGCTTGTAGATCGGCTATTTTCACTACTTTTGTGCAGCACTCTTTTATGATGAAGTAGGGCTTTGATTTAAAGGGAACATATTATTTTTAAAACTTGGAGGTACAAGGTTTCTGCCCGACAGTGACGATAAAACAGCTTGCCATCTCCAAGCCGTCTTTCCAAGGGTACACGGAAAAGGCTTACATTTCGGCGACCGAAACTATGGCGAAAAATATTTTGTCGACCACCTTTTTTCTTAGCACATTCACTGCCAGATTGTGAGAATGGCCGTCTTAGCAGCTGGAAATATTACAGAGGCACTTGTATGGTGTAACCCAGGGGTCTTCAACGTTTTCAGGCCAAGGACCCCTTAGCTGAGAGATGAAGCAGTGACCCCCAGATTCCATATAGTTTCATTGTTTGACAGCGCAATCATCAGTATATTTTGGACTCATGTCAATTTGTGTTATAAGATATTTAACCACTTGAACCGTCAATACTTAACAAACACTTGGGTTCATGTGGTTAATATAAAAAAGGAGATAAAAAAGTTTCTCATTGAAAGATTTGGAGGACCCCCTGTAGTAACTCTGAGGACCCCCTAAGGGTCCCGGACCCCCTGTTGAAGACCCCTGGTCTGGACTGTACCATTAGACTGCACTGCTCACATGGGTGTTCTATTCTAGATCATACATAAACAACATATCCTACAAAACATACATGAACACACATTTTACATTAAAACTCTTAATGAACTACATGTATATACGAATTACTTCAAAATGACTGCACTACAACAATACAAGCAATTACCAATATATCCCTTCACAAGTTAACAACCCCCCCTGCCTTCCTGACAATGGCCCAGCCCAGTCTACAGGAGACACTTCCATCCACACTCAACAATAAAACTTCACATTACATATCTTGCACTTCTCAACATATTGCACCTACTCCAATTATGTAAAGTGCCAATGTGCTGTCAGGGGCGTCACACCAAATTCTGGGCCCTGGGTACAAGGATTCACTGCGCGGGCCCCCCATGAATGTTAACTATTGAAAAATAGCAGATATACAAGCTCACAGCGCGGCACCGAGTGCCGCGCTGCGAGCTTGTATATCTGCTATTTTTGAAAAATCGTGAAAATGTGTGCAAGAAACCTATGTCAAGGACCCCCAAGATGATATGTATTTGGCCACGGACCCCGATCTCAAAATATTTCGTTCCAGGGACCACCCAGAAGCAAAATTTGAGTTAGAAATGTTCGCTTAAAAAATACATTCAAAGATTTTCACACATTTTCACAACTTTTCAAAAATAGAAGATCTACAAGCTCGCAGCGCGGCACTCGGTGCCGCGCTGTGAGCTTGTATATCTGCTATTTTTCAATAGATAAAGTTACTAGGGCCCCTCCACCTTGGGCCCCAGTAACTCAGTCCCACTTTCCTACCCCTCGTGACGTCCCTGTGTGCTGTGCAAATAATCAATAATTCAAGTTACAATTGGCAAAGATGTGTAACTGAGGACCTCTCTGTTACATTGATTAATGAATTCATCCGCCTCTGGATCTTTCATTGTTTTTACCAAAATTGTAACCGCGATTATCCGTTCTTTTAGTTATGGTCTGTTGAAAAGAAGCTTGTTTTGACAAAAACACAACCTGGGAGTATAATCCTAGGTACTGTATATCTGTATATTTGTATTATATGTTTCTGAATTCCATAACGTTGGCGCGGGGGCGATTTCCGGATGACGTCATTTCCCGAGGCATCATGGGAATTGGAGTATTTGCATCACTCCCGCCTGCGGGCGAGCGCAGTCTGTCTATGGGTAAACCACACTTTAAAGACCATTTAAAGCATATCGTCGTTGTCGGGTGGAAACCTTGTATGTTCAAAACTTTTTTTGTTGTTGTTATTATTAAAAAAAGAAAACGATTTAAAATAGTGAAAATAGACGATCTGTGCTTGTAGATCTGCCATTTTCACTATCTTGTGTGACAGTCTTGTACTGTATTATGAAGCAGGGCTTAAAAATAATAAAAAACATAAAAATTTGAAACTTTTATGCCCGACAGTGACATAGTGACACATATCGTTGTTGTCGGGTTGAAGCCTCGTATCTCCAAGTTTCAAATTTGTACGTTCTTTCGCAAAGCGAAGCCCTGCTTCATCATACAAGGGCGTCGCACAAAAGTAGTGAAAACAGCAGATCTACAAGCACACCACGCCTCGTGGTGCGAGGCGTTGTGTGCTTGTAGATCGGCTGTTTTCACTAGTATAAATCATTTTTAAAATGATAAAAACAAAACTAACAGTTTTGGACATACAAGGTTTTCACCCGACGACGACGATATATGTCAACAACGCACACACTCTGGATTTGACTTGACGTAAACATACGTGTGTTAACATTTGAGTGAACTCAGTAAACCTGTTAAGTCCCTCTCTCTCTCTCTCTCTCTCTCTTGGAAGCAACTTCAAACACGTTTTCATTTTTTTTCCCCGTTTTTCTTCCCATCTCTAATGACGCTCCAGTTGGTTGATCGGCAAAACACTGCATGTCTAAAATTCTCCAATGATAGCTAGATGGCAGATGGTTACATTTCTGTGTGTGTGTGTGTGTGTGTGTGTGTGTGTGTGTGTGTGTGTGTGTGTGTGTGTGTGTGTGTGTGTGTGTGTGTGCGTGCGTGCGTGTCCCGCTACAGATGGCTACACCACAGATGACATCGAGTTCTACTGGAAGGGAGGGGAGACGGCGGTGACGGGGGTGACGCGCATCGAGCTGCCGCAGTTCTCCATCGTCGACTACAAGCTGGTCTCCAGAAACGTGGTCTTCTCCACAGGTACAGTGAACACACGCTGACTGCACACCGGTGGCTTAACCCATTTAGAACGGGTACACATTTTGTGTTTCGTTATTTTATGCTTTAGCTATTGAAAAATAGCAGATATACAAGCTCACAGCGTGGCACCGAGTGCCGCGCTGCGAGCTTGTAGATCTGCCATTTTTGAAAAATCGTGAAAATTAGAATTTTGACCCGATTCTATAAGCGTCTTTTGAATCCTCCTAAGGTGTTTTTGTAAAACCTATGTTTCTATGTCAGCAATCTGGCTTAGCCATCGTCAAAGAAAAGGTCCTTTTCACTTAACTGGAGCTCAGCTAGCCTGTTCTTGAGAGACTACTATGTCAGTGGGTCTCAAACCTTTTCATGTGAAGGACCCCCAAAATGATTTTTTTTTTGGCCACGGACCCCATCTCAAAATATTTACTTCCAGGGACCACCCAGAAGCAAAATTTGACTTACAAACGTTTGCTTAAAAAATACATTATATTCAAAGATTTGCACACATTTTCACAACGTTTTCAAAAATAGCAGATCTACAAGCTTGCAGCGCGGCACTCGGTGCCACGCTGTGAGCTTGTATATCTGCTATTAAAGCAGTCAATAATTCTAGGCCTAAATGGGTTAAAGTAACCAAGTAGATTCACTAAGTACTGACTTAATTTTGAGATATGTGTTCTTTACTTGAGTATATCCAGTTTTTAATACTTTCACTTCTGCTCCACTACATCTCGGATTCAAATATTTAAATATTTACTCCACTACAATTATTTGAATTCGCATTTGAATATTTTTTTGCAGATATAATAATTATTATAAAACATGCATTAATCCACTTTAGCCCTATTTTATACCTAGGCTATTTGAATCGATCTACAAGCTTACAATGCGTCACATCACAACGCATTGAGGGGCTTTTTGTACTAAACAACATCAAGGGAAAAAGGATAGTAATACATTTAAAATAGCTAGGAGATATTTACAAAGGAAAAGGGGAGGTAGGTATGGGCTTAGTTTATTACAAGTAGTAGAATAGTAGCCGTTTGTAGGTGACTTTTAGGTAGGTGTAAGCATATTATAGGCTACACATTGCACAGCTGTGCAACATCACATCACATGGTCCCTCAGGACTCTGTCCTTGGCCCCCCTCCTTTTCCCCTCTACACCAAATCTCTCCGGTTTGTCTATTTTCACCGTATGTTTGTTTGCCTATTAATAGGGACCCTAGGGCTTGTGTTGTGGTAGGACCATGCTGTTGCGCTGGCTCGTGTACCCCACTGACCATGACTCACACAGTATACGTGGCATCGCTGCCAACTGTTTTCCAAAACATGCCATGGTTTGTTAGCCTTTCAAAGGAAGCCTATTAGAATCCATTCATTTCAGTGCGGTAATGAGAAATGACTTGCAGAGCTTTGAATCTGGCTTAACCCTGCAAGGCCCGAATTAATTTCTACTGGCCAAAAGAAATTGAAAAAAATCAGATGGTGTTGTAGGAGTCCTAATCACAGGAAAATGTAATGTTAAAAAATTAATAATGTTTTTGTAAGGTTTTATAGCCATAAATCATAAATCATGCTCCAATTTGCATTTTGGGGATATTTTTCACAATAATAACACATGTACATGTTCTAGACATTCTAATGATCACGAAAAACAATATTACAGGCATTTTACTTTACTTTTTGTGAGGAATAGCTTCAGTTAAAAAGTGAGATGTCGTTCGTCCAGACGCTGGAATTTCAACTTCTCTGGGAAGTGTGAATGTCAGCCTCTGTGGGGCGTATTTATATGCAAATATCGTGGCCAATGGCATTGTAACACTAAACAATAGGATTTAATGATGATGTTAATGTGAAAAAAGAACAGGAAAACTAATTATAACATTTTTTTAAAAATGATTTAGAAAATGTTGCCAAAAAGCAACGCTGGGCCTTGCAGGGTTAAGATCGTAATTCAACACAGTGAACTTCATGGCATGGCATCTTTATTTTATTTGGTCAAAGATGTGTTATTGATCTCGAATAAAGAAGGCACTGGATCAACTTGGATGATTGAAGGCTTTTTTCTTTTCATACGGACCATTGTGCAAGGCGAGGACGACGTATGTTATTGACGTGTTTTAGTGCATTTTAAAGCATGGATTGATTTGAAGGTCTAGCCCAAAAACAGTCCCAAGAGATAATATTGATTTACGGAGGAAATTCAAATATCCATAACTTGGTTGATCACGCAGTGAGGTTTAGCCAACATTGACTGAAATATTCAGGTTTGTCACGTGCTGATGTGGGGGGAACCCAAATGCAGGACAGTAAGGCAGGTATAGTGGGATCAGAGCCAAAGACTGGCTTTTGACAATTTGGTCAACGAATAAAAACTAGACCAAAACGTCAGGGAGGGACAAGTGGAGAAGAGATCCAGTAGAACGCTTGTATGAAAAAGTGAACGATTTTCGTCTCAATCCTACGGACTAAAAGACACGTTGTTTTGTGTTTGGTTGTGCTCTGAAAATAGCTGATCTACGGGCTCACAACGTGTCACTGTAGATCTTGATGATCACTTGTAGATTGCCATCAAGGCCTGCCAAAATACATTTTTGTAGACAAAATCAACTGTAGATCCAGTCTAGTAAAATCGTATGATATTTAGTAAAACGAAATACTTTTGTATTCAAAAATCTAAATTTGCTGTAAAAATCAACATTGTGTATGAGTCACACGATGCTGTGAACACTCACTCCCCATACCTTGTGGCTCCTCTCTCTCATTTTACTGGACATGTTTGTCCCCAGTATGGTCCTGTTCAGACTCCTGTTCAAATATTTTGAGATGGGGGTCCGTGGCCAAATACATATAATTCTATAGGGGTCCTAGAACAACACAAGTTTGAGCACCACTGACATAGGAACATTTTTCTCAGAAAACCATTAGGATTTGGAAGACATTTTTAGAAGCGGCCTCAGGTCTAAAATGGGTCAAGCTAAAAAGCCCTGCATGTCATCAGAGGTGAGCCTTCCCTCCCTCCAGGACATAATACACCAAACGGTGTGTAGGCGAGGCTAAGCGGACCATCCAAGACCTGGCACGTGCACACATGGACATCAAAGGGGGCTTGAGCCCCTGCCCTTTTACCCGTCTGTAAAAAGTGCCCTCTCCAGACCATGAATGCACTTTTACTATGGTGAAAGAAATGCAAATGCCCCCTTTTCCATGCCATACCTGAAGGCAGCATTCAAGAGAATTGCCTTGTCCAAACTCTCCTGAACTTGAATGCAGCTTCTTACCGGTATGTTGAAATAATTGCCCTCTCTGTGTAGAATATGCCATACGCCACACCTCCAGAATTGACTTGATTAGGCTTAGTTTAGTGTGGTATAAGTACCAAAAATAGCCGACCTCCAAGGTGGTCGGTTATTTTCAATATTTTCACCAAAAGGCCATTTTAGAAATGTCAGCCCCTGCCTCTCTAACATTCTGTGCACGTCCCTGCTTGCCACCCAAGCCACAATCTGTTCACGCTGCTATCGTCAGCCGATGATGCGCTTATCAAATGCCAAATGAACCAACTTTGGGACATTTTCCGCTGTCAAGCCACCAGGCTGCTGCACAGGCACTGCGCCCTGTTGCCAATGTCAGTCTAAAGCCCCTTAGCTGAGAGAGAGAAGGTTTATTTCAGACATGCACTGTAACAACTTAAACCCTCAATAGCCTCGAAACTTGAACTTTGGCTTTGTACTTGCATGGTTTGCCCCCTCTTCCCTCTACACGAGGGGGCTTCAACGTATTCAGGCCAAGGACCCCTTAGCTGAGAGAGAGATGAAGCAGGGACCCCCACTACACATTGTATAACATTGTGTTAATAGATTTAGACAGCTTAGACTTGTTTGACAGCACTGTCATCATGTTAACCACTTGAACCGTCAAATACTTACAGGTAGTCTGCTCTTTTTCCTCTACCATCCTCTTTGCCAAAAGTAGCTGATATGCAAGCTTGTAGATCTGCTATTTTTGGCTAATGTTTCACTCAGAATAGGGATGATATAGGGTTAAAGTGGTTAATGTAAAAGACATGATCATATCAAACAAATATTTGGCAGCCCCCCTGTAGTTACTCTGAGGACCCCCTAGGGGTCCAGGGCCGTCTGTACTAATAAACAACTAAATCCCTGTTGAAATCCCTGTTTCTCCTGCAATTTACTTGTGCAAATTAACACAACACTTGCCATAGCGTCGCCAAAACAATACACTATTCACTGCCAAGGCTTTTTTTATATAATATTTACCTGATTCTGGAGCACCTCCGTCCCCAGTTCATGGCCACGTTACGTGTGTTCTTTCGTGCGGGGAAAACATAATCCATATGGTAAAATCCATGCTTCACCGAGAGAGAGCTGAAATGGACCGGTCGGGCAATGTGGGGAGACAGTAGGAAAAAAAGGGGAGAAAACAGGTGTTTTTTCCAGCATGGACACAATGGCTCTGAATGAGGAAGTGAAAATGGGTCACAATGCGGCCGCGTTGCATCATGGGATATGGAGTTTCTTAGGTCACCAGCGCCCGCAAGAGACGCGTCCGCCTGGAGCTCGGGTGTCATTTCCAATAACGCGCAAGAGACACCTGGTTACCATGGTAACCAGCTAACGCGACCACAGTCGGGTTAACTCAGCCGTGGCAGAGCACCGTTAACCAGAGTAAACACAGCTGTGGCCGGTTTAGGCAGAAGATGTGTTACTGTAATTGTTGGAAAATTGCTCTGTCACTGTCTATTTTAACATGACAGAGTCTCATGTGTGTATTTATTCTTGTTTATTTGTTCAATTGGGAGAGGAGCCTGGGTTCCAGAGATTTTATTTTTATATATAGCTATCCACAAGTTTCCGTGGGAGTTTACTGGAGACTATCGGGACCAAACTTCCGGGTTTAACAGCAGACATACAAGCTCACGTCGCGTCGCAGATGCAACCTGTTGTGAGCTTGTAAATCGGCGTCGGAAGCTCGGTGCAGACGTCTGCGCAATGCACTATGGGGCGTTGGAAACTTGTGGATATAGTGCCTCTAGCAGACCCTTGCACCCCAGGCAAGCAACTGTCACGCCTGTACCAAGGGCCGGGCCTGGTCCCTGATTTCATCAGTATATGCAAATATATTGGAATCCTATATGAACATATTGGTTGAATCGGCGGTTCTGGACAAAAATGTTGTTTCGTACAACTGTACATCTTGCCAGTACAGTAATGGCATGCAGGGAAGCCGCTAAGAACATAGCAAAAAACTAAGCTACAGTATATAGCCTATCCGTGTGGAAAAGTTGGACAGTGTAGAACCACCGGTCTGCTGTGGCACTCCATGGACCCCTCTGCCAATTAAGTATATAGCCCTTACCCGTTCAAAGATAGGAGCTCTGAAATGATGTGCAGTGTGTGGATTATGGGATGTGCACTGTGCACACAGTATATGAGGGATGGAAAGTAACTTTAACTGGTGCTTGCATGCTAATATGTAGGAGCATCAATGTAAGAAATACCCGTTCCATTTAACGGCTACAGAGACACTGTGTACCGATCTGCATGATTTTGGACAACATCTGTAACAGGGCCAGAACCCCCCCCCCCCCCCCCCCGCCCGCCCGCCCGCCTGCACACACACACACTCCCCCCCCCCCCCTGTGTGTGTGTGTGTGTGGGTTTGTGTGTGATTGTGCATGGGCTGAACAACAGCGCCCCTCCCTTAACATGTGTGGTCACAAAAGGTACTGTAGGCTAAATAGATATAGATACACCATAAAAATGCTATTATACAGCATACGATTTGTGAAAGTGACAAACGGGCTTCACAGTTATGTCAGGTGTGTTCATATGCTGATGGTGATGCGATTTCAGATCAATTGCTCCAGCCACCGAGGAGAAACGCTGTTTCATACAGACAGACACTCACTCACTCAGACAGACATTCGCAAAATTATAGTATAGATAGATCTTCTAATAATTTTTTTAAGTAAAAGAAATACATGATCGACAATTAAGGTATAATATTATTACAGTTGCTACAAATCGTTTCAAAACCGTCATTTTGGGGCATAAACAAGCAGTTGAAGGATAAAATGTTCAGATCATGTATACTTTCTTTTTCTTTTTTTAATACTTTGGACAAAATCGCCAATTTTACATCGAGGTGCCCAGTAGCTGTTTAATCAAATCAAATCAAATCAACCTTTATTTATGAAGCACATTCAAAAACGACAGTGTCGACCAAAGTGCTGTACAACAGGAGAAAACAATGCAACGAGACAAAACAACAATACACCAAAATAAAAATACAATGTAAACAGACCAAAGGAAGTGAACAAAATAAAACATAAGCCCTGGGGGTTAACCAAGTAAAGGGTTTAAACTTTTACGAGTTGGCATTTCCTGGGGCTACGCAGACAAGAAGCCAGTGAGCTGGCGAGCACTCAGAAGGTACACACGGTTTGTCAGTGACAGTGATATGCACACTGATAGTCGGCTCAGTTGCTGTCTTCCACGTAGCAGCATTAAAAATGTAATCAACAATCCTCTTTTGTCTCGGCCGGGAATCCCAAGGAGGCTTTCTATTCGTCCCGAATACATATTTTATCGGCGGCGGGACGTGTCAGACACATCCCCTGCAAGCATGACATACCGCCTGTAGTGTAAAAAGTATGTTTTTTGAAGCAGTGAAAGCCGCTTCCAAGGTGTGGCTTTGTGTGTCCCGTACCTGTCCCGTGCATCCCTACTCTGTGATTGGTCAGTTTTGTCTGTCCCATACATGTCCCGTGCATGCTTGACCAATTGAGGATTGGTCAAGCTTCACATGCCAATTTGGCCTTCCAGACAAAATCATTCATTCATTCATTCATTCATTCAGAATTCATAAAAATATAGAACTAAAGCACATAGAAAGTATAGATCTAGAACACAGAATGTATAGATCTAGAACACAGATTTCATAGCTCTAGAACACATAGAATAAAAAATTCACTGCTTCACTTCGAACCGAGGTTTGATTTTTTAATTAAGTAAAAGTATCCATATCCATCCATCCATCCATCTTCAACTGTTTATCCGGAATCTGTCGCAGGGGTAACAGTTCCAACTGAGTTCCCTATATATCCTGAGCAACTTCCTCCACTCCCTCCGGGAGTATACCGAGGCGTTCCCGGGCCAGAGATATAATGGAGATATAATCCTTTCATCTGGTCTTTGGTCTGCCACTGGGTCTCCTCCCAGTGGGACGTGTATCGAGGACATTCCTAGGAAGGTGCGAGGGAGGCATCAATACTTGATGCCCGAACCACCTAAGCTGACTCATTTCCAATAGATAGCGGTTCTACTCCATCTCTCTTGGTTGACTGAACTTTTCACCCTACCTCTAAGGGAGACACCAGCCACCTGTCTGAGAAGTATCAATACTGCAATATATAAATACTTTGTTACAAGTAAAAGTCCGGAATTCAAAATGTACTTGAGTAAAAGTACAAAAGGATTGACATCAAAAATGTATTTAAAGTACCAACAGTAAATGTAGTCATTATGCAAAATGTCCCATTTCACGTTTTCAAATGTATACAAATGTTTTGAAAATAGCAGATCTACAAGCTCGAGCTTGTATATCTGCTATTTTCAAATGGCTGAAATGTACTGTACTAGAAGTTCGCGGCCCTTCGGGCAGTCCTTTCACACTGCCAGAGAAACATAAGCATATACGTATTATATATATGCTAATGGAGAAACATAAGCATATACAGTGTACAGTATATGCTTATGTGAGAAATATGTTTGCGTCAGCAAAATAAGCAAACTTTCATGATTGCTCCCCCAAAAATCATGTTTTGGTATGAAACGGTTACATTTTGTGCATTTGTGGCGCTCCCTATTTCTGGGAATTCGTTGAGCATACAACCCTTGAATTTAGTCTTGACTGGATGTTTAGTTTGTGTTTTTTGGCCTTTTTTGATAATTAGGCCCCTCCCACTAACTTTGGAAGCATATGTGTGTATATATATAAACGATATGGACTATGAAGATTGTCGCTTGAATATGTTTATTGCTTGGGTCCAGAGAACATGTGTACCAATTTTGGTGAGATTTGGAGGAAATATGTAGAAAAGGAGCAAAAAGTGTGTTTTGAAGAAAATTCGAAATGGCGGAAAATCTATCCAGATGCAAATGGGTATGGCCTATATGGGAACATGTGTCATTACCCAAGGAATCCTGGGGAAAATACATTTAGATTTTCCGGCCTACGGTTCAAGAGTTATAGGGCAAAATGTAAAGTGGGCTGTTATAGCACCACCATGAGGCTGACCGTAATTATTATGAATCTCCGCTCTAAGTTGAAAACTGTAGCCCTTACGGTTTCCGAGATAAAAATACTTGAATCTGATTTTATGCATTTTCGCTCTACAGAGGGATTGCACAAATTGCGAAATAAGCATACAAATACAAACTGTAAATATGCATTTTGAAAACATGACATTTACTTTATTACTTTACAAACCCCTCAGTTACAGGAAAGCTTGCTCTGTGTTGGCTTGGTGCATGTGTTAAAATAAGGTATGATGTTAATGCGCAAGAGTGACAGGTAAATGCCACTAATGTAGTTATTGAAGCGAACCACACCGCTAGAGTTCTATATCTATGTATCTATGTGTCTGTCTATCTATGTATGTATCTCTCTAGATACTATTTTAGGCTATACACTACCATTAAGACGGCCTATGGGCGAGTATATATGATTATTCATCATTAACCTATTATTTATTTTATTTTAATTGATTGTTTTATTTTATTTTAATGTAATTTAATAGGAGCTGGTGGAATTGGCTTGACTCGGTCTGTGTGTCATAGCTATATAAGCATTTTGTGAAACATTTTATTATAATCAATTTACCCCCATTGGTTCCGAATGGGGACCCAAGGAATCAATGTGGGTAAAATGAACTGAATAAGAATTGGATGAATACCAAAACATATTATTGAACTCAAGTGTCCATTGCGTCAATTTGGAAAAAGTCATTTTGGGGGTGAACTACTCCTTTAAGTCTTATTGTGACTTCACTGTCACCTGGGGACCCGGCAGAAATATTTTGGGGACCTCTCTGCGGGTCTCGACCCACAGATTGACACCATTAACCCTCCGTGGAAGGGGGAAGAGAAATAGAATATATGGAACAGAGATATTTTGGATAGACTGTTCAAAGTCCCTGACTTTTTAACACACCATTTCACCAGTTTATATATTGACATGTGTCAATTCTTGTTGGCCGTGGCTCGCTCCGCACTGACATGACACAGGTGGGGCTCTCTCTCTCTCTCTCTCTCTCTCTCTCTGTCGCTGCATTCTCTTGCTGTCCTCTCTCTCTCTCTCTCCTGCCGAGTCACCATTTGACCAGTTTATATATTGACATGTGTCAATTCTTGTTGGCCGTGGCTCGCTCCGCACTGACATGACACAGGTGGGGCTCTCTCTCTCTCTCTCTCTCTCTGTCGCTGCATTCTCTTGCTGTCCTCTCTCTCTCTCTCTCCTGCCGAGTCGTTGCTTCGCGTCGCTGCATTCTCTTGCTGCCTCCCCCTCTCTCTCTCATCGCTGCTTGAAGCAAACTGTAACCTGAGACTTTCGTGCTCCACACGGACATGACACACGCGCTGTCTCTCTCTCTCTCTCTTTTTCGCTCTCTCCCCCTGCCCCTCCCCTCCATTTGTGATGTAAATCGCGTCGCGCTAGTTTGTTGACGCCCATTTGTGATGTAAATCGCGTCGGAGGACAAAATGGATGATGCAATTGCGAATTGTGCAATAAGCATAAAAACACAAACTATACGGTCCTGCAGAGAGACTAAATGTATAAAATGTTGACAGCGCAAAGCGTCCAGGTTAGTCTGTCCTGGTGTGTGTGTTTATGAGAGGTGTTGTCAGATATTGTAAATGTAGATACAGTTTGAAGTGTGTGGAAGTGTGTCTCACCATTGGAATGTTGGTTGCTCGAATGTAGGGATTTGATATTGTATAGGTTTGAAGTGGTTAATGTTTTGTAATAATAATAAAAATCTACAAAGTAACTAAAGTTTTCAAATAATTGTAGTGGAGTCGAAATAAAAGTATTGAAAATTGGAAATACTCAAGTAAAGTACAAATACCTCAAAATTGTACTTTAGTGCAGAACTTGAGTAAATGTTACTTTACACCACTACGTAGGCTACTGCTCTTCCAACTTCCAAATGTATTGTCACTTTACGTGAGTTTGTGGGTGGGAGAGCGGGTGAAATTCCTTTTCTGTACAAGCTCCCAGCGTTTTGCAGTTTTCAGAAACAGTGTTAAGGGTAAAGAATGTCGAAGGCACAATGTCAAATATACATATAGTACAGCGAGTGGACAGAATAGAAATAAAACGAGGCAGATATAGAAGTCTAATCATGTACAGTACATAAAGTGTCACCATGTTGTCCACACTGACATGCATGGTGAACGGAGCTCAGCACTTCAGTGTTGACTTCGTCGACTAAAACTTCCATTTTTACTGACGAAACGTAATTAAAACTAAATAAGCTACGATGACTAAATCTAAGACTAAATACATTGACAATTTCGTCAACAAATAAAAACTAGACTAAAATGTTAGGGAGGGACTATAGGAGATGAAATCCAGTAACTAAAGAGACAATTCATTTGTTTGGGTGCGCTCTGTTTGGGTGAGTTTCAAGGCTTTAGAGCAGCTATTTTCAGCATGCAACCAAGTGTAAAATGTGCCATTACGACACCGTCAAGGCCAAGCAAATAAATAAACACTCATAGCTATCAACCGGGTGAAGCAGAAACTGAATCTCCCCTGCGGGACTGACCTGAAAGGCAGGGTGTCGCACCAAATTCTGGGCCCTGGGTAGTAAGGATTCACTGCGGGCCCCCCATGAATGTTCTTCATAGGGGGAGGGGGTTTAACCCATTTAGACTGGGAACGCATTATTACGCATTATTTTGTGCTTTAACTATTGAAAAATAGCAGTTGTACAAGCTCACAGCGCGGCACTGAGTCTTTGAATATTTCAAATCCTTCTAAGGTTTTTTTTAAAATCCTATGTTTCTATGTCAGTGGTGCTCAAACCTTTTCATGTGAAGGACCCCCAAAATGATATGTATGTGGCCACGGACCCCCATCTCAAAATATTTAGTTCCAGGGACCCCCCAGAAGCAACATTTCTGAGTTACAAATGTTCGCTTAAAAAATACATATATTCAATGATTTGCACACGTTTTCACGACTTTTCAAAAATAGCAGATCTACAAACTCGCAGCGTGGCACTCGGTGCCACACTGTGAGCTTGTATATCTGCTATTTTTCAATAGCTAAAGCATAAAATAATTAAGGCCCCTCCACCTTGGGCCCTAGTAACTCAGTCCCACTTTCCCCCCCCCCCCCTTGTGACGCCCCTGCTGAAAGGTCTCCCTTTCCCCAAACAGGAGACAGGAGTAGATTTTGAAATTGACAGTGTTTCAGCACAGGGGGTCAATTACTCCTCATAATCTTTCGTTTTGAACGGATAGACGTGATGGAATAACTACACATCCCCCTCCCCCCCAGAAAAGCCTGCAATGGCCAGTCTGTATTGACCAAAGCCGAAGCAGCGACTGGTCAATAAACGTCAAGATGAGAGAGGGAGGCACACATGATGTTATCACCTCGCGCCAAGATTGCAGTCATTAACGGCTGTGCTGGAAAACGTCAATCAAGAGTTATTTATAGATTTCTGCAGTCCCTTCAAAGGAGATCATCTCCAAGGCCAATAGACTGTAAAACAGGCGGATATAATAAAACAAATAAAATAAAAGATATACTGTATAGTGTATACTGCAGGGACGTGCTGGCCATTGGGAAAAGCGGGACAACTCCCGAACGGCCGGTTCATTCCCGGCCTGTCCAGGCCGGCCATTAGGAAAAAAATTAAAATAAAATGTCGGCCTTCGTTCCATTTTGGGGGCTGGGCTGCCAACAAAGTAAATCGTCACTGTTGGACAGAAACCTCGTATCTCCAAGTTTCAAATCTATACATTTTTTCGCAAAGCAAAGCCCTGCTTCATCATACAAGGCCGTCTACAAGCACACAACGCCTCGCGGTTGTGTGCTTGTAGATCGGCTGTTTTCACTAGTTTAAATCATTTTTTAAATGATAAATATAAAACAAACGGTTTTGGACCTACAAGGTTTCCACCCGACAAAGACGAAATATAACTCATGTACAATAATTGGATAATTGGATAATAATTTGAGTAGCAGCAGCGCTATAGAGAGAGATCTCTCTCTATAGCGCACAATGAGGGCCTCTCCAACACTTTTTCCCGGGCTGAATCAGGGGCCCAGCATGTCCCTGGTATACTGTATATAACATCACATGGCACCTCATTAATTACATGGAACGTAGACTACAGTATGTTCAGGGGTAATGATGGGTAGGTGAGAGGGGCTATAACACCCCCCGGTTTGCTACTGTAACTACGCCGCATTGATTTCCCTCATTTTAATAAGCACACACATCACTGTTATGTGGGCCTCTTTTCCACACAAGGACAGTGAGGAACTGTGTGTGGGATTTTCTTGTGTGGACCAGCTGGCGTTCAGGGCTTTAAGGATGATTACGTCGGTTGGTCCGTCTGTCTGTCTGTCTGTCTGTCTGTCTGTCCGTCCGTCCGTCCGTCCGTCCGTTCAATACTTTACTACTGTACTACTGCCTACCGGTATATTGCTATGGAATCTGCTGAGCACCGTCATACTCCCTACTGATTCTGGTGACTAGTGTGTCACCCCGTATAGGCCAAATGTTCCAATGCAGACTATGGGCCCTATTTTTGTCAATACTTTACCACATATCCCTAAACATCTTTGCAATTTTTTACTACACTGCTCAATGAAACGAAGGGAACAAAATGTTCCCTTCATTCTTTGAGCAGTACTACAGTATACTATACTCAAATACATTCAAATAAATTAAGGGAACATGTTGTTCTCTTCATTTCTTTGAGCAGTATATTAAATAATTGTGACCGTAGGTTTCCGTCACATCTTGTCTGTATCCATCTATCCTGACACTGTGTTTCCCCTGACACATCACTGTGACGTCACAGGTGACATCATGGTGATGTCAGATACTCAGAGCAGGGATCTCCTTATATGGGCATAAAAGGGATTGTATGTTGTGATGTCATGGGAACCACTAACAGAATCCCTTTTATGCCCATATATGGAGATCCCTGATGTCATCAATATTAAGCCCATGTCCAACAGGACTTCATATGGGAATGCCCATATATGGAGGAAGACAGCCCATATCTGTGTGGCTGGTTCAGACAGGGATATCCATGTATGGGCATAAAAGGGATTTGTATGTATGATTTCAGACACATAACGAATAACGGAGTCTGAGAATTGGGGTCTCACAGCATATCTCCATATACAGTACATGGATCTCCATATATGGGTACCAGGAGTCTCCATATATGGGTAACTGGTCCGATATACATCACTGGCCAGATGGCCAAGACATGGCCCTTTACGAGGAGGTCGTGTGTCGCCCTGAGGCGTCTTACTAGTAGTATATTAATTATATATTAAAGTATATTAACTATAGAAGTAATACCAATAGCTGATCTACAAGCTCACAACGTGTCGATGTAGATCGGCTATTTGAAGTATTTCAAAATGTTTTTCAAAATAGTAAAAAAAAAAAAAGAGGAATGGACGAAAATATAGCTCAATATATCTCAAAATCACTCAAGATTTCGTGAGCTCTTGGTCGGCTATTTTCACTGCTTTCGCGCGACGCTCTTGCATGAACAAGTAGGGCCTTCAGAAGTCGAAACGAGGAGATACAAGGTTTTTGTCGCGTGTCCTCGTATCTGCGCCGCGGTGCCGGACGCGCTCTCTGCTGCGGGCGAGCGGGTTGCGCAGCGGTGCGCTTGTTTACGAGCAGCGGCACGTCCCCTGTGGGTGGCTGGCCATTAAAGTTTAGTGTCCAGTGGTCTGCTGCCGCGCGCCTGGCAGGGAGCGCAGCGCACATCAAAGGCTCTCCTCTCCCCGCAGGACCGTCTAATGACCAGGCCTCCTCCATTACACATGCCACTGCTTTTAATCTCTCTCTCTCTCTCTCGCGCTCTCTCTCTCTCTCTCTCTCTGGTTCTCTCTCTGGTTCTCTCTCTCTCTCTCTCTCTCTCTCTCTCTCTCTCTCTCTCTCTCTCTCTCTCTCTCTCTGTGGTGGAAGAAGCACTCAGATTTTCATTACTTCAGTAGAAGCAATACCACAATGTAGAGATACTCTGTTGCCATTAAAATTCTTGAGGAAAAGTACAAAAGTACTAAAATATGCCAGAAATATTGACATTAAGTAAGCTAATAAGTAACCGAAGTAACACCCCCTTTTCGAGTTTTCAAAATGTGGCAATTTGTTGTTGTAGATCAGCTATTTTCAAACGGACTACTAAATACTGCCCTCTCTCGTTGATTGAATACTTTTGTAGAGGTTTGCATAGGAAAAGGTACAGGACAGTATACAGTTCACTGACACAAGGTCAACTAAAAGGATAAACACCACAAGAAAGCTTTTGGGCCTGCTTAAATGGATGGGGACGCAAATGCATCCAGAATCAATGGGGGTACACTTTAACTTCTACTCCACTACATTTCAGAGGCAAATATTGTCCTTTCACTCCACTACACTTATTTGAAAACTTTAGTTACAACTGTAGTTACTTTGTGGATTTTGATTATTATTACAAAACATACATTAACCACTCATCTAGGCCGTTTGAAAATAGCCAATCTACAAGATCACAATGCATCACAATGCGACACATTGTGAGCTTGTAGATCGGCTATTTCCAGAAGATTTTTTTTTTATACATTTGAAAACGTGTGAAAAGGGACATTCTGCATCATCGTGAATCCTTTCTACTTTTGGTACTTTAGGTACATTTTGATATCAATACTTTTGTACTTTCACTGAAGTGCTTTTTGAATATACCAGACTTCTACTTGTAACAGAGTATTTCTGCATTGCAGTATTGATACTTTAACTTAAAGGTGTATTCAGTGATATTGAAAGTGGCCGTGGGTCATCTTGTCCCTTACTGGCCTTACAGCGTTATAATGTTCTCGTTTTGATCATTAGACCCAATCACTGAATATCGGTAGGCCTACGTCTCCAGCTTCAGGATATGTATGATACTGATTTACTACAACACTGTGGCATTTTATGAGTTCAGTAGTTTACAATCTAGGCATTTAGCAGACGTTCTTAATTCAGAGCGACTGTGGTTCTCAAAACTTTTATTTTGACCATCATTACTAAACATCATAACATAACTATGGCCATACTCTATCTACCCTGATTGGTCGAGGACTGGCTGGCCACATCTGAAAACAAAATCTAGCTATGCTCGTAACACGGGCCAAGGTGGAAGTCCTTATATGGTCAGCAAACATTCTAGTGAGGAGAATGAATGGAAGATGTACCAATTATATTTTTATTTGAATGAAATACAATAACTGAATATACCTTTAAGTAAAACATGTGAGTATTCTTCCACCACTGCCGGTTTCTCCTCTCTCTCCATCTTGTAGTTCTCGGGGTAGAGCGAGGGATGGTGCGGTGCCAATTACCGTGCCGTTTCCTCCGGCGCTCCAGCAGGAAAAAAAACAACAACCCAACAATGTAGGATTCGGGGCATCATATATTCATGTGCAACGGGACCCACAGCATCAATTATTCTCCTCTAAGCACGCGCAGCATCGTCACGTCCTCGTTGTTAGTTTGACTCTGAGAGTGTGGAAAAGAGTAAGCGTGCGGGGCCTTTTTCCTCACACGTGAAGTGCATCACAATTAGAGTTCTCAAATTCTGCCCGAACCCGACCATACCCGAACCCGACCCGACATTTAGGGTAGGGTAGGCCAGGGGCGTCAATTGGGTATGGCAGGGGTATGCAGCTGCCATACCCTGGGTCCAGGGGGTAAAATAAAAGTAACTTTTAAATATAAATCCATGAATGTCTCTTGTGCGGGTTATTATGTTGTTAAATTACAGTAAAATAACTACAAATGCAAAATGTTACAAAATGGTCACTTTAACAAGGTATTATAATTATATTCTCCACACTTTTATTCTCCCCATTTTGACAAAATGGTATATTCCCAGGTTCCGCAGGTCAGCTGCACAGGTGCAATGCACTTGAACAACCGTTCCAGGCTGCCATATCCAGCCCAAGAAACCATAGAAACAGGGGAAAAAAAAAAAATGTACTTCTTAAAATAAATGTATCATGCCTGTTGCTTAAGGTATGGCAACATGACTGGTGTCTTTCATGTTGCCATACCTTAGCTTTTTCTGAACTGACGCCACTGAGGTAGGCCCTACAATTCATGTTTTTTTTTTGTTTCGTTTTTTTGGTGGGAGGGGGACGTTGAAGCTAGAAGTGCTTCCAAGTATCCTTGATTTTTATTTTATTTTATTTATTTTTATTGTCTGATACTCTGATTATGTCTCAGCAGCAGCTGTGACAGTACCTTGTTCATGACGTACACGCGCTACAATATCAAAATGTGTCGCATGGCACGCGCGTTGAGAGCTTGAAGACTATAGGGCTGTTTCTGCATTTATTTTAATGGCACTTAATTGCTTAAATAATACATTGTTCTATGTCAAGAATCCCAGGCAGCTCCGTTTGTTGTTTCTTTCTATCCACCTCGTGTTGGTTTCTCATAGATAAACACGGTTTGTTGAATCTGCATATGTGTGTGTGTGTGTGTGTGTGTGTGTGTGTGTGTGTGTGTGTGTGTGTGTGTGTGTGTGTGTGTGTGTGTGTGTGTGTGTGTGTGTGTGTTTGAGTAGGTTTTTGTGTCACTGCTTGCTGAAACATAATAAACAAGATGCTGGGAATCCCCCCCTCCCCCCACCGCAACATAAATGGCGCTTTTATATCGCGCCTTTCTCTGAAGCGCTTTGCGATTTGCATTTACATTCACACACTCTCACACACACACACACACACACACACACACAAACACCAACGGACAGAAACCACGCAAGGCAGCGGCACGCTCCCTACGCTCCCCACACTCGTGGGGAGCGAGCTTCTGTTCAAGGTCACTTCGGGCTCTATAGCTCCCCCACCTGCAGGGGTGTCGCACCAAATTCTGGGCCCTGGGTACAATCTTCACTGTGGGCCCCCCATGAATGTTCTTCATAGGGGGCAGGGGTTTAACCCATTTAGACTGGGAACGCATTATTACGCGTTATTTTGTGCTTTAACTATTGAAAAATAGCAGATATACAAGCTCACAAGCTCAAACATTTTCATGTGAAGGACCCCCAAAAGAATATTTAGTTCCAGGGACCCACCAGAAGCAATTTGAGTTACAAATGTTCGCTTAAAAAATACATATATTCAACATTTTGCACGACTTTTCAAAAATAGCAGATCTACAAGCTCGCACGTGATTTCAATAGCTAAAGTATAAAATAATTAAGGCCCCTCCAACTTTTGCCCTAGTAACTCAGTCCCCCCCCCCCCCCCCGTGACGCAAAATACAGGCAAGGCAACTTGCTCTGGGGCAGCTATTATAATATTATATACCCGCTTCCCATTATGCCGACTCCGCTATTTGCGCATGGAGGTGTGGCCATGGGCGTGTTGTGGCTATTTCCCTAAAATTGCAACACAGATTTAGGAAAAGCGTGTGCACCTGCAATGGGGGTCAGGCTGCCGGGGCGCACAATGACAAAACAATCGAGGTCTCCTTCTGACCTAATTCCACAAATCTCAGTGATACTATTTTTTCTGTAATCAGCACAAGAGGGAGTGTCAATTCCTTGTGTAATTTGTGTTTATATAAGTTTCCCCAGCTGGACGTAGCGTGTTGAAGGAACACGTTATTCCAACCAGTTCCTTTCTAGCCAGATTTCAGAGAAGCAGTCCACTCAGAGAGTGGGCGGGTCTATTGGCTGGAGCCAGGCAAGTTCCTTTCCCCTCCATCAGGCTGGCCAGGGGGAGGCAGTATAGAGACCAGGATTACTGCATGCTTTTTTTAGAAGTACCTACCCTAGGAGACACGGGGAGAACATGCAAACTCCACACAGAAAGGCCCTTTTGCCAACCCCACCTAGGGTATGGGCACTGATGATTCGGAGGAGAGAACACGCCCCCCAGCGGCCACAGCGTCCCTAGCGAGAATCAAACCCAGGACCTTCTAGCTGTGCCGCGACAACGCCACCATGCCCCCTATTTTTGCTATTTTAGAAATGAGGCTTTGGTAACTATTTTTTTTTCCATCCCTTATTTCTTTCTGAAATTACTCCCCCTGTACCCCCTATTGAGCCACTGCCATGACAAGCCTTTTTTTTGTTGCTGTTGTTGTTTAAAGGGGAGGGGGTGGGGGCTGTCTTATCTATCCATCTACGCATGCTAATGCCGAGTCAATTTGGAACCGCCGCTACCGCCACAAGCAACCTTGGCTGAAACACAAAAACACCCACTTACCGCCCACGGACTGGAAATATCGGCGGCGATGGCCTCCACTTATCCCCCCGTACAAAAAAGAACATGATAAATAGCCGGGGATAGAACGAGTAATGAGCCATACATTCAATCCATACAGTGCACGCACACTGGGAGATACAGGATAAATCACGCTGTGCCCTTTTCTTATAACCCCTTCAGAACGGGTACACATTACAGCGTATCGTTATTTTATGCTTTAACTATTGAAAAATAGCAGATATACAAGCTCACAGCGCGGCACTCATTACAATTTTTACCCGATTCTTTTAAATCCTTCTAAGGTTTTTTGAAAAACCTATGTTTCTATGTCAGCAATCTGGCTTAGGCATTGTCAAAGAAAAGGTCCTTTTCACTTAACTGGAGCTCAGTTATAGTCTGTTCTTGAGAGACTACTATGACAGTGGTTCTCAAACCTTTTCATGTGAAGGACCCCCAATATTATATGTATTTGGCCACGGACCCCCATCTCAAAGTATTTAGTTCCAGGGACCACCCAGAAGCAAAATGTGAGTTATAAACGTTCCCTTTGAAAATACATATATTCAAAGATTTGCACACATTTTCACGACTTTTTTCAAAAATAGCAGATCTACAAGCTCGCAGCGCGGCACTCGGTGCCACGCTGTGAGCTTGTATATCTGCTATTTTTCAATAGTTAAAGCATTCAATAATCCCAGGCCTAAATGGAATAACAGATCACGCACACACACACATACACACTGCTGTATACGCACACAAGCGTGTGTACACACACAAACGCAGGCAGAATTTCTCCTGCCAGCTCACGGCGGTAATCACACAATGCTTCCTCATAGCAGATTACCGCGAGGAACATAATGCTAAATACCAAGCTTATCGAATGATGTTTCTACATGCATTTATGTGCGCCATTAATGCGCAAGCCCATCGAATGAGCTGCCGTGCCAAGGTGGAAGGGTGGGATGGGTCACAAAAATTGATATGTCATCATAAAAACGATGGGGTGATGTACATTCACTTACGTGTTGTGTCAAATCGTCATGAAATAGGGTTTGTGGAGGGGTGTGTGTGTGTGTGTGTGTGTGTGTGTGTGTGTGTGTGTGTGTGTGTGTGTGTGTGTGTGTGTGTGTGTGTGTGTGTGTGTGTGTGTGTGTGTGTGTGTGTGTTTGTGTGTGCGTGTGCGTGTGCGTGCATGCGCGCGTGCACAGTGTGCTTGAGTTGCGTGCGGGCAAATGCACGTGCAAGTGAGGGGATACTTGTTACCATGGTAATAAGTCCAGGGGTGTCGCACCAAATTCTGGGCCCTGGGTACAAGGATTCACTGCGGGCCCCCCATGAATGTGAACAATGCATTATTTTGTGCTTTAACCATTGAAAAATAGCAGATGTGCAAGCCCACACGCTGCGAGCTTGCAGATCTGATTTTTAAATCGTGAAAATGTGTGCAGGTCTTTGAATATTTTTTACACGATTCTTTAATGTCTTCTAAATCTTTCTGAGGTTTTTTTGAAAAACCTTCTATGTCAGTGGTGCTCAAACCTTTTCATGTATTTGGCCACGGACCCCCATCTCAAGCTTGCAGCACGGCACTCGGTGCCGCGCTGTGAGATTGTATATCTGCTATTTTTCAATAGCTTAAGTATAAAATAATTAAGGCCCCTCCACCTTGGGCCCTGGTAACTCAGTCCCACTTTCCCTCCCCTTGTGACGCCCCTGAATAAATCCAACCCATGCTGCTGGTGTAGTCATGGAAACTGAAAGAAAACACAAGATGTCCCTGCTTGCTCCCTGTTCTGTTCGCTCCTGTTCAAGGCCCTTTGAAGCAAAACATTTTTTAATGGTCGCGTGACAATAACATGCACTACTTACTGTACTATATAGCCTATAAACTTAAAAACAACAATCGAGAAGCGTGTTTTTAAATGTATATCGACGAATTGCTGCAAAGAAATTCTCTCTCTATATAGGCTATATATCGTCGTTGTCAGGTGGAAACCTTGTGTCCAAAACCGCTTGTTTTGTACTTGATTGATTGACTGATTTAAACTAGTAAAAACAGCCGATCTACAAGCACACAACGCCTAGCACCGCGAGGCGTTGTGTGCTTATAGATCGGCTGTTTTCACTACTTTTGTGCAACGGCCTTTTATGGTGAAGCAGGGCTTTACTTTGCGAAAAAAAAAAAAAAATCTAATTCGAAACTTGGAGATACAAGGTTTCTGCCAGTTACGTTATGTATATATATATATATATATTTTAATCAACTAAATCAATCACTGGCTATTTGGCTATTTTCACTATTTTGAAAGCAATTTGAAAGAGAGAAAAAAAGTCCCCCCAAAGATTGTTCATTTCGTCTCATATCCATTATATTGTATTGTTTGTATCGTTTATTCTTTGTTATTCGATTAACTGTTCCACCCGGAGGCCTAATATGTTATTAGTGCTGTGAGCACAACATTCCCAGGGCCAAGGTCAGGGCGATTATATTCTCACATCTTCTCATAAGAAGTTGAATTGAACGCCTTAGAGAGCTTAGAGATATAGTTTTTAGGCCTAGAATTATTGAATGCTTTAACCAGTGAAAAATAGCAGATATACAAGCTCACAGCGCGGCACCGAGTGCCGCGCTGCGAGATTGTAGATCTGCTATTTTTTGAAAAAGTCGTGAAAATAATGTGCAAATCTTTGAATATATGTATTTTCAAAGCGAACGTCTGTAACTCAAATTTTGCTTCTGGGTGGTCCCTGGAACTAAGTGTTTTGAGATGGGGGTCCGTGGCCAAATAAATATAAGTTTGGGGGTCCTTCACATGAAAAGGTTTGAGAACCACTGACATGGTAGTCTCTCAAGAACAGACTAACTGAGCTCCAGGTAAATGAAATCTTTGACGATGGCTGGCCAGATTGCTGACATAGAAACATTGTTTTTTCTAAAAAACCTTAGAAGGATTCAAAAGACACTTATAGAATCGGGTCAAAATTCTAATTTTCACGATTTTCAAAAAATAGCAGATCTACAAGCTCGCAGCGCGGCACATATCTGCTATTTTTCAATAGTTAAATAATGATACACAATAATGTGTACCCGTTCTAAATGGGTTTAATGAGTGCCCAAGTAATCAACGGGACAGAATCGAGTCAGCCGAGGTAATGGGGTCTTCGTGTCAAAGTGTTCCAATCTCCGTCGAGGTAATAGGGTCTTGGGGTCAAAGTGTCTCCTAAGTATCGATATCACTGTTTCCCTACTGGGTTGGACTATTTATTCCATTGTCCACTTGGCTATTTGTATTGGCGAATCAGTGTCCACCATATTGCGACAGACCATCAGGCGTGACCTCATCATACGTCATTCATTATATTCCTCTTAAGGAAATTCCAAAATAACAAAACACTGTGTGAAGGTTTCATGAATTGTTTTTCACCTCCTTTTTATTTTTTTATCCCACAATTTTGTAACCCATTTTTCACTCAGTGCCAATTGCCTAAGCTGTAAAACTGGGCGCTACTCTAGCTCCGCCAACCTGTGGAGAGCCCCGAACTGAGCTCATGCATCCTTCAATGCATTTTTGCTAGGGCTAGGATGCGATTAAAAAAATTAATCGAATGAATTACAGGCTTTGTAATTAATTAATCGCAATGAATCGCAGTCAATTCAGTCTAACCAGAAAAGAAGAGGATAAATCCTAATCCCCACCGGGCCATAAAAAAATAAAGTACCAGAACAGGAAGTGATATCAAAGGCAGAGGCATGTGGCGTCCCTCCCCCATCCCCTCCCAGCCAAATTGAATCCTATTTTGTCAGCGCGTCTATATATTTATAATATATATACCGTTCCAGCCACTGCAGGATTCTGGACCAACATTGACTATATCGTCGTTGTTGGCTGGAAACCTCGTATCTCCAAGTTTCAAATGTGTACGTTCTTCCCAAAGTAAAGCCCTGCTTCATCATACAAGGCTGTCGCACAAAAGTAGTGAAAACAGCAGATCTACAAGCACACAACGCCTCGCGATGCGAGGCGTTGTGTGCTTGTAGATCGGCTGTTTTTACTAGTTTAAATCATTTTTAAAATGATAAATGCAAAACGAACGGTTTTGGACGTACAAGGTTTTCACCCAACAACAACGATATTCTCTCTCTCTCCCCCCCTGTCCCACAGGAGCCTACCCTCGGCTGTCTCTGAGCTTCAAGCTGAAGAGAAACATCGGCTACTTCATCCTGCAGACCTACATGCCATCCATCCTGATCACCATCCTCTCCTGGGTCTCCTTCTGGATCAACTACGACGCCTCTGCGGCCCGAGTGGCCCTAGGTAACGACCAAGTCCGTTAGTCAGCCAGTCAGTTTAGCTGTCCGCCTTTCTGTCCCATGCTTAGGGGCATTTCCTTGGGGCATTTTCCTTCGGGGGGGCATTTCCTTAGGGCATTTCCACAATAAGGAAAAACCAGAAAGATATTCTACCTATAAGAGTGGATTCCGCCAATGCATTTCAATGGGAATGGCGTGGATTTGTGGTCTTGCGCAGCTTTCAGTGAGCCGCGCAGAGTCGCAGACCTTGCGTTTATGCATAAAGCACTGTGTTTCCCCTCTGTCCAATCGGGTCAGGGCCGCCACAAACCATGTTGGTGCCTGACCCACAACTGGCTGTTGGGTGCTCCCCCCAACCCC
Organism: Nannobrachium achirus; assembly: GCF_963921795.1. NCBI lineage: Eukaryota > Metazoa > Chordata > Actinopteri > Myctophiformes > Myctophidae > Nannobrachium > Nannobrachium achirus. Next base: position 11,251,917 of record NC_137831.1, on the reverse strand, counting down.
GTGATGTGTGAAATGTCTGCGAAATTCGTGGGGTTTCCTGAGTTTTGCATGCTATAACAGCAGCCATGATCACATCATATAACAAATATCTAACAGCACCGCACCATAACTGCACTGCCATGTTGATATTCCATAACTTTGTTGGGCTGGGCAGGGATAAGTTCATTCATAAGTTGATTCTTACTTGCAATGTATCAGATCAGATCAGTCTATGACCGTTGGATCTCCACTGGGTGAGTGTCTCTGTCTGTCTGTCTGTCTGTGAGAGAGTACAGACTCAAGAGTGAGTCGCGGACTGCGCTGCGGCCCCGCCCCCCAGGTCAAATGGATCAGCTTGGCTCTTCTTTTTTCTTTTCTCTCTCATTTTATGGTGCCCTTTGGCAGCGTGATGAATGAGGCACAGCGCATCATAGTAGCGGCGGCCCTGAATCGGGTGATTCGAAGGCGGGCCGTCCCAATACTCAGGAAGAGACAAATTGGTTGTCATTGGTTATAGGGAGAATCCTCTGGCTGCGAAAAACTGTCGGCTGAGCACAAAAAGAGTTTATCAACCGCCAGCCATACTTTGGTGTGACCGTAACCTAAGGCTATCCAGTAGGTAAGCCTTGCCAAGCCCAGAGGCCCATAGGGCCTATATCTCTGTTTCTGTAGCGTGAGGCAGCTTGATGTAGCCTACAAGTACTGTACACCCCCTGGACACAGGGGGCCCTGGGTTCTTTAACGAGGCGCGTCAATTGGGTATGGCAGGGCTATGCAGTTGCCATACCCTGGGTTCAGGGGGGGAAATAAAAGTTACTTTTAAATATAAATCCACGAATGTCTCTTATGTCTATCTTTGCTGGTTATTATGTTGTTAAATTACAGTAAAATAACTACAAATGCCAAATTTAACAAAATGGTCACTTTAACAAGGTATTATAATTATATTCTCCACACTTGTATTCTCCCAAACTTGACAGAATGGTATATTCCCTGGTTCTGCAAGTCAGCTGCACAGGTGCAATGCGTTATTGTTAATTAACAACTGTTCCAGGCTGCCATATTCAGCTCAAGAAACCATAGAAACAGGGAAAAAATTAAATGTACTTCTTAAAATAAATGTATCATGCCTGTTGCTAAGGTATGGCAACATGACTGGTGTCTTGCACGCGCGCAAAGGCGCGCGTGCAAGACACCAGTCATGTTGCCATACCTTAGCTTTTTCTGAATTGACGCAACTGTCTTTAACTATTGAAAAATAGCAGATATACAAGCTTGCAGCACAGCACCGAATGCCGCGCTGTGAGCTTGTAGATCTGCTATTTTTGAAAAATCGTGAAAATCTTTGCAAGTCTTTGAATATTTCAAATCCTTCTAAGGTTTTTTTGAAAAACCTAGGTTTCTATGTCAGTGGTGCTCAAACCTTTTCATGTGAAGGACCCCCAAATGATATGTATTTGGCCACGGACCCCCATCTCAAAACATTTAGTTCCAGGGACCCCCCCCCCCCCCAGAAGCAAAATTTGAGTTACAAATGTTTGCTTAAAAAAGACATAGCCTATTCAAAGATTTGCATTCATTTTCATGACTTTTCAAAAATAGCAGATCTACAAGCTCGCAGCTTGCATATCTGCTATTTTTTAATAGCTAAAGTATAAAATAATTCCAGGCCCCTCCACCTTGGGCTGTTATACTGTTTCACAAATCGCATATTAGGACGTGGCCATACGAAGGTTTTCGGTTGTGAGATGTTATTTAGCTTTAATCGGTGAGAAGAAGCAAAGTGGGCTAAAGGCTGATCTCTGGGGGATCCCTGCTGTACTGCATGCAGATTGATGGCTACTGCAGAGCAGCAGAGGCAACCGCATTAGCAGCTTTGCTGCTCACTTGAGCCAAAACATGTATATAACAATAATAATAAAAATAAAAAATAATACCAAAGCATGTATGTAACTAATTCTTTTGGACATTGAAAATATATATTTAAGAATATATATTTTATATGTATATTTGGTGACTCAAAATTAATTAATAGTAGTAAATGTCACACGCACACACACACACTTAGTTGACTGGGGTTCCCCAGGGCTCTGCAATAGGGCCATTGCGACGACTTGTGACCTCGCAGAGTTGAAGCTATTTCTCTAGTTTTTGGAAGCAGGGGGGGGGGGGAAGCTCCAATCTCCAGGAATTCAAGGCGTCATGGAATGTATAATTGATATAAAATAAGTTGTTGTATGGGTTAACTACTCCTTTAAGGTCTCTTTATATTCAATGCAGCCTTTAGTGACATGTTAATGCCTTGCAACATGTTAAGTCCCAAATAGAGAGATTAGACATGTCAAAGAGTCCCCAGCACTCTGAGGTGTATATAATCTCTCACTTAGCCACTTAAACCCCTATATTCATTAACTGGTGTCCCACAGGGATTTACTCGGCCCTGCTAAGTTTATTCCTCTCAACAGAACGCCGAGAGCTGTGTTTTCGTCCATGCCTTACCCCATATCCCTAAACTTCTTTGCCTTTTTTTTTACTGTTTTGAAAAACATTTTAAAATACCTCAAATAGCCAATCTACATCGAAATGTTGTGAGCTTGTAGATCAGCTATTTGAACTATTTAAAAATGTTTTCAAAATAGTAAAAAAAAAAAGGCAAAGAACTTTAGGGATAAGGGGTAAGGCATGGATGAAAATATGGCCCCAAATGTCTTTGTCAAAAATAGGCGATCTACAAGCTCATCCTTTCATCGCAACGTGATGTGAGCTTGTAGATCATCTATTTTCACTCAATCTTGGCCCTATTTACCAGAATAGGGACGCTAAGGTTAATTTGTCTCACTGCGCTAGCCATCTCCAGCCAAGATGACACGGCTACAGTAACTTGACATTTGTTTCCTCGGAGACAAAACTCAGTCCAAATGCAAATCTCAAAAATAGCAACTGCCTTGGTGTCCTGGCACAAGTGATACCTTTCTGTCAGTGGTGTAATGTAACTAAGTACATTTACAATTTTAAGGTGTTTGTACTTCCAATTTCCAATACTTTTACGTCTACTCCATTACATCTACATCTACATTACATGTAGTTACTAGTTACTTTGCAGATATAAGTACTATTATAATACTATTAAAAACATACATTTACCACATTTATTTCTACATTGCAGTATTGATACTTTTACTTACCGTAATTGCTGGACTATAAGCCGCACCTGAATATAAGCCGCACAAGCTAAATTTAGAACAAAAAACAAATGTTTACATATATAAGACGCACCTGACTATAAGCCGCAGGTGTCCTTCCTGCTTCCCGATAGAGCTCCCCTGGAGGCCATTAGCTGTACAAATCTATATAAATCCTTGTTAAAGACCATTGTAAAACTAACTAACTGGCCGTTTGCTGTAAAAATCTCCATATAAGCCGCACCGTTGTATAAGCCGCAGGGTTCAAAACATGGGAAAAAGCCGCGGCTTATAGTCCGGCAATTACGGGTAAGTAAAAAACTTGAGTACTTTTTCCACTACAGCCTTTCTGTAGCCTACTGTGCATTTTGCAAAATGACAAGCTCATGGTCGCACGTTGCATATCAAACTAGTCATTGCTAAGGACATGATGATACATTCGGACAATGATGGATTCCTCCGGCCAAGGGAAACTGAATTTATGATTGCTCAGAGCGGGGTGTAATAAATTACAATTATTTATCACCTGGGAGAGGGGTTTATACTATATATTGATTTCCGAGATCACACAGCACACCAAATCACTTATGGCCTGCTAGCACTGTAAAAGAGAGGCACAATGCATATTAAAACGTCAGGATAAGTTCAGTATGCATTTGTTTGCAAAAGATATTTTTGACATGACTTATTATTTTAAACTAAGCGTCTAGTCGGCGACCTGGCCAACTCGGGAACTATGTAAATAGGGAATGAATGCCCCGCCCTTTAATGCAAATCCCATTATACTGTTGTCATAGGACCCGTTTTGACCATCTGTGTCCATTTATGCCCATATATGGAGATATCTGTATCTGTCTGTCTGTCGGCGTCCATTTTATGTCCATATATGGAGATCACTGCAGATATAGTTCTGGGTCCATTTTATGCCCATATATGCCCATATATGGAGTTATCTGTCTATCTGCGTCCATTTTATGCCCATATATGGAGATCTCTGTATCTGTCTGTCTGTGTCCCTTTTATCCCCATTATGGAGATCTCTGTATCTGTCTGTGCCTCCGACTGTGTTGCAGACACATGTGCTGGTTCCCCCTTTAATGCAAACCCCATTATACCTGTTGTCATAGGACCCGTTTTGACCATCTGTTTGCCTGTGTCCATTTATGCCCATATATGGAGTATCTGTCTGTGCCTCCGACTGTGTTGCAGACACAGTGCCGGTTCCCCCTTTAATGCAAACCCCATTATACCTGTTGTCATAGGACCCGTTTTGACCATCTGTTTGCCTGTGTCCATTTATGCCCATATATGGAGATATCTGTATCTGTCTGTCTGCGTCCACTTTATGCCCATATATGGAGATCTTTGACCATCTGTTTGCCTGTGTCCATTTATGTCCATATATGGAGATATATGTATCTGTCTGTCTGCATCCATTTTATGCCCATATATGGAGATCTATGCAGACACAGTGCCAGTTCCGGAAAATGCTGATGTCAGACATCAGAATCCGAACCTGGGGTTTGCATTAAAGGGGGAACCGGCACTGTGTCTGCAACACAGTCGGAGGCACAGACAGATACAGAGATCTCCATAATGGGAATAAAGGGACACAGACAAACAGGTGGAGGAGGAGACAAACTTAATGCAAACCCCATTATACCTGTTGTCATAGGACCCGTTTTGACCATCTGTTTGCCTGTGTCCATTTATGCCCATATATGGAGATATCTGTATCTGTCTGTCTGCGTCCACTTTATGCCCATATATGGAGATCTTTCACCATCTGTTTGCCTGTGTCCATTTATGCCCATATATGGAGATATCTGTATCTGTCTGTCTGCATCCATTTTATGCCCATATATGGAGATCTATGCAGACACAGTGTCAGTTCCGGAAAATCCTGATGTCAGACATCAGAATCCGAACCTTTCGTGCTGGTTACAGAAAATCGTGTATCGGGTCGGGTCGAGGCCGAGCACTGCACTACCTGCTGTGGTGGGGAACGCGTGTGCCGAATTTGAAATAGGGAATGAATGCCCCACCCTTTAATGCAAACCCCATGAATGCCCCACCCTTTAATGCAAACCCCAATATACCTGTTGTCATAGGACCCGTTTTGACCATCTGTTTGCCTTTGTCCACTTATGCCCATATATGAAGATCTCTGGACACACAGTACCGGTTGCGGAAAACTCTGATGTCAGACATCAGCTCCGCATACAGGCATTCATTTTATTCCCATATATGGAGAACGCGCGTGCCGGTGGGACGAACGGTTCTCGAGATATGCGGATTACATACATACACACTCACAGAGATTTTTTGTTGACTCATGTGGCGTACGTGATGTCAGAGCCTTTTATGAGGTGATGTCACAAATCTCACAATGAGTCAGCGCTTGCACCGATTTCCGCCCCTGTATCTGCCCATATGCCCATATATGGAGATCTCTGTATCAGTCTGTGTCCCTTTTATGCCTATATACGGAGATATCTGTCTATATATGCCCATATACTGTATGGAGATCTCTGTATCTGCCCATATGCCCATATATGGAGTTCTCAGTCTTATGCCCATATACGGAGATATCTGTCGGTTCGAGGCAAGGCCCGGCACTGCAGTGATGTCACAATGAGTCAGCGCTTGCGCCCGGCACTGCAGTGATGTCACAATGACCGATTTTGCGCCGATTTCCTCCGGAACAGCCTGATGTCAACAATCAGCCCCGCATAAGGAGATTCCGAACGTTTCGCGCCGGTTAGGGAAAACCGCGCGTCGGGTCGGGTTGAGGCCCGGCACTGCACTCCGTGCCGCGGCGGGGAGCGCGCGTGCCGAATCTGAAGCCGGTGGGACGAACGGTTCTCGAGATACGCGGATTACAAACACACACGCAGAGACTTCTCGCATTTATAGATAGATTAAACTGATGTTGTTTTTCTTCTCGACAGATAATCAAGGGCAGCAGTTAAGCTTAGGCGGGGTGGGTTTAATTTAAAGGTTTCTGATGGCATGATAAAGACGATGCCTAATAATCATCATAATCATGATTGATTATCATAGAAATTATTGCTTATATATCATTACATTTCTGGGTTTTACTGCAGGGTCAGTGTTGTTACAGATAGATCTGGTGCGTTTAACCCATTAAGACCTGGAAGCAGACTTGGAAGCAGATATACAAGCTCACAGAGAGCTTGTAGATCTGTTCAAGTCTTATATTTTTGACACGATTCTATAAATGTCTTCTAAATCCTTCTTCTAAATCAGTGGTTCTCAAACTGGTGGTTCTCTTTTTCGTGTCAAGGACCCCCCCAAATTACATGTATTTGGCCACGGACCCCCCCATCTCAAAATATGTTGTTCCAGGGACCCCCCAGAAGCAAATATTTGACTTACAAATGTTTGCTTTTAAAAATATATATTCATTTAAAAAAAATAGCAGATCCGAGTGCCACGCTGCGATTTCTTTTAATAGTTAAAGCATAAAATAATGGTTAAAGTGGTTCGTTTCTTGATGACTTAAGAGATTTGTCTTCTTGCCGTTGTACAGTAGTTGTGGCGAAGAAAAAACAGGGCCTCGGGGTATAGCAGAACAAAAACTTTTTTGGGGGGGTGCTAAATATTGCACAGTTTCACGGAACCTCTTTTATCAAACATAAGCTGGAAGCAGGCCTTTAAACGGGTGGCCTCCAAAGATGTCCCGCGAGGGCCTCGAGCGAGTGCAGGTTCCTCGTTCCCATCAAACACTGCAGCAGCTGATTTCACTAATTAACACACCTTCAACGAGAGAGAGAGGGGACTAATTAGTCAAATCAGCTGGTGTAGTGTTTTGTTTGGCCCAAACGGAAACGTGCCTCCATTATTTATGGCTCCCCGTGAATAATTGGACGGCAGGGCAATAAATCAAGCGATCCTCATGCTTTAGTTTATATGAAAATATATATAGCCTATATTTTAACACATTTTAAATAGTAAGAACATTCTGCCAGCTGCTATTTTGTCCCCTTATTAGTGACTAACTCTCTAAAACATTTCAGATGACTAAAATGTGACTAATGATGACTATGACTAACACTAAATCATAAATTTGCTGTCAGAATCAACACTGGTTCTCAACCCTTTCTGGATCAGGGCCCGAGAGCATTCACATCCAACCCATCTGACCACTTAACTCTTTTACTGCCACAGAATTGAACAAAAAGCTCCATCCACTGCCAGAATTGTCGCTCATCTTTGAAGGCCTACTGGAGAAATTTGGTTTCGACTATAAAGACAACAATTATATGGCAACGTAGAATAGAATGTCTACTTTGCAACAGAAAAAGATTTCGAGCTTTTATCTTGTTCTGTTCATTAGCTAGAAGCTGCAGAATGTGGCCTAAAAACAGCTCTTTGAGAACATAAAGCTGAGAAAAATGCATTTTTGTGAAGAATACATTTTCAGGCAGAAATCTCTCTTTAGCCTTTTATTGTTGGCTTCAGTAACATCACACCTATGATCAGTGGTTGTTTACAAACAAATTCAAAAAAATAAAAACAAGAAAAAGTGTCTTTTTACACACTTTTAGTGTGTAAGAGAAGTAAGAGCAGTAGTAAGAGCAGTGCAGAACATTGACACAGTGACATGAGCTTCAGCCTGAATCCTGCTTCAGCTTTCAGGGTTCTCTTTATCTCACTGTGACACTACATGTCTACAGAGTGTATATGTGTGTGTGCGTGCGTGCGTGCGTGCGTGCGTGCGTGTGTGTCATTCAGCCTGCACAGGGCCTGGGGCTCCATTCTGTTTCACTCCAGCCAGGCTCCTCCGGAAGGGCTCCACCGGGTCTGCTGAACTCGTACACGAGCCCATGGTCGATCTGTAAATTATACAAATACATAATTACTATAAAATACATGAAAAATAGTACACCTTCAAGCTCACAACGCGTCACAGCAGAATGCGTGACGCCCTCTCTCTCACACACACACACACACACACACACACACACACACACACACACACACACACACACACATCCTTGTGTGACTCGTACACGAGCCCATGGTCGATCTGTAAATTATACAAATACATAATTACTATAAAATACATGAAAAATAGTACACCTTCAAGCTCACAACGCGTCACAGCAGAATGCGTGGAGGTTGGGGGCCTACTATTTTCATCAAAAGGCCGTTTTAGAAATGTCAACCCCTGCCTCTCTAACATTCTATGCACTTCCTGCTTACCACACAAATATATATATATATATATATATATATATATATATATATATAGTAATTATGTAAAAACAGCATTCATGGTCTGGAGAGGGCACTTTTTACAGATGGATAAAAGGGCAGGGGCTCAAGCCCCCTTTGATGTCTATGTGAGCATGTGCATGGTGCTAAGTCTGATTTACAGAAAAAAGTTTGTTTTTTCTTTACCTATCCTTGTCCTTGGACGACCACGATGTGGAAATGAAGAAGTAGGCTCATCATCATCGTCGACTCATCATCTAAAATCATAGCCAGGAAAATATCAAATAGTTTATATCTAAACAAATCAATTTACAATTTTGACATTTAGCAAATGACTTACAATAAGTTCATATATAACATAAAATGCAGTTATAGTAAATAGTTACCATGCATTTACTGTCACAGTGAAATTCCCTTTATACCCTGTATACCTATATAAAATGTCACAATGCAACATAGCTCTGTTTACACAAAGCTGTACTCCCTCCAACTATGTTCCCCATTTTCAACAGTTTTTATTTGTAACACTTGCTTTGGCAATGTAAACGTATGTTTTCTCATGCCAATAAAGCTCCTTTGAATTGAACTGAAAAGCTACATCATCAGCTACTGATGATGATGATGATGATGACGATAAAAAGAAACCTCTCCCTCTCTCTCACACACACACGCATCGTACGCACGCACACACAAACTAAGCCAATAAATCCTAAATTCCCATCAAATAATCTTAGTAGGCTGTGCAGTGCACGTACACTACACGCGGTACGTGCACGCGCGTGATAGGAACTCCACGTGTGTCCTGAGTAGCGACAAAAACAAACAAAGCACGTGGATCCTAACTGCTTGGATCAAGTTACTGATCCGGTCCGGATACGGAAACATTTCTTGCATGTATGTGTACGTGTAAATAGCCGGATGCAGTAGGCGGGCTCTAGACCGGATCCCAATGTCGGAGTGGCAACACGTCGCAATGGAAAACCGTTACCCACTGACCATCCCCCCATCCCAGGCTTCCAGTTCCACACGGATGCTCTGTTATCACACAGTATACAACTATATACAGTATACAACTATACAATACATACATGCACTGGATTGGAAGTCTTACTTTGGACAGTAGAATCGTGGCCTCTGTTCTCCGAGGGGTCTCTACGCGGAAGCCATTCTTCATTGGCCAAATCGCCCAGTTTGTCCGTCTTTTCGCGGCGGTACATGGGTCTCTGCTGCTGCGGCGATGTGAGCCCCCGGGCGGGGGGATCCATCCTACACGGGGGTCGAGCTCCGTCGGGATCGGTTTCCACAATATCACGAGGCTCTTGATCCATTTTTGGACCCCGGTTCTTCGCGACTGGCACCATCTTAGTCTGGGATCGCTTCCAATTTCGGGCTTTTGATCCGGTCGGGAGCGGATGACGTCCTACGTTCTTCAATCTTTTTATCTTCAATAACAATGGCTACAGTGATCTTTTTCTCTTCTTCATCATCATTATCATCATCATCATCGTCATCATCACGACCACCACCACCATGGGCGCTGGTCCTGGGTCACCAACACGGGTAGGTTGTGTAATCCTAATTCTAACAAAGTTTATTTCTATCGGTCAGGGGGGGTTGGGTCGCACTTCGGCGGAATGATACCAGCAAGTTGAGGCTGAGTTGGCCTAATACATCTCAATATTCTAGGGCGCTCTACAGACGGACAGCGGTTGCCGCCGGGGCTCCCGCTTGGATCTGCGAGGACCGCGCCGCGGTGATACACAAACACACTCGCTCTTTGAGTAAACGCTGCGCGGTATTTCACAAAGATGAACACAATCCATCTCTCACCGCCCGCGTACGCATGCACAAACGAGCACGCTCGCGGGGATTTTCACGGGACTGCGCCCGCTCGCCTCGCCGCCTCTAAACTTCGCTGCGCGGACGAAATAGCCGCCCGCCTCTCATTGAAAATGAATTACTAGCAGGCGGTGACCGCGTACCGTGTGCAATCCCCTTAGTACTGCTAAATACTACTACCTACTACAATTACTATACTACTAATACTATAAAACAACTGATTTCCGACAAAATGATCGCTTTTACCAACGTTTCTCTCTCTCTTTCTCTACTAACAGCCCGATGCATAAAACAATATAGTCCCTCAATGCTGCTAGCAGCTAGCAGTGGCGTCAGTTCAGAACAAGCTAAGGTATGGCAACATGACTGGTGTCTGGTGAAGACACCAGTCATGTTGCCATACCTTAGCAACAGGCACGATGAAAAGTACATTTTTATTATTTCCCCCTGTCAAGGTATGGCAGCTGCATACCCCTGCCATACCCAATTGACGCCCCTGGCAGCTAGTCGCTCTGGGCAGGCGGAGCCAGGACAGTCTGTTTACTTTTTTTTTTATGAAAGGTTTCCGGCTGTCCTCAAAATGACACAGACGACCAATTATGCATTCAAAAGTTGCGCAAGGACGACTTTTATCATAATCCATAAAAAACATCAAACGAACGAACGGGCGTATTGGCACAGACGTCCCTGGAGGATTGGGGCGAACAGGAACGTTCAAAGCAGTATAAGAGTTAACCCTTAACCTCCTTTTTCAAGAATGTTTAAAAACTGGCAGACGTACACAAGATCACAGAGCTGTTACGACTGGTGTGAGTTTGACCCACATGCACAGCAAGGAGGAGGCAGAGGAAGGTTAAAGCCCACCCGGGTGTGTTTATTAACTTAGGAGCACAGAGTTAATAGCATGAGGGGGGCAAAAGGGGGTAACGGGCGCCGCTCCGACTCGGTCCGGGGTCTTGAGAAACTGGAAGGAGAGGAGGAGCACGGTCAGCAATAGATACACCAGAATTAAAGGGCAATGCCACTAATTAGAGAGAACAGTCTAAAGCTCTGCTAAACTGAGAAAGCTAGTCTGCAAGTTGTATTTTACCAAACGAGTGGAAAGGTGAAGATTTGACACCGAGCTGTGTGCTGGCCAGGTACTTGTAGAGTCAGGGGGTGATTGCAGACTCGGCCCAGGTGTGGAGATGGGCAACGGGAGACAGGTGTGAACTGTAAAGACCTCTGGGACTCAGAGGTTTGGCGTGCTTTGGCTCCCTCTCTTGGCCAAGCACGCTGTGGAGATGGAATCGTAACAAGAGCATCACGAAGTGATGCACCGTGAGCTTGTGTATCTGCTATTTTCGAATAGCCAACGCCAAAATCTAGAATGACACAGATGATTTCCCGTCCAGATTTTAACCGATTTAGGTCCGGAACGGCCGAGTGCCACGCTGCGAGCTTGTAAATCTGCTATTTTTTTAAAAAATCATGAAAATGTATGCAAATCTTTGAACATTTTTAGTAGCGCTCAAGATGGGGGTCCGCGGTCAAATACATATCATTCTAGGGGTCCTTGACATTAAAATGTTTGAGCACCACTATATTTTATATAGGCCTATATTTCTTCACTTTCTTTCCTTATTTTCTTTAAAGAAAACCATTAGGTTTTAGAAGACATTTATAGAAGGTCTTAATGGGTTAATGGGTTGATAAAATGATCGATCAATTGAACAATCAATTGTGTTTCAGGATGGATCAATGGAACTGCGTAATCAATGGAATCCTATTCTTTAAGCTCCTGTTCATCAGCACCAGAATGGAAACGTTTTATTCCAGGGTTTTAGAGAAATAGATTGTCTGAGAATCACTGATCTACGGTGGCACAGGACGATGCCCGGCTTCGTTTGTCTCGGCGCTCGGCGCTGATCCCTTCAGCGTCTTTGTCGCAGGGCCGCTGGATGACCTTTTGTACGCATCAGATGACCTTAACGCATCGTTGATCAATTACCTGACCGCGACATTCATCATCTCCTTTCGCCTCCCCACGCCTCCTCACATCTCCCCTTCATCATCCACCTCCACACACATACACCGCCCAGAGTTAAAGGTCTCAAGACATGCTGTTTTTACGAAACATCAAAGTATTTTTTCCTGGTGTATTAAAAAGGTTTTAACTGAAAAATCCACTCCAGTGAGCCATGGCAGGGTTTTTTGCCTGCGGGCCTTGTCAATCATCGCCTCTGAATTAAATATTCACGGCCCGCCCACTCAGCAAATTTCTCAGCAACTTCCTGGTGCTGACGTGAGTTTTGAAGGGGAAACTAACACAGAAATCGCTGGACTTAAAGCCAACAAATTATTATTTTGAACGGTAAAGTAAATTATAATGCTTTGTGCCTTTTACTACTATCTTGTGTTCTTGATCATGCTAGCCGTATTTTATACTTTACTATTCGGAAATTGCATTACATTTGCGATTTCTGTGTTAACTCTATGGGCTTTTAGCGGGGGTTTACCCTTCAAAACGTGACTTCAGCACCAGGAAGTTGTTGAGTGGGCGGGGCGTGAATACAGGGCTAATTGAACAGGACCTCATGTAAACATGACGGATTTAGCCATAAGCTAATTTCCGTAGTCCCACATGTAAAAACATCACAACAACAATATTAGAAAAACACACAATAAACAACTGCCTACAAATACATAAAAAAACAATACCATAACTAATTTAAACCTATAACTAACAACCTAAATACCTACTGTAAAGTCTAATACTAAAGAACCAAAGAATTGTGATGAAAAAAAAAAACAACGTTCAAGCCAATTTAAAAGCTCACATTCTGCGACGCATTGTGCGCGCATTGTGTGCGCATCTGCACTTGACAAGGCATCTGAATGGATTAGAAGTATTGGACACAAGTACAAACACCTCAATGTTGTATTTAAGTACAGTACTTGAGTAAATATACTTAGTTACTTCACACCACTGGCATCGGTACAGTATAGGTACGCGCCGTACGGCTGAAGGGCAAGACCACAGCCATGGCACGTGGGCTGTAACGTATCCGTGGCTGTTTTCCTTCGGGAAGAGTAGAGTTAAGGCATGCTGGCTGCAATATCCGGTCATTACCCCGTACGTGTGTGTGTGTGTGTGTGTGTGTGTGTGTGTGTGTGTGTGTGTGTGTGTGTGTGTGTGTGTGTGTGTGTGTGTGTGTGTGTGTGTGTGTGAAGGCCTTGCTAGCTGCAAATATCCGGCCTGCAATGCTTCACAGACGACTGGAGGACCATTCACTACCCCTGATGGATCATTACAAGCTTTCAGCAGCTACCAAGATGGGGAATTGTGTGTTCACTTGTGCTTGTGTGCGCATGCGTGTGACGTGTGTGCGTGTGTTTGTTTGTGTGTGTGTGTGTGTGTGTGTGCGTGCGTGCGTGTGTGTGTGTACTTGCCTTTAAGAGCAATCTAATGATCAGTGGGAAATCAATTCAAGCAAGGCAGAGGGCACACAATTGAATTGTTTGAAGGAGAACCTGATTTTCCAGAGAAAGTCTGAGGCGCTGCAAAGTTACGTTGGCTCTTAATCGCGTTAAAACACATTCTCGCCAGCTGCACCCGCTGCTCATAATCACGTTACACAAACTGTGAAGGTGTATGAATGTAATATAATTGGCCTGTTTGTGTTAGTGCAACAGAAGTCCCCAAAGCCAACTATTCCACAATCTAACAATGCCATAGTCTGTGTAACTACGCCGCCTACACCGCCTCCAATGGAAGCTGTCAACCTTTTCGTCATCTTAGTTCACACGCAAAAATATGTTTTCTTAATATCTTAAATCTGAGCGCATGAAAACCTCCATCTCATGTCCGTCCGCGACCACAGTTTTCCCGGTGAACCTAAGCGCAACGGTGGGGGCTGATGGGCAAGGAGGGTCGCGAGTTTATGAGAAACAACTAAAACGAGACCTTAAAACCTGGCAAAAACAGTTGCGTGCAGTAGCGCAAGATGATGATAAAGGAAATCATTAAATGGAAAACATTCAATTAACTTCTGAAAAGCCTACTAGGCCTTAAAACCTGGTGAAAACATGTGCGTGCATTAGCGCAAGATTAGATGAGGATAAAGGAAATCATTAAATGGAAAACATTAAATTAACTTCTGAAAAGGCTTCTACACTAGCCTACTAGTAAAACTAGTGGAACCGCGATCTTGCCACGCGTGAATAATTGTGGTTGTAAACAATAACACAGACAATATAAATCCTTATTAGTCTAGTGGGAAGAAGGGGTCATCATCATGGCCCCAAATAACTTTTAAAAATCTTGCAATTGGCGACGAGTCTCTTACGAAATCGGCAAGAGTGCCTCTCAATACATAATGCTAACCTCTCCATCGGCGATAGTCAGTGGTGTGTTACTGTGTTCTAGAATTCCCCACACTCCTGCGCCCCCACCGTTACGCTCAGGTTCACCGGGAAAACTGCAGTCGCTGTCCGTCCGTCAGTGAGTGAGTGAGTCTGTCTGTCATGCTGGTGAAGGCAGCAAGGTCTGTGCCGCTTCGTCTTTTTGCGACTGTAGGTCGCAGTTTACCGTCAGAACCGGCACCGCTTGTCCGTATTCGCCCGTACGGGTAACGCCTGACACTGTGGTTCCCCTGACACATAACTTGTGACATCACAGGTGACAGATACTCAGAGCAGGGATCTTCATATATGGGCATAAACAGGTGACATCACAGTGGTATGGCTGGTTCAGACAGGGATCTCCATGTATGGGCATGAAAGGGATTGTATGTTGTGATGTCATGGGAACCACTCTATGCCCACATATGGAGATACCTGATGTCATCAATATTAAGCCCATATCTAACAGGACCTCATATGGGAATGCCCATTTACTGTATGGAGGAAGGCAGCCCATATCTGTATGGCCGGTACAGACAGGGCTCTCCATGTATGGGCATACAAGGAATTGCATCTAACTCAGAGCAGGGATCTCCATATATGGATTGCATCTATGATGTCAGATGTGATAGACGTCATAGGATTTTCACATATCGAATAACCGAGCAAGCATGTTTGGAGTCCCTCCCTAACGTTTTAGTCTAGTTTTTATTTGTTGACAAAATTGTCAATATGTTTAGTCTATCTGAATCACTGCTTGCGCTAAAACCCAGAGAGCTGCTAGCCTGACAGGGCTTTCTGGCAGTGATAGATGATACAAACTTGTGGCACAGGGATCGCACGCCGGCACTCTGATGACGCTCTGCTCTGAACCGTGCCACTTTGGCACCATTACTGTTGCCTAGTCTGGGATCACTTAACTTTACGGGGTTTGATCCGGTCGGGAGCGGAAACCACTTTACATCATGTTGTAGTCCTAGACGGACTAAAATCCTAGACGGACTAAAATATTCCCCTGCACCCAAGGACATACTTTTAGGGCCTACCTAATAAACACCTTGATGCGGCGTAGTTTTGCTTTCGAAAAATTCGTTTGGTACGTGCATCTTTTAGTCCAACTCGTAGCGACTGGCAAGACTACACTAGGCTTCTCGAGCATTTTAATAGTGATTGGGGAAACAAACGAGGGGAACTAAATCAAAGCGACGCCGCTTCTTCCAGTGGTTTCCGCGCTTTAGGCGGAAACCAAACGGTCTGTTGTGAACGAACACCAGGCTTTCTCTCCAGAAAGACTGGTAGGCCAGGTTACTGTTGCCACACAACACATTTTTAGCCACTCCCACTCACTGAGTTAACCAGTGCCTGTTAAAGGACTAGGTGGCTCCCCCAATGCCGATGTGCGCGCAGTGCACTCAAAGTTTTGGGTGTTTGGTTTTTGTTTCGTTTTTTGCTGATACAGCCAGATACGGGTGTCTCAGCACCTTGATTTACAGTATTACTGACAGACAGTGACTGGAGCAGCCGTGTGACTGACAGGTCACAACACACACAAAGTCATAACCACTGCAGCACAGCATCGGCACAACTTATAAGTAGAGATGTTACCGATCAATCAGCAATGGATCGGATCGGGCCGATCAAAGCGTGATCGGCGATAATCGGTGGTTTAGATCAAAAGGTAAATTCACCGATCCGATCCGATCGGTGCATCCGATCAACCAGCCGTTCAGTATGCCCACTTGAGGCCATTTTGGGGTATTGATTTCCACAGTGCTGAAGGAATAATTAGTTAATGCTATGATAATAAATACATAGTAATCCTGGTAAATAACTATAAGGCAAATATATAAATGAATTCATGAGTGAATTAATTAATTAAAGTTAAAACATTAACATTTAGAAAATATAAATAATATATAAATAATAACTTGATCGGATCGGTGATTGATCGGTATCGGGTGATCAAACTTTTGTGATCGGTGCTCGGTGATCGGTTCCAAAAAACCTGATCGGACCATCCCTACTTATAAGGAAAGACTATGAGGGGGCCTGTGGGCCACTGGTGGATTGCATAATGCAATTTGCAACTTGCATTCAACTGCATGTGGCACGTTATCAAATTATTCTGTTGTGTCTTGTGTGAGATCTTTGATTTATTGCATATTAAAATAATAATGCTAGTTTTGGATAGGGCATACATGACATAATATAAAAGATGTGGCCCCCTTAGTGGTTGTGGCCCTAAGCGACCGCTGTATTTTTACTTTACCGGAGTGCTCCCATATTTCAGTACTTCTACTTCTACTTCACTACATTTCAGAGGCAAATATTGTACGTTTACTCCACAACAATTATTTGAACACTTTAGTTACTAGTTAGTTTGTAGATTTGGATTTTTTTTTTTTTTACAATATCACATTAACCACTTCAGCCCTATTGTAGCCTACTGTATATACATTTCTGACAAATAGCCGATCTACAAGCTCACAATGCGTCACATCAAAATAGCCGTGCTCACAATGCTATGCAATGCGAAGCATTGTGAGCTTTTAGAGCTTTTAGATCTGCAAAATCTCAAAGGATTTTTTTAAACATTTGAAAACTTCAAATGGGACATTCTGCATAATGATTACTTTCTACTTTTGGTACTTTGAGTACATTTTTATACCAATACATTTGTACTTTTACTCAAGTAAATTAAGACTTTTTTTTTTCCTGCATTGCAGTATTGCTTAAGTAAAACATTTAATGATCCGTCGGTTTATGGTCGCTGGCAGTTTTTTAGTGCTTTGCCTTTTGTTGGGACAATTTAGGTAGAATGGGTTTTAAGGAACACCAGGTGGGAGAGGGGGGGAGGCGGGACGATGAGAGAGAGAGAGAGGGAGAGGCAGCTTGTGCAGTGGGAGCAGGAGCGAAATGATGGATAGAGGGAGCAAAGACATTAAAAGAGAGAGAGAGAGAGAGAGAGAGAGAGAGAGAGAGAGAGGAGGGGAGGCAGGGGAGGTATGAGGCCGCAATGGGATGAAACTAAGGCACGGATGGATGCTGGATGGATGGACAGGGGCGTCACAAGGAGGAAGGTGGGACTGAGTTACCAGGGCCCAAGGTGGAGGGGCCCTAGTAACTTTAGCTATTGAAAAATAGCGAGTGCCACGCTGCGAGCTTGTAGATCTGCTATTTTTGAAAAGTCGTGAAAATGTGGGCAAATCTTTGAATATATGTATTTTTTAAGTGAACATTTGTAACTCAAATTTTGCTTCTGGGGGGTCCCTGGAACTAAATATTTAGAGATGGGGGGTCCTTCACATGAAAAAGTTTGAGCATCACTGACATGGAAACATAGGTTTCTTGGCACACATTTTCACGATTTTTCAAACATAGCAGATCTACAAGCTTGCAGCGTGGCACTCGGTGCCGCGCTGTGAGCTTGTATATCTGCTATTTTTCAATAGTTAACATTCATGGGGGGCCCGCAGTGAATCCTTGTACCCAGGGCCCAGAATTTGGTGTGACGCCCCTGTGGATGGATGGATGGATGGATGGATAAACAGATAAAGAAAGAAAAACAAGGGGACCAGGGACGTGCAGACAATGTTAGAGACATTTCTAAAAGGGCCTTTTGGTGAAAATATTGAAAATAGCCAACCTCCAAGCTCTGTGATGCGTTTTGAGCTTGGAGGTTGGCTATTTTCTGTGCTTGATACCACACTGTACTTAGCATAATCAATTCAATACTGGAGATGTGGGTAACACAACATGGGTTTCTACACAGAGAGGGCAATTCGTTCAACATAAGATGCTGAATTCAGGTTCAGGAGAGTTTGGACTCTTGAATGCCGCCTTCAGGTATGGCATGGAAAGAGGGCATTTGCATTTCTTTCACCATAGTAAAAACTGCATTCATGGTCTGGAGAGGGCACTTTTTGACAGACGGATAAAAGGACAGGGGCTCAAGCCCCCTTTGATGTCTATGTGTGCACGTGCCTGCACGGGACGTGCAGGAACCAAGCTGGAAGGAAGGAGGGATAAAGAGGGAGAGAGAGAGAGAGAGAGAGAGAGAGAGAGAGAGAGAGAGAGCGACAGAGGGTGGGAGAGCAGGGCGGGCGGGCGAGAGAAGCCCCCCATAAAAACGATATTTCTCCCGAGAGAATGCAGCGGCGTGATGGGAAAAGGAGGGGGGGGGGGGTATAGGCACTGGACCCTTAGATTAAATTGTCTGGACTCAGAAGGGGGGGGAGAGAGAGAGAGAGAGAGAGAGAGAGAGAGAGAGAGAGAGAGAGGGAGAGAAAGAGGGACAGAGAGGGAGAGAGGGGGGTAGAGGGATGCTGGTGGTGTTGAAGGACAGTGAGTAATGGAGGAGAGGCTGAAAGAACAGCCATAAAATAACAGGCCCGGCCGTTAAACGACAAGAAGAAGAAAAACCCTCCGAGATCACACTGGCCAATGGGGAAGGGGGCGAGAGAGAGAGAGAGAGAGAGAGATAGAGAGAGAGAGAGAGAGAGAGAGAGAGAGAGAGACTGCACTACGTGCAGGGAATCTCATTCACACAATGTGCAGCATTTGCATGTATGAACATGTACTCTCACACCGAATGGCCACCGTTTATGCAAATGCGTGTGAGAAATGAGCATGCAGAAAGACGTGCGTGCGTGCGTGCGTGCGTGCGTGCGTGCGTGCGTGCGTATGTGTGCTTGCACACGCCAAACAATATGTGCCAATAAATCACAGTAAGAGTGAAATTGACCTCACACACACACACACACACACACACACACAATCACGTGTGTGAGTGTGCAGTTCCATTTCCTCTGCAGTAGAGGGAGGATCATGCTATAGCAGAAATATATCTGTGGCATTTATGGGAGAAGAAAGCGGGAAGCGATGGCGACACGTGCGGTTAGGGGTCAAGGTTTATACTCGTTTGCGCTCGAGCCAAGACGCGTGTTTATCGCCGGGCAAACGGGCCTGAACGGGACACGCTGTGCATCACAACCGTCGCCCGTTTGCTTTCCCTCGTTGTTTAATTCTGTCACTGTACTGTCATCTATAACAGGGGTTCCCAAACTTTTTTGTCTCAGGGCGCCCCATAAATATATTTTGAATCCGAGGCACCCCTACATTATAATTTTCACTCCCAGGACCTTATATTTATAACATATCGTTGTTGTCGGGTGGAAACCTTGTATGTCCAAAACCGTTCGTTTTGTATTTATCATCTGTAAAATTGACTAAAGTAGTGAAAACAGCAGATCTACAAGTACACAACACCTGTGTGCTTGTCACTAGTGCTTGTCACTAGTGCTCGGAGCGCGAGGCGTTGTGAGCTTGTAGATCGTCTATTTTCGGCTTAAGTTCTCAGAATATGGACGCTGGGGTTCAACTGGTTAATATAAAAAAGGTTCTATCACACACAGATTTGGAGGACCCCCTGTAGTAACTCTGAGGACCCCCTATAGGGGTCCCGGACCCCCTGTTGAAGACCCCTGTTCTAGACAACAAAATCTATAGCTGACATGCCGGCAGAGTCCTCCTGAGTGACCCGGCCTTCACGGGTCTGCATTTTCACAGTCTCAGAGGTAACTGAACGAACACTGTGGGATTCTTGGCTTTGTGGTCGTGAAGGTAAGGTTACTAGGAGCTGGAGGCTAGATACCGCCTGCACACCGCTATTCTAATTAGTTCTTTCTGCCTGGCGACCACAGGGACGGTCGTTGGGATTTTTTCCTTTTTTTTTCCTTTTTAGAAGGCAGGCCTTTGAATCTCAATGAGGGGGAGGAGGTTCTGCTGCAGATGTGCATGGCATGCAGGCATGCAGCGGTGTAAAGTAACTAAGTATATTTACTCAAGTACTTGAGGTATTTTTACTTTATTTTAAAATGTACTTCTACTCCACTACATCTCAGAAACAAATATTGTACATTTTTGAAAACTTTAGTTACCAGTTAATTTTTAGGTTTTCATTATTACAAAACATACATGAACTACTTCAGCATTCTATAGGCCCACAACAAGCTAACAATGTGTCACAGCGAGACACATTGTGAGCTTGTAGATATTGTAGATATTTTCAAAAGATTTTCATAAATTTGATACATTTCAAAACATGAGACAGTCCGCATAACGAGTTCTTTCTACTTTTGGTACTTTAACGCATTGATCGCAACCCCCGAATCCGATAAACACAAGAAAATCCCTATGTAGCTCACTGCCTGTCTTACCTTTTAACGTGGGCGCGATCGGACCCCAACCATGCATCGTGCGTATTTACGTTGTCCACAGCTTCAAAACAAACAAAACAACTGTGAAAAACTGACAATCCGTTCAGGAGCTATAGCCGTTTGTGGGGGGTCATTTAGACGAAAATGGCGTCTTCGGGGGGTGAAACGTAACAAAGTGAAAACCCCTTTGAAAGTAGAAAAGGTAAAAACGCTTTGTATCTCCCGCTTTCATCTAAATACCGTAAACGCAGCAAACCACTGAAAATGATAAGATGTGGGACGTCCTAATAGGGCTGTCACGATTAGGAATTTCTCCAGATGATTAATTCTCATCTATCTATAAATGCGACAAATCTCTGTCTGTTTGTTTGTTTGTTTGTAATCCGCGTATCTCGAGAACCGTTCGTCCCACCGGCTTCAGATTCGGCACGCGCGTTCCCCGCCGCCGCGCGGAGTGCAGTGCCAGGCCTCGACCCGACCCGACTCGCGGTTTTCCGAAACCGGCGCGAAACGTTCGGAATCTCCTTATGCGGAGCTGATTGTTGACATCAGGCTGTTCCGGAGGAAGCGCTGACTCATTGTGACATCACTTCATAAAAGGCTCTGACATCACGTACGCCACATGAGTCAACAAAAAAATCTCTGTGAATGTGTATGTATGTATGTAATCCGAGTATCTCTAAACCATTCTTCCCACGTTCTCCATATATGGGCATAAAATGAATGCCCGTATGCGGAACTGATGTCTGACATCAGAGTTTTCCGCAACCGGTACTGTGTGTGCAGAGATCTCCATATATGGGCATAAGGGGACAATGGCAAACAGATGGTCAAAACGGGTCCTATGACAACAGGTATATTGGGGTTTGCATTAAAGGGTGGGGACAAAGGCTAACAGATGGTCAAAACGGGTCCTATGACAACAGGTATATTGGGGTTTGCATTAAAGGGTGGGGCAGGCATAAAATGGACGCAAATAGACAGATATCTCCATATATGGGCATATGGGCATAAAATGGACCCAGAACTATATCTGCAGTGATCTCCATATATGGACATAAAATGGACGCCGACAGACAGACAGATACAGATATCTCCATATATGGGCATAAATGGACACAGGCAAACAGATGGTCAAAACGGGTCCTATGACAACAGGTATAATGGGGTTTGCATTAAAGGGCGGGGCATTCATTCTCTATTTACATCGTTCCCGAGTTGGCCAGGTCGCCGACTAGCCGCTGGGCCGCCCGAAGGGCGGCCCAGCTTCTAGTACAAATAATCGGCGATTGACGAATATATCGTCTTTTTTCCCCCCTTCATTTTATGCCACTATGATAAATAGCTTTGAGCTCATACTCATACTGTACCTTAATGAAGAGCAATTTAATTGCTTTTAAACATCAGTTCAGTGGTGTAAACTGTAAAGTAACTATTAAGTACATTTATTCGCTAACGTTAGCCCAAATTTATACCGTAGCTATTTGAAAATAGCCAATCTACAAGCTCACAACAACGCGTCGCGGTGCGTTGTGAAAATAGCCGATCTACAAGCTCACAGCGCGTCGCGGTGCGTTGTGAAAATAGCCGATCTACAAGCTCACAACGCGTCGCGGTGCGTTGTGAAAATAGCAGACAACTGCAAAAATAGCCAACGCTGAAAATAGCGACAGTAGCCTATAATGTTTATCATGACACGATCCAACATCTATAGCTCGTCGCCGTCTGTGTGTAATCATCATCCCCTCCATAAGCTGCAGTAAAGGCAATAAGGCATTGACTCCAGTCCTCTGTGTTGAAACGAAACGTGAAGTGAACGCCTTTTTCTGTATCGTATCATAAGGAATAAATATAGTCCCGGGATGTGTATGGTACATGTGTCTGTTCCGACCGTCTGGAACAAACTTTTTAAGCATTTTTAGTTAGCCAGCCAGTCTGCCTGTGCTGTGTGACGGCAGTGCGTTGTGTTGACTGACTGAGGAGGACCAGCATTGAGCTGGCTGCTAGGAAGTAGAACGGAACTTGGGCAGTGCGGTCATGGCGACATGCGCCACCTAGCGACCTGGCATGCAAATTACCGCGTTTAGGGACAAATTGCGTTTTCATCTAAAGACCACATAAAAAATGAAAACTAAACGGCTCTTAGCCGTTTTCCACGAAGCTCGTTTTAATGTGAAAGGGGCCTAAATCTGCTTCCGGTTGTTGGTTGCCATGGTAATAGGTCTGCGATCAAATGGGTCCGCGAAGAAACCGTTCCGAAGAGGTTTAGTTCCCCGTTTTAGTTCCGGGGTCGATAAAAAAAATATTTGAATTAAAGGCTTATTAAATTCTCGGGTTTATCAGGCCTGGCCGGGAGCTACATAGACAGGGATATTTCTGGCAGAAAATGGGTTTAAAGGAGTAGTTCACCCCCAAAATGATTTTTTTTTTTTTGGTTACTCATGCCATGGAGACTAGAGTTCAATAATATTTATATATATTTATATATATATATATACACATTCCTAAGACAAAAAATTGATTTGAGTAAATTTACCCCCATTGATTCCGGATGGTGACCCGTTTCGAAACGGGTCACCATCCGGAACGAATGGGGGTACATTTATTGTTATCAAATTTTTGTCTTAGGAATGCGACAAAAAACTAAAAATATTATTGAACTCTAGTCTCCATGGCGTGACTAATCAATAGAAAAAAAGTCATTTTGGGGGTGAACTACTCCTTTAAGTACATTTTGATACATATACTTTTGTAAATTTTGAATTCCTGAATTTTACTTGCAAGGTCACGGTCGCACAGCACTTTTATTCTTCTACCTATTAGGGCAGATCAGGGTTGTAGCCAGGATTTACCAAATGGCTAGGCCTGGCACAATGTGGGTGGGCACAGATGCAAGCTTGTACATTGGCTATTTTAAAATAGACAACATTTAAATATTTACAGGGACACAATACATTCATTTGTCATGGAAGTGTTGTCTTTCTTTGCTTCCTAGATTGCCGCGCATCGCTGCATCGCGCAACGCATCGCGAATGTTTTAGTTCTATTTGGGTGTGCACAAAAAATGAAATGGGTGGGCCTAGGCCTATCCAGGCCCACCCTTGGCTATGCCCCTGGGGCAGATTCTGCCAATGTATTTCAATGGGAATTAAGCTGTTTGTTGCCATTTGCGGATTTCTTCAAAAAAAAAAAACGAAAAAAAAAAAAAAAACACTCCATTCCCATAGAAATGCATTGGCAGAAACCGCCCTCATACAATAGTGTGACCGTGCCCTTACAGACTGAGAGTACATCTACATGCCAGTACTGATACTTATACTTAAGTAAAAAATGTGAGTACTTTTCCCACCACTGCATGGAAGAGCCTTGTGAGCGACGGTGCAAGAGATGGAAGCATGGCTGTATGAGCAATAATTGGGACTGGGGCAGACATAGACATCAAAGGGGTCTTGAGCCCCTGCCCTTTTATCCGTCTGTAAAAAGTGTCTTCTCCAGACCATGAATGCCTTTTTTACTATGGTTAAAGAAATGCAAATGTCCTCTTTCCCTGCTATACCTGAAGGCAGAATTCAAGAGAATTTGCCTTGTCCAAACTCTCCTGAGCTGGAATGCAGCATCTTATGTTGAAAGAATCCATGTCCTTACGTCACATCTCTAGTATTAACTTGATTGTGCTTAGTTTAGTGTGGTATCACACACCGAAAATAGCAGCCATCCAAGCTCACAAAGCGTCACAAAATGTGTCGCATTGTGTGCTTGGAGGTCTGCTATTTTCTACATTTTCACCAAAAGGCCCTTTTAGAAATGTCAGCCTCTGCCTCTCTATTCTCTACACGTCCCTGAGAAAAAAAACATACTACACAAGTCATTGCATTTGCCCCCAGGCAAATGCAATGACTTGTGTAGTATGTTTTTTTCTCATTTATTTTCACTCTCTTTCACTTTTTTCATTCACAGCAGTGGTGGAAAGTAACGATGTAGGCCTACTTACGTACTTTATACTTTTTTTTAGTATGTATTAGTATTTCCAATTCCCATTTTCCAATTCACTACATCTCACTGGCAAACATTGTACGTTAACTCCACAACAATATTTGAAAACTTTAGTTACCAGTTACTTTGCAGATATAAATTATCATTCTATAAAACATGGGCAAATTTGAAAATAGCCAACATACAAGCTTGTAAATCTGCTATTAATATGTGTGTAGGGTTAGGGTTAGACACACACACACACACACACACACACACACACACACACACACACACACACACACACACACACACACACACACACACACACACACACACACACACACACACACACACACACACTAGGGTAGACACACACACACACACACACACACACACACACACACACACACACACACACACACACACACACACACACACACACACAAGTCAAACATTGAGCAAACAAGGGAATGCGTTGTCAAGGGTCTGCTTTGAACCATCATTAGGAATAACCAGTGAAAGCAAAAGATGCCTGACTCCAGCAGAGATTCTAGTTTCTATAGCAACAGCAAAGACTTTGGATAATGTAAGAGTTGGTTGTCACTGATGTGGCCCCCAGTTTGATTTAGTTTTGCGAGGCATTGTGTGCTTGTAGATCGGCTATTTTCACTATTTTGAATCGTTTTAAAAATAATAACATAAAAAGGAAGGTTTTGGACAGTGGCGGGCGGTGCATTTTATACCCCGGCCCGGCCTTCAATATATATCAATCCAACCACAAGCTCAATGGTTAGAATTGCGCACAAATTCACATGATTATAGTAACCAGGCAACAACAGACAACACCGATATCAAACCAAGCTGATGAGATCGGAGACTGACTGAGTTACACACTGCACAAGTGCAAACCGCACGCACGCTCGCAGCCACACAGACAGACACACACACACACACGCACACACGCGCACACAGACAGTCACACACACTTGCAGCTTAGGGTCAGAAAGAGCCAACTTGCAACACGGACAGCAGCAACAATATAGCCTATAAAACGATCAATCAGCACAGAGAGTACAAAATAATATAAAGATCGATTAAACTCACCCAATGCCAAGCTTTTCTTTAAGTCCTACTCGAAAAAGGTTTGCCAAATTGTCCAGTAAATCCACACCAAATCTGTTTATTCTCCTCCTTCAGCCATGTTTTGTTATTTGTGCATTTGTTTGTGAGTTAATTTAGCGAACTGAACTCATCACTCATCAGCTCAGAGTAAACAGAAGAACATGAAAACAAAGGTCTGGTTTGGAGGAAGTGGTTCCCGTTTCTCATTGGACCGTTTTTCCAGGGAAACTTATCAGGGATGGGATCTATAGACTGTAGGCAAATGGGATGCTAGCAACGCCAACATAAAAGCCTTTGGTTTCTGAGGCAAGCAAGCAACGTCATCAGGGCCAGCTAGAAGGCTCTGCTATCTGAAAGAATACGCCCAGCAGCCGGGCAAACTCGAGATCTGATTGGTTAAAGAAGCTGACAATCTAAATGTCAGCCCCATTCTCTTGTACTGTGGCTGGCTTCAATGGAGATTCTGAAGGCTCACGGTAGAGATTTCTACCCGGAGACAACACAACAAAATATCTGATTGGTTAAAAAAAACAAGCTGTGTTTTTTTTTATTTATGTTTGCTTAAAAAATACATATATTCAAAGATTTGCACACATTTTCACAACTTTTCAAAAAATAGCAGATCTACAAGCTTGCAGCGTGGCACTCGGTGCCGCGCTGTGAGCTTGTATATCTGCTATTTTTCAATAGCTGTATAATTACGACCCCTCCAACTTGGGCCCTAGTAACTCAGGCGTTGTGCGAGGCGTTGTGTGCTTGTAGATCGTCTGTTTTCACTAGTTTAACTCATTTTAAAAATGATAAATACAAAACAAACGGTTTTGGACTTACAAGGTTTCCACCCGACAACGACGAAATATAACTCATGTACAGTAATTGGCCCACTGGCTTGTCACTTGTCATGATCTGAAACGGCAAATCTTTGAGTAGCAGCAGCGCTAGAGAGCGAGATCTCTCTCTAAAGCGCGCAATGAGGGCCTCTCCAACTCTTTTTCCCGGGCTGAATCAGGGGCCCAGCATGTCCCTGCCCCCGACTGACGGAACTATTGCTGTATTGACTTTGACCCCTAATAGGGAGAGTGCTCATGTGCGTCTTGCGGTGACACGCTCCCTAGTTTTTCTTCTTCTCTGAGCTGCTTTTTTTGTTAGTTTTTTCGCACTGATTTTTGACTTTGCACTATTAGGTTGTGTTGGTAGTTTCTGAGTATTCTGCTTTGTTTAACAATGTCAGTGAGATACTTGTTGCACTAACTAGCATTGACTGTTACGGTCTCTTTTTGTAAGTCACTTTATGTATATATACTTATATATTATTCGCCCCCTCTATTGATGCACCTTTTCTTTATTGGTACTGTACTGCTCTTTTTTTTTTCTTTTACTCTTATCTATCTTTTGTCTTACTTCTCTGTAACTTTGTAAATACTGTATACTGCTATGCTACAACTGGACAACTGAATTTACCCCTTGGGATAATAAAGGTATCTATCTGACCCCCTTGTGACGCCCCTGTCTTTGCCCTCCAAAGGCATCACCACGGTGCTGACCATGACCACCATCAACACCCACCTGAGAGAGACGCTGCCCAAGATCCCCTACGTCAAGGCCATCGACATGTACCTGATGGGCTGCTTCGTCATGGTCTTCCTGGCCCTGCTGGAGTACGCCTTTGTCAACTACATCTTCTTCGGCCGGGGGCCCCAGATGCAGAAGAAGCTCGCCGAGAAGGCGGAGAAGGCCAACAACGAGAGGGCCAAGTATGACTCCGCCAGGGTGAGTTGGGTGATGATGATGATGGGATTTGGATTGTGTTGTTTGACATGGGCTATAGCAGGGTTCCCCAATAGGCAGCCCGCTGGCCATTTGTGGCCCGCGGGGGGCTACTGTCTGGCCCACACCAACCCCAGCAATAATGGTGGTATGAGAGCAGCAACAACACTAGTATATCGTCGTTGTCAGGTGGAAACGTCGTATCTCCAAATTTGTACGTTCTTTCGCAAAGTAAAGCCCTGCTTCATCATTATCAAGGCCGTTTCACAAAAGTAGTGAAAACAGCAGATCTACAAGCACAACGCCTCGGTGCGAGGCGTTGTGCTTGTAGATCGGCTGTTTTCACTAGTTTAAATCATTTTTAAAATGATATCTGAACTGTCGCTGGAGTAGCGGGAACGCCACCGTCGTCCCCTGCAATGCTGTGGCCCTCGGCTTGGTACCCTAGACATGATTCGGCTCTTGGGGAAAACTAATTGGGGAACCCTGGGCTATACTGATATCTGTTGAGTCCAAAGTGGGTCGATCTTTTAAATGTCTACTCGCACAAACAGACCGATATGGTCAGAAGTATGACCGACCGGCCGGCCGGCCGCCGGAACGATTGATTGAACGATTGAACGACTGATTGAATGATTGAACGATTGAATGATTGAACGATTGAATGAACGAATGAACAAACTAACTAACTCACTAACTAACGAACGACCAAATGATTGAATGAACGAATTATTGAATGAACAAACGAACAAATGAACAAATGAATCAATTAATGAAATTACAAATGTACCAATGTACAAATTTACAAATTAATTAATGGCATTCAAGAAGATGATTATTCATGATCTGCTATGACCTACTGGCACTGCGATGGTTTTCAACCTTGTTGTTCCCATAGCACACCAATGGCCAAGTCTGAATCCCAAGGCGCACCTGTGTTCACAATGCAAATATCTGATCTACAAGCTCACAAGAGCTATAAATCACTGTAAATTATAATATTATAAAACATACATTAACCACTTTAGCCCTATATATTTTATACCTATAGGCTATTTGAAAATAGCCGATCTACAAGCCAACAACGGGTCTCATTGTGATGAGTTGTGGGATCTGTAGATCAGCTATTTTCAAACATTTTGCACTTTTACTTTCGGCACTTTACGCACATTTTGATACCAATACTTTGGTACACTTACTTAAGTACATTTTTAATTCCAGACTTTTACTTGTAAGGCTGCAGCCACACCAAAATACCTAGAGTGGAATCCGCCAATGCCTTTCAATGAGAATGTAGCGTTTTTTTTTGCAGAAATCATCTACTGGCATGAAACCGCTCCATTCTCATTGAAATGCATTGGCGGATTCCACTCTAGGTATTTTGGTGTGGCTGCAGCCTTAGGGTGCCCACACACCAAAATACCTATGAGAGTGGAATCCGCGTTCCGCCAATGCATTTCAATGAGAGTGGAGCGGATTTTCCTCTACTGACATGAAACCGCTTCACTCTCATTGAAATGAATTGGCAGAACGCGGATTCCACTCTCATAGGTATTTTGGTGTGAGGGCACCCTAACAGAGTATTTCTATATTGCAGTATTGATACTTTTACTAAGAATTTTAGTACTTTTTCCACAACTCAAAGTAGCAGTGAAAATGTACCGAGGTAGGATCCAAGTTAAAGTACGGGCAAATCCAGTGTCCGCCAGTCGTCTGACACGGTGTGGCTGCACATTTCTCCTCAGGAGGCAGGTAGTAGGACCGCATCCCTAAAACGCTCCAATCAGATTAAAGGTCTTCGCCACTCACGCTCGGTGAGTTTTATTTCACTATTCAATCGTCCAGACGCCTTCCATATTTTTAATGTGAACTCCTCCATTGCCATCCGCCAACATGGCATGTTTTCATTTATTTTCAGTTTAGTTTTTAGTTTTTTCACCTCTCGAAACATTTGTTTCTCCATGGAATGAAACGACAACGGACGTCGCCATAAAGGAACATTCAAACATTCAGTCTGACTTGCCGTGGTAACATTGTGTCATTGTGAGTCACGTGCATTTTGTTTCTGCGTTGAATGAAAGCATGATACAAGGTGCTCCACATCCTGTTCTACTATTGAATGCTTATTTGTTTTCCTCAACCCATCTGTTGCAGTATCTACAAATACTATACTATACATCCTCATGTCTTAAAACAAATCGTACTATCCTATCCTATCCTATCCTATCCTATCCTATCCTCTATATCCTAAAAAACAAGGAAACCTCTGTCTGCCCTTCCTTCAGCCCATTTTCCTCCTGTGGCTTGATCAATCTCTCTGAATTTGTATAATTCGTCACTGTCTGGTCAGAACCTCTTAACACCATTTTTGAGGTTTTTGATTTGTTGGTCATAAATCAGGGCTATTGAACACCCGAGTTAAAATAATATTGAACCAATGGAAAGTAGTAAAAAGTGTTCCACACTTTCTGCCAAACCAGCTAACTCCACCGATTGGCCCTCTCTTTCTTTCATAAATATATGCTATTGAACACCCTTTACGTCTGTGTGTTGGTTAAAATAATATTTAACCAAAAAAAAAAAGTAGTAAAAAGCCCTTTGGTCAAAACCACCACTTGAGCTCATTTCCCCGAAAACAATCAATCAGTCAATTCTGTGCTTGTCCACCTCTCTCTCCCCCCGGCGCCGCAGGCGGAGCCCGGCCACGGCAACATCCTGCTGACCACGCTGGAGATCCACAACGAGGTGGCGGGCAACGAGGTTACCACCAGCCTGGCGGACATCCGGAGCTCCCAGTCCATGATGCAGCTGGACATGAGCGCCTCCACGCCGCACTCCTCGCACCACCACATCCAGTACCGCAAGCAGAGTGGCGGGGTGGGCCCCACGCGCTCCTCCAGCCGCCACTCCCTGGACCGCGGCCGCGCGAGCACGCAGGCCAAGCAGCGCGGCGGCGGCGGCAGTCGCCTGCGGAGGCGCTCGTCGCAGCTCAGGATCAAGATCCCCGACCTGACGGACGTGAACGCCATCGACCGCTGGTCGCGGGTCATCTTCCCAGCCGTCTTCTCGCTGTTCAACCTCGTCTACTGGCTCTACTACGTCTGATCGTGAGCGGGGTTGTCGTTGTCGTTGTTTTTTTTTTTTTTTTTTGGGTTCTGTTCTGTTTTGTTTTAAAGCTGATGTAAGTCGTTTTCTGATGACATAAGCAGAAAAAAGGCGATCGCTTATTTATATTTTTTATTATATTCAGACGACTAACAATGCTCCCTAAGACTAATCTGGTCGCTGTGACCCTAATAGTGGCCGTCGCAGTCTGCCTCCAAAACTATTTTGTTATCCAGGGGTCTTCAACAGGGGGTCCCAGACCCCT
Organism: Nannobrachium achirus; assembly: GCF_963921795.1. Classification (NCBI taxonomy): domain Eukaryota; kingdom Metazoa; phylum Chordata; class Actinopteri; order Myctophiformes; family Myctophidae; genus Nannobrachium; species Nannobrachium achirus. The sequence goes on along the minus strand of NC_137831.1, from coordinate 11,220,841 downwards.
AGAGTTACTACAGGGGGGCAGCCAAATCTTTAAACTAACAACTATTCTGAGGAGAACTTTAGCCGAAAATAGACGATCTACAAGCTCTCAACGGCTCGCAGCACGAGGCGTTGAGAGCTCGTAGATCGGCTATTTTCGGCAAATAGGTTTGGTATAGAGGTAAAAAAGAGCAGACCAAGAACAGAGTGAAAGGTCAAGTTAACTAAAAACACAAATCCAACATATACCAATGAGAGTGCTGTCTATGAAATCGATGAAAATCTGCATCACACATTTATACGATATGTAGAGGGGGTCCCTGCTTAATCTCTCTCTCAGCTAAGGGGTCCTTGGCCTGAAAACGTTGAAGACTCCTGGTGTTATCTGTGAGAAGCTCTGTCAGTAGCAGCATGAACCAGCCGACCCGGGGCTAAAAGGATTGGCAGACAGGTCTGTCATATCCGAACGAGAGGCACCCTGATTGGTTAATCACGAGCAGGCTGTACTTTCTGGACCAATGACAGAGCTCACAGATAGAAGAATAGTTTTGGGGGCAGGCCAAGTGTCACAGAGACTAGCTTTTTTGGGGTAGCATTGTTAGCCATCTGAATATAATAAAATATATTTTTTAAATAAAAATAAGCAATCACCAAAAAATCTGCTTGCGTCAGCAGAACACTACATATATCTGCTTTAAGTGTTTGGTGTTGTTTATTTGATTAATTCGTTTTCTGTATTTATTTCCTTTTTCTTGTTTTTTCTCTCTTTCTTTTTTTACGTGATAGGAATCTAAATGAAAGAAAAAGACTGCAATATTGACCAAAAACAATGTTGAGAAACAAAAGGACTGGCAAACTGCCGAAGTTCGGACCGACCTCTCGTTGAATTCTTTTTTATATATTTTCGGTTTCACGATCCTTTGTATCAAACTATGGCATATTTATTTATATTTCTCTCAGATGTATGTACTGTAATTGGGACTTGTAATTTGTCATTTCCCAACATTTGCCCTCTAAGTAAGTTGTACATAGGACGATGCACACAGCCAGCAGCAGTTGAAGATACAATTAGCAAAATATCAACATGAAAACAGTAAAAAACAAGAAGATTTTTTTCTTTTCATTATATCAGGGGTCTTCAACAGGGGGTCCGGGACCCTTAGGGCGTCCTCAGAGTTACTACAGGGGGGCCTCCAAATCCTTGTGTGGTAGGATAATTATTTTAAATTAACAACTTGAACCCTCGCATCCCTATACTCTGAGGAGAACTTAATCCAAAAAATAGGAGATCTACAAGCTCTCAACGCCTCGCAGAGTGCGGCGTTGAAAGCTTGTTGTAGATCGACTATTTTTGGCAAATAGGTTTGGTGTAGAGGTAAAAAAGAGCAGACCAAGTACAGAGTGAAAGGTCAAGTTTACTAAGTATCGACGATTTAAGATTTTAAGTGGTTAGGCGTCAAACAAGTCTATGAATCCATCTATGAAATCGATGAGAATCTTCATCACACATTTATTACAATATGTAATAAAAAGAGGGGTCCCTGCTTCATCTCCCTCTCAGCTAAGGGGTCCTTGGCCTGAAAACGCTGAAGACCCCTGCGATATATAATAAACAGTCGGTCAGATAAGTGCGGACATTTCTTGCAAACTGATGTATGTTTGTATGACTGGTTACCCTATGCAGTATTTGATGCATGACGATGAAATGATCAGCCATAGTAAACAAAACTGATCTCTTCTTTTGCCTTGGGTTGAATAGCATTTTCAAAACTACAGAAGAAACTTTTGAAATGACATTGATGTGTGTTTTTTTTTTTTTGTGAATAGTATTGACATTATATTTGTTATGGACATATTGATCTGGTAAAAAAAAAGGAAATCTTTATCGGAAAAGAACGTTATTTATTTAAAGTCGAGGATTTGCTCCTCCATTCAGGATGATTGTGACTCAGGTTCAGAATTTTGCTGTTTGGCTTCTTTTTCCTGGCAGAGCAAAGTGTCAGAGAAGTATCCTTTTTGGTAATTTGTTACGGAACAAAAGCAAAAAAGCACAACACCTGAACTGTACTGCCATTTTCTTCAAGTGATAGCATGACAATATTGCACTCTCTCAAATTTATCGAAAATTGTTCAAAAGAAAAAATAACTGTCTTGCTTTCTTTTGAGACAACTGCCAAGGGCCTTCTGGGCGATACCGTTACTCTGTCTCTGTGGAATAATATTTTTGTATTCTGTGTCTTTTAGATATTGATTTTATTCCCTATCCCGTCTCACACACACACACAAAAAAAACATATTTATGCTCAACACTACTGGAGAGACTATGCGTTGGAACTCGGTTACGCCGTTAAGATGACGTATTGGGGGGGTGGAACTGTTTGTACATAAGTACATAGATGTATATACAATACTCTGTGTGTACAGCAACAAACAAAAAAAGGATGGCATATTCAGCATTTTGTGATTGTCATTACATGCAAAAAAAAAAAGAAAAAAGAAAAAAAAAGCGAATGAAAAATAACCAAGCATACGATTCAACCACATTCACGCCAACTTAGCTAATGATTATTATTATTATTATTTTCCCAGTATTTGCGGAGCACTGAATATATTTCTTCAGAAAACATCACTCCAACTTGAGATCATCCTAGATCCTGTATACTAGTCATGCTGCATTCCAGAACTGTCATGAAGTGGTAACAAAAAAATGCAGTAATAGGCTACAGCAGCCACATTGGAGAGAAGTTGCGTCTCGTCTCACTTCCCTCAAAGGTGTTGTTACCAATGATGAAGGCTCTGTTCCATTTCATTTAGCACGGTGTTTCTCAAAGCTTTTATTTCAAGGACCACCACAACTCTGAGAGTGTACAAATGGTCCATTTGGTTCCATTTGTACACTCTCAGAGTTACACACCTTTTAAGGGGTCATTTGGAACCAAGGAACCACAATGAGGGTCCCTGCCTCCTGGACCACACTTTGAATGAGACCCACTAGTATAGCAGGAGTGTTTCCAGTGAGCCAACATGCACAACATCAGCACCCTGACTCTGTTTGAACAGAATAGAACAGAGCCTTCATTATCATTGACATAAAAAGGTAGACACCTCCTTCGGCTCAGGAGCGTTTCGCTGTTTCTATGTGTCATCTTTTCGACACCCAAACCTAACCCTTACCTCCGTGGGGTGAGTCGCTAACCCTCCCGACGCTCCGTTGTCGAAATGATGGTCGTTCGAAAGAGCGAGATTTCCCCCTTCGGCTCTGGGGCGTCCGTCTTTGTGGATAGGCAATTTTTAAGGCAAGCGGTGAAGCACGCTTCCGCGTGTGTCACAGAAGGGGATGTTCAGTAACTTGAATTGAAGTCCCGGAAAACATGCGCTGCGATTGGCCAGTAGTCACTTTGAGTGGCAGCGTGCTTTTGGCACTTCCGCACTTCTGCCTATAGTTTGACGGGTCGCTCCAATGAACTGCAGCGGCAGAAGATGCACCCTGGCCACAATAGGCGATGTAAATGGCATGAATCTGCAGACACCAGAAGTGCCGTGGTTAACGGAAGTTATGTCATGCGTTGAAGTCTTCCGGTGAAATTCTCCCGGCGGAAGTAGCACCGTTTCATGCCGGTCGTAACCAGGCTTTTCTCTTCGCAGATGAGTAAGCCTGGCTACGTGAGGCTATAGAAGATGTATCTAGCTTTTATATCTGTGTTCATTATTGGTAACACCTGTGAAGGAAGTGAAAAGAGACCCAACTAACCTCCAAAATGGCTGCTTATAGCCCATCACGAGTTCACTAGCGATATTGCGACAGATGACAGACGATGCGTGACAGCGCACTCTGCCGGTCCCCTTCGACCGATATAAGCACATACTAAACGTTGAATGTATGAGGTCCATTCTTCAGGGAGAGGAGCACGAGCCATGGCCATCAATTTTCTCCATCGCGGGTTGGAATGTAACATGCTCATTCTTGTGCTCAGAGTGCGGCTTAATTGACGAGAGAGAGGGGGAGAAATGGCAGTGGTGAACTGTGTGTCAGAGTGTGTGCATGCAGTGTGTGTGTGTGTGTGTGTGTGTGTGTGTGTGTGTGTGTGAGAGAGAGAGAGAGAGAGAGAGAGAGATGAGGAGACTGATAGGAAGTGACTGAGATTGAGATAGTAGACCATCAATGTATTTTCTGTGTTGCCATGGTTGACTGCAGCTACTATGGACAAAAGGTCAAGCCTACAATAATGTCACGTAAAAAGTTGTTGTCTTGTCCTACATGACTCTGTATTGCCATCAGTGGTGTAAAAATACTTATTTTGTTTTACTTGAGTAAAAGTATCAATACTGCAATATAGAAATACTCTGTTACAAGTAAAAGTCCGGAATTCAAAGTTTACTTGAGTAAAAGTGAAAAGGTATTGGCACAAATGGCCAAAATGTATATAGGGCTGAGTATGTTTTGTAATAATCATCAATACCTACAAAGTAACTAACGTTTTCAAATAATTAAAAGCACAATATCTGGATCCCAGATGTAGTGGAGTAGTAGTAAAAGTATTGGAAATTGGAATTACTCAAGTAAAGTACAAATAACTTAAATGTGTAGTACAGTATTTGAGTCAATGTACTTGTTACTTTACACCACTGGTCGCCGTAACTTGTGCCATTCACATGCGCAGGTCGCAGAAAGCCGTGGACAAGGGTTGTAAATGTACAGCATTTCGTTGCTCCGTCATACATGTGTAACATAGCTTACATTTCACCATCCATGCATGTAACAAAATAATACATAGACAATCCATTTCATAGCAACGTGATGCGTGTATAGGAAACATATTTTGCTACTTGATGACAAGGTGCATCAGGTTTTTGACCGCGTTGGCTGATCACGTTAGCCTACTAAGATCAATTCACCTTCAGTTCTTTCCATTATGGAAGTTAAGACCTTTATTGTGAAACTGGAACTTTGTGAAAATGGTAAAGTTCTATGACATTAGAATGCTTCTCATATGACATATCCCCCTGTCTGACTAAATGACCAGGAACTGAATGTATTGCATTTTGACTGTTCTTGCGCAGTTTTGCGGTTTACTCTCTGAATCCTGTTGATGCTGGAAATGGAAAATACAGTAGGAGCCTCTGGTTTGTTTCCAAAACGAGGTGACCACAATCAGGGACGTGCTGGCCATTGGGAAAAGCGGGACAACTCCCGAACGGCTGGTTCATTCCCTGCCGGTCCAGGCCGGCCATTAGGAAAAAAATAAAAATAAAATGTCGGCCTTCGTTCCATTTTGGGGGCTGGGCGGCCAACAAAGTAAATCGTCACTGTCGGGCAGAAACCTCGTATCTCCAAGTTTCAAAATTCAAATGTATACATTTTTTTGCAAAGCAAAGCCTTGCTTCATCATACAAGGCCGTTGCACAAAAGTAGTGAAAACAGCAGATCTACAAGCACACAACGCCTCGCGGTGCGAGGCGTTGTGTGCTTGTAGATCGGCTGTTTTCACTAGTTTAAATTATTTTTAAAATGATAAATACAAAACAAACGGTTTTGGACATATAAGGTTTCCACCCGACAATGACGAAATATAACAAAAAATATAAATGAGGGCCTGTCCAACTCTTTTTCCCGGGCTGAATCAGGGGCCCAGCACGTCCCTGACCACAATTCCCCTGTTCTACTGGGAAGATCTGGCTTGAAGTGGGGGCTTGTCCTGGATGCGAAGTGTAAAACATTTCTTGGGGGCGACCACGTCGGGTGGGTCAGTTACCAATGGAAAACAGTCGTTTCTATTAATCCCCAACTAAGTTGTTTCTTTGGATAGGCCTGTATGCTGATGGGCCGTTCAAGGTGGGATTTGTAGGTGTGATGTTATTACCGTGGACAAGACATGACGTGAAAGCCATGCCCCGTGTAGTTTTTTAGGGAAAGAAAATGTGGATCTCTGAACACGTCAGGGAGGCTCATTCTCACTCAGAGAAACATTCCAAGAGGAAAGAACTGATCCTTGTTTGAGGCCAGAGACTAACTGAATGGGTGATTCTATCCTCATGTTTACTACGTCTATCTCCCTGTGTATGTTTATACGCAAGTGTGCATACTCATTTTATTTTAAATGTGTCTGCAGAGTTTCCAAATAGTTATCGCACAAGTCCGATTTCTTTCCTCATTAAAAACGAAATGTGTGCAGCTTCCAAAAACAAAAAAGGAGAAGAAAGAAATAGACTATATGGAGACATATATGCTGTACCGTACTGTAGGTACCTGTGTGTCATGCATGCATTCTATGACTGGAAATGATGTTTAATAAAAAATACTACTATGAAACTGTTAACTCTGAAAGTTGCCAACCTCTCGTGTAAAGAATGACATCACACCAAATGAGCCTACCCTCCAATGAAATGAAATACAAATAGAGGCACAAAAGAGTCAAAATGTCATCGATGACTTCAGGTGTTGCTTGGCCTTGGTCCCATTATGGAATGTGAAAAATGTTCTGTGCTGCCACAAAATGTATCTAACTTTAGATTTATACTGTATAATCTAATGTATGTTCCTCTTCCCTTTTTCAATAGTTTATCATGTTATACCATCAAATAAATTATATACATTGTACCTGGTGTGAATTGTGTTTTGTATTGACCGAATTCACGTTACGCAACTTCCTGGTGCTGACGTCACGGTTGAAGGGGAAAACCTTACTAAAATCCCATAGAGTTAACACAGAAATCGCAAATTTAATGCAATTTCCGAATAGTACAGTATAAAATACGGCTAGCATGATCAAGAACACAAGATAGTAAAAGTCACAAAGCGTTATAATTTACTTTACCGTTCGAAATAATGTGTTAATTTACCCTTCAAAGCTGATGTCAGCACCAGGAAGTTGCTGAGAAATTTCCTCAGTGCGCGTGCGTGGGCGGGCCGTGAATAGGGTCTATTACAAGCAACAACATTTGAATGGGCTACTGTGACAATCAAGGGTTTACTGTCCTGAAAGACCAAAAAGATTCAAGACTATGAAGATTATGACAAAATAAGGCTCCATTTTGTACACTCACCATGTTTACAGACCCGTTTGGAGTTGGACCCATGTAGCCAGCCAGGTGTCTCTCCTGATTACCTCCGGTTCCACCCTCCAATCAGCACTGCAGGACTCAGCAAGAGACACTCATCAGTAATGGCCACTCACTCATGGTGCGTTTCAACAGCGGGTGACGGTCGGCCATAATTTCCGGAAGTGCGTCATTTGTCAGTGGGACCTGGAAATTACTGCCGATAGCAGGCGATGAGGTGATAGTGGGAAATGTCGCCCAAAAACATGAAAATAATGTAACTTTTGGACGACATCGCCCAGAGTCGCCGGCTGTTGCCCGCTGTTAAAACGTAGGGACAGAACCCTGGTAAAGGCCCAACAGGGCCGTCACACCAGGATATCCTGGATGGCTTGATTCTGGGCTTAAAATAATTGATATAAATATTTTGGTAAATCTCTATGGGAAAAATGAATGGCCGATTTTTTTTAGTGGCACCAGAAAACCACGTCCACTGGTAATATGCCTGATTCTAAAAAATGTCTTCTAAATCCTTAAAGTTTTCAGAAAAATCTATGTTGCTAAACTTGCTACATCAGTGGTTCTCAAACTTTTTCATGTCAAGGACTCCCAAAATGATATGCATTTGGCCACCGACCCCCATCTCAAAACATCTTGTTCCAAGGACCCCCAGAAGCAAAGATTTGAGTTCAAATTGTTTGCTTAAAAGGATTTGCACACAATATCGCGATTTAAAAAGAAAAAGCAGATCTACAAGCTCATTGCGTGGCGTGAAGTGTCCGGGCTATGAGCTTGTATACCTTGTATAACTATCAGGCTGAAACCTTGTATCTCCAAGTTTCAAACGTCTATGTTTTTTGCTAAATTAAAGCCCTACTGTATACTTCATCAGGCAAAAGTGTTGCACAAAACTAGTGAAAATAGCAGATCTACAAGCACACAACGCCTTGCGATGCAAGGCGTTGTGTGCTTGTGGATCGGCTATGTTCACTAGTTTAACAACGACTATGGCTAAAATCTAAAGCTTTTTTTTTTCATGCGATTGCATGAGGATCTCTTTTGATGAAGTGTGATCTCACACTGAAGCCCTGGTGGATCCCTGAAGACGTGGATCAAAGAGGGAGAGCCACTGTGCTCCGTTCCCCACAGAGCTCTCTCTCTGCAGCCACAGTGTAACGTATGTTTACAAAGGGAGTTTCCTGCTTGCCTGGGAGATAATGATTCTAATTAGGCCATTGGAAGAGGGTCAGAGGCGCCTGGGGGGGACCCGTAGAACGCAGAACTATTCCTGATTGCGCCAATGCAACCATGCAGGGTTTGTCAACTCGTCCTCCGAAATGAGTAATCTGCTCTCCCGTATCTGGAAACTAAAAAAGATGTGTGTCCCATATTGCAGTGCAGTGTTGATTTTGTCTACTAAAACTATGGCAGAGAATGTCCGTCAAGCTGCCTTTTTTCCACTGACGAAAACTAAATAAAAACTTAACTAGAAGCAGTGCCTTCCGAGCACAGGTCTCCGTCAGGTCAGGTAGGTAAGGTCACAATCTGGCTAACCCTCATCAAATAAAAGGGCAAGTTACGCTTTCAAAGTAACTTCCCCAACACTGGGTATAGGTCACAATCTGGCTAACCCTCATCAAATAAAAGGGAACACCCACTCTGTTTTGTTCCTTTTCATTCTGTTGCGTAGCATCAGAGAGTCTGTCTTGAGAGATTAGGTAGGTCATGGCTCATGGCCTCCTGGTGGCGCTATAATAGGCCAATGTGAAAAGGGTGTCATGTCTTTTTTTCTCAACCTAGTCAGGTCAGGTTTGCAAAAGTCGTCCTACTGGTGGCGCTATAACAGGCCAATGTGAAAATCCTGCAAAATTTGGAAGCCAATCATAACCAATCAGGATGGAATATGGAAAACCGTACAGATCCATGTTGATCACATGACTATAGAGATACTCCAAAGTGTTAAATGTGTTTTTCTTAAATCGGCCTCATGGCACTGGCGATAGAAGTAAGAACAGGCCCATGTGGAAAATGAGGGGCAGAGGTCTGAATTGGCATCCAATGGTGCCGGAGATTAGCTGGTAACAGACAGACGGACACACACACGGACGGACTAACACACACACACACACACACACACACACACACACACACACACACACACACACACACACACACACACACACACACACACACACACACACACACACACACACACACACACACACACACACACACACACACACACACACAGACAGACAGGGTGCAAAACATAGTCTCAGCCTTTTGGCCTGGCGGAGACAACAAGAACTAAGCTACGATGAGTAAGACTAAATATATTGACAATTTTCATCAACAAATAAAAGTCATTTTATATTTGGTTGCGCTTTGGTGTGAAAATAGCTCACGTGTCAAAGTGCAACGCATTGATGGTAGATCTGCTATTTTGAGCATGCAGCTAAGTATAAATCATCCATTACGATGCCATCAAGGCACCGACAAAATATTGTTTTGTCAACAAAACCAACTGTAGATTTAGTCTTATGATATTTCGTCAAAACTAAAACTTTTCAGGTGACTAATACATGACACTGGTACCATCGTCTTCAAATGTGTATCATACTGCTCTAGTGCTCTCAGTCTGAGCAGAAGAAAGCTTTTTCGATAAAGATATATCCTCTTAAGACTACATGTCTTCACCTTCACACCTGTATGCTGTGCGTACAACACTCATACAGGAAAACAAACACACTCCCTATAGCATTCCATCTACGCACATATGAAAGCTAGCTTTGAAGGTGTAAACACACCACCCACACACACACACACACACACTGTACAGTATGCTCACCCCCAGCCCCCTCCCTCATAAGCATCTATAGGCGCGCACACTCAGGACTCTGAGATGATTGACGCGGTGCTGTCGGACAGACGGGGGGGCCCGTAGCCTCACAAATTGCTTTATTCCTGTCAGGAAGTTGATGATCCAATGACAGGTTGTTGTTGGAGGTTGGCAGTCTTGGAAAAGAAAGTAGGCTACTCACGTTCTTTACTTAAAGGGGCACTCCACCACTTTTCAACCTATGTTCATATAATTGGTCCTCACTCAAAAATAGCTTTCTTTTTTTTTTCTTTTTTTTTCTCAGAGGAGGGCTGTGGGCAGGTCAGAAACCCATCGTCTTGTGACATCATCGATTGCCAATCCAGCTTATAGAAACTGCAGGCTTTCTATTCCTGAAAAGTTGCAATTTTAAAGTGGAAGCCATTGTTCTCGCGATAATAAAAATCTAAATATCTTTTTCAAAAATATTGATTACATTTTTTTTTTTTTTTTAAATGATGATGTCACAAGACGATGGATTCTGAACTTCCCACAGCTCTCCTAGGAGACTTGGACTGAGTAGAAAAAAATTGTGATATTTTATCATGAACATTAGTGAGGACCTATTATATGAAGACAGGTTGAAAAGTGGTGAACTACTCCTTTAAGTGAAAGTATCAATACTGCAATGTATAAGTGCTCTGTTACACGTAATAGTCCGGACTTTGACATTTACTTTGTTGTAGGAATGCGACAAAAAACAACAAATATTATTGAATTATTATATGAAGTATTAATATAAAACCACTTTAATACATTTGACTAAATAATAACTACTGTACATCAGATCCATCATGGGACACTTCCAGATCCATTTCCTGAAAAGCAGTTTTGAGACATGCTTGTACAAGGTTTCCACCCTATCATGTGGCGTCATGCTTCCTCTCATATCGTCACTGTCGGGCAGATACCTCGTATCTCCAAGTTTCAAATTTGAACATTTTTTCGCAAAGTAAAGCCCTGCTTCATCACACAAAGCCGTCGAACAAAAGTAGTGAAAACAGCAGATCTACAAGCACACAACGCCTCGCGGTGCGAGGCGTTGTGTGCTTGTAGATCGGCTGTTTTCACTGGTTTAAATCATTTTCAAAATGATGAATACAAAACAAACTGTTTTGGACATACACGGTTTCCACCCGACAACGACGATATTTTCCTCTTTCCTGGGGGAGTTACACTTCTTTGCCACTTCCATGCACTTCCCATGCTGTCAAAACCTTTCATTCACAAATTACATTAAGCATGAGCACTCCAAGCCAATCACAGTCTTTTGATTTGCAGTCAGCCAATCAGGCGAGGGTCTCCATTCCACAAGTAGGCTATACTACCCCTTGCTAAAAGTATCAATGCCACAATGTAGAAACAGTCAGTTACAAGTAAATGTTTGGTATTAAAAATGTAAAAGTGCAAAAGTATTAACATCAACTCCAGTTACGGTAAGTAAAAACACCTCAACATTGTATATTTGAATAAATGTACTTTACACCAATGCATTTGACAGAAAAAAACAGTGGTCCGGATTCCATTTAACTACGTTCAAACTGGTTTCCCTACAAACAAGTAAAATAAAACAAAAGAAAGAACAGCACAAAGCAGATCTACAAGCTCACAACTATAGGCTATTCAAGATGCGATGCACGCTGAGCTTGTAGATCCGTCTATTTTCACCACGGGACACCAATCGCACGACAACGTACAAAATAGGGCTCCAGTGGCTCATTGAGCTCCAATAAAGTGCCTGCAGTGATCCTTGATGGTCATCTCAGTGGATGTGTGGTGAGATACGAGCCACTGCTTTCTAGGTCATAAATAATGGGGTGTGAGCTTATATCCTCCACAGCATCCAACACTGGGGGAAATATACTCCCAACGTTTTGAAAAGGTCACACCATTTATTTGACCATTTACATTTATTCAAGTACTTCAGTACAATTGTCAGGTAGGCCTACTTTTACTTTACTTGTCACATTTTCTTTGCCTTATTATAGGCCTACTTCCACTCCACTATATTGGAGGCAAATGTTGTACTTTTTCCCTCCAGAACAATTATTTCAGTTTCAGTTACTAGTTACATTGCAGATTAGGTTATTATTACAAATACACATATAAGCACTTACGTATGGGCTGTACATACTGTATATACAACATAGATAGTTGGACTTACGTTCAAGTCCAACAATCTTGTTGCAGCAGTTGCCCTAAAGTCACTACTGCTGCAACAACTGAGCTTTAGTTCAAAGATAGTTGGACAACAACTTCAGAGGCTATATTATGTATATCTACTTATGATAACAGCATTCTATGTTTGGCAAGAAATATCTAACAATAGCCATGTGTTGTATAGAGAATAGGTTGCTGCCATCAGGAAGGAGATACGGTGTTCCAGCATAATTTATAATAAGGTCAGACTAAAAAGGTCCTTTCTTTGTCCATCAGTCGACTGCTAGGCAGTGGACATTGCTCTTGTCTGTATATCCTTATGTGTGCAATCCTGTCAGTGTGAACTGACAAGTACTATATCATATCCCTATATATGCCCCAATGCTTTGTAATCTCACTCAAGTACAATTTGGAATTCAGGACTTTTAAAGAAGAGCCATTTGTACAATGTGGTATGGAAGAAGTACTCACATGTTTTACTTAGTATCAACTATCAATATCCCGAATTGAAACTGTGCCAGTAAAAGTATAAAAGAATCTCTATCAAAATATACTAAGTAAAAGTACTCATTGCGCAGAATGTCCCATTTAACATGGGTACACATTTTAGTGTATGGGAGGGGCTTACAGTACATGTACAGTATGTATCAACATATTTGTTTTTGTAGGCTAATTTCTGATTTGGGCCTAACTATAGGTTAGGCCTAAATGGGTTAAATGATATTAAAAACGACGAATAAAAAGTGACGGATAAAGGGCCAGGGGCTCAAGCCCCCTTTCATGTCTGCACGTGCCTGTATGAGGATGTGTCATCCGCTATGAAAGGCAGGTTATAATGAGAGACAAGAGAGAACATGTACAGTACATACAGTATATAGTAGGATACGTGCTGTGCTCTGCATGTGAGGGTCGAGGGAGACAGGGAGACGTATGGAGATGGGGAACGGCGACGGCAAACAGATTGACACAGTATATTAAGGTAGCCTACAGAGGGGAGAGGAGGGGGCGTTTCTTTTTACTTTCCTTGAGTATTTCCAATTTTCAATACTTGTACTTCTACTCCACTACATCTCAGTCAGAGGCAAATATTGCACTTTTACTCAACTACAGTTATCTTCAGATAGTTACTTTGTAGATTTAGATTATTATTACAAAACACACATTAAAGGAGTAGTTCACCCCCAAAATGACTTTTTTTCTATTGATTAGTCACGCCATGGAGACTAGAGTTCAATAATATTTTTTGGTTTTTGTCACATTCCTAAGACAAAAATTTGATTCGAGATAATTTACCCCCATTGATTCCGGATGGTGACCCGTTTCGAAACGGGTCACCATCCGGAACGAATGGGGGTAAATGTATTGTTATCACATTTTTGTCTTAGGAATGCGACAAAAACCAAAAAATATTATTGAACTCTAGTCTCCATGGCATGACTAATCAATAGAAAAAAAGTCATTTTGGGGGTGAACTACTCCTTTAACCACTTCAGCCCTATATATACATTTCGGCCATTTGAAATAGCCGATCAACAAGCTTGCAGATCTGCTATATTCAAATGGTTTTATACATTTGAAAACGGCATAATGAGTACTTTTACATTTGGTACATTAAGTACAATTTAATGCCAACACCTTTGTGGTTTTACTCAAGTAAATTTGGAATACTGGACGTTAACTTGTAACAGGTTATATTTAGAGAGAGAGAGAGAGAGAGAGAGAGAGAGAGAGAGAGAGAGAGAGACACTCAGGCTCAGCTAATGGCCTGCTGCTGTTGTGTGTCAGTAAGTTAATAAAACAGAAAGGCCTCATCAAAAAGCACATTGAAAAGTCAATGTATTCCCCCCAGTCTCCAAGGGAGCGCCTTTTGATGGTGCAACAACATCTCTTTCTCTCTCTCTCTCTCTCTCTCTCTCTCTCCCACGCTCGCTCGCTCCATGAGAAAAGTGTGTCAGCTGGCATCACTTGGCAGGCAGGGATGGGAACGGAAGAAGTAAAGACATCAGAAGGAATTCATTCAGTGAGTTTCTTTCCCTGAACCACACAGTGCAGACACCGCTTTTTCACAGGCCCGGCACTGGTATTAGTGAGTTGTGTGAAATTACATTTCAGGCAGTGTTGATTTTCGGGCGACTAAAGCGATGACGACTACCGTTTTTAACTGACTAGAAACTAAAAAAATAAATAAAAACTAAGCTGTGATAACTAAAACTGGCTAAAATGGCTTAAAGGAGTAGTTCACCCCCCCAAAAAATACTTATTTTCTATCAATTCATGTGTTTCATTTGTAGTTCTACACCGGCCGTGTTGTTGACCAACACAGGTGTTCTGATCGGCGTAGAACAGAAAAATTGAAACACCTGTGTTGGTCCTCAACATGGCCGGTGACTTCTAATTGGCCGGTGACTTCTAATTGTCTGAGTGGCAGCACTTCCATAGACGTTAGGGTTAGGGTTAGGTAAAGGGTTATTGTCTGAATGGGAGGATGTCGGAATGGCAGCAGCCAGCGGGTCGGTGTAGGACTACAAATGAAACCTTACACACCCAATGACACCTTGAATTCATGGAGATTTTTTTTTTCAACTCCTATTACAACAATTTGATGTCCTGTGGAGACTTGCATTCTCCTTGTGAAAAAAAACAAAACAAAAACAACAATGTCCATCAATCCAAGGCTTCATGGTGTTTGTTTTTTTTACGTGGAAATCCTTGCTGAATTTATGGACTCCAGTCTAAAAGTCTAGTGGAATGGAAACTCATCAGCAAAACCTTGACTCGGATATGATATTAAATGATTATAGAAAGATGTAGCGTTCGTTCTAACAGTCACACACAACATAAACCTACTGTACATCCTACAACAAACCTCACACATACTGTAGACTGACTTGTTCATCCCTGACTCTCAGCTTATAATTGGCTAAAGAAAAACAATAGAACACTTTGATCTCCTCTACTGCAGTGGTTCTCAACCTTTTCAGCCCGCGACCCCCAAAATAATCATATTTTAAATGGGGTTCCCCCACCCTGACAAGCACTAAGAGTTGAGGCATTACATTTTGTGTAACACGGTTCTATATGCAATGTGGCCTTCTTGAGTGAGTGTGAAAATACAGTGGCCCTCTCCATCATCAAAGTTGCCCACCCCTGCTCTAACCCTCACCCTCACCTTCACCCTAACCCTAACCACACGTGTAGCCAAGTAGTCTGAGTAATGAGACGTCGGCCTGACGTATTTCTCCCGAACGGCCGGTTCATTCCTGGCCGGTCCAGGCCGACCATTAGGAAAAAAAGCAAAGCCCTGCTTCATCATACAAGGCCGTCGCACAAAAGTAGTGAAAGCAGATCTACAAGCACACAACGCCTCGCGGTGCGAGGCGTTGTGTGCTTGTAGATCGGCTGTTTTCCCTAGTTTAATTCATTTTTTAAATGATAAAATACAAAACAAACGCTTTTGGACATACAAGGTTTCCACCCGACAACGACGAAATATAACTCCTGTAATTGGCCCACTGGCTTGTCACTTTGTCATGATCTGAAATGGCAAATCTTTGAGTAGCAGCAGCGCTATAGAGAGAGATCTCTCTCTATAGGGCGCAATGAGGGCCTCTCCAACTCTTTTTCCCGGGCTGAATCAGGGGCCCAGCATGGTCTTTGCTGCAGCCAAACAGAAGTGAAGGGCAGCATGATATAGCAGGCCACTGATGAGGAGTGAGTGAGGGCATGGTGTGATTAGGGACAGAGGGTGAGTGACAGCAGGTGAGAGGGGTGGATACAATCCGAGGGAATAGGGAGAGAGTTGCTGACAATAAGTATGACCAGGGGCGTCACAAGGGGTAGGAAAGTGGGACTGAGTTACTAGGGCCCAAGGTGGAGGGGCCCTATAGTAACTTTAGCTATTGAAAAATAGCAGATACACAAGCAGATACTGCAAGCTTGTAGATCTGCAATTTTTGAGAAGTCGTAAAAATGTGCGCAAATCTTTGAATATGTATTTTTTAAGCGAACATTTGTAACTCAAATTTTGCTTCTGGGGAGGGGTCCCTGGAACTAAATATTTATCTAGCTGTGGCCAAATACATATAATTTTTTCACACGAAAACGTTTGAGCACCACTGACATAGAAACATACGTTTCTTGCACACATTTTCACGATTTTTAAAAAATAGCAGATCTACAAGCTCGCAGCACGGCACTCGGTGCTGCGCTGTGAGCTTGTATATCTGCTATTTTTCAATAGTTAACATTCATGGGGGGCCCGCAGTGAATCCTTGTACCCAGGGCCCAGAATTTGGTGTGACGCCCCTGAGTATGACTCTTTTCTACAATCCCAGATAGCCTTGTGCAGCCACAACACAAGGATCAAGAGTGTTGTTGAGAGGACCGCTGACAGATTGTGATGGATGACCACCGGGCTTTTAAAAGGATGCTGTGTCACTAATAAAACGCACTCGGGAGGGCAATGAACCATAAACAGACAAACAGTTTATTGGAACTGCAAACAAACAAACAAGCTCCTTTTCTTTTGCTGGTCTCCTCCCTCTTTCTTTCCCTCTCTCTCTCTCTCTCTGTCTGTCTCTTTCTCCACCTGCTGCAAGCTTGCACACAAACTAGAAATCCTCCAAAAATGCTTGTTTTCCTAAAAAGCTATGAACTGAGAAACAGGGCTTAGGGCACGGTCACACCAGAAAAATATTCTACCTGTGAGAGTGGATTCTGCCAATGCATTTCAATGGAAATGGTGTGAATTCCTGGTCTTGCGCGCAGCTTTCGGTGTGCAGCAGAACTTGCGTTCATGCTTGAAGCAGATCAATTCTCCAAGTAGATGCTGCTTTCCTCTTCTGTCCAATGAAGGTGGAACTCAGACTCGGGGCGGGGGGTGTCATATATTATGACGACCATTATTGACACATCTGCATAATCACTAGAGGGCGATGCAAACATTGCAAGCAAAGGCATATCTGAGTTGAGTTATGGATCAGCTGTGAATTAACACACGTTGCATTGCATGCGCTCACACGGTGAGGGTCCTGAAAGTGATTGATAGGTACGTCGGCTGCACACAAAAATAGTTTATCAGCAAGCAGCGACACTTTGATCTGACCGTGCCCTAAAGCCTTGTCCAAGGTGAAGAGCTATCACCTCACCGCGGTGTAGTTTTCTAGCTATCACCTAAGGTGATAGCTAGAAAACTACACCGCGGTGAGATGATAGCTCTTCACCTTTGGACTATGTTGGAGGCTTTAGTCTGCTATCTGCTTAGATAGGGCCAGAATGCAGGGAGTGCAGGATGCAGGTCACACAGCACAGCTGCCAGCAGGAAGAGTGGGCCCTTGTTTTACGTGGGTCGGGACCCCAGATGATTAACTTAATGTGCAACATTGTTTTCTCACTCAACTGTAAACTAACCTGACTTTCGCCAGATGGTGGCAGCATTGCATTGCATTGCTTTACCATCTGGGCTCGGTCCGGCAGAGTTGATAACACTCGTAAAGTCCCGGGCCGGACCAATCAGCGGCAGCTATGGGCGGGCTCTGAGCGGCTCTGAGCCAATAGAGTCTGATTGCAGACCACGTGGAAACCCAGGAGGCAGATTCTGGGTGCAACGTCATGCAGACAGGCCAATATGAGTGGTTGGAGTTGGCACTCCCAGACTGTGACAGAGAGACGGCCATATCCAATCACCTGCTATAGAATTTGAAAAAATGGCCCGCCCCTTACATCGGTTCTGCCGGAGCGAGCCCAGATGGTAAGCAATGCAACGCAATGCTGTCACCCTCTGGCGAAAGTCAGGTTAACTGTAAACCGGTCGGGCAGAAAACTCGTACTCTCCATATTTTAACATTTTTAGTAGCAATAGTAACCAATAAATAGCTATTTTTGCTATTTCTGAACTCGGCACACTAAAATATATATCAGAAAACATTATAGGTTAGAAAAATAAGCAACTTGGTAACAAACATTTTGCTCTTGTGACCGACTGGCCTTCTCTCTCTGGCTGCGCCAGCAGGGCATTGCAGGCTACAAACACCACTAGGTGTTTGTAGCTAGTAGGCATCACGTGTGTGAGATTTTAATGTGTAGTTCACCCCCAAAATGACTTTTTTTTCTATTGATTAGTCATGCCATGGAGACTAGAGTTCAATATTGTTTTTTGTTTTTTGTCGCATTCCTAAGACAAAAATGTGATAACAATAAATTTACCCCCATTCATTCCGGATGGTGACCCGTTTCGAAACGGGTCACCATCCGGAATCAATGGGGGTAAATTTACTCGAATCAAATTTTTGTCTTAGGAATGTGACAAAAAACAAAAAATATTATTGAACTCTACTCTCCATGGCATGACTAATCAATAGAAAAAAAGTCATTTTGGGGGTGAACTACTCCTTTAATGGCTGGGACCTTCTGATTGAGAAACATATAGGCTTCCATTTCAAAACTTTATTCTGTGCTTTCCTGGAAGGGGTTGATTGTTTGAGGGGGGAGTTGGCCCTCGACACAGTCAAGGCATAATTATACATTTGAAAACTTGTGAAATAGGACATTCTGCATAATGAGTGCTTTCTACTTTTGGTGCTTTAAAGGACAACTTAGTTTTTTTTTTTTTTTTACAACAATGGTTCAGATTTTAGATTGTACTATGTGGGGTGGGGGCATAGCTACTTGTACGCATGCCCCCACCCACTGAAAAGTGATGACTCATCACTAAACTAACCGGGGAAATCATTTCGACCGGAGGGTTAGCGACTCACTCCACGGAGGTTAAGGTTAGGGTGAGGGTTAGAGTCGGGTGTCGAAAAGATGACATGTAGTAACAGCGACACGCTCCCCACTAAACCATAGTTTTGTGTGGCTGTTTTCGTGCAAACAAATGCTTGCAATGAATGGATTCAGAATCATTGACATGCTACTTGTTCCCGTTATAGTATAGTGTATAGTAATGCTGACAGGCGGTCAGCAGGTGGATTCATGACTGTATGTATATAGACAATATTTTAGGCCAATACAAAAAAACTATATAATTAATGTCATACCCCACCTCAGGGGCAGCCGGACCATAAATGACTTTTAACAGAGTATTTCTACATTGCAGCATTGATACTTGGAGTGGAAAACCATCCATTTTCAGTATTGAACCATATCATAATATACCTTAGAGTTGGAAATAAGAAAAGAAGTCCCCCCTCTCCCCACCCCTTCTGTGTAGATGAGAACTGGAATTGATTGTTGATCAGTGACATAGGGTCGGTTAAAAAAGTAAAACAAATGGTGCATTTATATAGCGCTTTTATCCAAAGCACTTTACAGAGATTGTGCATTACATTCACCCATTCACGCACACATTCATACACCGGTGGCGGAGGAACCCATGCAAGGCACCAACCTGCTCACCGGGAGCAACTAGGGGTTCAGAGTCTTGCCCAAGGACCCTTCGACATTCACTCAGGGGGAGCCCGGATTCGAACTTGGAACCCTTCGTGCTCTAATAACGGTTTCTCTACCCGTGAGCTATGCAATTTAGTATTCCACCACCGCTTATAGGGATGCAACAGTACGTGTGTCTGATTCCCAATGCAGGATTGAAGCCGAAGGAAAAAAGTTAACTGCCCTACCTCCCGCTCATATAACTGAACAGTGATATGATTTAACGATTACCTTTATGAGAAACTGTATGCTACCTCAGGGTTAGGCCCCTATATCGTCTCTGCTGCCTGGACATCTGTCTGTTTTGCTCTTCATATTGTAGGACAGCGGTCATATGCAAGGTCACAGCTTGACACATTGTGGCGCTTTGTGGTCTTATAGACCTGCTATTTTCAACCGTTTTTTTTGTTCTTCTTTAGTTTTTTTTTTTGTAGTAAGAGTGTCTGTTAGTTTTAACAATATTTAACCAATGAAAAGTATTAAAGGTAGAGTGATATTGGTTAAAACAAAACGTTTCTGTGAAAGTGTATAGAGGGTTCATTTCTAAAGTGACAATTTAAGGAATTTTTAATACCTCCAAAATGGCAAATGGTCAAATATTAGAGGCAGAAATTGTGAAAATAGCCGATCTACATGGTCACAGGCGTTGTGAGCGTGTAGATCTGCTATTTTTCCAATAGGACCATGCATGTTATACAAAATGTAATGCCTCAACTATTAGTGCTCGTCAGGGTGGGGGGGTCCCCAGTTAAAATATGATCATTTGGGGGGTCGCGGTCTGAAAAGGTTGAGAACCACTGTCTTAGAAAGTAACAGTTTTAGAAGGTTTACACCCGACGGCGATAATAAAGACTCTAGAGTAGGAAGAGATTATAAATCCGTCACTGCACCCCCACCCCCCGGGGGCTCATATAATATGGAGGTATGGGAGGGCTATAGGAGGGGTGGTGTGAGACGGGTTCCGGGGGTGGGCGGTAGCCAAGCTCAGCGTTTTCCTAAGTCAGTATTATAGGCCTACAGCGTGGGATTTTTTCCCCCCTTTTTCTTTTTCTTTACCTGAAACAGAGAGCAGAAGCGTACCATTCTGACGGTGTGTGTGTGTGTGTGTGTGTGTGTGTGTGTGTGTGTGTGTGTGTGTGTGTGTGTGTGTGTGTGTGTGTGTGTGTGTGTGTGAGAGAGAGAGAGAGAGAGATTTATCACCATTGATTTTTGAACCATTATTGAACAAAAACACTTTTAATGACGACAGAGTCAATGTGTGTTTTCTTTTGTTTTCTAGCCGCCCTGTTACAGTAATGTTAGCTTCTAGGCTGAGTGGACATAGCAACAAAGTGGAGGAAAGTGCATTTACTCAAGCAAAGACGAGCACTGTAGGCTACTTAAGTCAATTGTTTGGATATCTGTACTTTACTTGAGTATTTGCTTTTTTAGCAGGGACGTGCAGAGAATGTTAGAGAAGCAGGGGCTGAAATGTCTAAAAGGGCCTTTTGGTGAAAATATCGAAAATACTCACAAAACAAGCTCACAATGCGTCGCAGCGCGACACGTTGTGAGCTTGGAGGTCGGCTATTTTCGGCACTTGATACCACACTGAACTAAGCATTATCAAGTCAATACTGGAGATGTGACGTAACGGCATGGATTTCTTTCAACATAAGACGCTCGGCTGCATTCAAGTTCAGGAGAGTTTGGCAATTCTCTTGAATGCTGCCTTCAGGTATGGCATGGAAAGAGGGCATTTGCGTTTCTTTCACCATTATAAAAAAAAAAACAAAAAACACACACATACATTGCTGGTTTGGAAAAAAAAACACAAATACATTGCTGGTTTGGAGAGGGCACTTTTTAAAAGGGCAGGGGCTCAAGCCCCCTTTCATGTCTATGTGTGCACGTGCCTGTTTTTTTAGTATACATACGTGTGACTTTCACCCCACTACAATAGGCCTATTGTACTTTTGATGACTACATTCGTAGAAAGGGATGAAATGAGATTATGTATTAATCACTTAAAGGAGTAGTTCACCCAAAACATTACTTATTTTCTATCAATTACACACCCCATGAAGCTTTGAATATTGGATATTGATTTTCTTCCCCCCCACATTCATGAGCAAATAACTTGATGACCAGCAGAGCCTCCTACTGAGTCTCATTGCTATCAGAAGACTCCTTCTGATAGCAGCACGAGGCGTTGTGAGCATGTAGATCTGCTATTTTCACAATAGAACTGTGTTATACAAAATGTAATGCTTCTTTTCCGTGAGGACTCACATCTTTGCCATACCCTAGCTTTTGCTGAACTAACGCCACTGGCTGCAAGTACACATTACCCATCATGTATACTATGTAACTCTGGCCTTCAGCTTCCATTGAAAATTCAGGAAATGGTGCCCCCACCTGGCCATCTGGAACTCTCTAGACTAGAGCACCATTCACTCTGCAGGTAATGATAGCTGATCACACACAGATGGTCTTTCTGCTGCCATAGATGGCATCTGTGATGTTCTCTATGATGGCTATACCTGGAAACGTGTGTGTGTGTGTGTGTACACACACACACACACACACACACACACACACACACACACACACACACACACACTCTAAGGGACATATGGACCGGGGGGATACTGGACTTTTGAGGCCAGGCTGAGGCAGTGAATCCCTATACAGCATGTGATTGTGACCACACACCCTCTTACAAAGAATATTTATGCACACACGTTTTGAGGGGAGAGACGTAACGTTGTTTGTCTTACACATTAACAATTTCTGATACATTATTGACCATGATATTAACATGCTAACTGATCATGATATTAACATGCTACTGATCATGATACTAATATGATATGATGCTAACATTATACTGGCATGATGATACTAACTTCTGGTGATGTCCTGGTCAGTGTCCTGGTCAGTCGGTGTAACCAGTGTAAGAAATGTGGAAATATGGTAAGTCTTCTTTCACCATATTCTTCACAAGTGGGCGAGTGCATGTACACTAAGAGTGAATGATGCAGGCAGTGCGGGATTAACCCTGCATTTTTATTTCTACATTTATTCCTTTATTTATTTTTAAATATGGCACTCTCTGGCCCTACATAAATGACCAGACTTGACACAAATTCTAAAAAAAATGATCTAAATTTGAATTATCTTCAAATCAATTCAATTCAATCAATTATGGGAATATCTTTCATTGATGAAATACTTAAATAAAGACTCACTCAATGGTATATGATTCTGAAGTTTACAGTTCAGCAGAAAAAACACTGATTCATCTCAAAGGGAGATTTGTTAGTAAGTCTTTATTACACACTCATCTGAGCATCACAGGGCTGTAAAATACAGATACACTCATGAATCCTGATATGGGCATTACCAGATATGACAACAAGGCCAGGACAGAATTCATTTGCACTGACCTGTTCTGACATCCAGGGGTCTTGGCCAATGAATGGCCAAGACAGAATTAATTTGCACTGACCTGTTCTGACATCACAACACCTCATCCCAGCTCAGCAGAAGGATATAGCATCACATCATTGTGATGTCAGAACAGGTCAGCTATATCCTTCTGCTGAGCCTGGATGGGGTGTCATTGTGGTGTCAGAAGAGTGACACCTATGGTCGCAATACAAAATCACAAGATTCATGTACAAACAACTCAAAAACCAACAACGAAAAAACAAGAAAAGAAACTAAGCGAACCCATCCACCCCCTTTCCCCGGATCAACAATGGAATGAAAAGTAGGCATACCTGTGCCAAGTTGTTCTTACCACGGTGTAATGACGTCTTGAATCATATCTTTAAGCTTATAATGCAATGCCAGACCATATACTAACGTTTTCCTTGCTCGCTCCATGTACAGTAATCTTAGCCTGACACTTCAGTCCGCACATCACCCCCCCCTGCTGGTGGGTGGTTTGTAGTGTGGACTGAAGCTGCACACATTTTAATCTATTTCGAAGGCGCCCGAAGAGCGGGCGCATTGAATGGGCCAATCAGGGTTGTATGCTTGGGGCACGTGGTGTGGCTGCTCCGGTCCCAGCCCCCTCCAAACAGAGCTCTTGAGCTCACGTAAGACTCACTCGTGGACTCTGATTGGTGTCCTCTGCCCACGTGAGAGTCTAGTGGACTCTGATTGGTCCGTGAAAACTGTCATGGCGGAGTCAGACTTGACTCGTATTATTTTAATAAACTATGAAATAGTGCCGTTTCTTCACGTTTTAATACCATTTTGCACTAACGTAAACATGCAGACATATAATATGTTATGAGAAATAACGTATTTTTGCAATGTCACGCCACGTCGCCGTCGCGCGTGTGTGTGTGTATGTGTGTGTGTGTGTGTGTGTGTGACGTCAATAGGCTTTAGCCCCCCCCCGCCGAAATGGATTGTCTGCCCGGAATGTCAGACTCTCTCCCCCCACGTAGTGTGGTGTTGAGATGTCGGACGCTAGCAGTCAGGCAACAGTAATCTTGCCATTGACTGCATGCTCGTCTAGATATACGCCTATCTACTGGCAAATGTTAAAGTATGAGGAGAATAATTGTAAAAGTTGTATTGACTGATAAAAGAGCAGGAGTAGAGCGATGAATGCAATGATGAACTAAGATATGTATAGGGGTAAGTCTGGGGTGTCCCAGGTGAGGAAAGACCCAACCCAAAGTCAGAAAGATATTCTGCTGGCTGCTTTAAAAGTGTAATGAATCATCTCAGAATATTTGAAAACCTATAAAACAACTATAATATTATGAAAATCTGGCACTAACTGGCTGGCGTAATGCTCTGGGATGTCCCAAAATAGATAACCCCTCACAAAGGGGTGGGGGTCTGGAAAATGTTAAACCCATCAATTTCTGATAGTTTGGACCCTATAGAACCAAGATCTACAAAGAATTCACAGGACGTCACTTTTGGTCAAAATACGGAGCATCCCGGCTAATATGGGGCGGTTTGCAACCCTACATGTGGTGCCCCCATTGGCTGGTGCCCCAGGGCTCTCGCCCTGTATAGACCAATTATTTGTTTACAAACATTGAGACAGAATGCCCAGGTGACAACAGTTTCAATTCCCAACAGATCCCCAAACCTGTTGTTTTGGGGATCCCTGGTTGCAACTCATTCAACCTCCTCTTGTGTGTCTGCTATAGCTGCGCCCTAGTGAGACATACTGTATATACATCCAGGGACGGATTAACCCCGTGAGGCCTCACGGGGGTTTTTTATCAACGCATCGTGTTGCGGATGCAACCGTTGTGAGCTTGGAGGTCTGCTATTCTCGGCAGTTCTCTGCGCATGACACCGTTGCAGGAAGGAGCATTTTAGGCTTCATGCACTGCAGCTGGGCGAGCAAAGGCATGGGGAAATGGTGCCTTGATCATGAAGAGCGCTCCCTCCGTTCTGATGACGTCGAATGGAGGTGGGGTTTGAAGAGCAACTGTTTTGAATCGCTATTATCGTTTACAATCAACAGAAACCAAGGATTACATATTTCAAGAGTGAGAGATCACAGTAAAAATCCTAAGCATTCTTCCTCCACACTGGGAGAAAAAACTGCATCTGAGAGTTGATGGAATGCATTTTTACACGTGAGTGCAGTGACCATTTATCCATTGTTGTATCCTATGAGTGGTGGGGTTCATTTGGTGTCGACCTGCGTGCGCATACTGGTCCTTATGTGATGTGGACCATTAAGGCACCTATTCAGCTCAACAATACTGCAACATGTAATTGTTGGTGATTTCTCGCCCTCTGCTGGACTCTTTAGGTATGTACAGTATGTATGCATAATGTAGCCTACTCCCCCCCACACTATTATCTCTCTCTCTCTCTGTCACTCACACACACGCACGCGCACGTGCACAGGCACACGTTGCACAGTAACAGAGCCTTGTGTATGTGATTACTGCTCTCCTTTTTTCAGTCCCTTGCTAATTAAGTGTTACTGCTTGTAACTCATATAGCCTATGGTTATTGGGAGGGCGTTTTGTTTGTTGTAGGTGTCAGTGTAGTAGAACCTAGCCTCGCGTAGCCAGGCTTACTCATCTGCGAAGAGTAGAACCAGGTAGACCTTATTAATTACACATTTTCATTATTGGATGTTTGGGGTTGTAGCCTAGGAGGTGATGTCACTGATGTAGCCTATACACTCCGGGGCCCATTTCAAGCATGCAGACTGTGCATTAATTATACTCCAACTCTCCATTACCTGTCGCTTCGGCCTAGGCCTAGTTCAGTGATACTCAAACTCAGGCCCGCGGGCCGGAAATGTGACTGGCCCACCAATCAATCAATCAATCAATCAATCAATCAATCAATCAATTATTTAATTACAAATTACATAATCTAGGAAGGGATGAGGAACTTTAACCCAAAACGGAAGGATGCTTTCACTTTCATATCAAAGACCTCCAAAACTAGTTAGAAATAGCAGAATATGCATTTTTTTAGTGGTTAAAATTATTGACGCTATATTAAAGGGATATTACACTTTCAAAAAACTTTTGGTCATTGTATGGTCTAATCAGGCTTGTATGAACACCCTGAACAGTTTTTAATTTGCTTCATTCAGTATTTAGATATTTGATGTAAATGTTACCAGCTCCAACACGCCCAGGCCCTCTCCACATACACACCCATTGTAACTTCAAACTCCATTTTAACCATGATAGATTCATCAAAAACACCCATTATTTTTTTCTGGTGACTCATAATACCCTCCTAATACGTGAGCAGACCGTGTTTTTTCAATAACTTTTTTCTTTTATTTTTAATAATTCTTTGGGAAAATGGAAAACATTAAATACAATAATATTTTATTGAAAATAAATGAAAAAAGTTATTGAAAAAACACGGTCTGCTCACGTATTAGGAGGGTATTATGAGTCACCAGAAAAAATAATGGGTGTTTTTAATGAATCTATCATGGTTAAAATGGAGTTTGAAGTTACAATGGGTGTGTATGTGGAGAGGGCCTGGGCGTGTTGGAGCTGGTAACATTTACATCAAATATCTAAATACTGAATGAAGCAAATTAAAAACTGTTCAGGGTGTTCATACAAGCCTGATTAGACCATACAATGACCAAAAGTTTTTTGAAAGTGTAATATCCCTTTAACATTTAATATATATTAAGCATTAATATTTTGCTAGGGACCCCTGATACCAGTGTTGATTTTCGTCAGTGCAAAACAAACATTTTTCGCCATAGTTTTGGTTGACTAAATCAACACTGCATCGTACATGATCAGACACCACTGGTGGTGTACACGTACGACGTACGTTCACTGTGATGAACTTGTTCTACAGTAATGATTGTGAGTTGCCCTGCAGTAGCAGAGAGTAGAAATCTACTGTAGTGTGTCATTAATAATGCAACCGCCACTGACGGCTGTAGTATTTCATACTGAGCAGGCATATTGCAACACATGTCTCTCTCAAACCCAATGGGTTTGAGAGTTTCTTGATAATTGATAATCCCTTGAAGAGAGACCATAACTTTACACACGAAAATAAACTTTAACCACTTAAATCCTGCATTGTCTAGTAGTTGATCCCCTACCTCATTTCCCCTCTACACCAAATCTCTTTGCCCGAAATAGCCGAACTACATCAGCTTCGAACTGCTATAGACGGGAAATGCCTTGTTTGGGCATTTCCAGCTGAGAGCAGTTTTCCTTGTTGGCACTAAAAACCTCACCTGATGACACGTACAGGTGAGTTGATGTCATCAGAATCACTGATGGCATTCTGCCAAGTGTCGCCCTTCCTCTGCGTTTTCATTGGCTGAATGCATGCAAAACAGAAAACATGGACACCGCCATTACTTTTCCAACAAAAACAGCAGCGCTCGACCCGGCGACTCGCTCACTTTAGCTCGCTCGGCGGGGCCTCACGTGGATCAAGGTCGCTTGAGATGGCGTGCCTCTGTGACGGTTTGGTCAATAACTATCCTTGTTGTTTTTGGAAAAGTAATGGCGGTGTCCATGTTTTCTGATAAATGAAGTTGACATATTGTTGCAACCCAGATAGTTTTTAAGTTGCTTGATTCAGTATTTAGATATTTGATATTCATTTTATGAGACATGTCCGCTTCCTATACAAACTGTAACTGCAAACTCCATATTAACGTGTTGTCATTGAAAAAAACACCTGTCCTTGGTTCTGGTGACTGATATTGTCCTTCTAATACGTGAGGGGGGGTTTGGGGGAAAACGAAAAAAGATCAAATAAAAAATAAAATAAAAAGGTAATCGACATGTAAAAAAACTAAAAAAACACAACCCCTCACATTAGAGGCACAATATCAGTCACCACAACCAAGCTGTGTTAGGATTCAAGAAGGTGATCTGTTCATCGTAAAACACATCAGTATTCTCTCCGTTCCTCGTTCAGCCGGGAGTTGATTAAAGCTCAACAGTGAACAATGGACACAGAGCAAAGTACTGTATTGATAAGAGGCTCTTCTAGAATTCAATATTAATCCCATTTGCTAAAGAGGGATTACTGTACTACATGTATCAGTTAAGCAGCTGGGAGGGAGAGAGAGAGAGAGAGAGAGAGAGAAAGAGCCTTTTCAAAGTGTGCACATGTATGTCTGCCTTGGTTTCTTGACATGTGTGTAATGTTTATGTGTGTGCCTGCGTGCATCCTATAAGAAAATCCAATAGGATTTCCAGTAAATCTTATAGGATTTTATCTTATAGGATTATTATCCTATAAGAACATATAGGATTTGTTCCAAAACTTTATAGGATTTTTGTCTTATAGGATTATTATCCTATAAGAAAGAATCCAATAGGATTTGTTCCACAATCTTATAGGATCTTTTCTTATAGACATCCAATAGGATTTCTTTTAAGGAGTATTATCCTATAAGAAGAAATCCATTAAGATTTGTTCTTATAGGGTTTATTTTTATAGGATTATTATCCTATAAGAAATCCAATAGAATTTGATTCTTCTGTTGGATTCCTATAAGATTCCTTGACTATAATCCAACAGGATTCTTTTACTATTTTAGTCACTATTTTAGTCATAGAATTAAATCGATTTTTTTATTCCTATAGGATCCTTAGCTATTTTCTTATTAATCTTCAACAGTATATTCCCATTTACATGAAAGAAATGAAAGCAAACCTACTTGATGACCAAGTGACTTCAGAATGTCTTGTGGTTGCTAAGATGGCTGATGAGGCCAATCCTCACACAGATTGTCCGGTTGCAGTGAGGGCATATGTTATGGTTGGGGGTCGGCTGGGTGAGAGGGAGGAACGGGCTCTGGTCTTGTGGAGCTATTGCTTCAGTTCTGCCTCCTGCATGCGGTCGACTGGGAAAGAAATAGAAAAATAGACACAGTTAGTATACTGCACCAAAATAGTGGCGACCGTTTGGTCTGTATCTGTTTCTGCAGATGAAACCATTCATCCAGGTAAAATAAAGCAGGGGTCCCCAGCAAAATGTATTAATATGTCAGCAGAATACTTTTAACCACTTCAACCACGTTATACTTTGAATATTCACAAATACTAAATACCAACATACAAGCTCACAGCACGCCACCCGATTATATAAATGTCTTATAAATGCTAATAGTTTTCTGGGGGAAAAAAACGATATTAGTGGTTCCTCCCCCAGAATTATATGTATTTGGCCGCAGACCCCCATCTCAAAATATGTTGGTCCATGGACCCCCAGAAGCAAAGATTTGAGTTAAAGGTGTATTCAGTGATAATGGAAGTGCCCGGAGGTCATCTTGTCCCTTTTACTGGCCTTACAGCGTGGAAATGTTTTGTTTTTTATAGATTTTTTACACCATTATAATGTTCTCGTTTTGATCATTAGACCCAATCACTGAATATCGGTAGGCCTACGTCTCCAGCTTCAGGATACTGATTTACTACCAGACTGTGGCATTTTATGAGTTCAGTAGTTTACAATCTAGGCATTTAGCAGATGGTCTTAATTCAGAGCGACTGTGGTTCTCAAAACTTTTATTTTGACCATCATAACTAAACATCATAACATAACTACGGCCATACTCTACCCTGATTGGTGGAGGACTGGCTGGCCACCTCTGAAAACCGAATCTAGCTATGCTCGCAACCACTTATATGGTCAACACACATTCTGGTGAGGAGAATGAATGGAAAATGTACCAATTATATTTTTATTTGAATGAAATACAATCAATGAATATACCTTTAAAATGTTAGTCAAATGTTTGTCAGTTAGGGCACTGATGCATCTGTCACAGAACACTTGAAGCTCACCCATAAAGGTTTTGCTGAATTTGCCCAAGTCCATATCTGTCAGCCATCCGGACCAAGTTGTGTGTAGTCTGTGTGTAGTCATAACCTAATAGAGAGAAATAGAAAACTAGGATGAATGTTAGCCTATAACCTAATCAGTCTAAGAACAACATTAGGCCTACATGTGGAAAAGTTAATTACTAGCATGCTTAAAATAAAATAATAAAATCAGCAGCAGCTAAATAAATAACTATTCTTAATCTCCATCAGTATCTCAAAAAGGCATAACTCTGGAGGGAGGGAAGCATTCACAAATTCACAATGTATGAAATCCACATATAGCTTTCTTATGAGAAACCAATGAAAGTACAACTAAACCTAACATGTGAGCATAAATTATGTGTGTTAAAGGAGTACTTCACCACTTTTCAACCTATGTTCATATAATTGGTCCTCACTAAAAAATAGCTTTTTCTTTCTCAGAGGAGGGTTGAGGGCAGGTCTTCGTCTTGTGACATAATCGATTGGGAATTCAAGCTAATAGAAAATGCAGGCTTTCTACTCCTGAAAAGTTGCAATGTTAAAGTGGAAGCCATTGTTCTCGCGATAATAAAAATCTAAATATTCTTTTCAAAAATATTGATTTTTTTTTTTAAATGATGATGTCACAAGACGATGGATTTCTGAACTTCCCACAGCTCTCCTAAGAGACTTGGACCGAGTAGAATTCTTTTTTGCTATTTATTTATGAACATTAATGAGGACCTATTATATGAAGATGGGTTGAAAAGTGGCAAAGTCCTCCTTTCTTTACTCAAAATCTAGCCATGGTACCTCAGTTTGAACACAAAATAAAGATAAATAATCAATGTGATTGATTGATTGATTGAAGACTTTATTAGAAGGTGGATAGAAAAAGGCACAGTTTCTAAACCATTGATTCATTAATAACTAGACCTTACCCGTTCGAATATGTGCTGCAAAATATGTGCAGAGTGTGGGTTTTGGGGAAAGTAACTGTAACTGCATGGTGCGTGCGTGAGAATATGTGGGAGCATCATAATGTAAGGAGCAGCCCATGGAGGAGTGTATATTTATGATGGATACAAATAATTTAACAGCAAAATTAGGTGAATAGAAGTATGAGGATGTATTTGCTCCACATAAGTTTTCTATACCCGTTGGAAGATGAGACACACATCACCCGTTGCATGCGTGACCCATGGAGAGAGAGAGAGAGAGAGAGAGAGAGAGAGAGAGAGAGAGAGAGAGAGAGAGAGAGAGAGAGAGAGACTGCAACATTCCTAACTGTGAGAGAGGTGTGTGTGGGCCCGGGGCTACAGATCCCATGGCCTGGAGGAACGGACCGTAACCCTGACAACAGGCTGTAGAGCTGTAGAGTGAAGAAACGCTAATAAATCGCTCAAATTTGGGAAAAATGAAATTCGGGCTCCGTCACCGTGTGTATAATGCTAAGTGATGTAGGCTATAATCAGTGGTGTAAACAAAGAAGGTAAACCGGAAAATGTCAACAAAGAAACCTAGCCTACTGTACAGTATAAGTAGCCTACAATGTTGTAAATGTACAGTACTTTACTTGAGTATTTCCAATTTTCAACAGCCCATACATTTACTTCTAGGCTACTCCACGACATCTCGGATCAAAATAGCCTACTGTACTAGCTGTACTGTACTGTACTGTACTGTACTACTCCACTAAGATTAGCCTACTATTGATTATTATTACAAAACATGCATTAACCAGATCATCCCTATACATTTCGCCCATTTAAAAATAGCAGATCTACAATGCACTGTGAGCTTGTACTGTAGATCTGCTATTTTCAAAAGATTGTTATACATTTGAAAACTTTTGAGTAGGCTACTTTTATTCTTGGTAGGCCTCTAAATAATGTTTAAACCATATTACTCTTGTACTTTTACTCAAGTACATTTTGAATTCCTGTCTTTAGGCCCATTCCCTCTGGGACAGATAAAACGATCCGTTTCTCCATTCAAGTGGATGTTAAGATACAGATACAAAAATTATCTGTCACAGATATATTTTTCTGAATCTTACCATCCACTTGAATGGAGAAACATATTTGTATCTGTTTATCTGGCCCAGTGGGAATGGGCCTTTATACTTGTAATACACAGAGTCCACATTGCAGTGTTGATACCTAATAGTGGCTGTTATGTTTGCTGCTGAACCCAAGTTAAGCTTTTTCTTTTCTTTTTCTTTTTCTATCTCACCAGAGACTGCAGTCAGAATGAGTGAAGAAAAGGTGAGACTTTTGTTTTTGTTTCTGTAAAGTGTGGGTGTAACTTTATTCAGTATCAACGTGAGGTCTGTTGGTGTTTGATAGAGATACACTTGTGTCTTTTTGTAAAGGGCTGATTGAAATATTCATTGTTTGAAAGGATGCAGGAAGAGTGGGCAGTCCGGGCACCTAAACATTGTGGGCACCTCAATGATTATTGGTATTTATTTCCAAACTGTCAAAAAAAAATCACACCCGTGTGAACTGAGCGGTGGTCGTGGAGGCTGCGCAACAGCAAAACTAATATATAATAATAATAATAATTATAATAAAAAATATTTAAAAAATATTTAAAAAAATTTTTATAAAAAAATATATATGGGGGGGGGGGGGGGGGGGGGGGGTGCTTGCTTGTGTGTGAGAGAGAGAGCCATCCATCCATCCATGTCACTCCATGTCATTGCAGTTGATGCTCAGGGCAGACTAGACTCAACAGCACCTCTCTGGTCATCAGAGGTACTTAGGCTACATACGGCTACATACGGACCCACCCACCCACCCACCCACATAGACGGATACACACACGGCCACGCTATGGAGACGGTGTGACCAATTAAGATTGTGGAACACATGACCAATGCCATGTTAAATTTGAGATCAGTCGCTGAAGCGAGTGAATAGATAATGCATTTTGTGCATTTTGTGACCTACTGACTGACTGACTGACTGACTGACTGACTGACTGACCTCTCTCTCTAATTATATGTTAGATACTCAACAGTCAGTTATAAATATACATAAATAATGCAAATAGAGGAATGGGGCCAATAACATTACTTGCTGTATGTTTGCTATTCAACATCGTTTTGTCTCAAGGCAAGCCCTATACTGTAGTTCAGTGGTTCTCAACCTTTTAATGTTTTCCACAATGCTATTATCAAAATTAATCAAGACATTTCACAAGGTTTCAGGGAAAATATCCAATCTACAAACTCAAAACCTATTCCAATGATTAAGAGCACGTGAGCTTGTAGCTTGTCCATTTTTTTAATAGCCAAAGGCAAAGCCAATAGCTCAAGTGGTAAAACTGATGTTATTGCTATTTATTTAACTAATTTTGCTTGGGGCCCATGCACTGAAAGCCATTCAAGCCCCCTGACCCCACTTTGAGAACCTATAATTAACTACAACGTATACAGTATACAGTATGCGACGTCTTGTTGTGAGCTTATTAGCTTATCTTCATATATGTTCACTTATAATGACATGTCCAAAATATTGGACGCCAGTACAGTTGATAAAATGGTTCATGAATACTATTTTTGGCAACGTTATGTCTGTATCCCCTCAAGATATATGATAAACTGTGTTTTGCCACACATCAAGTTCATTGTTTTTGCCAGCAGAATGCATGAAAATCCCAAATAAGGTTTCCCCAGCCATGAAACACTCACCTGAAAAATGCCATTTTCTTTAAGCAGGTTTCTTCTACTTTTCTTGACAAAGCAACTCTGTGTGACGCAGTTACATTGTTTTATTTTCAGGAGGATAGCTGCTAGTGCAGAACATTCGAAGCTCGCGCGCTTAAAGGACAGATCTACAAGCTCACCAAGCGTTGCGATGCGTCGCGCTCGGTCGCGCTCGCGACACGTTGTTAGCTTGTAGATCTGTTTTTGTTTTGTAACATGACACCACTGTGCGTTTATGTACAGCCATAGTTGTAGTTTTCTTCAGTTTCGGGCTGTAGGCTACTTGATGATGAACTTTTCCAAATAATTGTAGTGGAGTAAAATATGTAAATTATAATATACATGAATCACTTCTTTTAGCCCTATTTTATACATAGCACACTTGAAGATCTGCTATTTTCAAACATGTTGTACTTTACTATCGATGCTTTGAGTATATTTTGATGCCAATACTTTTGTACTTTTACTCAAGTAATTTTTTAATTATTTTATTTGTGAGTACTTCTACATTCTACACTTTTACTTATAACTACAAAATAAGAGTAAGCGAAATCCCCAAAGGTCTCTTATTTTGAAAGGTACAGATGCGATGCTTAATTGTGTAAATAAACCTGCGTTGTGTATCCATACACTATCTCTCTCTCTCTGCTGGTGTGAGAAGACACACGTGGTGCAGGTAGCTACAGCTTGAACTCAATACTGAGCTTTTAACTTTGTTTTAGTTTATTTTGGGGGGGGGAAACTGTCCATTTCAACATAGATAGGCTACAATATTTCTGTATTCATTTCATGTAAACCTTTCTCGGAAACCTGAGATCCTTTTCCAGTGGAAACAGTAGTCAAGTTTTAAGTGATGTAGGCTATAATCAGTGGTGTAAACAAAGAAGGTAAACCGGAAAATGTCAACAAAGAAACCTAGCCTACTGTACAGTATAAGTAGCCTACAATGTTGTAAATGTACAGTACTTTACTTGAGTATTTCCAATTTTCAACAGCCCATACATTTACTTCTAGGCTACTCCACGACATCTCGGATCAAAATAGCCTACTGTACTAGCTGTACTGTACTGTACTGTACTGTACTACTCCACTAAGATTAGCCTACTATTGATTATTATTACAAAACATGCATTAACCAGATCATCCCTATACATTTCGCCCATTTAAAAATAGCAGATCTACAATGCACTGTGAGCTTGTACTGTAGATCTGCTATTTTCAAAAGATTGTTATACATTTGAAAACTTTTGAGTAGGCTACTTTTATTCTTGGTAGGCCTCTAAATAATGTTTAAACCATATTACTCTTGTACTTTTACTCAAGTACATTTTGAATTCCTGTCTTTAGGCCCATTCCCTCTGGGACAGATAAAACGATCCGTTTCTCCATTCAAGTGGATGTTAAGATACAGATACAAAAATTATCTGTCACAGATATATTTTTCTGAATCTTACCATCCACTTGAATGGAGAAACATATTTGTATCTGTTTATCTGGCCCAGTGGGAATGGGCCTTTATACTTGTAATACACAGAGTCCACATTGCAGTGTTGATACCTAATAGTGGCTGTTATGTTTGCTGCTGAACCCAAGTTAAGCTTTTTCTTTTCTTTTTCTTTTTCTATCTCACCAGAGACTGCAGTCAGAATGAGTGAAGAAAAGGTGAGACTTTTGTTTTTGTTTCTGTAAAGTGTGGGTGTAACTTTATTCAGTATCAACGTGAGGTCTGTTGGTGTTTGATAGAGATACACTTGTGTCTTTTTGTAAAGGGCTGATTGAAATATTCATTGTTTGAAAGGATGCAGGAAGAGTGGGCAGTCCGGGCACCTAAACATTGTGGGCACCTCAATGATTATTGGTATTTATTTCCAAACTGTCAAAAAAAAATCACACCCGTGTGAACTGAGCGGTGGTCGTGGAGGCTGCGCAACAGCAAAACTAATATATAATAATAATAATAATTATAATAAAAAATATTTAAAAAATATTTAAAATTTTTTTTATAAAAAAATATATATGGGGGGGGGGGGGGGGGGGGGGGGTGCTTGCTTGTGTGTGAGAGAGAGAGCCATCCATCCATCCATGTCACTCCATGTCATTGCAGTTGATGCTCAGGGCAGACTAGACTCAACAGCACCTCTCTGGTCATCAGAGGTACTTAGGCTACATACGGCTACATACGGACCCACCCACCCACCCACCCACATAGACGGATACACACACGGCCACGCTATGGAGACGGTGTGACCACCGCTCAAAAAGAAAGAAAGAAGAATTTGGAAAATGGTCTGAAGTATCCAGCTCAAGGGAACCAAAAGCAAACAATAGCGACTTTAAGCTCGATGATTTTCCGGACGGCAACGCCAGGCGGACTACGGCTGCTATGACGTAATCGCCGTAGTGGTCAAAATGGTTAAGCAATAAGCCTCGGCGGCGACGGGTCCCCACCCCTTTCACTGAACGCTTTGGTTCCCATGGCGACGCATACACGCAGCAGACGGAGTAGGCGCTACGTTTGAAGGGACCTTCTGCCGTAGTAGAGACAGCTGTGGCGACGGCAGGTTTATCTATCGAGCGCGGATCATTTCCGGTTACCGTTGTCATCTGCCGTTGCCGTAGCGTTGCTTAAGGTCGCTAATGTTTCCTGTGTAGGAGAGAGAGGCTGAATGACAGTGACTAGCAGCCTGCTTAAATACTCCACAAGACGATTGGAGTCAGGTGTGCCTCGTCCTCTGGGCCTGTCATGGTCCTCAAACATGTTTGGCTCAGGGCATCCATGGCACCCCTGAATTACATTAACACTTTACAGTGGCTTACATTTATGTCAAATATGTAAATCCTTCCCCCTAAGATAGGACTATAGTATGTCACAAGGAAAACTTGAGAATATCTGTTCCCATTATAGGACAGATCAAAAATAACCTTTATACTTGGTGTTTAACCACTTAAGAACCAGCATCCCTAATCCGGTGGGAACATTCACCAAAAATAGCCGATCTACAACCTCACAACAACGCAGTGTGTTGGGAGCTTTAAGACCGTCTAGAGACGTGGTAGCCTAGTTCCAGACCCTGAATCGCTAGCCACACCCCTTTAATTTTTTGTTTGAATAATGAAGTGAAACGAAATGTCAATTCAGGCTGAGTGTCAGGCTAGAGACATGGTGTACTGTAAACTGAAAAATAACTGAGTACAGTGCAACTCAGGTCCGTTTTACTACTGATACATATTATAAAGGTATTCTGAGGCAAATCATCATTACTCCAAAAAGACATTAACATTGAGGGCCCATTCTTCCTGTTACTGTATTCTATACCTGGCATTATTATAATTTAACAGTGAACTCCACGGATAGCGATAATCTGATATTGTCTCTTTGCCGTCTCTCCGACTACATTACAGGACTTTGAGGACCTGCGGGTTCATTTTTCTGACGCACAGTGGAAAAAGCTGAAGGAGGTTGAGAAGATAATCTACTTGAACCAGATGAGCAACCACCTGTTTAAACTCTCCCTCGGTAATGTAATACATAACACGGTAACATATATTATGTTGTGACAGTAGATAAACACCTCACTGAGCAATAGACGTCTAATAGACCGTAAAATGTTTAGTTGGACCATACCAGTGGTTCTCAACCTGTGGTTGACTTGAGTCCCCCTCTGGTGGTACTCAGAGGAGTCTCCCAAAAAAGAAGAAAAAATACATAAGTGGAGTGACATTATTATATTATACTACAGGTAGTTCTTCTGACCTAGCAATTGTCTGAAATAGGCTCTCCGGTCTTGCTGAAATGAGCACGACAGCACGCCTATAGTCATTCATAGAAGATTTGAGAACTGATTAATCATCAGATTCGAAATGTCACCAGTTTGTGCAGCTGATTAGGCAGCACTGTTGCAACTGCAGTAGGCTAAGCAGCTAGGCTAAGCGCCGTTGGCATGGGAAGTTCAAACTAACTAAAACATCTCCACAAATTCAAGGAATAAATGGGCTTCCCGTGTTAACTGTGCATAGATGAATAGGTTGGGGTAGGTCTACACACCTGTATTTTAACATCAGTTATTGTGGTGCTGCTTTGAGAGAGAGATTTCTGAGGTGGTACTTGGTTTAAAAAGGTTGAGAACCACTGCTATATAGGCTAGTATACTAGATTTATGTTGGGTTGCCCCCTCCCCTCCCCATAAGGTCTGAAGTCCAGAGCTCCACACTTCATGAGGACATCCGCACCTCAGCCAAGGAAGAGGAAGAGGAGAGAAGAGGAGGAGTGGATCTCTTCTGATGAAGAATCTGGTATTCCAACACTTTTACCATACTATAGTACTTAAAGGAGTAGTTCACCGCAATGTCTGCTACAGCGGTGTTTCTAAAATGTCAAGGTCTCCCCTTAACTATGACAGTGTACAAATGAACCTGTTAGGGTTCATTTGGTTCCATTTGTTCACTGTCAGAGTTACAGACTTGTATGGGTCAATTTAGACCCCCCCTAAAGGAACCCACCCAGTCTCTGGAATCCACGTTGAGAACCACTGTGCTACAGTATATAGCAATCTAAAATACAGATGCTGTACCGAATTGAAGGGTGTATTATAGGAATTCTATAATACGATAAAGATATGAGAAAGGATGATCTCACTTTTCTCTGCTTGTCTCACAGAGAAATACACACACTATGTTCAAAAACAACAATTTAAACATTTTATTCGCATGGAAATATGTCACTCATGTTCAATACCAGCCTGACAAAAATGAGAAGGGAAAAAAACAAACGTCACTGGGCTATCGGCCAAATTGTTATTTTAAACATTGCATCCGGTCAGGGATTCACCAATTGGCGCATCCACAAATGTCATATTTATTGTACTTTCTTTTATAACCAGCAAGACTCCCTAATCGGGAGATAAGCGACATACTGTGTACCGATTTGCGTGATTTTAGGGCAAAAGCATACATACTAGGGCATTCACGAATAGTGATTTTTAGTATTCGAATTATTCGACCTCAAAGTATTCGAATAGTCGAATATTCGACAGGACTGGCCAAACTGTCAAATATTAAGCAAGCAAGAGGCGAACATTGTGAAAATAGCCGATCTACATGCTCACAACGCCTCGCAACGCGAGGCGTTGTGAGCATGTAGATCTGCTATTTTCACAATATCTGCGGAACCGAGTCCCATTAAATGTAATACCTACAATTCCAAGTGCTTGTCAGGGTGGGGGTCCCCAGTTCAAATATGAATTATTTTGTGGGTCACAGCCTAAAAAGGTTTGAGAACTCCTGGTATAGAGCATTAACAAATTCATCCACCATAAAGAGAAAAAAATAAAGATAAGCGAATATTCGAATTCGGTGAACAACGTCGAATAGTTACTTTGATATTTGAATATTCGAATATGCCCTAATACATATTAAGGTATTTGATATGCACTGTGTGTGTGTGTGTGTGTGTGTGTGTGTGTGTGTGTGTGTGTGTGTGTGTGTGTGTGTGTGTGTGTGTGTGTGTGTGTGTGTGTGTGCGTGCGTGCGTACATGTGCGTGCGTGTACCTGTATGCGTGCATGCGTGTTCCAGATGATCATCCAGTTACTCGGGTAAAGAAGACTGTGCCTACCTGTGACAGAAGGCTCAGATCTCAGGCCAAAGCTGTCAACTACACAGAACCAGGTCAGTAACAGAGGTCTTTCACCACACCAGTACTTGAGTCCAAGTTAACATGCTCCTGGTCAGAATATTACTCCACGGCAAGTGAACGTTTCCCTGTCAAATTACAAGAGTAGTTGCTGTTCGGATTCCTGAATTATTCAAAAGTACATGCTTTAAACAAACAAAAAGTATTCATGGGTTTCAAATGTGCAGTAGTCCTACACCAGGAAATCTCGCTTTTTAGAACACACATCATTTCGACAACGGAGTGTCAGCAGGTATCGCTACTCACCCCACGGAGGTTAGGGTTACGTTTGGTTGTCGAAAAGATGACTTGTAGAAATAGCGACACGGTCCCGTCCTACACTGCCATGTTGAGGACTAACACAGGTGTTGCAATTTGTCAGATTGGCATAGGACTAATGTTCTACGC
This sequence comes from Nannobrachium achirus, assembly GCF_963921795.1. Taxonomy (NCBI): domain Eukaryota; kingdom Metazoa; phylum Chordata; class Actinopteri; order Myctophiformes; family Myctophidae; genus Nannobrachium; species Nannobrachium achirus. The sequence goes on along the minus strand of NC_137831.1, from coordinate 11,181,286 downwards.
CAATCAGAACACCTGTGTTGGTCCTCAACATAGCCAGTGTAGGACTGACTACATTTGCAACCCATTAATTCAAAAGTATTGAAATTCAGACATTTTCCACAGAAATGTTTTAAGATGTATCTATAGATGCTCACTTCTATAGAAACAAGAGAAGAAGGAGCGCATCTGTTTGGCTGGTGTAAAAGTAAAAGATATAACAATACGAGGCACCATCGATACAGAATAACAGAAGCCTATTACACTAATACTATGCTGTTTCACATGGAAATACGTCACAACACGGAAGTTAGACACTGACGGAAAGCCATTTCAGATCATCTTTAAAACCAGTCTGACAAAAATGAAAGAAATACATTGTTGTTGGCCTAAACAACATACATATTTTATATTCACTGTGTGCTTGCGTGTGCCAGATCCAGAGGTAATGGAGACAGAAGAAGAGCCGTCTACCAGTTACAGAAGGCTCCGAAATCGGACCGATGTTGTCAAATACACAGATGACCACTACGTCTACGACTGTTAGTGATCCTTCTTCTCATTTGCATCCACATTTCTTTCTTTCTGTTAACATCAATCAATCAATATTTCTTCCTCTTTCTTCCCTCTCTCTCTCTCTCTAAATCCATATTTGTTATCTTTGTTTAATATTTGCATCATATGCTTTGCGACACTCAACTGTGTGTGTGTGTGTGTGTGTGTGTGTGTGTGTGTGTGTGTGTGTGTGTGTGTGTGTGTGTGTGTGTGTTATTTTTTAGTTGAACGTGAGAACCATGGAGATCCTGAGTTCATTCATAAGGAGGAAAGTGAAGATGAGTGGATCCCTTCTGACGAGGAGTCTGGTATTCCACCACTATTACCATACTACAGTACTTAACCCATTTAGGCCTAGGATTATTGACTGCTTTAACTATACTACTATGTATATCTACTATAAAAATAGCAGATATACAAGCTCACAGCGCAGCACCGAGTGCCGCGCTGCGAGCTTGTAGATCTGCTATTTTTGAAAAAGTTGTGAAAATGTGTGCAAATCTTTGAACATATGTATTTTCAAAGCGAACGTTTGTAACTCAGATTTTGCTTCTGGGGGTGGTCCCTGGAACTAAATATTTTGAAATGGGGGTCTGTGGCCAAATACATATCATTTTGGGGGTCCTTCACATGAAAAGGTTTGAGAACCACTGACATAGTAGTCTCTCAAGAACAGACTAACTGTGCTCCAGTGAAGTGAAAAGGACCTTTTCTTTGATGATGGCTGGCCAGATTGCTAACATAGAAACATAGGTTTTTAAAAAAAACCTTAGAAGGATTAAAAGACACTTATAGAATCGGGTCAAAATTCTAATTTTCAAAAATTTTCAAAAATAGCAGATCTACAAGCTCGCAGCGCAGCACTCGGTGCCGCGCTGTGAGCTTGTATATCTGCTATTTTTCAATAGTTAAAGCATAAAATAATGATACACCCGTTCGTTAAAGGAGTAGTTCACCGCAAAACAATACTTGTTTTCTATCGATTACACACCCCACGAAGCCTTGAGTTCATGGAGACTTTTCTTTGTCCCTGAAGTGGTACTCACCTAGAGCAGTGGTTCTCAACCTGTGGGTCAGGACCCCCAGGGGTGTCCCCAGATTATTTTGGGGGGTCCCCAGATGATTAACTTAATGTGCAACATTGTTTTCTCACTCAACAGTAAACAAACCAGTATAAAGTTTGGGTATCTGCACATTTCTAAAGTTGACCAAATCCTAAACACAAATTAGGGACAGAAATTGTGAAAATAGGTTCACGTTCATGTACCTGTATCTGCTATTTTCACTGTATATATAATATTTTATATGCACTGTGTGTGCGTGTCTGTGTGTGTCACTGTGTAGAATTACAATGTTTTAGTTGTACTGTACATCATATGCTTTGCGACACTCAACTGTGTGTGTGTGTGTGTGTGTGTGTGTGTGTGTGTGTGTGTGTGTGTGTGTGTGTGTGTGTGTGTGTGTGTGTGTGTGTGCGTGCGTGCGTGCGTGCGTGCGTTATTTTTTAGTTGAAAGTGAGAGCCATGGATCTGCTGAGTTCATAGAAGACAGTCCAACGGCTGCAGGAGACGCAACAGAAAACGACACTGTTTTCACTCCATAGTGTTATTCCGTTATGCTTGTCTGGGGGTTTCAGATGTTTCTTTGGGAACGTCGCTAAGCAATGATAATGGCATAAATGTTGATTTAAATGTAAATAGTTTTATGTCTGTTGTTCCACCACTCTTGGTGTTTTTCACAGTTCATGTTGAGTTAACGTCCATGGACCTGTTACGAGGATTCACTGTGTTATTTTGTGCTTTAACTATTGAAAAATAGCAGATATAAAAGCTGCCCTACAAGCTAAGCTTGCAGATCTGCTATTTTCTTTGAAGGTTTTTTGAAAAACCTATGTTTCTATGTCAGTGGTGCTCAAACCTTTTCATGTGAAGGACCCCCAACATTATAGGTCTCTCAAAAGGTTCCAGTTCGCTTAAAAAATATACATATTCAAAGATGTGCACACATTTTCACGAATAATAATAATGCATAATGAATGAAGAACATTCATGGGGGGCCCGCAGTGAATCCTTGTACCCACAGGGCCCAGAATTTGGTGCGACACCCCTGCTGGTGTTTTCAGGTGTGTGAAGAGCAGTGGTGGATAACGTTCTCATCACAAGTTCTTGAGTCCAAGTAATGCTCCTGTTCAAATATTACTGCACTACAAGTTGTTGCGTTCCAAGTACTGTACTATTTTTTTTTTTTTTTTTTATGCTTTAAATACTGTTCAAAAGTATTGGAAATGCTTTAAATAGCCTACTGTTCAAAAGCATTGGAAATACTTATTGGAAATACTGTTTAAAAGTATTGGAAATGCTTTAAATACTGTTCAAAAGTATTAGAAATGCTTTAAATACTGTTCAAAAGTATTGGAAATGCTTTAAATGCTGCTCAAAAGTATTGGAATTTTGAAAATGTTCCTCCAAAGTTTTAAAATGTTTATACAGATGTGGTTGATTGTGTACATCTATGTAATAAACAACCTTTTGTGTCTCTTTTTGTGTATCTTTGGAGATGAACGTTGATCAATGAAAATGTCCATAGCAGTATGTTAGGATCCGAGGGAGGTCATGGGCAGGTCAAGGCCCAGGCCATATTGGTATGAAAGTCAAGCCCTCCTAAAATGCCTGCACTAAGACTGCAACCGTAATGTCACATTATCACATCTCATCAATATTAAGCCCATATCTTGGAATGTCCATATATGGACATACTGTGTCAGTCTCATAGATCTGCTATTTTCAAAATATTTTTATACATTAAAATCTTTGAGAAATAACTAAGGACATTCTGCATAATGAGTAGCCTACTTTCTATATTCTGGTAGGCCTACTTCAAGTAAATTTTGATTGATACGTTTGTTTGTTTGTTTTCTTAAATATAGACTATCTCTGAATTAAAGTAAGATACTTTTACTTTATATGAAACTAGCTACATAATGTAGACCTATGCCTGTCATCTAGTCATCACCTTTACAGCAGAAGTAAATGTTTCTATTGTTCGGTTGTAATTTGATTCTATTAATATTTGCTCTGGAAGAGTTCAATCTAACCAACTCGTCTGCACATGGACGGAGTGTAAATTACCCTTAATAGGTCTATTAATAAAGTAAATTAATAATTCTGCAAGGTTTTGGTGTGTGTATTGGTATTTTATTTTGAAGCTTTCTTTTCGTCACGTTTTCTTTAATGCTTTTATTTTGAAGCCAGTGAAGGAAGTGATTGTTACACACAATTCCGGCGCGAATTCACAGACACCGGGGGGAAACAAACTAGTCAAAACAAAAGCACATCGTTGCTCTGAAATGAGGACGTCTATCAATCAATTGCTCATTTAATACCCAGCAAGAACAAGGTATGAAGGCAATTTATATATTATTGTGTTTTCACGATTCCGTGCAGTTAGTTACTTCCTTTGGAGGTGAGGCGGTGTTTGTCATGTAAACATTAACGTTTGCAGTAAGGTTTCATTTGCTCTGGTCCATTAGCGTTAGAAGCGGTTAGAAGGAGAAGCTTATGAGGCATAGAAGTTAACGCTATGGTGGACCAGAGGAGATTTCATGATTTCTGTCCTGGGTTTTATATTGGGATGCCAAAGGTTGTATTTAGTCACTTAGTTGGTTCAGTAAACATTTTTGACAATAAAATTGACATATGTATGGTAAATAGACTACTGTGGTGGCATATGTTATGACCTACATAACAGTATTTACCTACTACTGTATAGGCTACATATATATATGTGTGTGTGTGTGTGTGTGTGTGTGTGTGTGTGTGTGTGTGTTCTATATATAGCTCCATGCTATATATATTTCTTTTGCACTGTTTTTTCCCCCCTTTTTGTCCTGACTATCTACTGCATAGTACTGTGTTCTATCCGTCTGTCATTCAATGCTATATGAGACACTTCAATGGTTTCCTGTAAACCTAGTGCTTTTCTAGGATCTCCTTTTAGTTGACCTTGTACCAGTGAACTGTACCGTCATGAAACTTTACCTTTTTCTATGCAAACTTCTAATACAGTCTTCAATCAATCAAACCTTTCGTAGAATTGCTGCTGTTATGTATTGCTTGCTAGTTGAACCCATGGTTGAACCAAAGTTGTGTTTGTGACGGAGGCGGGGCTCCAGGGGGTGTGGTTTAGAGTGGTCAAAGATATGGGGTGTGTCCCGGTTAGAGGACACGGAAGGAACCAGACGTAGGGTGTCCCAGTTGAGGGTATTTATTATAGCCGTGGTCTGAAAATATAACAACATAAATGTGTCTTACTAATTATGTCAAACAATAAATTGCAATAAACAATCAGGACTGTACAGCTAAATAGTGACTGTAAACCAGAACAGCAATATACTGTACACTTATGGAAATAAAGACAGTAAATACAAATACTGTATACTAGTGCAAAGGACTGTGGTAATATGGAAACTGTATACTGTATAGCAAACAATAACGTACAATATTCACATTAATGTCCAAACAATTAGGTAGTATGCATAATATCTGTCAATGAAACCTAGGACTGTAGGCTGAGTAACAACAAACATTTGCTGGTAAAATAATATGACGTAAATTCACCTCAATATGGCAAACAAACAACTGAATTCTGTACATAGTACTGTGTATGAGGCTAAAGCTTGTAGATCTGCTACAAACAAACAGTAATGATTCGACATTTTACACATATCAAAACCAACGGTGCAATGACTAATAGTCCACAATAAACATACCTGTGTGCATCCACGCACAGCTAATAATAAAGGAAATGTAGCACACGGTGGAGAGAGAAAGAGTGTGACCAACTCCTGGCAGAGTCAAACTTGGAATGAACTAAACGCAATCAGGACAGGTGATATATATAACAACTGAAATGAGTAGCACCTGTGATGGTTTCAACACCATGAACATCAAAGTAAGAGTCAATGAGCACAATAAACATAGGTCAGCATGACATTGTGTCAATCAAGAGTCAGTAGCACAGTGTGGCCTTTCTAACATAGCCGCCCCCGAGTGTCTGTATGGACAGTCGAAGACCGATAGAAAGGCCACTACACTAGGTGAGCCGAGATCAGCCGCCCCATGTAGGGATCCCTTTGTTGTAAGCATAAGGTCCTTCCATGTGGAGTGATACTGGCTTTAGAGCATTGAGGATGGGTATCAACAGTGCAAGGTGTGATGCCTGGTATGGGGCTGCAGGCATAGGAGCATGGTGGTAGTGCACAGGTGCAGGACGTGGAGCTTGGTGTGCTAGAGATGGGGAGACATGTAGCCATGTAGGCGGGACCAGATGACCTGGGGTAGGTGGCACCGGAGGTCGCACCGAAGTCACTATTGGAGGAGGCTCTGGTGGCAGGTCCAATGCTGCTACTGGAGGTAATACTGGAGGTAGCGCCGATACTGTTACTGGAGATGGTGCACTATTGAAAGTGGTGCTGGAAGTAGAGCCAAGGCCACTAGTGGAGGTGGCACTGGAAGGGGAAACAGCAGTGCCAGAGACCAGGCCATGATCGCCGCTGGAGGTGTCACCAGCGACAAGTCCAAGGCTTGCTGCTGGAGGTGGCGCTGGTGGCACCGGAGGTAACGCCAAGGCCACAACTGGAGGTGGCACTGGTGGTATTGGAGGTAGTGCCACTGCTGCTTTTGGAGGTGGTGCTGGTGGTGGCAGCAAGGCTGCTGCTGGAGGTGGTGCTGGTGGTGGCACCGTAACTGCTACCAGAGGTTGGGCCTGCACCACTACTGGAGGTGGTGTCAGTTGTACCTTAAGAAGGGCCAAAACTGCTGGACATGACTTTGAAAGGGGTGCCACGATCACTACTGGAGGTGGCACTGGAGGAGGACCCGAGGTCGTTACTGGAGATGGCTGCAAGGCCCCTACTGGAGAGGGAGCCGCTGGTGGCAGTGGCAGGACAGCTGCTTGAGGAGCAGCCGGGGGTGAAGGAGCCAAAGGCGAAGCTACTTGAGGAACCACTGGCAGTTCTGGAGGCTGTCGTAGGGCCACTCCTGGAAGAGCCACTGATAGTGCTACTTGCAGTAGCTTGGCTGCTATGGGGAGAGCCACTTGTGTGGCTGGATGAGGATCCAGTTCTGCTGGAGGAGCTGGAGGCTGTGCAGGTGGCAGTGGCAAGACCACTGTGGGAGGAGCCACTGGTGGTACTGGATGAGGTGCCAGGGCTGTTACTGGATGCGGGGCCGGAGGCGATGGCAGGGTCGCTGCAGGAGCAACCAGCTGCACTGGAGATGACGGCAGGGCCACAGGATGGGCCACAGGATGCAGTGGATGGGCAACCGGCGGAGCCACGGGTGGCACCGGAGGCAATGGCTGGTCAACCGGGAAAGCCACTGGTAGAGCAGGAGGCAGTGGATGGGCCACTGGAGGGACGACATGTGGAGCAGGAGGCAGTGATGGAGTGACCACATGTGGAGCAGGAGGGAGTGACTGGGTCACTGGAGTAGTCCCAGGTTGCAGCGGAGGCAGTGATTGGGAAACTGTGGGAGTCACAGGTCGTGTAGGAGGCAGTGACTTGGAAACTGGGGGAGTCACATGTTGTGCAGGAGGCAGTGACTGGGAAACTGGGGGAGGAGCTGGAGGTGCCAGCAGGGCATCTGGGGCTCTGGCACCGTCTGGGTCCTCTGTGTTCTCTTTAATGCATGAAGTGATGAACCTGGCTATTTCAAGCTCATTCTCTCTTTGTGTTATCAGCCGCCTCCATTCCAGTTGTCGGGTTAACAACTCTCGACCTCTAAGGGCTTCCTCTTGCAACCATTGACTCTGTTTGGATTGGGCTTGGAATCGTTGACTTTCAATGTCGGCTTGATGTTCCACTTCAAGTTGTTGCTGCAACTGCTCAAGCTCCAGCTGTTTGACTCGCTCATCGAGCTGAGCTGTTTGTAGCGGTGAGAGTGTATTGGGAGGGAATCTGCCTACTGAGATTCGTGTATACCTGGAACTGGCGCTCCTCTGACTGTAGCCAGAACGCGTTGACATGGAGTGGTTGCTCTTTCTAGATGAGGTTCGGGAGTAGGGAACCGGCTGCGTGAGTTGGGTTTTTCCCTCGTGCGGGAGAGTTGCAACCATGCAGTCGGTCAGGTCCACCGCAAGGCGTGAGTCTTGGGAGGGGAGAGTTGACTGTGTGAGTTGGTGTTGTCCCTCGCGAGGGAGAGTTGCAACCGTGCAGTCTGCCAGGTACGCTGCAAAGCGGGAGTCATGGGAGGGGAGAGTTGACTGTGAGAGTTGGCGTTGTCCATCGCGATGGAGAGTTGCAACCTCATAGTCTGCCAGGTATGCTGGGAGGTGTCGTTCTCTCTGTGGAACACGTGGGCATACGGACTGGGACTGGGAAACTGGATCCGTGAGTTCCATATCTTGTGTGGTACTCTAAATCCGGCTCGAAGGACCATGTGACGGAGGCGGGGCTCCAGGGGGTGTGGTTTAGAGTGGTCAAAGATATGGGGTGTGTCCCGGTTAGAGGACACGGAAGGAACCAGACGTAGGGTGTCCCAGTTGAGGGTATTTATTATAGCCGTGGTCTGAAAATATAACAACATAAATGTGTCTTACTAATTATGTCAAACAATAAATTGCAATAAACAATCAGGACTGTACAGCTAAATAGTGACTGTAAACCAGAACAGCAATATACTGTACACTTATGGAAATAAAGACAGTAAATACAAATACTGTATACTAGTGCAAAGGACTGTGGTAATATGGAAACTGTATACTGTATAGCAAACAATAACGTACAATATTCACATTAATGTCCAAACAATTAGGTAGTATGCATAATATCTGTCAATGAAACCTAGGACTGTAGGCTGAGTAACAACAAACATTTGCTGGTAAAATAATATGACGTAAATTCACCTCAATATGGCAAACAAACAACTGAATTCTGTACATAGTACTGTGTATGAGGCTAAAGCTTGTAGATCTGCTACAAACAAACAGTAATGATTCGACATTTTACACATATCAAAACCAACGGTGCAATGACTAATAGTCCACAATAAACATACCTGTGTGCATCCACGCACAGCTAATAATAAAGGAAATGTAGCACACGGTGGAGAGAGAAAGAGTGTGACCAACTCCTGGCAGAGTCAAACTTGGAATGAACTAAACGCAATCAGGACAGGTGATATATATAACAACTGAAATGAGTAGCACCTGTGATGGTTTCAACACCATGAACATCAAAGTAAGAGTCAATGAGCACAATAAACATAGGTCAGCATGACATTGTGTCAATCAAGAGTCAGTAGCACAGTGTGGCCTTTCTAACAGTGTTCTTTTCCCCCCCCTCATTAGGTGACAGACGAATGCTGTCAGAATGAGTCTAGAAGCAAAGGTGAGGCACTGAACAATTTATATTAGTTGTAGGCTAAACTTATTCAGTATCAACATGTTAGCTTGGTTTTTGTAAGAGATGAAGATGCTATTGTAACGTGACACATCATGTTGATGATTGAATAAATAAGTATACATTCATTCTTTGGGAGGATTCAGGAAGAGCGGGCTTAGTTGTTTCTTTCCTTTTTTCTAAATTTAAAACATACAGATAATTTGGAAAGTGGTCTATAAAGTAGAATAAGCCTATATACATGATTTGAACGTGCACAATTATCAGACCCACATTTACCCTTCAATGTAGTTTATGCACTACATGAATGGCTATCCACAGGTTTTGTAGCAATTTTTTACAACTGTTTACCTTACGTCAGATGTTCAAATCATCATTACTCCAGTCCAGATTCTTACATTTTGGTAATATTGAGGACCACATTGTGTAGAATAGATGCCCACTCCTCCTCCAGTTGGTTGATTAGTATTTATTAGCCTATATAGCTGGCATTATTGTAAGGTAACAGTGATGATCCACAGATAGTGATCATTTTATATCCCCCCCTCGCTGTTTCTCTGTCCATTACAGAACTTTGATGACCTGAGGGTTCATTTCTCTGACACGGAGTGGAAAAAGCTGAAGGAGGTTGAGAAGATAATCTACCTGAACCAAAAGAGCAACCACCTGTTTAAGCTCTCCCTAGGTAATGTAATACGCAACATGCTAACACAGAAAGACATCCATCCATCTAATGAGAATAATGACAGACAGCATTTAAAACATACAAGATATTGTATGTTTTAAATTATGTTTAGAATCCATACACGACGATGTCATGTGGTTGTAGATAAACAGTCGGGAGCGTGTCGCTGTTACTACACTCATCTTTTCGACACCCGACTCTAACCCTCACCCTAACCTTTACCTCCGTGGAGTGAGTCGCTAACCCTCCGGTCGAAATGATGGGCGTTCGCAAAAGCGAGATTTCCCCAAAACAGTCGCCATTTATTATTAATTTATAATACAATAAAATATTTGTGTAACACTAGGGTAAAAAAGGAGTTAACTGTGACAGTTTATAATAGATTCAAACAATTTCTCTGCAATGGAAAATGCTACCTGTAACTTTAACTCTTGGTGACTGAAATAATCTGTATCGAATCGCTTTGCAATGCAAATAATTGATGGTATGGAAACTAAGTATTTGTGCCTTATATTTAGCAATTTTAAGGGGGAAAATGAAAAAGAGGGTTCTAATTACTATTCCATTTCATCTAGTTACTCTTGGTCTATTGATACATGTGTGTAATCGCTGTGTTCATGTCAAGGTGCAGGTTTGTCCCTGTGTTGTAATATAATGTCCATGTATTTGCTAAAGAATTAATGTTTTTTATATCCATAACTAGTATCTATCTATCTATCATCAGGTCTGAAGTCTAAAACTCCACACTTTATGAAGACAGACGATGATGAGGAGGATGATCAGCCAAGTGATGAAGATGAGATCAAACCTAGAGGTAGTGTTGACTCAACTGTTAAACTATTTACTACTGACCCATTTCGACCTGAGGCCCAGTCTGAATCCTAGCATTTTTCTCATAAAATCTTAAGTCGCTATCGCAACATCTAAAATGACACGGATGCAGTCCCACGTTGAAGGAGCCAATGACTGGGTATGGTATAAAGTTCACTCACTGCTCTGCTTGTGTCACAGAAAAATATACACACACACACACACTGTTCAAAAACAAGTTTTAAAACATTTTATTCACGTGAAAATGTGTCACTCATCTTTAATACAAGCCTGGCAAAAATGAGGTCATCGGGCTATCGGCCAAACTGATACTTTAAACATTGCATCCGGACAATCATTTATAGATTGCGCATCCCTGAATCTTAAAAATTACATCATATTTTATGTTCTCTCTCTCTCTGTGTGTGTGTGTGTGTGTGTGTGTGTGTGTGTGTGTGTGTGTGTGTGTGTGTGTGTGTGTGTGTGTGTGTGTGTGTGTGTGTGTGTGTGTGTGTGTGTGTGTGTGTGTGTGTGTGTGTGTGTGTGTGTGCTTCAGCTAGAGGGGTACGGAAGAAAACATACGAGGCTAACCCTGACCTTCTGACAAGCCTCCGAAAACGGAGCAGTGCTGTCGTCTACACGGAACCAAAGTACGAGTTCATCTGTAAGTGATCCTTATTCTCCTTCATTGTTTGCATCCACCTGACATCCTCTCTGTTCACAACTTAATTTACTTCAATCTTTCTTCCTCCGTCTTTCTTCTGTCCCTGCCTAGAATTATTGAATGCTTTAACCAGTGAAAAATAGCAGATTTACAAGCTCACAGCGCGGCACTGCGAGCTTGTAGATCTGCTATTTTGGAAAAAGACGTGAAAATGTGTGCAAATCTTTGAATATATGTATTTTCAAAGCGAAAGTCTGTAACTCAAATTTTGCTTCTGGGGGAGAAGGTTTGAGAACCACTGACATAGTAGTCTCTCAAGAACAGACTAACTGAGCTCCAGTTAAGTGAAAAGGACCTTGCTTTTCTTTGACGATGGCTAGCCAGACTGCTGACATAGAAACATAGGTTTTTCAAAAAATCTTAGAAGGATTCAAAAGACACTTATAGAATTATGCAGATCTACAAGCTTGCAGCGCGGCACTCTGTGCTGCACCGTGAGCTTGTAGATCTGCTATTTTTCAATAGTTAAAGCATAAAATAATGATACACAATAATGTGTACCCGTTCTAAATGGGTTAATTTACTTCAATCTTTCTTCCTCCGTCTTTCTTCTTTCCCTGTTAACACCCATCTTAACCACATCATTGTTCCTCTCTACAGCAGTGGTTCTCAACCTTTTCAGGCCGCGACCCCCAAAATAATCATATTTTATCTGGGGACCCACCCCCCACCCTACGAGCACTGTCTATTTGTATAACACGTTTCTATTGTGAAAATAGAAATAGCAGATCTACATGCTCACAACGCCTCGCAACGCAATTCGTTGTGAGCATTTAGATCGCCTATTTTCACATTTTCTGCCTCTAATATTTGACAATTTGGCCGATGTTTAACTTGTCATTTTAGAGGTATTAAAAAGTCCTTGAATTGTCACTTAAGAAATGTGCATAAACCCTCTCTACATTTAAACCTTATGTTGGTTTGTTTACTGTTGAGAGAGAAAACAACGTTGACCATTAGGTTAATCATCTGGGGACCCCCCAAAATAGTAGTTAAAACGTATGTCTGTGTTATTCCACCACTCTCGAGGCTTTCTTCATTGCCACAAATGTTATGGGTTGAATCAATCCCCCTTTTTTCTCATACTTTCATTTCATGATTGACTACCTAGGACCCAAATGGAAACAAGAATGCAAGGACCCTTTCTTTTTTAGACCAAGTGTTTTGACTCTACTCCTGTGCTGTTCTACATTTCTGTCTAATGACATGTTCAATCAATCAAAAGACGAACGGAAAAAAAAGAAACCTGGGTCAAAGAAGAAGAAGAAGAAGAAGAGAAGAAAGCAGGAAGACAGTGAAGACAGTGAAGACAGTGACGACAAGAACTATAAACCTCAAAGCTATGGTATTTCAACACTATTACATACTACAGTACTTAATAGTGTTCCTGGAGTTGTACTCATCTAGAGATAGGGTTCACTTTACTATTACAACTTACTATTAACCCATTTAGATGTGGGGCCCATTCTAAAACACCTTCTAAATGTGACATATAATGCTATATACATAGAATGACATATGCTTTGTGTATGGATACACACACATACACACACACTGTGTGTGTGTGTGTGTGTGTGTGTGTGTGTGTGTGCGTGTGCGTGTGTGTGTGTGTGTTCGTTCATGTGTGTGTGTGTGTGTGTGTGTGTGTGTGTGTGTGTGTGTGTGTGTGTGTGTGTTTATATGTGTTTGTGTGTTCGTTCCAGGGTATAAAGCAGCAGCGTCTACCATTAGCAAAAGTCTCAGAAATCGGACCAATGTTGTCAGCTACAAAGATCCAAGTAAGTACCAGAGGATGACCACTACTACTCTTAGTGATTCTCAAGTAGTGCCCGCCCAGGAATCTGCAGAGAAAAGTAGAACAAGCCTGATTCTGCGGAGAGCACTTATTGATTCTGCGGTTTGATAGATAGTTAAAAAAGAAATCGCAGATTCCTTTGGGGGGAACTCTGATTCTGTTCTGTATTTGTCTCATCTTTCCCCTCCATCTCTGTTGCTGATCTTTCACTGTGTAGATTTAGAATGTTTTAGTTGTACTGTACATCATATGCTTTGTGATACTTACTCAACTGTGTGTGTGTGTGTGTGTGTGTGTGTGTGTGTGTGTGTGTGTGTGTGTGTGTGTGTGTGTGTGTGTGTGTGTGTGTGTGTGTGTGTGTGTGATTTATTAGTATGTGAGAACCAGGGGTCTCCTGAGGTCATAAAAGAGGAGGAGAGTGAAGATGAAGATGAGTGGATCCCTTCTGACAAGGAGTCTGGTATTCCAACACTATTACTATTGTACTTAAAGATGGGGTGCCATTATTTTCCCCTCTATAAAAGATGATTATCTGCTATTATGATTATACTAGGAGGAAGACTTTTTCCAAAAAAGTGTACAGAAAGAGTTAAAAATATGTTTTTATGTGGCCACATCCACCAGTTCATTGGTATGCGTGGTTGTCATGGTGGGTGGTGACCCAGCTGAAGTTAGCCACACCCACGTGTGTTGGGTGAATGGTAATTAGGGGAGGGGTTGATTCTATGATGTAATAAGTATGGGTGTTTTTGGAACGGCACGTCTGACCCAGCAGGTGGCATCCTCCAGTTAAAAACCCAAATAAAAAGAGAATGCATAATTGCTCATAACAACCACACCAGGGGGTCTAATGAAGTACTGTCAACCTCCTAGACACATGAAAACCAGAAAAAGTACAACATTTGGCACCACCTCTTTAAAGGACAACTTTGTTTTTTTACAACAAGGGTTCATATTTTAGATAGTCATTGGAGAAGAGAAAAGATGAAAATGTTTTCATTTTCTTCTTTCTATCGTTTTAGTGATTTTAACGATTTAGATTTCCATGCATGCCCCCAGTGTTGGGGGCATGCATGCAAGTGGCTAAATACAGTATGTATTTTTAGACACAATAAGCCCATTCCCAAGATGCACCGCAATCTTTCATGGGCAGATGTGACTTATGGTGGGGCCGGTGTAATTAGTAACAAAGAAATGTGACGGCTTATTGTGTCTAAAAAGACATACTTAGCCACTTGTACGCATGCCCCCACCCACTGAAATCAAAATACTAAAATTGCTAAAACAGAAAGAAGTAAATGAAAACATTTTAACACTAATCTTTTCTTTTCTGTGAAAAAAAGTTGTTCTTTAAAGGAGTAGTTCATCCCCAAAATTACTTATTTTCTATCAATTACAAACTCATGAAGCAATGTTTTAGTTGTACTGTAGAAAGGAGGAGGCTCGCACACCGTCTTATGCTCCCGTAGAGAGAATTTATTGGCAATAAATTATCTTTACGGGAGCTTAAAGGTGATACACCATGCATTTAAAAAGTATTTATGTCATATTGTTTATGTCCCGAAAACTTTGGCTTGAACTGCGCCAAAATGTTTTCGGCAGCAAATCTGGATAGCCTGTTTTGAGAACCCGTGGGATACTTTTAACCTTCGCCTTCTCAAAACCAGAGAAAGACACAACGGTCAGAAATGTGACTTTGTGAGGATAGAAGGTGCTAGTGGGACCCCAATTTTTTAATTTTTTTTTTAAATAGGAAAAGTGACATTTCATGGTGTATCACCTTTAAGACGGTGTGCGAGCCTCCTCCTTTCTACTCTGTATGTTCTTTTGCTCAGCACCCGGAAAGTTTTTGTAAGATGTGCGTGCTCATTTGACACGTGTGTGTGTGTGTGTGTGTGTGTGTGTTGCGTTATTTTTTTAGTTGACTGTGAGAACCATGGAGCTTCAGACTTCATAGAAGACGGTCCAACAATACCTGCTGCAGCAGACGCAACAGGAACCACCGCGGAAGTTTGTTCCCCTCGTGTTGTTCTGAAACGCTTGTCTGGGGACCGCCTTAGTAACTTAGTAAGTAAGTGATGTTTCTTTGGAACGTCGCTAAGCAGTGATAATGTAATTAATTAATAGGGCTGGGACTTTAACTGATTAATTGCGATTAATTAATTTCAGAAAATTAACGTGATTCAAAAATGTACGCATTTTAATCACACTTAGTTTTTGCACCACAGCAACCTTCAGTTTCGGGCATACTGATCATAGCGATGCACCAACCAAGAAGAGACAAGTAGCCGATCAGAGCTTGGCCCAGTGGAGGCGAAGTTTTGATTTAAAAAACTCACTCGTTGATTCTCTCGTACAACAAAATGTGTTTTACTTGAAAAGAAAATGCTTCCCAGGTCAAATATCGATGTGCGATTAATTAATCACAGAGCCTGTAATTAATTAGATAAAAAATTGTAATCGCATCCCAGCCCTAGAAATTAATTAATTTGTTTGTTAAGTCTGGCACGTTTCAGTTTTTGGAGTTAACTATAGTTAACTGGATGGTTAGATGGTTTAAAATTGTGTACATCTCAGGGGAGATTTTATAAATCCTTAAAACTTAAAATACTATAATTTAGGAGTACAGTTTTGTTTTTGGCTTTTTTTGTTTTTGTCTTGCAGCATATTAACTGAAGGTGTTTTAAATATTATTTTTATTTATTTTGTGAAGGATAGGCAAACAACAAACAAAGCATTGGGCTTCCACCTATTCCTTTTTTTTGGTCATGATTTGAATTTCGTATTCTTTCTTTTGTTAACACAGACCAAATCAAATTGTTAATTCATTCAAATGCAAATAGTTATCTGTCAGTGTTCCACCACTCATAAGGACTTTTTCATTGGCACAGATGTTATGGATTGAATTAACATTCATGTTGAGTTAACATCCTTGGACTGAAACTAAGCCTGGTGCTTATATTAGTTTTGTTTTTTAAACCAAATGTCTGAAAGCAAATATCCCCCGGGTCATTTTGACCCGGGGGATATTTGCTTTCAGATGTGTGAAGAGCAGTGGTAGGCAGCGTTCTCAACACCAGTTCTTGAGTCAAAGCGAAGATGCTCCTGTTTCAAATATTACTCCACTGCAAGTAGTTGCTTTTAAAAAATACTGAACTATTTAAAATATAATGCTTAAACACTGTTGAAAAGTATTGTAATTCTTCCTCAAAAGTTTTCAGATTTGTCTATTGTGGTTGATTTTGTACATCTATTTAATAAAACATTATTTGTCTTTGTTCGTGTGTCTTTGATGATGAATGCTGAACAACATTTTCAGCCTTATTGTCAGGCCTGGAATTTTGCCATTTTAGGGGCATGGCCACATGGCCTTTGGGGTTGTAAATTTTTTGAGGGCACAAAGGCCAAATGCCCGGGCAGGAAGGCCATCAAATAAAACAAGATTTGAGTCCATTGAAATCATTTGTTGAAGTGTTAGGGATGATAACCTCATCTGCAGTGAAATACGGTAGATACATTATGGTATTTACAATCTGATCCATGCTCAGCCCTGCACCAATCAAAGTCACTGGATCAGTTTAAAGGAGTAGTTCACCCCCAAAATGATTATTTTTTTCTATTGATTAGTCACGCCATGGAGACTAGAGTTCAATAATATCTTTAGTTTTTTGTCACATTCCTAAGACAAAAATTTGATTTGAGTAAATTTACCCCCATTGATTCCGGATGGAGACCCGTTTCGAAACGGGTCCCCATTATTATCACATTTTTGTCTTAGGAATGTGACAAAAAACTAAAAATATTATTGAACTCTAGTCTCCATGGCATGACTAATCAATAGAAAAAAATCCTTTTGGGGGTGAACTACTCCTTTAAAGATGGGGACTCGTGGGAGTTAAGATGTCAGAACCTCAACATAAAAGACAAGTGTACATGACAAGAAAGAGACTAGCTGGTGTCTACTGTCTACATATTGACAAGAAAGAGACAGCGGAGAAAGTGGTACAGTCAGCTGGGGCATTAAGGCCACTGTGGCCTCAGGTCAAACTGAGGGAGAACGGTGGCCATGGCCTCCATGAAATTCCTGCCCTGCTTATTGTCATAACAGGTTTACAAAAGAAAGACTACACCACACATACAGAAACTGAAAAAAGGGTTCTCTATTTGGATGTGAATTGTGAAGAATAAGTACCAAAATAGTGTCTAAATCATATGGCCTACTAATGTGTGTTTTGATTGGTATCGACATCTGTGGGACATAAACGTTGGTGATTTCCTGTAGGCCTCTCTGACTGTGTTGCAATGGTAGTTTTAAACAAAATATTTCCCCCCAACCATGGATCATTTGGCTGGGGAACCCTCCAAGAAGACCCCTGGATGTCCCTGGACCACTTGGTATGGGTCACATGACGGGAGAGATGGTTTGGTTGGGATGGGATATAATCACTGTGACGTGCTGTTCTCAACATCACCACATGAGGGCGCCATTATACGGTGCTTCATTCTTTATTTTTTAAATTACCGGTAAGCACAGTTAACAATACCACAATATCAAAATACTCTGTTGCAAGTAAAGGGCCTATATTTGCTATTTGAGTAAAAGTGCAAAGGTATTGGCATCGAAATGTAGGCCTACTACTTATAGGCTAGTAGCCTACCGAAGTAAAATATAGCCCTACTAATTCTTTCCAAAGTAGCAGATCTACAAGCTTGGAGAATGCAGATGGACTCTTTGCGCAACTCTAATAAATAGGGCTTAATTTCATGTTTTGTAATAATCTATTATTCGAACTGTAGGCCTACTTTTATTCTGGAGAAGAAAAAGAATAATGATTTTTGAAAATGTTTTGAAACAACACAACTTGTTGAGAGCTTGTAGATCGGCTATTTTCACTATTAAAATGTAATTTCTAATAGATCTTTGTTTGAAAATGTATACAATTATTCAATTTCTATCAAATGAAATTATAACATTTCAAAACGTTTTCCTTCTTTTGAAATATGTAGGCCCTACTTTATTTTTTGAAAATGGGATTAATTTTACTTGACTCGTGGTGCTGCGGCCCACAAATGGGTCGCGAGCCACTGTTTGGGAAGCAGTCCGCTGTAGTGGAATAGCCTGGCCAAGTTTCTTTCACACACTGCGTTTTGGGATTACCGCCGCCAGGGGGTGGTATTGTGCGGTCTGTTTTTTACCAGGCTAGTGTAGAGTGGTCCTCCTCCACCATCTGCTCCACGCGCCCTAGCAACTGCAGCATCAGCGTGGCGCTACGTCACCAGCACGTACCCCGACGTTCCACCTCTCTCTCTCTCTCTCTCTCTCTCTCTCTCTCTCTCTCTCTCTCTCTCTCGCTCTCTCTCTCTCTCTCTCTCTCTCTCTCTCTGCAGCAGCACCACCACCATCATCGCCACCTTTCTTCTTTCACACCTCCTTGCTTTTTCTTTTCTTCCTTTCCTTGTTTTTCCTTCTCTATCTCTCTATCTCCAGATGCATTTCCAGTTCGACTGAACACATAGGCCTATAAAACCAGCCAGTCCATATCGTTTGTTTTTGCTTTTTTTTATCATCAGCTTTTCCCATTGTTGTTTTGGGTTTTGGTCGTGCAAGAAGCGTGTGCCACATCAGCAACAACAGCAGCAGCAGCAGCAGAAAAAAAGCATCCATCATCAGCAGGCTGCAACGCCCATCAGCACCGCAAGCATCAGACCTGCTGGTCCTACACTCTGGTGGTCCTAGCTGCTTTTAGAGGGGGCTTTTTGGGCTCGGATTTTAGCAGCAGACTGCAGACATCTCTGGTGGGTGATCGTTTAATTTGGATCGTGTGTCTGCAGCAGCCCTCCCTCCCTCCCTCTCCAGCATCCTCCTCGGCTATAGATGTGAGATGAGAACTCAGCATCGAGGGCCGCCGATCACCATCATGCCGCCGCGCACCTACTAGTCCCCCGTTTCTGCAGGTGAGCGTCTTATTTTAGGCCTATTTCTGCACATAGATGCACACTGCAATTGTGCAATTATGCTATTGTTGTGTTCATGTGCGTCTGCCAGTCGTCGGACTTGATTTACTGTAGGTTTGCTGTCAGTGGGCCGTACGACTGCGATCACCTCACAAGACATGCAGGGCAGGCATTCAGGGCATGCGGTGTCTGTGTGTGTGGGTGTGTGGGTGTGTGGGTGGGTGGGTGGGGGCATAGTCGGCTAGTAAACAATCTCTAGGCCTCTGCCATCATCGCTATTGCATGTGCAATATGTGCGGTTGAAGAGGTTGCATTGGCCTTGTAAAACAATATATTATTATCATTATTATTGTTTTTTATTATTAATAGTATTACCCTTATGGTCATGTTCCTCAATAATAGGGGTCTTCAACGTTTTCAGGCCAAGGACCCCTTAGTTGAGAGAGAGATGAAGTAGGGACCCCCACAACCTGTTCACAGATTCCATATACTGTGGTTTCATTGAGTGACTGCACAATCATCCGTGTATTTTGGTTTTGGATTGTGTTTTCAGATATTTAACCACTTGAACCGTCAATACATAATAAACTTGACCTTTCAATTTTCAATTCAAAGGAGCTTTATTGGCATGAGAAAACATACGTCACAAATAAAGTAAAAACAGTTGAAAATGGGGAACATATACTGTAGGTCTATACAGTTGGAGGGGGTACAGCATTGTGTAAACAGAGCTATGTCACATTTCATATATATATATATATACAAGATTTTGGAACAAATAGCAGCATTATTCTTTCTCAAAATGCATTTCTGTTTCATACTGTATGTGCAGTATGTCCAGATGTCAATCCATGGTTTGTAGTCCTTAGGGTGGTTGTGTTTCTAGCCTTTCACTCTGTACTTAGTCTGCTCTTTTTCCCCCTCAACACCAAACCTTTTTGCTGATAATAGCCGATCTACAAGCTCTGCTGTTTCTCAATGTGGGGTCCGGGCGGGGACCACCAGGGGTCCATGTGGATCCTTGTACAAATTTACACACATCCATGCCTCGGTTGTTTCACACAAGCCACCAGTCTAGTAAATCATGTTTTGGGGTGAGCATTCGACACAGCTGCCAATCAAAGTGACTGTACTGTGCTGTACTGCACTGTGTCTTTTTCTGTGACTTAAAGCAGAAATAAGCAGTTTTCTGCTGACATAAGCAGGAATCATGCAATTGCTTATTTTTATTTTTATTTTATTATATTCAGGCGGCTAACAATGCTCCCTAAACAAATCTAGTCTCTGTGGCACATCTAGGAGCCGCAGTCTACCTCCAAAACTATTATTTTATCTGTAAGAAGCTCTGTCACTAGCAGCTCATTGGTGCATGAACCAGCTGACCGGGGCTAAAAGGTCAACCAATCTGAACAAGAACAAGAGGCGGTCCTGATTGGTCTGTTATTTTGGATGGCCACCCAGTTTAATCGACCAATGACAGAACTTCTCACAGATAAAAAATAATAGTTTTGGAGGCAGATTGTAGCCCCAGGAAGTGTCACACACACAACATTTCTTTAGGAAGCATTGTTAGCCGCCTGAATAAAATAAAATAAAAATACATTTTAAAATAAGCAATTGCATGATTCCTGCTTATTTCAGCAGAAAACTGCTTATTTCTGCTTTAAAAAAAAAGAAAATAATAAGAAAAAACATAAGAAAAAAAAACACATAACAATAACATATGTTTTAGCAGACTAAGGTAGCTTGTGTGGGACAACCAAGGTGTTGTGTGTACAATAACAACTAATAACAGATAATGAAAAAAAATAATAATAATAAAATAAATAAGACCGCAACAAATTTCGATCAAAGTTAAGTAGCAATTGGCTTATGGGCTCCACTCTATGTGAGGGCTGCTGGGATCTGCTGCATGGGTAAACTGGACGACATGCAGGGGCTTTTCTTCCTAATAGACCCAATGGACAGTCATCTGGGATCAATATAAGTAGGAAAATGAGCCTAGAAAATGATCGAGACAATGAGAAAATGAGACTAGATCACCTAAAGTCATTAACACAGAAAAATCCTGTCATAACTAGCTATGGGGGGTATATGCTTAGAGATTGTGAGAGTGTTATACTCTTGATATTGCTCCTTCTTAGTTCTTCAAATTAAGAGATTAGACTACTGTATATACAGTATGGGTAGTCTGCCTTTTCTATACCTCTTATCTTCCATCTTTTTAAAGTATACCTCAGACAGAATCTGGTGTCAGGTGCACATATAGGAAGACTGTGGCTCAGTGGTTAATAGGGCATTCACAAATTTTAGTATTCGAATTATTCGACCCCAAAGTCTTTGAATAGTCGAATATTCGACAGGACTGGCCAAGCTGTCAAATATTAAGTAAGCAAGAGGCAAACATTGTACATGCTGTAGATCTGCTATTTTCACAATATTTATCTGTGGAACCGAGTCACATTAAGGGTGCGTTCGGAAACCCGCACCGAGTGTGTGCTCGGTGTAGCTCGAGTGCAGTGGGCGTGACGTTGGAGAGTGCGTTCAGTGTGGCTTATTTACGAACGACCAGTTTTAACAGGGAGCTGTGTGCTTTTTCACTCTGAACTCTGAAGGCAAACTTTCTGAAAAGCAGCAAGTTGCTAAGTATGCTAACGTAACATTGACATTGAAAGGAGATGTAATTCATAGCATTGGCATACCTGCTGTTAGTTTACACGTTAATGTGTGTGAAACTATCAAGGCCAAACGACCAATTAAGCTGCAAATGCTGCATTTTGCGGTAATTTCCTCCATTCTTCACAGCTGAGAAGCGTTCGAGACATGGCTACGAAAACCAACCAATCAGAACACCGAACCACCGCACCACACCGCCTAACCCCATCTTCTGAGTAGGGTTGGTGAGTGCGTGCACTCAACACACCAGTGCGCCGCGCACTGGATTTCCGAACGACAACGCACCAAGTGCACCGAATAAACGAACGACAACATGGCACACCAGTGCGTTGAGTGCGCATTTCCGAACGCGCCCTAAATGTAATATCTACAATTCCAAGTGTCAGGGTGGGGGTCCCCAGTTCAAATATGTTTATTTTGGGGGTCACAGCCTAAAAACATTTGAGAACCCCTGGTACAGTATAGAGCAGGCCGGGTACACATTTTAGTGTATGGGAGGGGCTTACAGTACATGTACAGTATGTAGCAACATATTTGTTTTTGTAGGCTAATTTCTGATATAGGCCTAACTATAGGTTAGACCTAAATGGGTTAAGAAATTCATCCACCAGGGGCATTGGCAACTCTTTCTTATGACTTCCTATCTAGCCAAGCTATAAACTATATATTTTTTAAAGAGAAAACAATTAAAAAATAGTGACTTTGATATTCGAATATTTGGTGAATGCCCTAGTGGTTAACACCTCTTAATCGCATGAGCCTTATTTGCTTTGAGAGCCAGGTTCTGGAGTAAATTGGAAGTGTACTGTACAGTACACTTGTTTGTTAACACATACAGTACATTTAGGCTTTCTGTGGTTTTAGTTTTTCTCCCTAACTCTAACATGAAAGGGGGTTTTATTATGTTATGTTGAATTTCCCCAGGAGAAAGAATGATGTGACACTTGTGTGTGTAATGTAACATGACTTGCAAGCTTGCAACAGGGTTGTGCTGATGTGCAACTTCATCCCAAGCGGTAGAAAGACAAACAGAAGGCGCAAAGCACGATTAGGGAGTCTTACTGGTTTTACTACCTTAATACCTTAATAAACATTGTCATAAATACTTTATGCTTCTTTCAATCACCATGATATGTGTTTTGTTAAATTATGGTCCCATGTATTTTATGATTGATGATAAACAGTCTGTAGAGTACGGTATATGGGTGTAGCTTTGTCCATCTCTTTTTTACAGTCTATGGTGTAGACATAGACAGCACCACAACTCTCTGCTCTGCACAACCATTTACACTCAGGCTGCACACACTCACACACTCACACAGCTGTGTGCTAATGAAGATCAGTTGACTGGTTCCCTAGCAACAGTGGAGCTGCTCCATCCAAGCACCTGCCAAATATAGCTTCTGGACAAGAACTGCCAGTCCTCATTCAATACGTGTGTGTGTGTGTGTGTGTGTGTGTGTGTGTGTGTGTGTGTGTGTGTGTGTGTGTGTGTGTGTGTGTGTGTGTGTGTGTGCGTGTGTGTGTGTGTGTGTGTGTGTGTGTGTGTGTGTGTGTGTGTGTGTGTGTGTGTGTGTGTGTGTGTGTGTTTGTGCATGGATGTAGGGTTGTTTGGGGCTGTTATGCGCAGACAGAGCACCTACAGGCCATATAGAGCCTGTGTTAACACGGGCTCGCCGAAAATATCCGATTTTCAAACCATTTTTGACAGCGCATTATAATTTAGTTTTACAATTTAAACATTCCATTTAGTTTTAGTCATATTTTAGTCATCTGTAAAGCTGTGGTGTTGGTCTAGTTTTTAGCCGACTAAATAGCATAAGACTTTGGCCGACTAAATCTACAGTTGATTCTGTAGATTAGGAAAGAAAACACAAAGGGAGAAGGGACCCATAAAAATGTGTACGTGGCCCACAGTGTTTGGGAAACAGTGTTCTAGATCAGTGGTTCTCAACCTGTGGGTCGGGACCCCCTGGGGGGGGGTCCCCTAATAATTTTGGGGGTCCCCAGATGATTCATCTAATGTGCAAAATAGTCTTTTCACTCAACAGTAAACAAACCAGCATACAGTTTAAGTGTATAGAGGGTATCAGCACATTTCTAAAGTGACAATTTAAGGACTTAAAATACCTCCAAATGATCAACTGTTAGAGGCAGAAATTGTGAAAATAGCAGATCTAGCAGTTGCGAGGTGTTGTGTGAGCATGTAGATCGGCTAATTTCACAATAGAACCGTGTGTAATACAAAATGTAATGCCTCAGCTCTTAAGCCCTTTGCACACAGGACAGTTGTGTTTTTTTCGTTTGCTGCATGAATAAAACACATTGGATTTGGTGTGCAATGCTGTGCGGAATCGGCGCTGCGGATCCCAAAAGGAGTCATAAAAGGAGTGATGAGTTTTTTACCACATGCGACAAGATGCACAAATCGAACTGGGTTCAATCTAGAAAAAAACGCACGGCCGCAGCCACTCGTCGCACGGCTAATTCGGTGCATGAGGTCGTAGAGATTCATTGTTTTCTTAAAAAAAATGAAATTGTCCGTTTTATCCATGCGGATAAACGCGCCTGTGTGCAAAGGGCTTTAGTGCTCATCAGGGTGAGGGGGGGTCCCCAGTTAAAATATGATTATTTTGGGGTTCGCGGCCTGAAAAGGCTGAGAACCACTGTTCTCGATCTGTTCTAGACCCCCCCCCCCCCTCCAGAATAGGGATGATGGGGTTCATGTGGATAAGGCATTTTATGGCCATTAGACGGGGGAGTATGTGGGTACTGTGAGAGGTGGGGGGTACATATCCTCTCTGACCTTGCACGGGACGGATTAAGACCGATCTGCTGACACACACACACACACACACACACACACGCGCCCACACACGCGCACACACACACACACACACACACACACACACACACACACACACAGTGTGCGCGCGCGACAGACATGCCAAGCTTAGGTTTATCCTATAGGCCGGTAGACTGATAGGCTGACTGTCTGCATTGTTCAGATTGTCTGCTTTGCATTAAAACTGGATCCAATAATAGCATGGGCCCCAGTCCTTTTGGGCGGTATTTTTGTGACTGTACATTTGCACATAATGTGAAATGTGTGTCATATGGGTCCGTAACAAGAAAAAAAAAATATTTCAAAAGCATGTTTCGGGATTGTTAAAATGTACGAAAATGTACGAAATTGTAGTGTTGGTTTCATGTCATTTGTGAACATTTTGCATCCATTTTTACAATGAAAACTATAGCATGCGTCTCAACGGGTGAATGTGTTTTATCCGCTTGAAGTGAATGAAAATGTTCTCATAAAAAAAAAGGTTGCTAATGTCAAATGAAAACATATTACCATTATCTCTTTCTGTTTTGGTTACATTGAGCAGGACATACGGCTGAGAAATACGCTCTTTTCCAAATAGTCTTTGACAAATTATGTAAAAAAAAAAAAAAGTGTTTATCGCCAAACACAAAACCGTCATTTACCTTAATACCTGTCTCTCTATCTCTTTTTCTCTCCCTCTCTATCTGTCTCTCTCTCTCTCTCTCCTCTATACACATCGCTCTCGCCCCCAAACATGTCCTCTTTCACAGAGACCGTAGCAGCAACCTTCCCCTCTGGCGGCCTCCACGTTCTCGCTGTGCTCGCTCTGCCTGTCTGTGCTCGCCCGCCATCGCGTCCAGCTGTGGCCCTCGCTGGGCGTGGGCGAGCTCGCTGGCTCTCACCTAATTGGTCCCTGGCCTCAGGACGAAAGCCAGCAGCACCAACACGTTTCCTACATGAGGGACAAGGCCACACAGGTGAGCGCCGTTTTTTCCTTTTCCCGCCAAAATACATTACATATCGTCGTTGTCGGGTGGAAACCTTGTAACCGTTCGTTTTGTATTCATCGTTTTAAAAATGATTTAAACTAGTGAAAACAGCCGATCTACAAGCACACAACGCCTCGCACCGCGAGGCGTTGTGTGCTTGTAGATCTGCTGTTTTCACTACTTTTGTTTGACGGCCTTGTATGATGAAGCAGGGCTGTGCTTTGCGAAAAATGTACACATTTGAAACTTGGAGATACGAGGTTTCTGCCCGACACTAACGATATACAATACATTTTTTTGTCGTCGACTAAATCTATGATGAAAAATGTTCGTCGACTGCCCTTTTTCACTGACGAAAACTAAATAAAAACTAGATGGCCGAGCTAAATATATTGACAATTTCCTCAAAAAAAGAGCTCACTTGTTGTGAACTTGTAGATCGGCTATTTTCAGCATGCAAAATCAGGCATTCTACTACTTTTTGTGGGCACATGTTCAGATACTGGATTCCGATTGGTTTAAAACAGTGGTAAATCAGTCAACAACCTTGAGTTGGCTCATGGACCCCGCCCACTGTTGTGTTGCAGTTGTAACATTTCAAAACCTTGCAAGTTACAACTGTGTTTTCTTTCATTTTATATGGTAGAAGTGGTAGAAAAGCAATTTACCATTCAAGGGTCGTGGGTTCGCCTCGTGCCACAACCCTGAAACAGTGTTAAATCAGCCAACAACCCACTCCCTCTCATGGTAAATGGCTTACTTCCAACGCCATCAAGGCCCGCCAAAATACATTTTAGTTGACAAAATCAACTGTAGATTTAGTCATCTAAAATCGTATGATATTTAAGATCTACAAGCTCACAACACGTTGTGAGTTTGTAGATCGGCTATTTTCGGCACGCAACCAAGTGTAAAATCTGCCATCATGACGCCATCAAGGCCGACCAAAATACATTTTTGTCAACAAAATCAACCGTAGATTCAATCGAATAAAGTATTATACTTTTTAGTCGGATAAACTGGACTAACACTACAACATTTCACATGCCTGCATTTTGACTAAAGCTAAATGGAATTTCGTTCAGAAGACGATGACTTTAACAAAATCTAAATTTGCCGTTGAAACCAAACCCTGAAGGTTTGACACGGGGTGCTCGGGATTGGTGCGTTTGAAGTTGTTGATCTGACCTCTGTGTGTGTGTGTGTGTGTGTGTGTGTGTGTGTGTGTGTGTGCGTGGCAGACCCCCAGGGCCTGGGCTGATGAACGGAGGCGTGGCTCCCACAAGCGCTCCGCCTCCTGCGGGAGCACCGACCAGCTCAAGGAGGTGAGGATCGGTCGCCACGGCGATACACATACTACATACACACACACACACACACACACACACACACACACACACACACACACACACACACACACACACACACACACACACACACACATCGTCGTTGTCCGGTGGAAACATATGTCCAAAGCCGTTCGTTTTGTGTTTATCACAGGGGTCTTCAACAGGGGGTCCGGGACCCCTAGGGGGTCCTCAGAGTTACTACAGGGGGGCCACCAAATCTTTGTGTGATAGGATCATGTTTTTTACATTAACCACTTGAACCCTAGCATCCCTATTCTGAGTGGAACATTACCCAAAAATAGCAGATCTACAAGCTTACAACGCATCGCGGCTTTGTAAGCTTGTAGATCGGCTATATTTGGCAAAGAAGAGCAGACACAGTTCAGGTGGCTAAATGTCTGAAAATACACATTACTCCGACATGATGACAGTGCTGTCAAACAAGTCTAAGCTGTCTAAGAAATCTATGAAAATCTTTCATCTGCAACACAGTTTTATACAATATGTAGTGGGGGTCCCTGCTTTATCTCTCTCTCGGCTAAGGGGTCCCTGGCCTGAAAACGTTGAAGACCCCTGGTTTATCATTTAAAAAATGAACTAAACTAATGAAAACAGACGATCTACAAGCACACAACGCCTCGCACCCGCGAGTCGTTGTGTGCTTGTAGATCTGCTGTTGATGTGTGGTGTTGATGTGTGTTAAAATCTAAAAAGATGAGATTTGCTTTTGCTTCAATCCCTACATCTCTCTTTCTTGCTCACTCTCTCTCTCTCTCTCTCCAGATTGCTAAATTGCGACAGCAGCTCCAGCGCAGTAAGCGCAGCAGTCGACATCGGAGGGACAAGGACCGCAAGTCTCCCTTCAATGGAAGCCACACGATCATCCAGTCCCAGGTAGACTGCCTGGGGGATACAGTTCATTGTGTATGACCGACGGTTGGCCATCTCTGACTGTTTCCTTGAAATAGGGATGGGATGAAATGAACATTTCCATGTCACGATTATTGTGACCATTGACCAATATTATCACGATATTATCACCAGTGTTGATTTCGCCGACTGTTCGTCGACTACCTTTTTTCACTGACGAAAACTAAATAGAAACTAAATAAAAACTAAGCTATGATGACTAAAACTAAAACTAAATATATTGACAAGTTTGTCTAGACTAAAGAATAAATAATCTAAAAACGATAACATTTAGGAATGGAACAATTGGTGCTAAACACAGTGTGTGTGTGTGTGTGTGTGTGTGTGTGTGTGTGTGTGTGTGTGTGTGTGTGTGTGTGTGTGTGTGTGTGTGTTCTCTCTAGTCCCCGAACCTGCCCAAAACCATCCTGATCCCCATCCCCATCTCCAAGTCGTCCGCCCCTCGCTTCCGCAACAGCGTGGAGGGTCTGAACCAAGAGATCGAACGCATCATCATCCGCGACACCCCCGAGAAGGATGAGGTCATCATTGTAAGTCCAACATGACCGACGACAAAAAAACAAACTTAGATTCACCTTTCCTGTTAAAGGACAACTTTAGTTTTTTACAACAAGGGTTCATATTTTAGATTGTAATTAAAGAATATAAAAGATGAGTGTTAAAATTATTTCATTTCTATTGTTTTAGAGATTCTTATTTCAGTGGTTGGGGGCATGTGTACAAGTGGCTAAATATGTCATTTTACACAGAATAAGCCCATTCACAAGACACAACGGAACCTTTCATGGGCAGATGTGACTTATGGGGGCTAGAAGTGTTACTGTAAATAGCAATAAAGAAACTGCTGGCTTATTGTGTCTAAAAAGACATATTTAGCCACTTGTACGCATGCCCCAATGTGTACGCATGCCCCACATTTTAGCACGGTAAACGCGATAAAACAATAGAACATTTTAACACTGACTTTTTCTTTTCTCTAATTACAATCTAAAATATGAACCCTTGTTGTAAAACACCAAAGTTGTCCTTTAAGACGCCATATAGGCTTCCCTTGTATGTGTGTATACCAGGGTTTCTGGCAGAGCAATTTAGCTTGGGGTATCGTTAATTTAGCCAAGCACAGAGTATCGTCGTTGATTTGATTTGATTTTATTTGGATCTCTTTTAGCAATCGGCTACTCTTCCAAGAGTCCAGCAAGCACAATACATTACAGCATACATCATACAATAATAATAAAAACAAGAGTTACATCATAAACATCAAATACAATTCTACTCTCTCTCTCACACACACACACACGCACACGCACACAACTAGGCCTATCGCACCCCTAGGATGCCCATAGTGGACTATGCATGGCAGCGGCGTCCTCCTCCCTGAGCCAGGCCTAGACCTGACCGCATACCAAAACCAATTTACCAATTTATTAGTCGTCGTCGGGTGGAAAACATTCGATTTATATTTCTCATTTTAAAAAGCACACAACGCCTCGCGGTGCGAGATGTTGTGGATCGGCTATTTTCACTAGTTTTGTGCGACAGTCTTGTGTGATGAAGCAGGGCTTTACTTTACGTAAAAAACGTACACATTTGAAACTTGGAGATACAAGGTTTCTGCCCGACAGTGACGATGTGCTTCTGCCCTGCTCCACAGCTCACGCAAAGGGATTAACCATCCAAATACACTGATGTTATTGTGACCTCATTTGCATGTGCCTGTATGTTTATGTGTGTGTGTGTGTGTGCGTGCGTGCGTGCGCGCGGTCGCATTACCATACTTGTGAGCAGAGACGGACAGTATTTTACCATTTCAAATATGCATTTCAAATACTCTTTTGTCATTTGTATTTGGCTGGGCCGGGAAAAAAATTGTTGTAATTCATATCAAGATATATTTACACAGGTTTATACTGTGGAATAGGCATATACTGTATGTGTGTGTGTGTGTGTGTGTGTGTGTGTGTGTGTGTGTGTGTGTGTGTGTGTGTGTGTGTGTGTGTGTGTGTATACTATAGGCTATAGTCGTTATTATTCTGGTCAGCATACCGGTGTCAGTATCCTGGTGTCAGTATCTTCATATTATCCTGGTCAGTATCCTTGTACGCTAGTCAGTCGGAGACCATGAGTCTTTTTATACATGGTCGCATGATTGGTGTTCTAGTACAGTGGTTCTCAACCTGTGGGTAGGGACCCCAAATAATTTTGCGGGGTCCCCAGATGATTAACTTTAATGTGCAACATTGTTTTCTCACTCAACAGTAAACAAACAAAAATAAAGTTTAAGTGTATAGAGGGTATATTATGCGCATTTCTAAAGTGGCAATTTAAGGACTTTTTAATACCTCTAAAGTGACAAATTAAACACAGGCCAAATTGTCAAATATTAGAGGCAGAAATGGTGAAAATAGCCAATCTACATGCAGCATGTAGATCTGCTATTATCACAATAGAACTGTGTTATGCAAAATGTAATGCCTCAACACTTAGTCCTCGTCAGGGTGGGGAGGGGGGGTCCCCAGTTAAAATAGGATTATTTTGGGGGTCGTGGCCTGAAAAGGTTGAGAACCACTGCGCTAGTCAGTCGGAGACCATGAGTCTTTTCATACATGGTCGCATGATTGGTGTCCTAGTAACAAATGGTGTGTGTGTGTGTGTGTCTCAGCCACAGGACGTCCCAGACGGGCACCGCGCACCCCCGCCCGTGGTCCCGCGGCGCAGCAGCAGCACGCGCAGCATCGACACGCAGACGCCGTCGGGCGGAGGGCTGACCGGGAACCACAGCAACTGCAGCTCCCGGCCGGACTCCATCTCCCCCTCCTACCTCACCATCCTCAACGACATGGGAGGCGGAGGCAGCCCCTATGACGAGAAAGGTGTACTTTCTTAACACATTTGTTGCAATCAATTCAAGTCTCTTTGAAGGTCCAAGATGCTATGGTCTCATAGACTTCCATGTAATTCATAGTGCACGGATCATGCACTCCCATGCCTAGATCATGCACCACGTGTGTGATCTAAAAAATCCGCTTGGAAATCCGTTCAGGCATTCATGAGATATCAGCCATTATGTTTTTACATTATGTAAACAAACATGGCTGCCATGTTTGAAAGATGGGGTTGGTATGGGGGTTAAACATGCAATTTCGCGATCGCGATCATGCCTAGTACATTTTTGGAGGTCCAAATCTTTGATTTTTTTTTAAATGTATTTTTCAAAAACGGCCCACACTCGGGAAACTCGGGGTTGGCACCATATGTGTTAAATATCGGGTGGAAACCTTGTATGTCCATTCCTTTTGTATTTATCGTTTTAAAAAGGATTTAAAAGAGTGAAAATAGCCGATCTACAAGCACACAACGCCTCGCGGTGCGAGGCGTTGTGTGCTTGTAGATCGGCTATTTTCACTAGTTTTGTGCGACAGTCTTGTATGATGAAGCAGGGCTTTACTTTACGAAAAAAAAACATACAAATTTGAAACGTAAAGGTTTCTGCCTGACAGTGACGATATGTATTCATGTCCACGGAGACAGAAGTACAAGAATGCCTTCTACAAAGGATATAAACCTTTCTTAACAATGTTACAAAGTTGTTTGCAAGAATAAAAATCAATGAACAAAGAAGCAACAATTGTACAACAAATGGCAAAGGATGTACAAGACGGTAACAACACCGTTGCGCCAAATGATTGCCATCACAGGGTTTAAAAAGGCTAGGTCGATAGCACACGGCACTCTCCCTGACAGACTGACTGAATCTGTATACCTTCGTGATCAGTGTTCATTGTGACACAGTGGGTGTTGTGTTGTGTGTGGGCCGCCATGCACAGACAGACCCCGCTCCCAAGGGAAGATAGACTAATAATAGACTATGCACCCACTGCACACAAAATGTGGTAGAAACAGAGCTACACTTTCTAACCACCTGCCCACTATACCAAGACATCAGAGACACATACGGTACTTCCCACAGATTACACACACCCGAAGTGAGTTTGAAAACATGACCAATGATGAAAAACTCCCATATCTACTGGGAGAAATACAACAATGTTCGAACACAGCAGCAAGAGTTGTGAACTGTTGCAACAAAAGAAGGCTAGAAACACAACCACCCTAAGGACTATAAACCATGGATTGACATCTAGACCTACTGCACATACAGTATGAAACAGAGCTGCTACCTTTAAATGCATTTTGAGAAAAAAATAATCCTGTTATTTGTTCCAAAAGCTTTATACCCTGTATATATATATATATATATATATATATATATATATATATATATATATATATATATTATATAAAATGTCACAATGCGACATAGCTCTGTTTACACAATGCTGTACCCCCTCCAACTGTATATACGTTCCCCATTTTCAACTGTTTTTATTTTATTTGTGACACTTGCTTTGGCAATGTAAATGTATGTTTTCTCATGCCAATAAAGCTCCTTAGAATTTAATTGAAAATTGTGTTGTGTTGTGCTTGCAGAGTTGGGACCTTGCTCTCCCCTGCCCAAGTACGCTGCGTCTCCCAGGCCTAACAACAGCTACATGTTCAAGAGGGAACCTCCAGAGGGCTGCGAGAGGGTCAAGGTCTTTGAAGACTCCCCGTGAGTACAGTTCTTCAACAGGTGGTCAGGGACCCCTAGGGGGTCCTCAGAGTTACTACAGGGGCTCCTTCAAACTCCAGGGCAAAAATCCACTCGTCCGAGACAGTTTGCCCTCCTGGCCCCCAAGTTGTGGAATAAACTCCCTGTCGCACTTAGAACAACGGACTCACTCGCTAGCTTTCGCCGTGGACTGAAGACTCACCTTTTCAGACTCCACCTAAACCCTTAGCACTACAGAAAAGTCAGTGACCATACATGAAGCTAGTTAGCATTAGTTTTTTGTCTTTAGGTTTTTAGAACTTTGATTATACTGTGTTTTTTCTAGATAGATATCCATTTGCATTTGTTATATTGTTGATGATGTTCTGACATATTATCTTGTTTATTATTGTGATGTTATCTGCTTATTGTAAGTCGCTTTGGATTAAAAGCGTCTGCTAAATGCCTAAACTGTAAACTGTGTGTGATAGAAACCTTTTTTCTCCTGTTTTATATTAATCACTTGAACCCTAATGTCCATATTCTGAGAACTTTAGCCTGAAATAGCCATTGCGAGGCGTTGTGAGCTTGTAAAGAGGTATGAGCTTGTAAAGAGGTGAGCTTGTAAAGAGGTGAGCTTGTAAAGAGGTTTGGTGTAGAGGGGGAAAAAAAGAGCACACTAAGTACAGAGTGAAAGGTCAACTTTTTGAAGTATTGAAGGTTCAAGTGGTTACATAAACAAATTGCAAAAGATTGAATTGACAAAAATGTTCACCCCCGGTTGTGCTCAGCATTGTCTTAAAGGGATATTTCACTTTCAAAAAAACCTTTGGTAATTTTATCGTCTAATCAGGCTTTTATGAACACCCTGACCATATTTTAATTTGCTTGATTCAATATTTAGATATTTCATGTAAATGTTACCTGTCCTCCTCCTCCAGAGGAGGGCCCCATACACAACCATTGTAACTTCAAACTCCAATTTAACCATGATAGATTCATCAAAAACACCCATTATTTTTTCTGGTGACCCATACTACCCTCCTAATACGTGAGCAGGCCGTGTTTTTTTGTATAACTATTTTAATTTATTTTTAATAATGGGTGTTTTTAATGAATCTATCATGGTTAAAATGGAGTTTGAAGTTACAATGGGTGTGTATGGGGCCCTCCTCTGGAGGAGGAGGAGGAGGACTGATAACATTTACATCAAATATCTAAATATTGAATGAAGCAAATTAAAAACTGTTCAGGGTATTCATAAAAGCCTGTTTAGATGATAAAATGACCAAAAGTTGTTTTGAAAGTGAAATATCCCTTTAACACATCGGGTGCCCACGTGGTGTCTACGCGTCAATCTCTTTGATCTTTACGAGTGCCCAACGACACGTTTGACGCGTTGTACAGTAAACTATACTGTACTGTAGCTACTGCACTTGGCTACCGCGGTGATGAAACAACTCCATTTCCCAACATGCAGCGCGCAATTACGTCACCCGGACGTGCTGTGTGGCTTGTTGACTTCCTGTTTACCGGCTGCACAAAAGTGCTGTTTTCTCCGGATTCCCTTCCTTTTTTCATTTTTTTCTCAAAACGGCAGCCTCTTCTACCGGCCGTAACACAAACAATGTGGCTCAGAATTGATAAAAAACGGTCCTGACTGAAAGAGAAGATTTTCGCGAAATAAACAGGACATACTTGGATTACATTTACTCAGATTACTTTTCTCGCCAGTACTCTCGCCGGTAGGTAAAATGACGCGTTGCCATGGGCACCAGCAAATTAGACGTCAGCGATCACGTGGGCATCCGATGTGTTAAGTTGTGGCGTTGTGTTGTGTCCCCCCCCCCCCCCCCCCCCATGCAGGCCCAGGCACCTCCAGGACATCCCGCCCTTCCTGTGTCCCGACCGCAACAAGGTCAACTTCATCCCCAACAGCGGCTCGGCCTTCTGCCTGGTCAGCATCCTCAAGCCCAGCCTGATGCCCTCCTCGGCGGGGGAGCACGGGCACCACATGGGCTACCGCTCCGGAGGGGTGGTGGGCCTCCGGAGCCTCTCCCCCTCCCTGGTGCCTCTCCGCAGCCTGTCCCCGTCGCCGCTGGGCCTGTCGCGGACCCCCGGCTCCACGCAGCCCTGCCTGCCGGAGGAGCCAGAGACATTCTGACCACAGCCTCTCTTTCTCTCCCCCTCTCTCTCTCTCTAGGGCCTTTTCCACCGGCAAAGAACAGGTTCCAGAACCAGTGCCGGTTCAACTCTCTTGGGAACCGTGGTTCGTTCTTGGGAACCGGCTTGCGTTTCCACCAGATTGAACCAGAGCCAAGGATTTGGCTCTGGAACCACAAAAACCAAGGATTTTGTGGTTCCGGTTCCGAACCAACTTTTACGGTTGGGAACCAACTCCGGTTCTCGGTGGAAAAGCACACCTCTGGTTCATCCCATAGGCGGGAGAAAGAACCGGAACCGGTTCTTTGCTGGTGGAAAAGGCCCCTTTCTCTCTTTCTCTCCTCTCCTCTCTCTCTCTCTCTCTCTCTCTCTCTCTCTCTCTCTCTCTCTCTCTCTCTCTCTCCCTCTCTTTCTCTCTCAAGAGTCGGCGCCGGTTGTTTAATCGCCGACATACAAGAAGAGACTTACGCACGAGTGATTTATGACCAGGAAAACGAAACAAAAAGAAGAAAGAAAAAAAAAAAGATTGAAAGACATTTTTTTTTTAACAGGAAAAAACAACCCTCTGCTCCGAATACGCCTTCAGCATGCTAGCTACGCTATACTTTGATGTCCTTATCGTCTTGATCGACAAGCGCTTCCTACTGCCTCCTCCTCCAGACGATCGACGGGATAAAAAAAAAACGCGCCCTGTCCCGTCTGGGCTCCAACAGCTGACATTTCATCGCTTTATTCAACCTTTTTATTGATGATCTTTTTATTCTTGTTCTGTGTTTGTTCTTTATGGGGGGGAAGGGCCAAGTATAGACCTTTTTTATTTCATCGCACTAATACCACAGCGCCTTCCCACGGACATATCTCTTTTCTATCTCTGTCATTTCTCTTGTAATATATGTATATGTATATGTATATGTATATGTTACAGTGTTTTTGAGACCAGTGAGATTGAGACCAGGAGCGCTCGTTTTCTAGTGCGGCTAGTCCCTTTGAGCGGCAGTCGGTCGCAGAAGCAGTCGCCACAACAATATTTACTATTCTGTCCCCCTGGTTTACACATTCTAACAGTGCTGAGTCGGCTCACGCGACCTTCGCTCACTACCGCCCGCTCGGCGGCGTCTTGCGTGACTCAAGGTCGCCTGAGACGGCGCGCCTCTGTCGTGGTCAATAGAGAACAAGTGCTCCTGGTCTCAATCTCACTGGGTCTCAAAAACACTGTGACATATATTGTTATATATATATACATCCATGACAAAAAAGCCCGTCGCTTTTCGCGGCGAACGAGAAAAGCCAAGGAGGCTCATTTCGGTGCTGCCTGATAATATCGTAGCAAAACTTGAAAGGGATCAGGAGAGAGTTAAGTTGAGAAGCAGCAAAAACAAACAAAAACAGAAACACAAAGAAAATGTGCCTGATATTTGAACATGGCTCAGGCCCCGTTTAGACAACGACGAGGCGGGGTCAACAGCTGCCTTTCTCCCGAGTGTGTCACTGTGAAATAGCCGATAACATATTATCGCTAGTTTTTAAACATGCGCTAACAGACACTCAAAAGTGTTGCAGGCCAAAACGTCTGCTCAACAATCTGAATGTCACAGCAAGCGAAGGACCCTCGGTGACGCTGTGAGGACCTTTTTCCACCAAAAGAACCTTGGTTCAAGAACCAGTGCCGTTCAACTTTCTTGTAACCTTGGTTCGTTCTTGCGAACCCGGCCGCGAATCGGCTTGCGTTTCCACCAGATTGAACCAGAGGAACCAAGGATTTTGTTGGTTCCCGTTCCGAACCAACTTTTACGGTTCGGAAACCAGCTCAGTTCTCGGTTGGAAAAGCTCACCTCTGGTTCATCCCATAGGCGGGAGAAAGAACCCCAACCGGTTCTTTGCCCGGTCGAAAAGTGCCCTGTGAGGCGCCCATCCGCGGTTCGGCGAAAACACCATTATAATAATAGGTCAAAAACAAACACAACTCATACATTCCGTTCCAGTTTTCCGGACACAACTATTACAAACTATTATGAACCAAATGTTTTGATTTTGTACGGTACGTTTGTTAGCATGTCGTGATGTCTTGTTAGGGTACCTTTCACACAAGTGGCCACACTGCCATTCAGACAGTGTTTGACAAAATAGGCCTACTGGTAGCGTAGCGATGCTTGCTGCTTCGACACACTCCCACCTACCGGGAGTGTGTTTTTACAAGGGCGTACGTGGACTATGATATGTGCGGCGTGTTTGACCCTGTGTCTGCTTTCCTTCCTGAACAGTGTATTACAGGGTTCCCCAATAGGCGGCCCGCGGGCCATTTGCGGCCTGTGGGGGGCTACTGTCTGGCCCACACCAACCCCAGTAATAATGGTGGTATAAGAGCAGCAACAACACTAGTATATCGTCGTTGTCGGCTGCAAATCTCGTATCTCCAAATTTGTACGTTCTTTCGCAAATAATACAAGGCCGTCGCACAAAAGTAGTGAAAACAGCAGATCTACAAGCACACAACGTCTCAGGCGTTGTGTGCTTGTAGATCGGCTGTTTTCACTAGTTAAAATGATTAAAAAATGTATAAATTCAAAACGAACGGTTTTGGACATCCAAGATTTTCACCCGACAACGATGATATCTAAACTGTCGCTGGAGTAGCAGGAATGCCGCCGTCGCCCCCTGCAATGTTGTGGCCCTCGGCTTGGTACCCTAGACATAATTCGGCCCTTGGGGGAAAACTAATTGGGGAACCCTGGTGTATTACCTCTCTCTCTCTCTCTCTCTCCGTTTCCCCCTCCCACAACTTCTCAGCCTTCCTCTCCTATCTTCGTCATCTTCCTCATCGCATATCGCTCCTTCCCCCATAAGCCTCCTGCCTCCTTTTCCTTTGCTTCTTCTTCGAGGACCTTTCTTTCTTTCCGTCATGCAGTAAAGCCGATTTACTCCTCTGTATTTGCTCAGCTAGTGCTGTTTGTGACCGTGTGTCCGTGTGCGTTTTTCCGAGGGGCCACGTTCACCCAGGATATGGCCCCTCCGGTCGGAGAAGGGCCCCGAGCTTAGAGAGGCCAAACCATAGGCATAAATACTAGGGATGCACCGATACGGAAATTCTTGGCCGATACCGATGTTTAACCCATTCAGAACGGGTACACATTATAGTGTATTATTATTTTATGCTTTAACTATTGAAAAATAGCAGATATACAAGCTCGCAGCGCGGCACTCTTTTTTAAAAATCATGAAAATTTGAATTTCTATAAGTGTCTTTTGAATCCTTCTTAAGGTTTCTGGAAGAACCTATGTTTCTATGTCAGCAATCTGGCTAGCCATCGTCAAAGAAAAGGTCCTTTTCACTTAACTGGAGCTCAGTTAGTCTGTTCTTGAGAGACTACCGTGTCTGTGGTTCTCAAACCTTTTCATGTGAAGGACCCCCAAAATGATATTTATTTGGCCACGGACCCGCATCTCAAAATATTTAGTTCCAGGGACCACCCAGAAGAAAAATGTGAGTTACAACCGTTCGCTTTGAAAATACATAATATATTCAAAGATTTGCACACATTTTCATGACTTTTTCAAAAATAGCAGATCTACAAGCTTGTATATCTGCTATTTTTCACTGGTTAAAGCAGTCAATAATTCTAGGCCTAAATGGGTTAAAATAACAATTTAGCCTATAGCGATATTTGTTTATTTGGTTTTTGGTGTTATATTTCTCCTTTAGGGCCAGGGCAACAAATAAATCAACATTTATAAGAAATAGCTGTTCAGAATCTACGCTCTTGGTAGGCTGCAAATAACCAGAACACCAACATAGCCAGCCAAAACGTATGCTTATCAACAACAGATAACTATCGGCTGCTGCCATCGGTTAATGTCAGCTTCATTTGCCGATACCGATATTAACCGATAACGGCAAACATCGGCCGATACCGATGTGTGGCCGATATATCGGTGCATCCCTAATCAATACTGTACATCAGTGGTTCTCAACCTGTGGGTCGGGAACCCCCTGGGGGGTCCCCAAATTATTTTGGGGGGGGGGGTCCCCAGATTATTAACTTAATGTGCAACATTGTTTTCTCAGTCAACAGTAAACAAACAAAAAAAAAAAAAGTTCAAGTTTATAGAGGGTATCTGCACATTTCTAAAGTGACAATTTAAAAAATGTCAAATGTTAGAGGCAGAAATTTCGAAAACAGACGATCTACATGCTCACAATGCCTCGAGTTG
Organism: Nannobrachium achirus; assembly: GCF_963921795.1. NCBI lineage: Eukaryota > Metazoa > Chordata > Actinopteri > Myctophiformes > Myctophidae > Nannobrachium > Nannobrachium achirus. The sequence goes on along the minus strand of NC_137831.1, from coordinate 11,142,654 downwards.
TGAGGCATTGTGAGCATGTAGATCTGCTATTTTCACAATAGAACCGTGTTATACAAAATGTAATGCCTCAACTCTTGCTCGTCAGTGTGGGAGGGTCCCCCCACCCGTCAGTGTGGGAGGGGAGGGTCCCCAACCACCAGTTCAAATATGGTTATTTTGTGGGTCGCGGCCTGAAAAGCTTGAGAACCACTGCTGTAAGCTATTAGCTGTCAGAGTCACAATGCTGCGTCGTCTTGGTTCTGGTGGAACCTCTCTATGGTCCGGCCCCAACTTGCTGTATATGTGTCATTACTACTTGACTGTGCCTGCTTCAGTGGAACAGGAATGTACTGGGTGTGTAAATAATGGAGGCACGCTGTGTGTTTGCATTGCCGGCTGACAGATATGTACTGACCAAGTCGAAAACTGTACCATAACTCCCCCTCCCCCTCTTTAAGTACTGTGACTTATGACATGTCTCATTATTGTGAATAATTACGTTTCTTATTTATGCGGGGCTTGGTTTGAGAGGAGCGTGTAATTGGGTCTTTTGGAGAATTTTAACAACAAATACTACAATATTTATTCCGTTGCCCATCTCAGGTCGTAGTTGATAGTGACAAATGTATGGAAAGTATAACCAACTAACAGATCTAAACCAGAAAGAGAGGGAAGCGATTTATATCTATGTAGCTTTTAAAAATGGAAATGTTATGATACAAGCCTGTAGCAAAGTAGAAGTATAGAATAGTATGAAGGATATTCAATGTACAGTAACAACTAAATTGGCAGATTTCGACAAACAGGGTGGAATTTGCTAAATGTATCGTGCATAGGGATGGGACGATATGAACATTTCATATCACGATTATTGTGACAAAAGAAATCACGATTTACAATATTATCACGATAATCAAAATCCATTATCCTGGGGCGGAACATTTTGTGACGCGTTGCGAGCTTGTAGATCTGCTATTTTTTGGCAAAGACGTCTGATTGAGTGAAAAGAAAAAAAGAGTATCAAGTACGTATATTATAAATACCATTTACCAATTATAGAGGGTTTAAGTGGTACCGGATATGCAGCTCGGCAAATAAAGGGTGAATTGATCCCAGTGCATGACAGAGGAAGATATCACGATAAATGAAATGTCGTCCACGATACGATTAGTGTTTTGTATCACGATAAACGATAATATCACGTATCGTCCCATCCCTAATCGTGTATTATGACAATTTAATCTAAGACAATGAAGCCTGCTGTGATGTGATGAGACCTTTTCCTCCCCCAGACTATTGAGAATTCTCTTGACAACATGACTCGAAAAATATTTGTTTACTTGTCCAGTTTATTGGAAAACTGAACTGCCAGTTTTCATGAAATTCCTAGAGTGAAATAAAGGCATAGTTGAATAAAAACAAAGCATTTGTGTGACTGCCTGGAATACATTCAGTTTCTTATACACATTAAGAAAAGAGATTTCAACCATATCCTCCTCATATGACGCTGTAGAATTTTCCTTGGCTCTTGCGCCACCTGCAGGCCAGTGCAGGTCACAGTTTCCCTTCATCTCTGGCATCAACAATCCCATTGTCAGCTCCAAGTGGGAACTTAATAAAAAGGCTATCGGAGTCCGTGTGTCACAACAAAATATGATAAAGACAAAAGAAGCAGTCTTATAGATTCATTCCCAGATAGCGGACATTATAATAAACAGCTCTTATAAAATACAGTGTTTCCCTTATAGGACACCATCCCTTATAGGACACCATCGGTGGTGTAAAAGAGTTTCCCAAGAGCACGTTAACACCACCAATCACACCAATCTCATGTTTGGGTGTTGCATTTGAGCCCAATCATCAGAAAAAAAGAAAAACACAGATAAAGAGAAACCAGAACGTGATAGCTGGAATATGCAGATGCTATTTCACATCATAACCTGTTGGTTTGCACTCGAATTTTTTTATCCTACATGTAATCGGATACAGAAAACACTGCGTTTCCACAAGTAGCTGTAAATGATCACTGGTGGTGATAATTAGGGCTGTCACAATTATTACATAATCATCTAATCGCAAATATTTTGTCATAATTGTCATAATCGTGAATGTTGAAACATGTTCATACATTTACAACCATTTTCAGAAATAGTAGAAATAGCAGATCTACAAGCTCACAACGCGTCGCGATGAGCTAGTAGATCGGCTATTTCCACTATCACTGTTATTTTTTAAGTAGTCAAATATATCAGTAATTTCTTTGTATATTTAGGTTTTGGGTCATATCTGCCATGTGCAACTTCAAAGCCTAAAAGTCGAACAGAAATGTAATTATCAACGACAAAATCACAATTAAATTGTTAATCGCAATTATTTGAGTGACAATTAATCGTCATGTAAAATGTCATATCGTGATTCGTGACAGCCCTAGTGATAAAGTGCCTTTGAGAAACCAAAGCTCACTAAAACACATTCTTGCCATAGAGTCCAAAATGTCAGTCAACGTACAGTTAACAGTGAGTGTTACTCCTGCATAAAGGCCCAGTCTCAGTGATACAGACATAAACAACTAAGTAAAGCCCCACCACCAAAAGAATAAATACAAAACAGAATAGCAGTGCAGACATGTTAATATGTATTCTCTACTATGTGATTTACTCTGCTTTTGACAGAAACACCAGGCAACCGATAAAACTATTATCTGTATTTTGGGGTTGTCACAGGTTTGTTTACACAGACAATGGTTGGTAATCATTGCAGTAAAGCAGATTGTATATTTAGATGTATGATAGGTTAGGACAGTGGTTCTCAAAGCGGATTCCAGGGACACTATGGGTTCCTTTAGGGGGTCTAAATTGACCAATACAGGTCTGTAACTCTGACAGTGTACAAATGGAACCAAATGGACCCTAGCGGGTCCATTTGGTTCCATTTGTACACGGCCAGAGTTAAGGGGAGACCTTGAAATTTGAAAGTTTGAGAACCACTGGGTTAGAAAGTTCCACGTGCAAAGAACAAACATTTCAAGAATGCGATCTGGATACACTCTCAATTAATGTTCTTAACAATACCGGATTGGGCCTTTGGCTTTCAAGAGTCTCAATTGGAATCCACAAGACAACCATTAACCACTACATGTGTAACACTGGCATGTGCTCCAGTACTGAAGCGTCAGGATCTGCTATTTTTGAAAAGTCGTGAAAATGTGTGCGAATCTTCGAATATATGCATTTTTTAAGCGAACATTTTTAACTCAAATTTTGATCCTGGGGGGTCCCTGGAACTAACTATTTTGAGATGGGGGTCCGTGACCAAATACATATCATTTTGGGGGTCCTTCACATGAAAAAGTTTGAGCACCACTGACATAGAAACATCATTTTTTCAAAAAGCCTTAGGATTTGAAATATTCAAAGACTTGCACAAATGTTCAAGATTTTTCAAAAATAGTAGATCTACAAGCTCACAGCGCAGCACTCAGTGCCACGCTGTGAGCTTGTATATCTGCTATTTTTCAATAGCACAAAATTCGAGTGAATCCTTGTACCCAGGGCCCAGAATGTGGTGAGACACCCCTTGGAATAACTACTTGGTTATCTTCCGCCAGGCAAGGAGAAAACACAAACTAATCTTGGTTTCTCCATTTCAGTTGGACTGCAGGATTAAATAAGATATAAATACGACAGACATACAACGAGTGACAGACAAGTCTCTCATCGAACACAAACATCTGATCTCAAGCTCTGTCAAAGAGAACCTGCACCCAACACATCCTTTTACAGAACTCGGACCCATAAAATACAGTGATAAAGAGTTATTCGACAAATAAAGCAAGAAATACGTGGCATGGTAACACGGTTCTCCAGTGTCAAAGCATCTCTCATAATACAATACCATCAATATATCCCAAAAATCCTTCTGTACATTTGGAAAATACAGCACACTTAAAATAGATATTAGTTTTACAGTATATGTTTCGTTTTGTGTTTTTTTTTCTTTTTCTTCTTCTTTTCTTCTAGTGTAGTTAGTGCTCAACAAAAATAGATATTTGGACATTTTCATAAATAGTTATACTATTAATGGAGTCTGATTGGCTCTAGCTTGGGTTCTAGGGTTGAGTAGTAAAATCAGATGGGAAGACGGGGTGACAGTAGCCAGCCATCACTAATATTCCTGTGTCCTGTATTCAAATTCTCAAGGACAACTGCATACCGAGCTTTCGTAGCAATCCTGCTAATTTTGATCACTTCTTGCTTTTACCCACGTTTCCAGGCGCCAAAGCCCTAAACCAGGATGCTGAATATTTTCGGTACGTAATGAAAGCTGGTTCAGTCACAGCAGCCTTGCTTTGCTGCACGGGTTTGCCCATCTCTCTGGTGGCTTTGAACGGGTCTTCCGGAGCACAGTAGACGTTTTGCGCATACTATGAATGTGTGCTCCCGGCAGCATCTGCGCATGAGGGGCCAGACCATTATAGTGTGCATATATACGGTGTCAAGTGAATACATACCCTGTTTATAAAGGGGGTCAGATACAGTACGATACATCTCATTATTATGTACTACTTTTCAATAGTGGGTGGTTGATAACCACTTACAAGGAGAATTCCGGCGGAATTCCGCCGTCCTTCATCCCAGGGCCCATTAGAAGGTGCAGACATTCAAGACACGGCAAACAAACGCACGCCCAGACGCAAACACAGCTTTAAAAAGACAGACACGCAGACACACTCCAAAAGAGATCGGGGGGCCTCTCTGACATTCTCCTCTGCAGAGAAAATAACCCACAGGGTTTTGGCTGCATTACGCAGACAGATTTCTTTTTCTTTCTTTTTTTTAGCTCCGTTGGATTGAGCCAACAGTCCCCATCGATGCTATAAAGCCAGCAACTCTGAACGGCTGATGAGATGAGTAATGTTCCGCTTCCTTAACAGGCGCGCCAGGAGTTCAATTCCAGTGTCTTCCATTGGATCTGTCGACGGAACATTAATGGTGGTGTGTGTGTGCGCGCGCTTGGTGAGTGAGTTAGTGTGTGTGTGTGATGTGTGTAAATCTATGTGTGAGTATTACGTTTACATGGTTGCGTATGAATGTAGGATGTTTGGTGTGCGTGTGCTTGTATGTACACGTGTGCAAGATGTATTATTGGTGTTTGGGTGTGTTCATTTTACTTGCAGGGTTGAAACAAAAAAACTAAAACCGACGTTGCACACTTGAGAAAGCGCACAGTGTTAACACAGTGGTTCTCAACCTGCGGGTTGAGAACCCTAACCCCAACCCAGGGAGGGGTTCCCAAATTATTTTGGGGGGTCCCCAGAAGATCAACTTAATGTGCAACATTGTTTTCTCACTCAAAGGTAAACAGACCAACTTAAAGTTTAAGTGTATAGAGGGTATCTGCACATTTCTAAAGAGACAATTTAAGGACTTTTTAAATACCTCTAAAATGGCAAATTAAACATTGGCCAAATTGTCAAATATTAGAGGCAGAAATTGTGAAAATAGCCGATCTACATGCTCTGAAGTATGTAGATCTGCTATTTTATTTTCACAATAAAACTGTCTTATACAAAATGTAATTCCTCAACTCTTGCTCAAATTTGTCAACTGCACGTCAGGGTGGGGGATCCCCAGTGATATGATTATTTTGGGGTTCGGAACCACTGGGTTAGCACACACACACACACACACAGACAGACACACACACATACACGCTGCCTCAGGCGTTAAGCAGTTGGTCCTCGGAGCGGCCGATGGCGTCGGGGTTGGACAGGGGGTCCAGGTCGGCAAACAAGTTGAACCAGGCGGACATGTCCCTGGACGCACCTTTAGACGCTGCGCGCACACACACGCGCACACACACGCGCACACACACACACACACACACGCACACACACGCACACACACACACGCACACACACGAGATGACCAATGGATTATACAAGTTCACGACTGAAAGATGATTCTACATGTCGTCGTTGTCGGGACAGTCTTGTGTGATGAAGCAGGGTTTTGCTTTACGGAAAAAAAAACATACAAATTTGAAACTAGGAGATACGAGGTTTCTGCCCGACAGTGAAGATATACTGTATAGTGTGTAAAAACCCATTGGAAGCAGCAGATGCCATAGCACTGGCTGCGGACATTTCACACTGGACTTCAAGCAACTCTGACTTCAGAAGGTTGACATATGAATCCTTGTTTTGAGTGGTCCCGTGCAAATTACTGTAATAGATGAGCTGTATGCCATAAAAGTCTAAATTAAAAGGTTTTCAAGCTGAAATGCAATCCTACAAACGACTGAATGTCTGTCTGTCTGTCTGTCTGTCTGTCTGTCTGTCTGTCTGTCTGTCTGATATGCATGCTCAAACAGTGGTCAAAATTTGGCCACTGTTTGAATGTGGAGTTGACTGACATCACTGATACTGTATGTCTTAAATCCTCCTATGACATCACTGATATGTCTTAAATCCTACTATGACATCACTGATATGTCTTAAATCCTACTATGACATCACTGATATGTCTTAAATCCTCCTATGACATCACTGATATGTCTTAAATCCTACTATGACATCACTGATATGTCTTAAATCCTACTATGACATCACTGATATGTCTTAAATCCTACTATGACATCACTGATATGTCTTAAATCCTCCTATGACATCACTGATATGTCTTAAATCCTCCTATGACATCACTGATAGCGCTGCCATGGTAAAGGTTTGACCAGGTAGTGGTACTGATAACAAACATAAATAGGGATGGAGCTTGTTAATCTTTATTGATAATGCACACCTTATCGATCCTGCATATTGAGCCGGGCTTTAATCAAGCCCACTGTTGAGCGTTTTCTAATATTTTGTGGAAAGATGTGAGACAACAAATTCTGAACAGAACCAGTTGTTGTGACTGAGTTTGTGGCTGACCACCCTTCTATGAAGATGACAATTGACAAAAGTAACAAATGTTATCATTAAATATCATTAAAACTATCATTCATTAGTGTGCAATAAGTGTTTTATATTATGAATAGTACTGTAATAATTTCTTGATCGCCTCTTGTCCTGGTTGTTTAAACATGACGTCATGGGCTGCTATGCTCGATAACAAGCTTGATAAGCCCAAAGCTTATTGATACCGGCTACTCAATAAATGTGTTGTCGAGTTTGTAACAGGCCCTCGTTTCGAGCTCCATCCCTAAACATGAACCTGCCCAAGTAATCGCGTCACGAAGCATCCGTCTTACCATTGGCTGTTGAACTGGGAGCAGTATGCGCTGATTGGCTCTGGCCGGCGGGGGGAGGGGGTTGTAGAGGCGGGGCTTGGAACATCGGCGGCGTAGCCCAACCTGGGATATGAGGAGCACCAACATTAGACCAGTTAGAAGAACGCACACAACACACACTCACTTCATACAAGCTGACATCATCACCACACACAGTTGAAGGTAGTGGAAGTGATATTTTTTGGTAAACAGAAAAGAAAACATTTGATTAAAAAGTGAAAAGGTTATTAGCTCTATATTCAACCTCTGTGAAGTTGGCACCCCATATTATGAAAACGTATATAAAAAATGGTGTCATTCTTTATTGCTGGATTTGTGCTGAATTGTGCCGTAAATTTTATAATTTGTACTGGTATAATCTTTGAGAGATTCTAAGTTATAGTTTTGCTGAGGCTTGCACCCCCAATTTTTTGGCTCCAAATCGGGAAAAAATGGTCTCCATCTTTAGTGCTGGATGTGCTCTAATTTGTGCCATTGAAATCATCAATTGAGCTTTTATATATATTTATATATATATATAAATATTTATAAGGTTATGAATTAGCAGATTTAGCAGCAGTATACCGGTAGTGATTGCCCTACAGAGGGTGGTGTAGAGCAGCAGTATTTCATTGTAGAAGATAGCAGCAGAACAGTGGTGTTGTGTAGAATATCTCAATAATGATAGCAGCACAAATTATAAAATTTACGGCACAATTCAGCACAAATCCAGCACTAAAGAATGACACCATTTTTATATATGTTTTCATCATAGGGGTGCCAACTTCACAGAGGTCTATATTCAAATAGTGATCATTGCTAGTGTTTTTGAGCGGGGGGGGGGGGGGGGTTCAGTTCAACTGACCTGTGGAGCTGAGGCTGTGGTCTAGGAGCTGGGAGGGCAGGAATCCCGTGGGACTGGGGGGCTGGGAGGGCCGCTGGGCCCCCCCGGGGCCGGGGGCTCCGGCGGCCGGCGGGGGAGCGGGGTGGTGGTCGCCCCCGGGGTCGCCGGGCTGGTCGAAGAGCCCGAAGGCGTCCTGCCACTCCCTGCTGAACTCGTCGGCTCCGCCGCCCTCCGCTCCGGGGCTGAGGAGGTCCTTGAGGAAGTTCAGGTCTCCCCTCTCGCTCTCCCCGTACCCACCGCCTCCTCCTGGTGACGCAGCAACGCTCGAGAGGAGGTCTCCGCCTGAGTGGGGAAGAGTGGTTTGTTAACAAGTACGAGGCAGTGTTGATTTTGTCGACTAAAACTATGACGAAAAATGTTTGTCGACTGCGTTTCTTTCACTGAAGAAAACTAAATAAAAACTAAGCTGTGGTGACTAAAACTAAGACTATATATATTGACAATTTCGTCAACAAAATAAAAACTAGACTAAAACGTTATGGAGGGACTAGTGGAGAAGAGAGTCATTTTATGTTTGGTTGCTCACAGATGTTGCGTGCTGAAAATAGCAGATCTACAAGCTCACAACGCGTCGCAGCACTATTTTCAGCACTCAACCAAGTGTAAAATCAGCCATTACGATGCCATCAAGGCCTGCCAAAATACATTTCAGTTGACTAAATCAACTGTAGATTTAGTCGCCTAAAATATTATGATATTGTCGACTAAAATTTTACTAAAACTAAAACTTTTCCGGTGACTAAATTATGACTGAAACTAAAAGACATTTTATTCAAAAGACTATGACTAAAACTAAATCAAAATTTGCGGTCAAAAACAACACTGGTACGAGGCAAACTTTTTAAGAACACGCCTGGCTAAACAGACACTGAAAAAGGTCAAAGCCTGAACCGAGGAGAGGCAGATCCTCTGGAAGAGAGAGGAGACTCAGAAAAGAGTTAGATTAGATATTTTAGGGTTCCCACACATTTTGACCAATGAATTTCCAAAAGAATTCCAGAATATTTAACCCAATTCCCAATAATGAGTATGTGCAATGCCCAAAGACAGGCAGTGTAGCAAAAATAAAGCGTGCACGCCGCGAACGGACCGTGGCGAGGATGTGGATCGTGCAAGATGGACACGCACATGCCCACGTCAATAGGTAAGAAAATCTTGGCAGGAAACCCTCAAAGTCGATTTATGGTGGCAGTAAATGAATTAACAAGATCAATAACCAAAAACAATGCATAGCCATTTTTTTCCAGGACCTTCCAGGACTGGAAAGATATTTTTCTAATTTCAAAATATTTCCAGGAATTTCATGACCGTGGGAACCCTGATATTCTTCATGCCAGGAGCAGAGAAGTGCAGCAATGCACAGATCTGAGAAAAGGGTAGATTATCTGAACAAGAGAGAAGACTAAGAAAAGAGTTTTGTTATTCTTCTTCACACCAGGAGAACAGAAGTGCAGCACCGGGGGGAATTAAAGATCTGAGGAAAGGCAGATTCTCTTGAAGAGAGAGAGAGAGAGAGAGGAGACTTAGTTAGATATTCTCCATGCCGAGAGACGAGAAGAGAAGTTCAACTCTGGAGGGAATTAAAGATCTGAGATTTATCCCATGAGAGACTGCGGCTCTGGGGCTGAAGCGTGGACCTACGGTATATTTTCTCTACAGCTAGAGCTGTAGGTCAGCTGAAGGAGAGAGAGACGCCTTTTCATTGCGTCTAAGCCAGAGGAGAGATCAACAAGCTGCAGAGAACCCAGTGTGCCAGTTTTAAAGCGAGGAAGGGAAAAGGAGCCTGCAAGAGGAGAAAACTAAGAGCACTGCATCGATCAAGTGCTTGTGACCAGGGGCGTCACAAGGGGGGGAAAAGTAGGACTGAGTTACCAGGGCCCAAGGTGGAGGGAGACTTAATTATTTTATACTTTAGCTTTAGCTATTGAAAAATAGCAGATATACAAGCTATTGAAAAATAGCAGATATACAAGCTCACTGCAAGCTTGTAGCTCTGCCATTTTTGAAAAGTCGTGAAAATGTGTGCAAATCTTTGAATAGGCCTACATGTATTTTTAAGCGAACATTTGTAACTCAAAGTTTGCTTCTGGGGGGTCCCTGGAACTAAAAATTTTGAGATGGGGTCTGTGGCCAAATACTTATCATTTTGGGGGTCTTTGACCTGAAAAAGTTTGAGCACCACTGACATAGAAACATAGGTTTTTCAAAAAAACCTTAGGATTTGAAATATTCAAAGATTTGCACAAATGTTAACGATTAAAAAAAAATAAAAAAAAATGCAGATATACAAGCTCACAGCGCGGCACGAGTGCCGCGCTGTGAGCTTGTATATCTGCTATTTTTCGAATAGTTAAAGTACCCAGGGCCCAGAATTTGGTGCGACACCCCTGCTTGTGACCAGTACAGCCAGCCTTGTTACCGGTGTCGGCGGGCAGCTGCGAAGGAGGAGGAGGAGCGGACTGGAAGTCTCCAAAGCCCCAAGACAGGCTGTCTGGATCCTCAGCCTGGGGAGGAGAACGGGGCTGGAAGGGGAGGAGGGTGTCCTGGGCAGGGAGCTGGGGATGGAGCTGGTCACAGGCCATGAGCATAAAGTCATCGCTGCTGCCCTCCGCGTTGAACGGTCCACTGACTCCACTCAGGTCGTACAGGGCTGGGGTGCATAGACGGCGTGTGTGAGATTACCATTCAATCCGTTCACATTAGTAACACACCCAAGCTGCACCCGTCTCCGTCGTGGGGAGTTTGTGCTGCCATGCAGTGGTGGAAAAAATACTATATATTTTTTTTTTAATTTAAAGGAGTACTTCACCACTTTTCAACCTATCTTCATATAATTGGTCCTCACTAAAAAATTCCTTTTTTTTTTTTTTTCTTTTTTTTTTTCCTCAGAGGAGGGTTGTGGGCAGGTCAGAAACCCATCGTCTTGTGACATCATCGATCGGGAATCCAAGCTAATAGAAAATGCAGGCTTTCTACTCCTGAAAAGTTGCAATGTTAACTCATTGAGTGCCAATCCCGAACTAGTTCGGCTTTATTAGCGTATCGTAGAGTGCCGATCCCGAACAAGTTCGGCTTTTTTTTTTTTTTTTTTTTTTTTTTAATTTTTTTTTTTTGAAAAATTTTTTTTTGATTTTTTTTTTTTTTTTTGGGACCCCATCAAATCTGGTGAACATGATTTCAATCGCGATTTTGCATGTTCCACCCCCATACAACCCCATCTAACATACAGGGCAGCCATTTTTGTTTACATTACATGTAAAACATAATGGCGATTATCTCAAGAATGCCTGAACGGATTTCCAATCAGATTTTTTTGTTTGAAAGCTGTGAACAAACTGCACAAATCCACTCCAATGCAATCCAGGATTGCATTGGATTTTTTAGAGCTCATTCTTCTCTGTTTTTTTCCCATGCATGAGGTGTGCAAGGTTTAATCATGGCTAAGTTGACGAAAATAAGGCTTCTAAAATGCTTGGTAGCCAATAGCTAACTTCAAGCTAACTTCATCCTCTTCCTGTACATGCACAAAGGAAAGTGTCCTTTCCTTTGTAAAAAAAGTCATGGCTCCAGGACTTGGGCATGCATTACCAGCATATCTCTATTATTCTCTGGTCACTGGGCGCCCTCTAGTGGTGATAGGCTGGCACTCAATGAGTTAAAGTGGAAGCCATTGTTCTCGCGATAATAAAAATCTAAATATTCTTTTCAAAAATATTGATTAATTTTTTTTTGGAAAATGATGATGTCACAAGACGATGGATTTCTGAACTTCCCACAGCTCTCCTAACAGACTTGGACCGAGTAGAAAAAAATTGTGCTATTTTATTATGAACATTAGTGAGGACCTATTATATGAAGATGGGTTGAAAAGTGGCAAAGTCCTCCTTTAAGTAAAAGTATTAACACTGCAATATAGAAATATGATGTTACAAGTAAAAGTCAGGAATTCTAAATTAATTTGAGTAAAAGTACAAAAGTATTGGTTTCAAAATGTACTTATAGTACCAAAAGTAGCATCCCCCTGTGAAATTGCCAGTGAAGTTTCAGGGTTACTTTTGACACACTTCCAACGCAAATAGATAAACTGGTATCTTGAAGGGCCTCACACTTCCGCCACCTCGCAGAACAAACATGCATGCATGCATGTGTGCTTACCGCTATCCAGACTGCCTTGGCTCTGTCTGTCAGCACAGTGGGCTGGGCCTGTAGAAGACACAAAACATGGGCGTGTCACAAGCAACAGGGTAAAAGCAATGGGTCTCTAGCCTGGGCCCAGCCTATACAGGTACACTAATGCAGCTAACTAACTGCAGTATATCCTATAACTACATCCCCTCCTTGTTTTAACCATAAGGTTTTAACATGTGTGGGGATGATGTCTAGCTGCAGCTAGGCTAATGGGTCTCAGCTCTAGCAACATATTCATTCCATATTCCAACCTGCAGGGGGCAGTACCTACCAGTTTCAGAGGCCTCATCTGACAGCTTGTCCTCATCCAGAGACACCAGACTGGAAGAAAGAGTGAGACAAAATACCGAATGTCACGTTTTCAGGCCAAGGACCCCTTAGTCGAGAGAGAGATGAAGCAGGGACCCCCACAACCTTTTCATAGATTCCATATAGTTTCATTGTTTGACAGCACAATCATCAGTGTATTGATTGTATTGACCCCTGCCGTATGTCATGAATGCTTTGGCAAAATGCCAATAAGGCATAATTTGAATTTGAAGAAAGAAAGAAAGAAATAAAGAAAGAGAGGAGAGTTAAAAAAGAAGAACTAAACTTTTTTCATGTATGACAATGCATTTTCATCAAACTACCATGTTTTGGAATCATATTTTGAGTGGCATATCTCTCACTGCCCAGGCAGATGACTTTGCCTCCCATCTATTCTCCCTTTTATCTGTTCTAAAAATCACTAACCTATGGCCTCTTATTGTTTTAGTCCAACACTTCCGTCTCATAGACTATATACTGTAGATCGAGCGAGGCATGCTGCCTTACTTGTAATCCCAGTTCTTTGTATTTACCGTTTAGTGCTTCCTCCAATGTTGCAATCTGTAAGTCGCTCCGGGTAAGAGTGTCTGCTTAAATGCTTAAACTGTACTTTCAACTCCTACGCACCTGGCACAATGATGGTCTGGAAAGTTTAGTTTGGGGTGCTACTGCATCTTCTAACAGCAGTGTGTTAATGACACATTTTGAAGACGGTATGCTCTCCAGTGTTGAAAGGACTATGGACTTGACTTAAGTAAACTAGAAGCTGTAACTGTACTGCCTGGCCAGTTGCCAAGTGCCTGTGTGCTCACTTGTCTGTGTGTCTTGGTGTGGACTTCTCCTTTTCATCCAGTTCTTTGGTCTGCATCTCCGTTAACTCTTCCAGAGGGTCCCTCAGCTCCTAAGAGACAGGACATTAGAGACGGGACGATAAGTAAGGGATAACGTCTCGCTGCGTGGTCGTTATGGAGAAAATAAAGGTCCCGACAGGCTGATAATCCCCCGAGACAAAGCTGAGGGGGTTATCAGACTGAAAGTTCCTTTACCCTCCATCAGGTGCCCTGGCTGGCCAGGGGGAGGCAGTATAGAGAGCAGGATTTCTTTTTGTGAGGGTACCTACCCTAGGGCAGTGGTTCTCAACCTGTGGGTCAGGACCCTCAGAGGGTTCCAGGATGATTAACTTAATGTGCAACATTGTTTTCTCACTCAACAGTAAGTGTATAGAAGGTATCTGCACTTTTCCAAATTGCCAATTTAAGGACTCTAAATTGACAAACATTGGCCAAATTGTCAAATATTAGAGGCAGAAATTGTGAAAATAGCTGATCTACATGCTCACAACACCTCGCAATAGAACCGGGTTATACAAAATGTAATGCCTCAACTCTTAGTGCTCGTCAGGGTGGGGGGGGGGTCCCCGAGTTCAAAAGTGATTATTCTGGGGGTCGCGGACTGAAATGGTTGAGAACCACTGCCCTAGGGGACACGGGGAGAACATCCATGAACAAACCCCATCCAGCCGTCTTTGTTACGCCGATACCATGAGTGTGGTGAACTGGTAGGAGATGACTACCCTAGGGGACACGGGGAGAACATGCAGGTACCTTGAGTGTGGTGGGAGATGACTACCCTAGGGGACACAGGGAGAACATGCAGGTACCTTGAGTGTGGTAGGAGATGACTACCCTAGGGGACACAGGGAGAACATGCAGGTACCTTGAGTGTGGTAGGAGATGACTACCCTAGGGGACACAGGGAGAACATGCAGGTACCTTGAGTGTGGTAGGAGATGACTACCCTAGGGGACACAGGGAGAACATGCAGGTACCTTGAGTGTGGTGGGAGATGACTACCCTAGGGGACACAGGGAGAACATGCAGGTACCTTGAGTGTGGTAGGAGATGACTACCCTAGGGGACACAGGGAGAACATGCAGGTACCTTGAGTGTGGTAGGAGATGACTACCCTAGGGGACACAGGGAGAACATGCAGGTACCTTGAGTGTGGTAGGAGATGACTACCCTAGGGGACACAGGGAGAACATGCAGGTACCTTGAGTGTGGTAGGAGATGACTACCCTAGGGGACACAGGGAGAACATGCAGGTACCTTGAGTGTGGTAGGAGATGACTACCCTATGGGACACAGGGAGAACATGCAGGTACCTTGAGTGTGGTGGGAGATGACTACCCTAGGGGACACGGGGAGAACATGCAGGTACCTTGAGTGTGGTAGGAGAGGACTACCCTAGGGGACACAGGGAGAACATGCAGGTACCTTGAGTGTGGTAGGAGATGACTACCCTATGGGACACAGGGAGAACATGCAGGTACCTTGAGTGTGGTGGGAGATGACTACCCTAGGGGACACAGGGAGAACATGCAGGTACCTTGAGTGTGGTAGGAGATGACTACCCTAGGGGACACAGGGAGAACATGCAGGTACCTTGAGTGTGGTAGGAGATGACTACCCTATGGGACACAGGGAGAACATGCAGGTACCTTGAGTGTGGTAGGAGATGACTACCCTATGGGACACAGGGAGAACATGCAGGTACCTTGAGTGTGGTAGGAGATGACTACCCTAGGGGACACGGGGAGAACATGCAGGTACCTTGAGTGTGGTAGGAGATGACTACCCTAGTGGACACAGGGAGAACATGCAGGTACCTTGAGTGTGGTGGGAGAGGACTACCCTAGGGGACACAGGGAGAACATGCAGGTACCTTGAGTGTGGTGGGAGATGACTACCCTATGGGACACAGGGAGAACATGCAGGTACCTTGAGTGTGGTAGGAGATGACTACCCTAGGGGACACAGGGAGAACATGCAGGTACCTTGAGTGTGGTAGGAGATGACTACCCTAGGGGACACGGGGAGAACATGCAGGTACCTTGAGTGTGGTGGGAGATGACTACCCTAGTGGACACAGGGAGAACATGCAGGTACCTTGAGTGTGGTGGGAGATGACTACCCTAGGGGACACGGGGAGAACATGCAGGTACCTTGAGTGTGGTGGGAGATGACTACCCTAGTGGACACAGGGAGAACATGCAGGTACCTTGAGTGTGGTAGGAGATGACTACCCTAGGGGACACGGGGAGAACATGCAGGTACCTTGAGTGTGGTGGGAGATGACTACCCTAGGGGACACAGGGAGAACATGCAGGTACCTTGAGTGTGGTAGGAGATGACTACCCTATGGGACACAGGGAGAACATGCAGGTACCTTGAGTGTGGTAGGAGATGACTACCCTATGGGACACAGGGAGAACATGCAGGTACCTTGAGTGTGGTGAACTGGTAGGAGATGTGTCCCTGGAAGGCCTGGTGGATTCCTGACATGGCGTGGGCCGTCTTCTCCCAGAAGGTCAGCAGAGTGGTCTGAACACACACACGCACGCACGCACGCACGCACGCACGCACGCACGCACGCACGCACGCACGCACGCACGCACACACACACACACACAGCAGGGTTTTTCAAAGTGGGTGCCGTGCACTGTACTTGAGTTCTTTTTCCATCTATTCTACACCAACTCTCTTCACCAAAAATAGCATATCTACAAGCTCACAACACGTCACAGTGTGACACGTGAGCTTGTAGATCTGCTATTTTTGCTGAACGCCCCCCCCCCCCCCCACATAATATGGATGCTGGGGTTCAAGTACGGCTGTAAAATTTTGCCTAAAAATAAAATCCTCCTATATGAATGAAGCTCCCACAGACCTGGTAGGTGCAGAGGGAGTGAGACAGCATGTTACAGCGGCTGGCTCCCAGCATGTCCACCTTCTGACACACATCGTTCTTCAGCTTCTCAAACTGACCCTTCGTCCCCCTCACCTGGGCTTGGACCTGAGCACGCACACACGCACACACACACACACACACCATTTTAATCATTGGCTGCTCTATCACAAGTTTCCCCAAGTTATTCCCGTTGTTTGACGCCACCTTTCCCGAGTTGGGGCCGTTTTTGCATAACTTTTTTTTTATCTACTTAAAATCTCTTCTCTCTTCTATCTACTAGGCATAATCGCAATCGCGAAATTGCATGTTTGACCCCCATACCAACCCCCATCATCAACATGGCAGCCATGTTTGTTTACATTTGAAGAAAACATAATGGCTGCTATCTCATGAATGCCTGAACGGATTTCCAAGCAGATTTCTTTCGTTTGAAAGGTGTGAACGGCGTGCACACACATGGTGCATGATGGTCCCATGATGGTCAGGTGGTCCCCAGCTAAACGATGGAACGATTATAGATGTTTAACTCTTGAAAGCGTAAAATGAATATGAGGGGGCAGACAATGAGTTTAAGTATGAAGTTATCAAATATGTCAGTATTTTCTTTGTATATTTAATATCTGCAATGTGCAACTTCAAAGCCTAAAAGCCAAACAGTTATGTTGTCAACGACAATTAATCACAATTATTTGAGGGACAATTAATCGTCATGTAAAATGTCATAATCTTAACAGCCCTGTGGACATGTTTACGACCTCCTGTTCTCTCTCTCTCTGACCTTGCGGAACTTCTCCAGCTGTTTGTAGGTGTCGGGGTCCAGCTCCTGCGAGGCGTCCTTCATCCAGAGCAGGGCCCCTCGGTACTCGGTGCGGGACGTCTCCATGCGGCCCACCGTCAGCAGCGTGTCGGCGATGGCGCGCCGCCGGAACGTCTCCACCTCCTGGAACATGCGCTGCAGCGGAGGGCACAGCGCCAGCCTGCCGACGGGCACGACAACAGCAAAAAAACAAAAAAAAAAGTTTTCCGTTAACTGAACTAAAACAACTGTTAATTTTATCAGACATTTTTAGATTTAGTCTCAGTCTTAGTCCAGTTTCAATTGCCATTGTTATTTTTTATCACATTTAGTCAACCTCATCCTATTTTTATTTAGTCCAAGGTACCTTGACACGAAATTGCATTATGATTTTTAGACCCAGTCATTGTTTATTCATGTGGGTTTTCGTCTCGTCTCGTCTAGTCTAGTTTTCTTCCTTTGAAAAATGTGTGTTGACGAACGTATTTTCTCATCATTTTCGTTAACGCAAATTAACACTAACTAAAACTAACTGAAATTATAGACAGAATGCACTTAGTTTTAGTTGTTCTCGTTACCAACAGTAATAGAATATATATATATATATATATACTGTATATACTGTATATGTTTTTTTTTTATTGTATCTTTTGTTGAGTTTTTATTACACAATAGGCAATTTTTTTTATCCTGCACCTGGCAAATAACCCAAAGCATGAAAAAAAAACTAAAAAAGAAAAAAACTAAAACTAAACTAAAACTAAGAAAAACTGAATTAGATTGCAGTTTTCGTTTTGTTTTTTTGAAAACTAACTAAAAGGTGTGTCTGACCTCTGCTTAGCTGAGGCACACAGAGCCCTGCTGGTGGCGTCCATCATGTTGCCTGCCTTGGTGCGGTCGTGTTCAGCCTGGAAGCGGAGGAACAGACCCAGCTCATTCTCCTCCTGGGACAGGTCTGAGGACAGAGACACACCGGGGCTTAATGGATGTTTAGATTAGTGGGTCTCAAACCCTTTTCATTTCAAGGACCCCCCAGTTTGGTACTGTATATACCATATAAAGGCCCTGGTCCACGGACCTCCATAACTGTAAGGCGACGTTGAGTACTCAGAAAATCGCTGTAACAATTGTACTGTATCTAGTACTATTATTATTGTCTCCAGCAGGCCGAAAGGCATGGCCAAGACTATGTTTTGCACCTGTCCTCCATCCGGGTGTGGGCCTGTTATGGCACCACCATGAGTTTGATTTTTGCAAAAAATAAATCTGTCGCAAATCGGGAGACAGTATCTGTTGGTCCGTTTTGAGTAAAAAATGCCTAAAATCATGAACACAGCATGCAATGTTGGTGAAATTGTGCACACACATTCCCACTAGGCCAAGGAAGAAATGCCACTTCAAATATCAAATATTTCATATTCCATCCCAATTGGCTAACATTGGCTTCCATAGTTTGCAGGATTGGTCCGTTTTTAACAAAATGCCTCAAATCATGAACGCAGCTAGCAAATTTTTCAACCACATTGCCACTAGGCTGAGGAACAAATGCCACCCTTTTCACATTGGGCCTGTTATAGCGCCACCAGCAGGTTGACTTTTGCAAAACATATTTTTGGAACAAAATGCCACAATTCATGAATGCAGAGTCCGATTGCCGTGAAAGGCTGAAGAAGACATGGCACCCTTTACACCTATTATAACGCCACTATTAGGCCCCAATAACCTACCTGACCTGGCAGCGACCTGTGCTTGGAAGAGCACTTATTCTAGTTTGGTATGTTTTGTTATCAAACAGGTGGATATTAAATAACGGAAGCAGGAATAGCTATCAGCTGACTATGACCTGCATGTCATCGTGTGTGTGTGTGTGTCACTCACGTGTGATTCTCTGTTGGTACTTCTCTATCACCTTCAGCAGCTCTGTGCACGTGGTCTGGACCGAGCGGAAGAACTGATGACACACACACACACACACACACACACACACACACACACACACACACACACACACACACACACACACACACACACACACACACACACACACACACACACACACACACACACACACACACACACACACACACACACACACACACACACACACACACACACACACACACACACACACAGTTGGTTAACATACTGTAGAGCAGAGGTTCCCATACTTTTCAATTCGAGACCAAAAGAGAAAAGACGTTTGCCCAGGATCCGAATTATGGATTTTTTTCGCGCGTTTTGACCCATAAACATTGGTCCGTGACCCACAAATGGGTCCCGACCCACTGTTGGGAACCTTTCTAAAAAGAGCATATTAAAATTGTTCACAGGGATTGGGATTACAATCATTATTCTTATTATAAGCAGTAACACACAACCACACACACACACACACACACACACACACACACACACACACACACACACACACACACACTTTGAGGGCAGAGTTCTGGTACAGACTGTGCCTCACATTATTATTTGTAATCATCCGTCTGTCTGTCTGTGGTGCACTGGATGGGTTGAATATGAGTGCAACAGATGAGACATCATCTCCCCCCCCCCCCCCCCATACGGTGGTCATGGCAACATAGAACCGGAGACCCGCTCTCTACTGTGCTGCTGTGGTCTGATTGGCAAAGGGGAAAAACAAGCTGATGTTCACAGGGTCCGTTAAGACTTTTAGAGCCGACCGCTTGCTTAGTGAGGGACAGAATGGTGCTGTGAACATGCTGTGAACAGTGGTGCACCGAAGTGAACATAATAAAGCATGGGTCTTCAACAGGGGGTCATCAGAGTTACTACAGGGGGTCCTCCAAATCTTTGAGTGATAGAAAGATTTTTCTCCCTTTTTTTATATTAACCACTTGAACCCTAGTGTCCATATTCTGAGAAATGTAGCCAAAAATAGCAGATCTACAAGCTCACAACGCCTCGCTTGTAGATCGGCTATTTTTGGCAAAGAGCTTTGGTGTAGAGGGGAAAAAGAGCAGACTAAGTACAGAGTGAAAGGTTCAAGTGGTTAAATATCTGAATCCAAAATTCACTGATGATTGTGCTGTCAAACAATGTATGGAATCTATGATAAGGTTGTGGGGGTCCCTGCTTAATCTCTCTCTCAACTAAGGGGTCCTTGGCCTGAAAACGTTAAAGACCCCTGTAATAAAGACCAGACCAGAAGTACAGGGCCAATGGTCAAGTTTACTAAGTATTGCATTTAAGTGGTTAAATGAATCCAACGAATATAATATTAAACAAAATGAAATTTAGGACATTTTAAAATCAGCTATAGAATACCATGCAGTATGTAGCTAGGGGGTCCGTGTGGCACCCCTCTCTCAGCTAAGGGGTCCTTGGCCTGAAAAGACCCCTGAATTATACGGCACAAAATACTTCAGAGTCCACTTCTGATTCAGGGCACGGTGCCTCCTCTTGCCTGCTTCTATTTTTGCCTCTGCTGATGAGAACAAGCAGAGAGACGGGGCCTACTGTGAGGTGAGGTGAGGCCGTTAGCTCTACTGGTGCAATTACAATATCCACTTAAAGTGGTCGTAGTAGTGTGTGCAGCACTATGCACGCGCACGATCGGCGTGAACGCTGTGGGAACATGGCCGTACAGAAATAGCCTGGCATTGATCATACTAATTCCTCACTGCGTATCGAATATTAGTCTGGACTCACAAGCAGAATTTTCATGTCCAAGGGGTGGGTTAAAAAAACGGCTCTGGACACGATTGGTTAGACCAGACCAATGCTGGGCCCTGATTGGTCCCCCAAATTTTGGGAGAGGGGAAATGGATTCACAATTGAGTGGGGCCAGACACATATTCGCCAAGGGCAAGTTTTTTGGCCCAGGCGAATTGGTCTAGTAGTTCCAGGCTAGTACTGAAAAGAGTGTGTTTGTGTGATGAAGCATCTCAAAGCTAGCGAACTAGCTAGCAGTGCTTTTAATGGAGACGCGAGGCAGGACCAGGAAACAAGAGAGATGGGCGTTTTCCTGCAAAACCTAACACGGGAGTCAATGGAGAATCGGTTTCCATTTCCTGTCTAGACTGGATGCACTTTGTCCCGGGCACTTGGGCACTGCGTCGCGGTTTATATATTTTTATTATTCTTTTTAAAGTCTCACTCACGATTTGCTTTGCCGCCATAACCATATCTGCTGCGCTGCTGAATGCACATTTAGTCCCAGACCTGGCATGGACCTATCAGTGGTGCAGGCACACATATAGACTAGAGTAGGTACTGTAGTTACTGATTAACCTAAAAGGGTAACCGGTGGCCTCTTCACACCTCCAAGATACAGGAGCCCAACATCTGTGACCTGTAAAGGTGGGACGTTCACGAACGAATCAAGTCTTTTGAACGGCTCCTTGAAATGAACGATGGGATACGGTTCGCAGTATAGGGAGCCGTTCCTTTTTTTTTTGAGGAGAGGGAGTAAATTCTTTACTTGCAGAGAATTTCTACATTGCAGTGTTGATACTTTTACTTAAAAAAATGTAAAAGTATCAGCACTGCACATAGAAATACTCTGCCACAACACAAGTAGACGTTCTCAATTAGAATGTACTTGAGTAAAAGTACAAGTGTATTGGTATCAAAATGTACACTATTGGCAATAGTAGAAAGTACTCATTATGCAGAATTTCACCCATTTCACAAGTTTTCCAATGAATAAGATGTAGAAAAGTCATTTGAAAATAGCCGATCTACAAGCTCACTATGTGTCGCAACGCTGAAATGTATATATGGCCGAAATGTATATAGGATTGAAGTGATTTGTAATCACAATCAAAATCTACAAAGTAACTAAAATGAGCCAGTCTTTTGATCGGCTCTTTGAAAGGAACGGATCCCAGAGATCCAGCTCACTTCAAAGAATAAATCCCATAACTAGTGACTAGCAGAGCTGCAACCACCAGCGCTGATCTCGTTCGTTGACTAATGCCATGACGGAAAAGGTTTGTCGACTACCTTTTTCACTGACGAAAACTAGATAAAAACTGAACACAAACTAAGCTATGGTGACTGAAGACTAAATATATTGACAATTCTGTCAACATATAAACATAGACAAAAATGTTAGGGAGGGACTAGTGGAGAAGCGATCCAGTAGAACTAAAAGACAGGTAGCTTTATGTTTGGTTGCGCTCAGGTGTTGCACTTTGAAAATATCAGATCTGCAAGCTCATTTTCAGATCTGCAAGCAGATCTACAGTTGTGAGATTGTAGATTGTCTATTTTCAGTGTGCAACCAAGTGTAAAATACATTTTTGTCAACAAAACCAACAGATTTAGTTGCCCCATCTGGCCAGTGATATACGTATATCGGACCAGTTACCCATATATATGGAGATTCCTGCATGATAGTCAACAATATGACATGCCCATATACAGTATGGGCATTACCAAATATGGGCATTCCCAGATATGGGATCTCCATATATGGGCATAAAACGGACAAGGGCGTAATTCATTTGCAAGTGTAATCTGGGAATGCCCATATATGGGCATTTTCTGACATCACATTGTCGACTATATATGGGCATAAAATATATGGGCATAAAAGGGACATCAAGCCAGAGCGTGATGTCAGAGCGGCAAACCCATTCTGTTAAGAGTGGTTCCCCTGAACAGTGACATCAAAGCATGATATCTGAGCGACAAACCCATAGAACCATAGACTGACTGACAGACACAGACGGAGACAAGCTGCGACATTTCTCATGGTATACTGTGACCTTCGGTCGCAATAAGTATACATAGTTAGTAAAACTAAAACATTTCAGATGACTTAAACGTGACTAAAACTAAATGAAATTGTATTCAGGGTTCCCTCACATCTTTACCAATTAATTTCCAAAACTTTTCCAAAACTTTTCCAGAATATTTAACCCAATTTCCAGGACTATATAACAATAATTCAGCTCAATAACGAGTCGCTTACTCCTATATGCGCAATGCCCAAAGACAGGTAGTGTATCTCAACCTTTTCAGGCCGCCCGTGACCCCCGAAATAATCATGTTTTAACTGGGGACCCGGCACCCTGACGAGCACTAAGAGTTGAGGAATTTTGTATAACACAGTTCTATTGTGAAAATAGCAGATCTACATGCTCACAACGCCTTGCACTGTAGATCGGCTATTTTCAAAATGTCTGCCTCTAATATTTGACAATTTGGCCCATGTTTAATTTGTCATTTCAGAGGTATTAACAAAATCAATAACCAAGGACAATGCATAGCCCTTGATAAATTCCAAAACTTTTCCAGTACTGGAAAAATATTTTTCTAATTTCAAAATATTTCCAGGAATTTCATGACCGTGGGAACCCTGTGTATTCAAAACTTCACTGGACGCATATAAAAATGGACACGTCTCACAGTTGTTGCCAAGTTTGTAAGTTCCCCTTCCTTGAGTGTTCAGAGGGGAAATTCCACACATTTTTGGAAAACGAGCCAAGAATAGGCCAGCTGGTGCTACCTGATGCTTCTATACTGCAACCATTCTTGGGCTACCACTCTCTTCTGAAGAAAAAGCTGGTGAAATAGTGAAAGATGCCGAATGAATTTTGGGATCCCAATAATGATGTTGGCTTTTTCTCTGTTCCCTTTGAATGAAACAAGTAGGTCGGGAGTGGCTTATTGTCGGTATCAGCCGGTAACACGCGGGAGTCTGTCCCTGTTACAATGCACTAGACCAGTGGTTCTTTTCAGGCTGCGAACCCCAAAATAATGATATTTTAACCCCCCCCCCACCCCCACCCCACCGCACTAAGAGTTGAGGCATTACATTTTGTATAACACTGTTCTAGTGTGAAAATAGCAGATCTACATGCTCACAGTGAGGCGCCGTGAGCATGTAGAGCGGCTATTTTCACAATTTATGACTGTAATATTTGACAATTTGGCTAATTTGTCATTTTAGAGGTATTAAAAAGTCCTTACATTTTTACTTTAGAAATTTGCAGATACCCTATAATAGGCTACACTTAAACTTTATGTTGGGTTGTTTGCTGTTGAGTGAGAAAACAACGTTGCACATTAAGTTAATAATCTGGGGACCCCCCAAAATAATTTGGGGACCCCCTCGGGGTCCTGACCCACAGGTTGAGAACCACTGCGCTAGACCCCTGGGAGATGGATTGCTGAGGTGGAGCGCCACACCTACCATCAGCTCCCAGTACGACATGCCGCAAAACTTGCCGCACCAAAGCCATGCAACTCATACGCCGAGTTGGTGGTGCCCGGGATTGTACCCATGATCTTGTGTGGTCCAAAGGCAAGAGCTCTACCGCGACTGAGCTACTCGGACACAATCAATGAAAGCATTTGATTAAGGGCATACACAGAACTCATATACATACAGTGTATGCCTGCAGGACAGCATGTACTGTCCTGTCATAAACTGTACTAGCAGAAGGTGGTTAGTTTCATGCCTCAGTGCATTGCCATCAGGGTACTCAAGCGGTCAGCCTAAATCCAACACACCGTGGCGGTTGTTATTGCAATCAATGTTCCGGAGAGGGCTGATTCACGACAACGTCAATAACAGACAAACACGGGAGAAGGTGTAAAATAGACACAGCAGCTGCTGCTGCGATTTCCCTGACCTTCTTGCTGTAAAAAACATGAGATATGTAACATTTTTTAAATGTCAGATGTATGACACCTCTGCAAACGCTCTCTATTCCGATGGGTGGACAAATTACTCAATTTACTTTGGTAAACGTATCAATACTGCAATGTAGAAACATTCTGTTACAAGCGAAAGTCCGGAATTAACTTTACTCAAGTAAGAGTACAAAAGTATTGGCATCAGAATGTACTTAAATATATTCCTTAAATACCCAAAATGATAGTGTTAATTAAGCAGAACTTTCCATTTCTAGTTCAAAAAGCTCAAAAAGCTTTTTCTTACTCTTTCTTTACTCACGCTTACATGAACCCTCCGAGGAGGGGGGAGGAGGGGGGGGGGTATGTGCGAGGGACAATGCAAGCAGGCTGACAGAATAAGGTTCTTTGGTCCTCCGTGAACAAGGCTCTCTCAGTCCGGTCTCCAGCAGCTGTGTGTAACAGTAACCGGGCCCTCTCTCTCGGTTCTCACAGGACCACGGTCTG
Source organism: Nannobrachium achirus (assembly GCF_963921795.1). NCBI lineage: Eukaryota > Metazoa > Chordata > Actinopteri > Myctophiformes > Myctophidae > Nannobrachium > Nannobrachium achirus. The sequence continues at coordinate 11,117,335 of NC_137831.1, read as the reverse complement.
CCCACGACCACGGTGCGACACCCAAACACTAAAGCCTCATTCATACTCCAAGGCGAGGAACGGGAGTATGAGTGAGCCTTAACAAGGTTCTGCTACTACAGAAAGAGAATGCTGATTCTTGAGACATAGGAGCCATGAAAGAGAGGGAGCATGTATACAGTGTGTGTGTATATTTATTTTATTTTATGTTTTTTACTTCTTCTTTTTTTTTTTACTTTGCCATAAGCAGTGGTTTAAAGTACATTTACTCAATTACTGTACTTAAAGGGGTCATGATTCCTGACCTCAATTAGACCCAAACAAAATGAATATTCAACATTCAGTGGTTTTTCTGTAATCTGTAGTTTTTGGAATAATTAGGCTCAGAAAAGTGCGTTAAATTGCCTCTAACTAACGCATCATCATCCAGGGGAGGATGTGGTTGTAGGAGAGGGTGAACGCAACAACTGAACTGGTAAATGGTGCATTGGAACGATACGATACACAGTGGAAAGTAACATCAATACGCTATCTGTACGATGAACATATACAGTACATCTTCATTTTCGCACTTTAACTTGTTTTCTAGCTCTTTCCCGCTGCTCTCAACCCACCTCTCAATCCTCTCTCTTTTGTAATTCAATACAAACAAAACCTGTTCAACTGTGCCGTGACAAATCAAACTGAATCTGATTCTTCACCAATAACATCATTCTTTCTCACTAAGCCCAAGCAGTGAAAAGCCCTCAAAAGAAAGGGACGACTAAATTACTTCCTGGAGCAAAACCTGTCCCAGATTACCTGAATTCAATACAACGCTTCCGGGAATCAAACATGACAGTCTGTGTTGGTTGGTTGGCGAGCGTTTTTTAATCTCTACGCCACTCGGACGAGTATCTAACTCATATGCCATATTTACAGCTGGTTATTGCACGGCTTGGTTGAATGCTTGATTCTGACGCGACCGCGGTTTTCCCGGTGAACCTAAGCACAACAGTGGGGGCCGATGGGCAAGGAGGGTCGCGAGCTTATGAGAAACAACTAAAATAAGACCTTAAATCTGGCGAAAACAGTTGCATTAGCGCAAGATGACGAAAAAGGAAATCGTTAAAGGGAAAACATTAAATTAACTTCTGAAAAGCCTACTAGGCCTTAAAACCTGGTGAAAACAGTTGTGTGCATTAGCGCAAGATTAGATGAGGATAATGGAAAACATTAAATTAACTTCTGGAAAAGGCTTCTAGGCCTACACTAGCCTAGTAGTAAAACTAGTGGAACCGCGATCTAGCCACACGTAAATAATTGTGGTTGTAAACAATAACACAGACAATATAAATCCTTAGTCTAATAATGGGAAGAAGAGGTTATCATCATGGCCCCAAATAACTTTTAAATGATCTTGCAATTGGCGACGAGTCTCTTACGAAATCGTCAAGAGTGCCTCTCAATACATAATGCTATATTATAACCTCTCCATCATAGGCAATAGTAGTGGTGTGTGTTCCCCACACTCCCACGCCCCCACCATTGCACTCAGGTTCACAGGGAAAACCGCGGTCGCGATTCTGACTGGTCAATCGCTGAAATCAGCTGTGTGTTATTTCTTGATAACAGACCGCTCGCGCTCGGCTCTATAACAGACCTAATCAACAGCTCAGAGCACCTGAATGTTGTGCCGTATCCAACATGAAAGCCATGTAAACAAACACTGTCATTTACAACTAAGCGTTGCTCTCACAAGAAGCGACAATAGACGATGCAGTGACAGAAAATGGATTCTATTTGACCAACACTTCCTCGTTTTGCCAAGGCGACCGTGTTGTGGAATACTTTCACTGCTATAAGCAAGGAAATACGTTGTTTAGTTTTTAGTTCCGAGTCAAATTATACATTTTATTGAGTAGCAGTGTAATAAGAGGGATAACGTCTCGCTCAGCGGTCATTGTTGAGAAATAAAAATCGCGACAGGCTGATAACCAACGACAGGATAGCAATCAATCTTCCATTGTATTTTCTTTTGAAGCAAACATTTTTCATACAAATCTTTGCTTCTGGTTGTCCCTGGAACAAAATATTTTGAGATGGAGGGTCCGCAGCCAAATACATTTAATCCTGGGGCTCTTTGACATGAAAAAGGTTGAAACTTTTTAGAAACATACGAGAAACATAAAAAAAAAAAAAAAAACATACACTTTGTTATACGATGAATAGTAAAAAAAGAACTGCTCTACAAGCTCACAATGTGTAGCATCACAAAATGTCGTGAGCTTATAGCTCAAGTTTTTGCCGTTTTTTAAACATTTTCAACATTTTCATCTATGTCCCCCCAAAAACATCCCCAGGTTTTAAAGCGGTTGACGCCCAAAAAACGCGATCCTCTTGGCGTTTTACCTCCAGCTTGGCGTCCAGGTCGGCGTCCGAGGCGACCACGTACTCGTCCTCCTTCTTGCCCGTGGCTTTGATCAGCACCTGCTTGGTCTTCCAGAACTTCTTTTGCATGCGGGCCATCACCGAGCTGTCCTCGCCCAGCAGGCCCCGGCCGCCCGAGAGCATGTCCCCCGAGAACCTGTGGTGGTCAAGAGGGCACGGCTTAGTCTTATGTTGTCAAGGGGGGGCCCCTCCCCGAAAGAGGGTGACTTTCTGAACGTCTAATGCAGGGTTCCCCAATAGGCGGCCCGCGGGGGCTACTATCAGGCCCCCACCAACCCCAGTGGTGGTATAAGAGCAGTAACAACACTAGTATGTCATCGTTGTCAGGTGGAAAACCTCGTATCTCCAAATTTGTACGTTCTTTCGCAAAGTAAAGCCCTGCTTCATCATTCAAGGCCGTCTCACAAAAGTAGTGAAAACAGCAGATCTACAAGCACACAACGCCTCGCGGTGCGAGGCGTTGTGTGCTTGTAGATTGGCTGTTTTCACTAGTTTGCGAGGCGTTGTGTGCTTGTAGATCTGCTGTTTTCACTAGTTTAAATCATTTTTAAAATGATAAATGCAAAACGAACGGTTTTGCACATACAATATTTTCACCCGACAACGACGATATCTGAACTGTCGCTGGAGTAGCGGGAACGCCGCCGTCGCCCCCTGCAATGTTGTGGCCCTCGGCTTGGTGCCCTAGACATAATTCGGCCCTTGGGGAAAACTAATTGGGGAACCCTGGTCTAATGTGATGGAGGGATTAGAACCACTGACTTAACAGTCCTGACAGGTCTGTCTACAGGCTTTCTAACAACACTGTTTCCCAAACAGTGGGTCGAAAAAATCCCATTTTAAACAGACAAACCAAAGACATTCCATGAATATAAAAAATATATAATTGCTATTTTCACTAGTTTGGGTCCCGGACAAATGTCTAATCGCTCTTTTGAGTCTGGACTTGAATAGTTTGGGAACCACTGCTTTATATTATGCTAAATGTTTCAGAATGTATAAGTGGCTTTATACAACAGTACATACCCGTCCATCTCCTGATATTCCCGACTGCTCTGCAACAACAAAAAAGACAACATTAGTGTGTTGTTTCTTGATTATGACTGCTCCGCTCTATAACAGACTAGGGCATTCACCAAATATTCGACTATTCGAATATCAAAGTCACTATTCGACTTTGTTCACCGAAGTCGGATATTCGCTTTTTTTTTTTTTTCTTTAAAAAGATATATATTTCTTCATCTATACTATAATTTTGCGAATGTCTGAGTGAGTGTCTGAGTGAGTGTCTGAGTGAGTGTCTGTCACAGCGTTTCTCCTCAGTGGCTGGAGCAATTGATCTGATATCGCATCACCATAAGCATATGAACACACCTGACATAACTGTGAAGCCCGTTTGTCACTTTCACAAATCGTATGCTGTATATTAGCATTTTTATGGTGTATCTACTATCTATTCTGCATCTAGCATGAGGCAGTGATGTCATTACGTGCGCATCCCACATCAAAAACTCATTCAAGTCACCCAGGGACTCATTCATGTCATGGTCCTGGGGTCCCGGGGATGCGCCTCCATTGGAGTCCATGTTAAAATAATTTACAGGGTCGCGGTAAAAGAAAAACATTTTAAAATTCTACAGACACCACCATTGTTCATGGGTGAAAGCATCCTACTTTACCCTACGTTAACACAAATAAAATCCAAGTAGAAAGTCTTAAATAGGCGATAGAAACTTCAATGTTTTGATTCCACCGACGTCCGACGCCATTTTGCACGCCCAAATTCATTAGGGGCATTTGTAGTTTTAGTAGTTCTAAGTTCAAACATTAGCCAAATTGTAAAAAAAAAAAAAAAAAAAAATAAGGAGTACGAGCGGAAGCATGGTGGATTCGGAGAGCGAAATTCAAGCAGAGGACTCGAGGGGGAATGAAAACAAAAGGAAAAGGAGTAAAGTATATAGCTCAGCAAGTGATGGACATGATACGGAAGACAGTTATGCTGCAGGAATGAGAGCTGTCAAAAAAGTGGATGGAATATTTAGTGATAGGCACAGTGTTGCAATGTTTGTGGGGAAGAAACTAGGAGAGGTGAAATCGGTTCGAATTGCTCGAAGTGGAATGGTAATTATAGAATGCAAGTCAGAAAAGCAAATGTTGAAGGCAGTACATGGCATCACGAAGTTTGATGGCCACAGAGTTGAGTGCTATGAACTTGGGCATGGGAGAAGAAATGCAGCTGGCGTTATAAGTGGTGTGCCACTCACAATGGAGCTGGAACCATTTTTTGACCTGTTGGGGGTAAACAAAGTGAAGAGAATGAAACGCTTCAGAGAAGGAAAGAGTGAGGATAGTGAGTCACTGTACATCGAGTTCAATGGAGATTTGCCGAACAGGATATATGTTGAGTATGTAACCTACAAGGTCAGACCATTTGAGAGGGGCCCTCTAAGATGTTATTGCTGTCAAGAATATGGACATGCCGCGGCCGTTTGCCGAAGAACAAGGAAATGTGGAAGATGTGGGGAGGAGAAATGTAAAGATGAGTGCACAACAGAGAGGAGCGAGCCGAAATGTATCCACTGCAAAGGGAATCATTATGCAGGGGCATCAGTGTGCCCTAAAAGAAGAAGGGAAGAAAGTGTCAATAAGATTAGAGTTGAAAAGGGAATATCGTACGCAGAGGCAGTAAAGAAAATGGAGGGAGGAAACGAATTAAGGGCGAAAGAAAGACATGAGGAAAGATCAAAGAGAGCAGAGCAAACAATTTGCATGGACAGGAAACAGTTTCTGGCGTTTATCGCTATGGTAGTGAATTGTGCAATGGAAATTAAAGGGAAAACAGAAAGAATCAAGATGATTCTAGACGCGGGCAAGAGATTTCTGAAAATAGAGGATATAAGTGGAGAGGACCTGGACAAGCTACTGAGGGAAGGATTTTCTCCAACTCAGGATGCTGGGTCTGGGGACAGAATGGACTGAATATGGAAGAAGACAATGGGGGGGGTTTATAAATGGATGGACTTGAAAAGTACTGCATAATGACTATTATGACTCCTTAAGTGCAAGGAGTGCACTACATACTCCGGTAAAGTAGGTGGCGGTATACACCTTCCGGTTGTCACCCGCCATTAAACTTAAAGAAGAAGAAGAAGAATTGTAAAATAAATATAAGAAATAGGCAAACATTTTGAAAATAGCCGATCTACAAGCTCACAGCGCTCGAAAACATTGTATTGAGGACTCATAAAACTTTTCTGGGACCCATTTGAATGACCACCTGTGGGTCCCGGGACCCATTACATTGAAAACCTAGTAACATCACTGATGAGGCACATCTATTCTGCATCTAGCTTGAGGCAAAATGTTTAACCAGCTCTGTGTGTGTGTGTGTGTGTGTGTGTGTGTGCAGGCAGGCGGGTGTGTGTGCAGGCGGGTGTGCGGGCGGGCTGGGGGGGGGGGGGGGGGGGGACAGTATCTCTGTAGCCATTAAACGAAACGGGTTTCTTACATTGATGCTCCTACATCATGCAAGCACCAGTTAAAGTTACTTTCCATCCCTCATATACTGTGTGCACAGTGCACATCCCATAACCCACACACTGCACATCATTTTGGAGCTCATATCTTTGAACGGGTAAGGGCTAGTGGTTTATAAAGCTTGGCTTGATAGGAACACCTCACAGCGCGAGGCGTTGTGAGCATGTAGATCTGCTATTTTCACAATGTTCGCCTCTTGCTTACTTAATATTTCACAGTTTGGTCAGTTTGGCCAGTCCTGTCGAATATTCGACTATTCGAATACTTTGAGGTTGAATAATTCGAATACTAAAAATCACTATTCGTGAATGCCCTATAACAGACCCATGTCTAATCAGAGACTCAGAGCACCTGACTGCACTGCTTGAATGTTAATTATATTTAATAATATAAACTATATGCGTTTACCACCTTTCATGACATGAAATGCAGCTTTAAGTGCTTTACAGAGCACTTTACATGTGTAAACTGGGGGTTGTTGATATAATACAATAAAACAAAGAGCCTGAGAACCACAGACATCTAGGTTGCAGGACAGATACACACCACAGAACTTGACAGCCGTTTCCAGTTAATAAAAATAAAAAATCGCACCCGTGCGAAGTGAGCGGTGCAAAGGCGATTTTCATTATGCAAGATCCTTAATAGCGTATAACGTTCAGTTCGTAGTCAAGGGTTGCTAAAAATGGTGAGAACCTTTGTGAGAACCTTGGTTGGTTGTCCTCCTGTCTGTTTTCCCTCTGTTATCCCTCTGTCTCCTAATTGCTTTATAACCCTCAAGAACAAAGAATTGAGTGCTCTGCTCACTTCACCATAATACTGTAACACAGACCTCCATGTATGGATCATAAAATGTATTCTATATCATAATATAAACCAATTATACTCAGTCATGAAAGTGTTATCATTATGACATCACATTATGTATTATATAATATAGGTTCTTCTACACAAAATCAGTAAAATAGTATTGTTATTGTGTGAGTAATTGTAAGTTTGAATTTATAATTGTAAATTGTAAAGGTGACTTTGAGAAAATCTGAGTAACTCTAGATAGGACCTGTAGAACAGATTTCTCTTTTACCAAAAGGTGAAGAAGCGAGGAACACAGACCTTAAGAAAGAGTCAAGAGTATACAGCCATCAACAGCTGGACACATTTCTGATATAAATACGGAGAGGACATCAACAACAGACTCATATAGATCTTGACGGCTAATACGGAAGAGAGGACCAAAAGGGACCGGAGTACACAGCAACCAACAAGACACCAACAGCAGACTCTTGGTAGAAAGGACTTGTATAAAAGACTTGTTTCTCTTTTACCAAAAGGTGAAGAAGCGAGGAACATAGACCTTAAGGAAGAGTCCAGAGTATACAGCCACCAACAGCTGGACACCTTTCTGATATAAATACGGAGAGGACACCAACAGCAGACTCATACAGATCTTGACGGCTAATACGGAAGAGAGGACCAAAAGGGACCGGAGTACACAGCAACCAACAAGACACCAACAGCAGACTCTTGGTAGAAAGGACTTGTAGAAAAGACTGGTTTCTCTTTTTCCAAAAGGTGAAGAAACAAGGAACACAGACCTTAAGGAACAAGCCAGTATATGGCCATATACATAGTCTTATAAATACAGAAGAGACACAAAGAGAGGACTCAAAAATACAGAAGAGACATCAAGAGAGGACTCAAAACAGAGGTTCTATAGACATATAGATCTTGAGGGCTAATACAGAAGAGAGAGGACTAAAAGGGACCGGAGTATACAGCCACCAACAAGACACCAACAGCAGACTCTTGTTAGAAAGGACATGTAGAAAAGACTGGTTTCTCCTTTACCAAAAGGTGAAGAAACAAGGAACACAGACCTCAAGAGAGGACTCTAAACAGAGGTTCTATAGACATATAGATCTTGACAGCTAATACAGAAGAGAGAGGACCTACGCCTGGACCAACCGCATATCCTGGACCTTTCTGGCGCAAATCGACCCCCACCCAGGATTCGAAACAGTAACCATGGACTGCAGGGTTTAATGTAGCGTGGTCGCTGTCTTGAATCCTGGGTGGGGGTCGATTTGCGCCAGAAAGGTCCAAGATATGCGGTTTGGTCAGACTTTTTCCCTCTAACTTTGACTGACGGCCAACGCCAAGAAGTGCTGGGTTGCCTCTTGGAAACAGATTATGTCGGGAGTATATTATGCGCAACATACCAGCCAGGTTTGTACCAGAAACTCCATTTTGAGTAGCCGAGATGCAGGAGAAACTCCTAATTGTCGCTGTCTGAAACCAGATAGAGCCAAATAGAGCTTCTTGTGGGTTATAAAGCAAGGGGGAGACAGGGAGAACAGACAGGAGGTCAGACAAACAGCCTGGCCATTAACAGCCTGGTGGCAGTCAAAGAGTGAATAGAAGAGAAAAATAATATGCAGTCCAGACCAGAAGCTCAAACAAAACAGACAGAGGGCAGAACGGAGAGGGGGTTTAGGAAAAGTCCAGGATATGAAACAACCTGGCCATTACGCCTGGACCAACTGCATATCCTGGACCTTTCTGGCGCAAATCGACCCCCACCCAGGATTCGAAACAGCAACCATAGACTACAGGGTTTAATGTAGCGTGGTCGCTGTCTTGAATCCTGGGTGGGGGTCGATTTGCGTCAGAAAGGTCCAGGATATGCGGTTGGTCAGACCTTTTTCCCTCTAACTTTGACTGACGGCCAACGAAGTGCTGGGTTGCCTCTTGGAAACAGATTATGTCAGGAGTATATTATGCGCAACATACCAGCCTGGCCATTAACAGCCGGTCTCAAGCCGGTCTCAAGTGCAAGTGTAATGGCCAAGACAGATCTAAATTAGCATGAACAACACAGCATTTGATTGGTCTGTTCTGTTTGGCTAACATATGTCGTCACGAGTAGAACGGTTTCTGATTGGTCGATTCTTATGTTTAATTACTCAACTAGCCAATCGATGAAGAATGAAAGAATCGTCCCGTGCTAATATGTTTTAACAAGATAAACCGAAAGTGAAATATAGGAGCGGTTTGCACCGCTCAAAAATGCAAGTTCAAGATGACTCATGATGACACAGAGGACAGAAGCAGGGTTCAAATGGAACCAAATGGACCTCTCCAAGTTACAAGGGTCCATTTGGTTCCCATAGCCTATATGATTTAGCTGGGGACCCCCTGGAACTCCCTCAAGGACCCACTTTGAGAACCAATGGTCTAAAGCAGAGCTGTTTAATGTCGTTAGAGAATGACACCTGAGGGACATTTAATGTGTGTGTGTGTGTGTGTGTGTGTGTGTGTGTGTGTGTGTGTGTGTGTGTGTGTGTGAGAGAGAGAGAGAGAGAGAGAGATACACAAGCAGCTGGCTGCCAACTAGCAGGTGTTCAGTTACACATCAGATCAACCTCTTATAATTCATGTCCGACACTTTAGTATTATGAACACAAAGTCTGTTTAACGATACGATCGGCCGAGATCAACCCATACAAACACAACTAAAACTAAAGAAATCCACCTTGATGGAAGTAAGCTATAGTAGTGGCGCTAGCACCAGCTTAGCTTCTTCCCCTACAGGGAGCCATTGTATTAAACGTGCAAAGGAAAACATGACTTCTTCACCCCACCGATTCCTCTCTCAGTTAAGCTGTCTTTTGCACCTTTACATCATGTTGATCTGGGACTCTCACCTCTCGGTTCGTTGGGTCTTCTGGTTGGGATGGTCTACTTCTACATCCAGGCCAGCACACAGCAGGTGGAGAAGCTGCTAGCCTCCTCTCTGCGAGCCATCATCATCATCATCCGATCTGAGTCAGACAGTCAGACAAGAAACAGGATATGCAAAGCAGCCGTGGCCTTCCTCTGCCACGCAGTGGCGCTGTTGGCACTGTTCTGTGTTCTATATCTCTGTTAATATCTCTGAGACCCCAATTTATATTGTAAAATCAATGTTAAAGGAGTAGTTCACCCTCAAAATGTTTTTTCCCCCTATTGATTAGTCACGCCGTGTTTTTGTATTTGTAAGATAAGACTTTTTTTCTTTTTTTTTTAATTTACACCCATTGATTGATTGATTGAAGAATTTATTTGAAGTTTGCAATAGAAAAAGGTACAGTTTCATGACAGTACAAATCACTGGTACAAGGTCAACTAAAAGGAGATCCTAGAAAGCCGAGGCTTATTTCCACAGGAACCACACTTTAAGTATCTCATATAACATTGAAAGACAGACGGATAGAACATAGTAGTTTATCTAGGATAATATCAGTTTCAAAAGCATAACATTGATTCTGGATGGGGACCCACATGCATGGCCCTGGATGGGGACACAAGCTCAGTCAGAGTCAGTTGGGGTAAAATGTACTTGACCCTTTACCCTAAATTTACCCCCATTGATTCTGACCCAAATGCATTTGGGTCCCCATCCAGGACCATGCATTTGGGTCCCAATACAGAATCAATGGGGGTAAATTTACTATAATCAAAAATTTTCTTAGGAATGTGACAAATACAAAAAATATATATTATTGAACTCAAGTCTCCATGGTGTGACTAATCAATAGAACAAATGGATTTGGTTCCATTTGTACGCTGTGGCTCTCTGAGTTACACACCTATAAGGGTCCATTTGGTAAAAGTGCAGAATTTAAAATGTACTTGTGTAATAGTACAAGGTTTTGGTATCAAAAATGTCTACAAACTAGTGACTTAAGTTTTCCAATAAATGTAGTGGAGTACAATATTTGGATCGGAGATGTAGTGGAAAAAAGTATTGGAAATCGGAAATACTCAAATAAAGTACAAATACCTCGACATTGTACTTAAGTACAGTACTTGAGTAAATGTACTGCAAATCAGATGATCAGTTTCTTCTATTTGTATTAGCTTTTGATGAAAGCATTTTACTTCCCAAAGTGGATTCCAGGGACTCTGTGGGTTCCTTTAGTGGGGATCTAAATTGACCAATACAAGTCTGTAACTCTGACAGGGTACAAATGGAACCAAATGAACCCGTCAGAGTTAAGGGGAGACCTTGACATTTGACCACTACTGCAACACAAAGCTGAAGAAACAGCCCCAGTCAACTTTCATTCATCTGTTTATCTCAGGCAAGCCATTTCACAGGAATACAAAGAGAGACACAGTATAAGAAAACAATGACCAGAACCCATGAGGGTGAACAGTGTAAAAACAAACAAACAAAAACAGTAAAATTAGACTAAAAATAAAAATAAATTGCTGTTGCTTTATTCTGTATGTCAATCACTGCATTGCTTCAAAAATCCTCAATGTCCATAGCTCAGTGGCTCTCAAAGTGGGGTCCAGGCTCCAAATGGGCGCTTACGGGTCTGTAACTCTGGAAAGTGAACCAAATGGACCCGTTACGGTCCATTTGGTTCCATTTGTACACGCACAGAGTTACGGGGGGGGGTAGTTGAAAATAAAACGTTTTGGGAACCACTGCTAAATCCGTTGTGCCCGTGTGTTGGTGACACGTCGTGGTGTGCTTGTTCTGTGCAGTCGTCGTCCGCTATGCCCCGGCGTCGGTCACACACGCCGAGTATTTGTAGGTGTACAGTTTGTTATCCGCCCCTCCGCTCAGCATCATCTGAAAACACAAAAACAAGTGATGAGACAAGGAATTGGGGGGGCGGCAGTGGCTCAGGAGGAGGTACTCAGGGACGTGCTGGGCCCCTGATTCAGCCCGGGGAAAAAAAGAGTTGGAGAGGCCTTCATTTTGCGCTATAGAGAGAGATTGCTACTCAAAGAGAGGGTGACCATAGCTGAGTGGTTAGGGAGCCTGCCTGGGGAACCAGTTCCCCTGGTTGTCCCTGGTTCGATTCCCGGTCAGGCAGCAATGTGTCAATGTGTCCCTGAGCAAGACCTTAACCCAAAATTGCTCCCCGAGCGCCGAATATGGCTGCTCACTGCTCCTAGTTGTTATAGGATGGGTAAAATGCAGAGATAAATCTCACGTATGTGCAAATGTACGCGACAAAAAACGTCCCGAAGGCGCGGGACCATATTCTATTCTATTCTATTCAAAGATTTGCCATTTCAGATCATGACAAGTGACAAGCCAGTGGGCCAATATTTCGTTGTTGTGGGGTGGAAACCTTGTTTGTCCAAAACCGTTTGTTTTGTATTTCTAATTTTAAAAATGAATTAAACTAGTGAAAACAGCCGATCTACAAGCGCCTCGAGGCGTTGTGTGCTTGTAGATCTGCTGTTTTCACTACTTTTGTGGGACGGCCTTGTATGATGAAGCAGGGCTTTGCTTTGCAAAAAAGTTGACAAATTTGAAACTTGGAGATACTAGGTTTCTGACCGACAGTGACGATTTACTTTGTTGGCCGCCCAGGCCCCAAAATGGAACGAAGGCCGAAAAGCGGATGTGAGGCCTCCTCCCCGCTTCCGTTTAGTCTTTACAGTCACGCACATGCATCATAATATACGTAAATGAAAATCATCTAAGCATAGCTTGCTGCTTAGCAGAAATGGAAATTAGAAAATAAAATGTGAAGATATTTTAAAATACATTTTCGTGGAAGGAAATGACCAACCAATGACAGCTTCCTGCCTTGGATTGGTGTAGTTCCAGACTCTAGATAGCATTTGGAGATTGTGGAAGAGTTGTCTGCACAGATATAAAAAGCTAGATGCCTCGTTCGCCTCTGCAGTTCATTGGAGTGACGTGCAACAATTGTAGTCCGGACATCCTGGAAAAACCAAGGGATTGCTGCCAGTCAAAGTGACCACTGGCCAATCACAGCTCACAGCGAGTCTTTTCCGGGACTTATCAATCCATCCATTTCCTGATGTTGCAAGGCTGCGCAGCTCAGCGGTTCTTACAGGCTGCGTACGTAGAGACCCGCCCCCACCTGCCTCTGATTGGCCTACCAACGTCCGTATGTGTGACGCACGTGGAAGCGATGCTCACGGATTCCCTTGGTCCCCCGATGCATATGCACCGGAGCTGAAGGAGGCGTCTACCTTTCTGTGTAATATAAAAAAAATAATAATAATAATACAATAAAAATACAAATAAACATCTTACCCCGCTCTCCGTCCAGTCCACACAAAACACTTTGTCTTCATGTGCAGCCAAGTCGTACAGAGGAGCTTTGCAGCTGGAACACAAAGCAGTTTGGTTAGCCTCCGTCTCTGTCTGCGATACAACTCACGTTTCCGTGAGCAACGACTGCATGTTTTATAATACAATCCATTTTAGCTATAATAATCTCACTTTAGTCGCTTGCTGTGTGTTCAGACTACAGGCAACAAAGCTGCAAGTATTATTATCATGATTACAAGTCGGTAAGTAACTTAGTCGGCACTCTCAGGTGCTTGCTAATTTCATGGTAATTGAAAAGTTGGGATATTGTACAACACAGGGAAGGGAACTTGCTAACGCAGAGCATAAAGATTCCCTCTGTTAAGGAAGAACCGGGACCTTTTGGGGGAAGATGAAAATTGCAAGTGGGAATGGTCGACAACGAAATTGTGTAATTGGTTTGACACTTCACACTCACAGTCTTTGGAGTACATGTCACCAACTGCCACTGGAAATGACGTGATCTGAACGCACAGGCTTACAACTGAGGCTTCTCAAATCTGAATATCAGACAGATTTATGATGTACTGAATAATCGTAAACCAGCTACTTCCTTTGCTTACTCAGTATTTGGAGGATGCCCTAATCCAAAAACCTTTACCAGTGCAACCACAGAGGAAGCTTCAATAAACTGATCACCGTCATATTAATAATAAGTAGTACTTTGTGCAGATTGAGTTAAACGCCACACTGTGCGTTAGGACAGACCTTCTGGTGTCCCACAGTTTGACCACGTTGTCAAGGGAACCAGAGACCAGCTGGTGCTCATGGGAGGGCGCCCACTTCACGGCGGTGACCCAGCCTGTGTGCGAGGTCAGGTTGAGCAGGACCAGCGAACCGTCTGGAAGGGAGAGAGGACAGAAGGTAAGACCACCACACGTGGTGAGTTGATGTTCATCACGGCCCATCAGTGCTGGAAAATGTACTCACATTCTTTACTTAACAGTTCTACTGCCAGATTTATTATTTATTTATTGGGGCTGGTGCCAGCAAAAAGCAGCTTACCTTTGGCAATGTTATAGAAAATTATCTATTGATAATTTTCAAACTAATTATTTTTTAGAATGGACGCTCATATGTGTACTTAAGCCAAGCTGGAGGCAGAGGGCAGCCTTATGCAAAGATTAATGTGAATTGGGCCGCTCCGCTTGCCATACATTCAGAGCATAGAAATGCATTTTCTAGAACAGATCCACAGAAAACAGCCAGGAAGTGATTTGGGACTCCATTATTGTTTACGGGCGGTGGATTTTTGAGAGCAGCGTTACAGGAGATGTTTTACAGTACACGGCGGCGCGACCCCTCATCAGCTTACAGTCATCAAACAAGGTAAAAAGAACGAGCCGTATTGGCAGCGAGCTGGGTTCAAAATTGTGGCGAACGGGAACGTCCGAAGCGGTAAAAGAGTTAATAATAATAATTAAATTTGTATTTGTAACACACTTTATATTTGAAACCAATGGTGTTAGCTCGCCAGTTGCCACCATTGGTGTGTGAATGTGGGAAGTGAGGACGCTGGCGTTGACAGTTCGCCCCCCCCCAATGTATGAATGAATGGATTTGTAAAGTGCTTTGAGTTCGCAACTTGTTTAGAAAAGTGCCATAAAAATGCAATAATAATTATTATAAACAAAACAAAGTGCTACATTTAAAAGGAAAGAAAACTGGAAGAATTAAAATAGACTAAGATATAAAGAATAAAAACTAAAAACAAAGAAAATGAATCCAGAACAGTGGTCACCTCAGCTAAGAAAAGGTTTAAAAGCACATAAGGCATCCATAAGTCAAACTAGGCAAATGCCTTGTTAAATAGAAGTAAGCAATTTACCCCGAGTGAGAGGACATTATGCTCTGATAATGTCCTGTGTTAGGGTGTTATCGGACGAGGCGAAGCCGAGTCCGATAACACCCTAACACAGGACATTATCAGAGCATAATGTCCGACCCCGAGTGGTAAATAGCTTTTCTACCACTTTTTCCCTTATACATGAAAGAAAACACATAGTTGTAACTTGCAAGGATCTTAAGTTACAATCATTATTGCCTATAAAACTTCCGCGAGACAGCAGATAGTTCCACCAACAACATCTTCTACTCACCAACAGATGGCGCCAACTCCATACTAATCCATGCGTCTAGCTTACAGCTAAGCTAACGTCAGTTAAAAGCACCGTTCCGGCCGTAAATAGAGGCTGTTCGCTTCCAGAAAGGCATAGGTTCAGAGAAAAGGGGCTTTAAAGTTGGCGGATTGCATTGGATCCAAATAAATCGGCGACGATAGTACGCACGTTAGTAAACATAGGACCGCTGCGACCTTCATTTGTTGGTTGGGGGAAAGGTGTTCCGACTACCTCCTGAAGTCCCCGGATGTACACTGAGGCGCATTGATCTCGGACAAGTCTTTGCGGCAGTTGTCCTCTCATAACCTCCGGAATTTAGCCAATCAGAATCCAGTATTTGAACACGTGACTCGAAAAAGTGGTAGAAGAGTCTTTAGTCCCCCTTTAAAAGCATCAATGGACTGTGGTGCCCTCAGGTGGTCAGGGAGGATATTCCACAGTCGAGGAGCAGCTGAACAGAAAGCCCAATCCCCCATAGAGCGGAGATTAGTCTTTTTACTTAAGTGAAAGTATCAATACTGCAGAAATACTCTGTTAAGGCACAGTCACACCAAGGTATGCTCCGCTCCATTACCACTGAACGGAGCAGAGTTTTGGAGAAATCTGGTAAGAGACAATGGTAAGAGATCGCACAACGAACCTTTGCTCCGCGGGTCCCACAGTCTGATGTGTCTGTCGGTGCTGCCTGAGGCCAAGCGTCTAGCAATGGAGGAATAGGAGATGCAGTTGAATGCCTTGCTGCCCGTCTGTGGAGGAAGAGAATGGTGAATCCCTTCATTAGGAGGAACTTTGTAGACCAGGGGTGTTCAACAGGGAGTCCGGGACCCCTAGGGGGTCCCCAGAGTAACCACAGGGGGGCCTCAAAATCTTTGAGTGATAGAAACTTTTTGTTCTCCTTTTTGATATTAACCACTTGAACCCTATAGTGTCCATATTCTGAGAACTTAGCCAAAAATAGCAGATCTACAAGCTCACAACGCCTCACGCTGCGAGGCGTTGTGAGCTTGTAGATCGGCTATTTTCGGCAAAGAGGTTTGGTGTAGAGGGGAAAAAAGAGCAGACTAAGTACAAAGTGAAAGGTCAAGTTTATTAAGTGTTGACGGTTCAAGTGGTTAAATATCTGAAAACTTAAATTGACATGAATCCAATACACTGACGATCGTGCTGTTAAACGATGAAACTATATGGAATCTATGAAGAGGTTGTGGAGGTTCCTGCTTCATCTCTCTCTCAACTAAGGGGTCCTTGGCCTGAAAACGTTGAAGACGATGTTTGCCATACGCTTCGATGCCACCATGGAGGAGTGACATCACAAATGGTACAGCATGTCGACCACAAAATGAGGCATAACCATTGTTTTGTCTGAGAAGAAGAGTACCAATACGTGTACTGCCTGTCTGTCTGTCTGTCTGTCTGTCTGTCCGTCTCACCAGTGTGCTCTTCACCACTCCGGACTCGGCGTCCCACACACGGATGGTGTGGTCCCAAGATGCGCTGCACAGCTCGTCGCTGTCGCTCCACAGGAGAGAGGACACCGCCTCGTTGTGTCCGGACAGGGTCATCAGGGGCGTCTGAAGGGGACAAAAGAGAGGAACACGTTGTGCTCAGTACTCCACTGATCAGAATCCCAGTCATCTTTATTGTCACATGCAGTTTGTAACGGTGGCCAAGAAAGACACATGAGTAACACTGTTTTTTCTTTCTGTATCTTTGACGATGAATCAAATTGGTCAATCAAATAGTCTGTTCACCTATCTGTCCCAAAGCTGAATGATCTAGGCCTATCTATCATCCATCTTCTGTAGCCCTATCGTCATATGTTTCTTAGCCAATTTTGAACCACTGACCCTGGTGAGGCCCAGCTGCTCAGTCTTCTGTTTCTTCCTGGGTCTGTTGGCGGGCTCCTCGATCTCGTCCTCCTCCTCTGTGGGAACTGGCAGAAGAGGAAGGGATGGGTTAGTCGAGAGATTATTATTATTATTAATAATTCATTCATTCATTCATTAGCTATTGCCTTACAAGAAGTTTTCAACAATCATCCAGCACATACCTGCAGACCAGAGCTTCACCATCTTGTCCCACGAGCCACTGCAGAACTAAAAGGGAGGAACCACAAACATTAGAAGGACAGACGCCCGGCAGTGATGTTTGAGAAGCACAAATGAAGAGGGTGCAATGGTTCCTTCAGCCCAGCGGTTCCCAACTCCGGTCCATCTGAAAACCCGGTACTGCAGGTGTTCCATCCTACAGGGTAAATGCAGTTAACATCCTGGTTGGATGGAAATCCAGCAGTACCGGGGATCCGGAGTTGGGGATTTCTGCGCTGCCCGTTCATCCAACACCCTCTACCTGCTAGGGATGGGACGATACACAATATTATCGTTTATCGTGATAAAAAACACTCACGATAATCATATTGTGGAGATTTAATACATCATGATATCGTCCTCCGTCATGCACTGGGATCAGTTCACCTTTTTTTTGCCGAGCTGCATATCCGGTACCACTTAAACACACTATAATTGGTAAAAGGTACTTATAATATACGTACTTGATACAGTCTTTTTTTCACTCTCTACCAAATGTCTTTGCCAAAAAAATAGCCGATCTACAAGCTCACGTGTTGTGAGCTTGTAGATCTGCTATTTTTTGGCAAATGTTCTGCCCAAGGAATGGATAATGGATTTTAATTATCCCGATAATATCGTAAATCGTGATTTCTTTCGTCACAATAATATGGAATGTTCATATCGTCCCATCCCTACTCCCTGCCCTGCACTGTGCTGTCCGACTCCTCATTGCCCATACCTTTGTCCCCGTGGGGTCTGTGGCGACGGCGTCCACGCTGGCCGCGTGGCCCCGGCAGCAGTGTCTGGCCTTCACCTTGTTCCTCTCAGAGTTCCACTCCCACAGGATGACCGTCTGGTCCAGAGAGGCTGTCAGCAGCACTGAGGTCAGACCATCTGGACGGCAAAGACAAACCCAAAAAGAAGAAAGAAAATGTCTCTCTCGGAATGCACAACAAAAGCTCCATTTCAGTTTAGGCCTGTCACAGTCATTACATAATTGTCTAATCGCAATCTACAAGCTCACATTATGCTGCAACTAGTTAAAGGAGCTATAGTCAACTTTTTCTTGAAAAACGGATGCTAAAATAAAAATAATGTTTCGAAAATATTTTATAAAAAAATAAGCTTCATATATGTGTTTCTATTCAAAAATGACCACAAAAAGCGTAAAATAATGATAAAATAATCATTTTGGCCATGTCAGACTGACACTTTGTTTACATTCTAGTCTATTCTTTGATAGTGTTAGACTAGGATGTAAACAAAGTGGCGGCCCGACAATGGCCAAAATGATTATTTCATCATTATTTTACGCTTTTTGTGGTCATTTTTGAATAGAAACACATGTATGAAGCTTGTTTTTTTATAAAATATTTTCGAAACATTCTTTTTATTTTAGCATCCGTTTTTCAAGAAAAAGTTGACTATAGCTCCTTTAAATAAATCAGCGGTTTCATGCGATGCAACCTGTTTGAAATCTCATGTAAAGCAACATGCTATGCTATTTTATTGAGCCTCATTGTGCGAAGGTGAAGTGAATGCTTACATATTTGCCCAGATAAAGTTATGTAAAATGTATTGTTTTAGTTTATTGGGATTGAACCCACTCACTACCTCAGTATTGAGCACAATGTTCTCAATGATGCACTATGCAGAGGGGCTACCTCATGTTCTTATATAAGGTTAAAATAAAATGCAAGTATTTACATCTAAGTCATGACTTGATTGTTTACTGTATTCCGGTGACTTAAACAAAAACTTTAATAAAACTGTCTGGGGAGTGGAAACGTTTCAAGCATGCAAGTAGAAGGTAACAAATATGTTAAAATGAACTGTCATTTTACCATCGTTTTTGGGCAAGTGGCCATGAACTGAGGGAAAGTAGAACATGACCTGTACAAGTGCCTCTGAGACCTCAGTGTCAACCCGAATGCTGACACCAAATGATCCTACAGATTAAAATGCCCCATACCATTGATTCTGTTTTGTGTTCCAGTCTGTTTTGTACTAAAAAGAAATATCTATTATAAATGTTTCACCTTATAGCCATGTCTTCCTCCTGTTTGTCCTACCCTCACGGGCCATGACATGACAGAGATTTGATTCGGCACACCCGCCCGTAAAAAACAAACAAACGTAATATTCCCTTGCTGTGCTTCCCTCACCTCTCTTGACCCAAGCTACGTCTTTGACCACGTCTGTGTGTCCAGCAACTGTCATCACAGCCTTGCCTTCCAGGGACCAGATTCTAGCGGTTTTGTCATAGGAGCCCGTCAGGATCCTGGAGAATACAGACAGACACACGTTGACCATCATTCATATTAACCACATGAACCTTAGCATCCCAGTTCAATTTCTGGGTAGGTCATAATGGGTCAATAGTCGGCGAAAATAGCAGATCTAAAAGCTTGCAACGTGATGCTTGTAGATAGGCTGTTGTAATGTCGGCAAAGAGATTTGGTGAAAAGGAAAACCAGATACCAAATTCTGGGCCTTGGGTACAAGGATTCACTGCAGGCCCCCCATGAATGTTCCTCATAGAGGGAGGGGGTTCAACCCATTTAGACTGGGAATGCATTATTTTGCGCTTTAACTATTGAAAAATAGCAGATATACAAACTCACAGCGTGGGACCGAGCGTCGTGCTGCAAGCTTGTAGATCTGCTATTTTTTAAAGATCGTGAAAAAGTCTCTGAACATTTCAAATCCTTCTAAGGTTTTTTGAAAGACCTATGTTTCTATGTCAGTGGTGCTCAAACTTTTTCATGTCAAGGACCCCGAAAATGATATGTATTCAGCCACAGACCCCCATCTCAAAATATTTAGTTCCAAGGACCCCCCAGAAACAAAATTTGAGTTACAAATGTTCGCTTAAAAAATACATATATTCAAAGATTTGCACACATTTTCAAGACTTTTCAAAAATAGCAGATCTACAAGCTCACAGGGCGGCACTCGGTGCCGCGCTTTAAGCTTGTATTATCTGCTAGTTTTCAATAGCTAAAGTATAAAATAATGAAGGCCCCTCCACCTTGGGCCCTGGTAACTCAGTCCCACTTTTCCCCCCCTTGTGACACCCCTGGTGTTACCATTCAGAGTCTGCTTGTACTGAGCTGATCCAGTCATCGTGCATCATACACTCCTCTGGTTCTGGGGCGGTCACTCGTTCCACATACTCTATCTCCACCACTTCTTCCTGGAACACACACACACACACAACACGCACACACAACACACACACACACACACACACACACACACACACACACACACACACACACACACACACACACACACACACACACACACACACACACACACACACACACACACACACACACAATAATCGTCTACGTTAAACCCATACAACGCTGCAGGACTGTGCTCTGTCACAAACACTTGCAAGCCTGACAGACCAGCCTATGAAAAAAGGTATTGGTCTAGTTCCTTACCGTTGATATGCCTTCTGTGTCCATGTGAATGGACAGCGATGTTCGAAGGAACTGCCCCCTGACCAGGAAGTCAAACTCCACCTGGCTGTGAGAGGCTGCGGAAACCACAGACACACACAAACACATGCTGAACATACATACGTTTTACGGGACATTTAAAAACCATACATTATTTAACCCATTTTGGGAAGGAACCCCTTTTGGAGTTTTAATCCTTCAGGACAGGAATCCCTTTTGGGGTTCTTGTTGCCAGTGTTGAATTAGTCTGGGGTCGCGTGCCTCCACCGCCCCATATCTTTTCTGAGCTGGGGCGTGTGACATCTCTAGATAAGCGACCCCCCAAACATTGAATCACCAATGCACCACTGCTTGTTGCTATGTACAGTGTATAGCAGCATAGTGTTTTGAATAAATATTTGAAGTTTTTCAGAAAACTTAGGTCATAATTTACATGTAGAAGGTGTTTTTAGAATCGTCTTCAGTCCTAAATGGGATAACTGACTGAGGCAATGCATGGGTTTTATCTATATGAATGACATGGTTACACGCGCAATGGATGCCAACATCATTTTGGCAAATACATTCTTTGCAGGTGATTATTTGTTGGACTGTTGGAGTTTGGAAGCGCTCATTTTCATCCCGCTGCCTCCTGCATTATGTAACATTTAGAAAGGGGTGGTAAGCAGGACCCTCGACGAGGTTTTCCAACGAGCGCTTCCAAACTCCAACGCTTCCGTTCAAATAATCACCTGCACGGAATTTCTTGACAGAAAGTAGCTCATAACATTTCTACGGTGGATTTTTATGAAACAAACACAGAAAGTTGCAAGTTTACCATTCTTTGCTTCCAGCAGTTTGTTGATGACATTGCTGAGATCCAGGACCTCTGAGGCAGCTGGGATGGAGAATGGGACGTCATCAACCGCAAACCTGGAGGGAAGGGGGTCGTTAGGGTTAGTCGACCTCTTGCATTAAATTATAGAATAAAGTACAGTGGTGGAAAAAAGTACTCCAATCTTTTACTCAAGTATCAATACTGCAATGTAGAAGTACTCTGTTACAAGGAAACGTCCGGAATTCTAAAGTGCCAAAATGCTAAGTACTCATTGAAAATACAAATACAAATACTTCAAATTGTACTAAAGTAGAGTACTTGAGTAACTGCACTTAGCTACTTTATAATAATAGGAATAACGATCTTTATTTATAGAGTACATTTCAGACATAAATGCAGTTCAAAGTGCTTTACATTCATGTTAAAAACACAGCTTAAAACGATGTAATAAACACACATATCACAGGTCAGGTTCTGTATCATCGATGGGAAGTGGCTTCACAAGTTAACAGAATATTAAACGTTTTACAATTAAAACCTCTCTGGTTTTGGGCTACATTAAAACAAAATACTCTTGAACCATCATCTGAACTAAATAGGCATAGTTTTATATCAGTGAATCTCTTGCTATATCTTTACTTCAGTTACATTTAGCTGATACAGGTTCTTCTTGCTATATTAGCACTGACTGGGGTTAGCAGCAACAACAACATATTTACAACATCTACAAGTCGATCATTACCTTTTGTCCTCTGTGAAGAACCTCGCTTGTAATTGAGACATCTTGATCCGTTTTTTATGTGTGTTTGTTTCCACTACCTAAACAAATACAGTTAATTTAAATAGGTGATTGTCTTACACTACTTCATAACACACATCTGAATCCTTCTGTCTCCATGCAGCTGCAGCGCATGCCATGTGGTACCGCGTCCAGACACTGCACTAGAGCACAGAGAGGTCGATCGACTTTAGTCACATAGATCACGGATTGACTCTCCTCCTGTAATGTCTGGGTGCCCTGTGTGTGTGTGTGTGTGTGTGTGTGTGTGTGTGTGTGTGTGTGTGTGTGTGTGTGTGTGTGTGTGTGTGTGTGTGTGTGTGTGTGTGTGTGTGCGTGTGCGTGTGCGTGCGCGTGATAGATAGATAGATAGATAGATAGATAGATAGATAGATAGATAGATAGATAGATAGATAGATAATTATATACCTGTCCTGTACATATATCCTACTATCCTTGCTTTTTTGGAGCTGTGTGCAGCTCCTATACGTGGCTGTGTGGGTCTGTGTGTGTGTCTGTGTGTCTGTCTGTGTGTCTGTGTGTATGTAGCCTGACTTCGGCGCGTAACTAGTGCCGCACCATTTACGCCACTCGCGCAAATACATCAAAATGTGCGGCTCGGCCGGGAATGGTGTTCTATTACCTTTCGTTCCGATCCGCCTTACCATGCCGACGTAATCGGCAAAAAACGACGCTTAATTGTCCCCATTGACTTATAATGGGACAATGCAAGAAATCACTTTCAAGTATTTTTCTCTCGTAAACCATAGGAGCTACAGTTTCAAACCTCGGAGAGGAGATTCATAATGATTTTAAGAATGAATCGAAAAATAATTACATCACTCGGCCTCATGGTGGCGCTATAACGGCCCACTTTACGTTTTGCCCCGTAACTCTTGAACCGTAGATCGGAAAATTAAAATTATTTTTTCCCTGGATGCGCCAGGATAGATTTTCCGCCATCTTGAATTTTTTCCAAAACACACTTTTTGCTCCTTTTCCTACATATTTTCTTCAAATGTCACAAAAATCGGTACACATGATCTACACACACACACACACACACACACACACACACACACACACACACACACACACACACACACACACACACACACACAGCTCCACTTCACACGGGTGTGATTTTTTTTTTAGCAATTAAATAAATCAAAAATAACTAGCCCTTACCCGTTCAAAGATATGAGCTCCAAAATGATGTGCAGTGTGTGGGTTATGGGATGTGCACTGTGCATACAGTATATGAGGGATGGAAAGTAACTTTAACTGGTGCTTGCATGATAATATGTAGGAGCATCAATGTAAGAAATACCCGTTTCGTTTAATGGCTACCCCCCCAAAATGCCTCAAATCATCAACGCAGCTTGCGATTACCGTGACATTTGCCACACATATTCCCACTAGGTCAAGGAACAAATGCTACCTTTTTAACATTGTCCTGTTATAGCGCCACCAGCAGGTAGACTTTAGCAAAACACATTTTTGGAACACAAAGCTTGAAATCATGCATGCAGCGTCCGACTGCCATGAAAGATCTAAGGTGAAGAACATATGCCACCCTTTTTACATTGGCCTATTATACAGTAGCACCACCAGGACGCACGGCCTGGTGGAGACCTGTGCTCGGAAGAGCACTGCTTCTAGTTAAACATGTTGCCTCATGCTAGATGCAGAATAGATGTGCCTCATGCTAGATGCAGAATAGATAGTAGATACACCATAAAAATGCTAATATACAGTATATGATTTGTGAAAGTGACAAACGGGCTTCACAGTTATGTCAGGTGTGTTCATATGCTAATGGTGATGCGATTTCAGATCAATTGCTCCAGCCACTGAGGAGAAACGCTGTGACCAGAGTTCGAGTTATGTGGGAGCCAGTGGGGTCTTAGCTCCCATAGTTAAAGTCTGGGACCCCATAGTCAACAACCCCCTTTGGGGTCTCTTTTTTTCTAAGTGTGTTTTTTTTTTTTTTTTCTCGTTTTTTTTTATTTTTTATGTTCCATTGGAAGAATTTATATTATTTATGTTAACTAGATATACTAAATAAACATGTTAGACAGTAAGACTGAACAATGACATCACACCGTTTAATCCTACTATTCATTTTATTATTATAAATCAGGCGCATTTAATGTGGGGTGTGAGTCTTCCTTTACCGTCCGGGTTATAACACACTCGCTGCAATGGTTCCTACCTTTCCCCCAGGGCCGAGGAGGCCCTGGATGCAGACCTACCCAGCTGCGTGGTCTCGCCATGGCCTGGGCATAGGCTAAGCTAGGAACCACTGCATCGAGTCTTTGCACTTCTAGCCACGGCCCGGACGGCAAAGGAAGGCGGACACGCCGGACAGCAACAAAACAACCAAACAAAACAACGCTGTCTTAGCAAGACTGTAGCCTTAGTGCCTGTGCCAGTGACAATGTTTTTTTTAGTAAATAAATATGAACCCGACCCGCCTTGTTTTGAGAAAGAAAAATACCCATTTTAGCCGACTTTATGCTACCAGAACGGGAACTTTTGGCTGGATGGCTCAGATCATCAGATGGAGGAATTGGGAACTGGAGGCTGAGCAATAATGGTGAGTTAATATGAACAGAAAAGACTGCCTGGAGTTGTCAACATAGCCAATGTGAAGCCCGAATTAATATTGTGAAAGGAAAAATATGATTTAATATAGGAAATACCCGTTTTAGCCGACTTTATATCCGCGAAATACCCGATTTAATATGATTTAATATAGGAAAGTACCCGTTTTAGGCGACTTTATATCCGCAATTACCCGATTTTTTTTCAGAATAGGGCTCCCATAGCTCTGTGGGTATAACTCGATCACTGGCTGTGACAGACACTCAGACACTCAGACAGACAGACAGACAGACACTCACTCAGACATTCGCAAAATTATAGTATAGATTGTATAACAAAGTATCTTTACATTTAAACATGTCATTTTAATTTAAACATCCACCACTGGTTGCATGACCTGCAATGACATGCTACACTGTAACCAATTAGTAATAACCAGAGCCCTAGAATGGAGAGTTGCGTCACTCCCGTTCACTTCATGGGGCCAGGTCGTCTATGCACACATCTATTGGCGTATAGTGACAAACGGCCAACCGGAAGTTTACAAAATGCATTGAAGTCTATGAGGTGTAAAGTGACAATGAACCACGTGACCAGCGCTGTTTCTGACCCCGCGGTGACACCACTCTCTGATTATACTGCTCTGGTAATAACTAGAAGCTGGGCTGCCCTTTGGGCGGCCCAGCGTCTAGTCGGCGACCTGGCCAACTCGGAACAATGTAAATAGGGAATGAATGCCCCGCCCTTTAATGCAAACCCCATTATACCTGTTTTCATAGGACCCGTTTTGACCATCTGTCTGCCTGTGTCCATTTATGCCCATATTAGGGCTGTCTTCGACACAGGATTTATGAAGTCGATTCGAGTCGCGGGGGTTAATCCGACGCGTCGACGAATCGTTTTATAGTCTACTTTGTGTAAAAAAAAAAGTGTTGCTTTAAACCACGTCAACATAATACAATAATACATTAAGAGATTAATTGAATACACTGTGTTTTCGGTGATATCGGTGCGCGAGCACAAATGTTATCTGCATAGCAGTGTACAACCATAGAGTTATAACACACCGTTAAAACAAATAAAACTTCTACCACTTTTTCTAGTCACGTGTTCAAATACTGGATTCTGATTGGCTAAATTCCGGAGGTTATGAGAGGACAACTGCCGCAAAGACTTGTCCGAGATCAATGCGCCTCAGTGTACATCCGGGGACTTCAGGAGGTAGTCGGAACACCTTTCCCCCAACCAACAAATGAAGGTCGCAGCGGTCCTATGTTTACTAACGTGCGTACTATCGTCGCCGATTTATTTGGATCCAATGCAATCCGCCAACTTTAAAGCCCCTTTTCTCTGAACCTATGCCTTTCTGGAAGCGAACAGCCTCTATTTACGGCCGGAACGGTGCTTTTAACTGACGTTAGCTTAGCTGTAAGCTAGACGCATGGATTAGTATGGAGTTGGCGCCATCTGTTGGTGAGTAGAAGATGTTGTTGGTGGAACTATCTGCTGTCTCGCGGAAGTTTTATAGGCAATAATGATTGTAACTTAAGATCCTTGCAAGTTACAACTATGTGTTTTCTTTCATGTATACGGGAAAAAGTGGTAGAAAAGCTATTTACCACTCGGGGTCGGACATTATGCTCTCATAATGTCCTCTCACTCGGGGTAAATTGCTTACATCTCCGCTGTTTCAACTCTGCCCCGTCTCTCTGCAGCGTGCAGTAGAGATGAGACATTCGCGAACGATTCCGCTCTCTTGAACGGCTCTTTTAAATGAACGATGGGATCCAGTCCGCAGTCGCGGGACACAGAGCACTGACAGAGTAATGAGTCAGTGTCGAGAACGGATTAATTTCAGAAACTGATCATAAACAGGTGGAGGCACAGCTCCCGCTTGAGCCAGCAGTGTGGACATGTCATGGACGCAAACACAGCGAAACACAATCATTCATCATGGATTACAACACTGGAACAATTCAGAAGCACTTTAATTAGAAAATGTAACTTGTAGCCTACACTTGTGTATGTTAAAGTTGTACTATGTAACTTTTTTTATAAAACAAATCTTAAAATTCTCCTAACTATTAAATCACAAAAGTTTTAGAAGATCCGCGCCGTGAATTTCAGCCTGTAAAGCCTTCTCTATATGTAAACTGAGATCCTTGCCGTGGACCGGATCTCGCGCCAAAATTGCGTCATCACACTACCGGCCAATCACAGCGAGGGTTATACAACTGCCGGCCAATCACAGCGCATCTTGAAGTGGGGTCGCTAATACTCGCTATGGCAGCCATATTTGTTGTCGCCCGTTTGTACCATCCCTTCTCTAGGTAATTTCGCCTACCAGGCAGGGTGAAGGAGTCCGTATCTCTGGAATTACTGAACGCACAGGAACAAGGGACCCCTTAAAAGATAGATCTCAGCGAGGTGGAGGCAGACGCGGGGGTCTGAAGGTACGAAAAACGGACGAAAGACGCGGACGCGACCGCGGTTTGCTATAGGGATAATGACCACTAGTTGGGCAACTTACACAGTATGGCTTTAATTTGACTTTAGAAGATTGTTTACTACTTCGTGGACGCGCGTTTGTGCTGTGGCAGGTTATTTAATATGGGATTTTGACAGCGTGCTTCCTCCTCTTAACGGAACACTGTCCCGGCTCTGAATGTTTTAACGAAGCGGCGGTTCTGAACCGTTCTGGCCGTTCCGTCTCACTTTCAACCCGACGCTGGTGCGAGACAATAAATAACTGTTCGCCAATTGCTACTTCTCATTGGAAGTACATGACACCACACCAGTCCAGCAGTGCACCGCAGTACTGGCAGTAGTAGGCTATAACTGGTGATATAAAAAAATATATATTTTCGCTTCGACTCAAACAATTGGCGTCGATTCCCGGGGCTTAAAACGACGCGTCGATTCGTCGATTTTTAGAAGACACCCCTAGCCCATATATGGAGATATCTGTATCTGTCTGTCTGTCTGTCTGTCTGTCGGCGTCCATTTTATGTCCATATATGGAGATCACTGCAGTTATAGTTATGGGTCCATTTTATGCCCATATATGGAGATATCTGTCTATCTGCGTCCATTTTATGCCCATATATGGAGTATCTGTCTGTGCCTCCAACTGTGTTGCAGACACAGTGCCGGTTCCCCCTTTAATGCAAACCTCATTATACCTGTTGTCATAGGACCCGTTTTGAACATCTGTTTGCCTGTGTCCATTTATGCCCATATATGGAGATATCTGTATCTGTCTGTCTGCGTCCATTTTATGCCCATCATTATACCTGTTTTCATAGGACCCGTTTTGACCATCTGTCTGCCTGTGTCCATTTATGCCCATATATGGAGATATCTGTATCTGTCTGTCTGTCTGTCTGTCTGTCTGTCTGTCTGTCGGCGTCCATTTTATGTCCATATATGGAGATCACTGCAGTTATAGTTCTGGGTCCATTTTATGCCCATATATGGAGATATCTGTCTATCTGCGTCCATTTTATGCCCATATATGGAGTATCTGTCTGTGCCTCCAACTGTGTTGCAGACACAGTGCCGGTTCCCCCTTTAATGCAAACCTCATTATACCTGTTGTCATAGGACCCGTTTTGAACATCTGTTTGCCTGTGTCCATTTATGCCCATATGGAGATATCTGTATCTGTCTGTCTGCGTCCATTTTATGCCCATATATGGAGATCTTTGACCATCTGTTTGCCTCTGTCCATTTATGTCCATATATGGAGATATCTGTATCTGTCTGTCTGCAATCCATTTTATGCCCATATATGGGGGCATTCATTTTATGCCCATATATGGAGAACGCGCGTGCCCGTGGGACGAACGGTTCTCGAGATACGCGGATTACATACATACATAAACACTCACAGAGATTTTTTGTTGACTCATGTGGCGTACGTGATGTCAGAGCCTTTTATGAAGTGATGTCACAATGAGTCAGAGCTTTCGCCGATTTCCTCCGGAACAGCCTGATGTCAACAATCAACCCCGCATAAGGAGATTCCGAACGTTTCGCGCCGGTTCGGGAAAACCGCGCGTTTGGTCGGGTCGAGACCCGGCACTGCACTCCGTGCCGCGGCGGGGAACGCGCGTGCCGAATCTGAAGCCGGTGGGACGAACGGTTCTCGAGATACGCGGATTACAGACACACAGACACACAGACAGACAGACAGACAGAGACTTCTCGCATTTATAGATAGATAATCTATTCTGAATTCTGAATTTTCAGACCAACCCAGCTGATTCGCTGCCCACAAGGAGAATTAGACAGGTAGTATATAGAAATAGAGGGAACGAAAAGATACCAAGAAGAAATAGATAGGCTATGGCCTATGGTTAGACAGTAGACTAGGAAACCTATACCTTATATTTATTATATTTATATACTGTATATATGAGACACTGACAGTATCTCCCTGCCCCAGTATCTCCCTGCCTCCAACATTACATAAAATGTAATTTCATGAGGAATTAATGTGATGCACGCGAGAACTTGAAATCATACCAGGAAAACCATTCTGTTGTATCAAATCCAAATGTTTATTTCACAAGAGCAGATGTTCAAGCTTTATACAACCGATTATATGGCTCAGTCTTCCATCTAGTTCTTTTAAGTTTCTAACTGAAGCTTGAGGGCCATCCACACCAAAATGAACCAATACTGACATCATGTGGTGAAAGGAATCATCAATCCAGGCCTCCTGGCCTCAATTTATCACTTTGGCCTTAAATGACAACTTTAGTTTTTTACAACAAGGGTTCATATTATTTTAGATTGTAATCAAAGAATATAAAAGATGAGTGTTATAGATTCTTATTTCAGTGGTTGGGGGCATGTGTACAAGTGGCTAAATGTGTCATTTTACACAGAATAAGCCCATTCCCAGGATACAATGCAACCTTTCATGGTTGGATGTGACTTATGGGGGCTAGAAGTGTTACTGTAAATAGTAATAAAGAAACTGCTGGCTTATTGTGTCTAAAAATACATATTTAGCCACTTGTACGCATGCCCCCATGCGTACGCATGCCCCACATTTTAGCAAGGTAGCCTAAAACGTGATAAAACAATAGAACAAAGCAAATGAAAACATTTTAACACTCACTTTTCCTTTTACCTAATTACAATGTAAAATATGAACCCTTGTTGTAAAAAAACAAAGTTGTCCTTTAACATGGTTTAAATCAAACAAACAAATCTACAAACTGAGTAATAAGCTGCAGACCGATGGGGGCGTCTCACTGAACAAGTAGATCTAAAACAAATAAAATGTTGTGTAGGTTTCCTTCTGCAATATAAAAAGGTGAAGCTTTCATACATTCTTGATTCGTTGCACATGCAGTGAAATATTTTAAACGTTTTTGTAGATTTACATGGCATACAGCTTATTGAAGACCTATTGATTGCGTAAAGTAACATACTTTTCAGAAGGTTGACATTTCTGCATTATAAATCCTTTCGTGTAATATTCCATTTCATTAGCTGTATGCTATAAAATCTATATATAGATATATTTAGATATAATATAGGCCTATAAATAAAATGTTCTGAATATTTCACTATATGCGCAATGAAAGTAGAACATGAGTTACTTTAATTATAAAGAGGTTTTATTTTTACACAATAGATTGATGTGTAATTTATACTGTCGCCCTACTTATGCTCTGCTATCGCACACAAATCTATGACCATTCATTCTAATCCACAATGACCATTTATACAATCTGATGTAATATCAACATGACAAAACAAAATGGAAGTCACGTTTCTTCAATGGTTCTCATTATGTTCAGTATGGAAACCGTACGTTTATTTTTCCTTTTAAAGTCAATGCGCAGTCGATCTTCATGCGAAGACAGTGCAACACAGTCATTCACTTTAAGATCAGTCAGTTTGACACCACTGTGCAAGGAGTATAAATTGAGCTCAAGAAGCATGTCTTAAAGAAATTATGTCAATCAGGAGGATAACAGAATATGCACGAATCCGTATGTAGATTTGGATTTGTTTTGTTCATCAAATCGCTCTGAAAGCGATCCCAAAAATAGTGTTCATTACATGTCGTTCTTTCTAGCTTTAGCTTATACTGTAGTTAAGGCAGTGGTTCGCAATGCGAGGCGTTCTATCATTTGACAATTTGGCCAATGTTTCAGTGTTTAAAGTAGTTTGATGATTACTTATGATGCAGTTATGCACCTTTATTTTTTAGCTATTAAAAAGGTCTTAAAAGTCCTTAAATTGTCACTTCAGTCATCAGGGGACCTCCACAACAATCATGCAGCGACCTCCTGGCGGTCCCGACCAACAGGTTGAGAACCACTGCTTCAAGACATGGTTAAACATGTAATACTATACATTATCCAAACTGTCCAAATCAGATTCGCAGAATACTTTTTGTTAAACAAAGTCTCTTTATATCAAGATTTTCTCTTGGTTTGCATCTCAAACAGCGCAGCGTGATTTACAATCACCTCTCAGCGTAAAAGTAAAAAGAGAGACTTAACAAATGAGTTCCAGAAAACAGGCACAATGGCTTGCTGTGCTGAGATAATAAAATGTGTACAATGACTAAAACTAACGAAAATATACAGAATCTTCAGGTGAACGTATTAATCTTCTTCCTCTTCCTTGACCTTCTTTTTCTTCTTCTTTTTCTTCTTTTCTGTTGACTGGGGAGAGAAAAAAGACAAGTGAGCATTTTTCAAACGGACCAGTAGATGCCATCTGCAGATAAATGCACTACATTTGAATCCAGCGAGATGCTGAATCCTACTTTGGTTCCACAACTGAGGCTCTGGGCTCCTCAGGCGGGCTCACTAGCCACTTAGCTATGGCCCCCCAGCAAAGCTTGCTCAGAATTGAATATCATCAACACCCTTTCACAGCTTTGAGACAGCAGGCAACTGTCACTGATCAGGGTCAGACGCAAATTACACCATCATTGCAATGCGATGCTCGTGCCCCTGGTATTTCCAAGGTCCCCCGTAACTAGTTTACAGATTGGTCCAAATAGACCCATATAAAGGTCAATTTGTTTCCTTCTGTACACTCTCAAGAGTTACGGACCTGTAAGGGTACATTTGGAACCCCTTCAAGGTAAGTATACTGTATATATATTTTTTTGTATTTAGGCCATGGCTACACGGAGCTGGATATTTCTGAAGCTAGACATTTTTTTGTGCTGTTCGGGCTTGCAGCCACATGAAGCTGGATATTTCGGCTGCGAAGCTGGATATTTTTGAAACAGGATAAGTAAGAGGAGAGATTGAAAACTATCCGATTCACTGGATCTGTGTAGACAGGGAACCCGGATATCTCTGAAGACTTTACTGTGTGCGTACTTGTTAGACCTAGATATCTTTGTCGTGTGGACCTAGATATTTTTCTATGTGGATATCTGAAAAAACAGGATATATGAAATATCCAGCTCTGTGTGGACCTAGATATTTTTCTATGTGGATATCTGAAAAACCTGGATATATGAAATATCCAGCTCTGTGTAGCCATGGCCTGAACCAGTCCTCAATACGACACATGGCGACCTGGGCAATAAGACTTACTTCCTCTGCTACAGACGTCTCTGCCTCCTCCATTGCCTCCTCCTTCACCTCCACTGTCTCCTCCTCCTCCGCAGCCTCTTTGGACTTCTTCTTTTTCTTCTTCTTCTTGGGAGTTTCGTCTGTCGCTTCTTCTGCCGCTGCTTCTTCTTCTTCTACTACTGAAAGACAAGGCAAAAGAAACAACATGAGCCTCACGAATGGCATGAAGGATTTTTACATTTTCTTTAACCACAAACTGAGAGAAAAGATATGGATCTTTTATTTTTAAACATTAAAAACAGAGACCCAACGAGAGGCGTTGGTCTGCAGGTTTGCCTACCTTCCGTCGCTGGCTCCTTCTTGGGCTTTTTGGTTTTGGGCACCACTGGCGTGGAGGGCGCCGAGGTGTCCGCCTCTTCCACCTCCTCGATCTTCCTCTTCTTCGAGGTTGAGGGGAGCGTCGAGTCTCCAGACGGATCGTACACTTTCACCTCACTGTTCACAAACAATATACATGTTAAACAAAGTCTGTATGAAGATACAAATGCGACGCGTTACTATTGCAACGGTATGGCGCTTGTTGGACTGCCTGTTTTGGCTTCATTCACCTCTTGTGTTGGTATTTGTCTGCTTTTGCCATCGCTTTTCCTGTTCCACTGATTCTCCTGATCTGAGGCGAAACAAAAACATGGAAGACATGGTCAGAACAACAAAGCACAGGTATGTCTGGAGGAAGTTGAAACAACGGAATAACTCACTACAACTGGAGCGAACTGATGAAGGTACCAACTAGAAATTTCTGAACAGATCTACTTCAACATCACAGGTAACATGTTGTTGTTTGATAGTTTTACTTACTCCTTTCTCCTCAAGGTGTCGCAAGCGAACTTCCAGCTTGGCACGGTTCTCTATTCCCATTTCTGCGTTGGTGTCCTCGCCGAGCGCGTCGTAGCGGATAGCTAGGGATGTTTTAGCCGCCAGCATTCTGGAAATCTGGAAAGCACCATGTTAATCAACAACTTTAGAACGCAATTTTTAAATCCATCATCCCAGATAAGACTAGGGCTGTCATGACTATGGCATTTTACATGACGATTAATCGTCACTCAAATAATTGCAATTTTGTCTTTGACAATTTCATTTCTGTTTGGCTTGTAGGCTTTGAAGTTGCACATGGCAGATATGACACATAACCTAAATATACAAAGAAATGACTAACATATTTGACAACTTTATACTTAAAAAATAATATTGATAGTGGAAATAGACAATAAGCTCACAACACGTCGTGACACGTTGTGAGCTTGTAGATCTGCCATTTCCACAATTTTTGAAAATGTTTGAAAATATATGAACATTTTTCAACCTCAATATGTGATCTTTGAAACATGGCATGCGCAACGCAGACCAATATTCGAGGTCTTTCCCTGAAGTTCTGAACTGCCTTCAATGAATGCGTGTGCCAATCCATGGTTGATTTTATATAAGTATCTTCTGAAGTTCAGTAGTATTCTATGCTAGTCTGGCCAATTCAAATACTCTTATTTTTAAATTATAACTGCTTTTTAGTTTGGAGATCACTTGACTAGCGGTATAACTGCTTTTTAGTTTGGAGATCACTTGACTAGCGGTTTGACGACTTTGTCATTCTTATTTATTTTTTTGCAGATCTGCACTGATCTCAGAAATAGCCCCTATGGAATTCTCCAAGACTGAAATCAGTCCCCAGGACTGAGAACTTTAACCCCTGCGAGTGAGAACTTTAATCCATGCCCATTGCTGGCCTGGCATCGTACCTGGCCCAGCCAGGGGCTCTGGCTCCTCACTAACCACTAACCTCACTAACCACTTAGCTATGGCCCCCCAGCAAAGCTTGCTCAGAATTGAATATCATCAACACCCTTTCACAGCTTTGAGACAGCAGGCAACTGTCACTGATCAGGGTCAGACGCAAATTACACCATCATTGCAATGCGATGCTTGTGCCCCTGGTATTACCAGACCACTGAAAAGTACAGCATTCAAATAATAATAAGTAGCGATGGGTTGATCTTAGATTAACACTCATTTGCTTTGCTAAACAAAGTACGGACTGTGACGAACAGCAACCACGCGGGAACCGAGAACTCACCTTGCCCTTGTTCTTGGTTGAGGTCTGGCCGACCAGCGAGGCGTGGTAGATGAGGCCGTATTTGGGTGTGTCTTTGCGGGTCTTCAGGGCTCTGAACAAGGCCTTCTCTGCTCCGAGGATCTGCACTGTGGAAGCCGGGTGCTTGGCCAGATTCAGCAGGGAGCCTTGGGAAACACAGAAAGGGGGACACGTTCAAGGCATACGTCCATAGAAACACCCTTTCATTTATCTAGCTGCACAGCACAGTGTTCGTGTCCCATTGAGACCTGGATCGTATTATTACTTTAACCATTATTGTATGCTTTAACTATAAAAAAACAGCAGATCTGCAAGCTCACAGCGCGGCACAGAGTGCCGTGCCGCGAGCTTGCAGATCTGCTATTTTTGAAAAATCTTGAGAATTTGTGCAAGACAAGTCTTTGAATATTTTTGATCCGATTATATAAATGTCTTCTAAATCCTTCTAAAAAAAAAAAATCAGTGGTTCTCAAACCTTTTTATTTCAAGGACCCCCAAAATTAAATATGGCCGGGTACCGTAATCTCAAAATATGTTGTTCCAGGTACCCCCCCAGAAGCAAATATTGGAGTTAGAAATGTTCGCTTTAAATATATATTCAAAGATTTGCCAGAAAATAGCAGATCTACAAGCTTGTATATCTGCCATTCTTTTAATAGTTAAAGCATAAAACAATGGTTAAAGTGGTTCCAGGTCTTAGGTTGAATGCGAGCTCAGATGAGGTAGTGACGAAGACCCTCATGATGTTTTCAGGACAATGACGTAGCGTCAGCATCATCACCGCTCCACTCAACGCACCACGTGTCCCCCCCTCCGCTCCGCTCTGCGGTTCTTACCGGCGTGGGAGATGAGGCGAGCGCCCACCAGCTCTCCCACCATCACTGTCAGGTTGGGGGCGATGGCCATCATGCGGTTCTTCAGGTAGTCGTACAGCTGAGCGCGGTAGTCTGTGATCTCGATCACCTGGAGAATAACAGATACGTGGGTGAATCCTCAAGTCCGACTTACACTTAAGTTGCGTGCCGGTGCCACATGTCAAGCAGCAAATACAGTGTGAGCTTGTAGATCTGCCATTTTTTTTTGTGCGTGACACCCACACGTAGGTACGACGCGGGCTTTACTGTCACAGCTGCTTTCAATGGTGGCCATGCAGGAATTGAAGCTTAAACTCTTTCATGTATATGAAAAAAAAAGCTCATGTATATTGACATTGTTTGTAATTGTCTCCCGCTCCTGACAGAGAGAGGTAATCACAACCACAGATATAAAAAGCTAGATACCTCCTCCACCGCTGCAGTTCATTAGCGCGACTGGTCAAACACCCCTGGCGGAAGTGCATAACTGTGGAACTGCGGAAGGCACTCTGCCCCCTCCAATGGGAAAGAGGGAGTCCTGCCAGGACTGCATCTGATTGGACTACCGAGCTTCCCATTCTGTGACGCACAAGGAAGCGTCCTTCAGAAATCCCAAGAGCCCCGCCTCAGAATTCTGGAGGCTTGCATAGAGTTATTGGGAGGCTTGCCAGGAGTCTTGGACCTGCACCCCCCAGTCGGAAGAGGCGTCTACCTTTCTATGTCTGTGATCACAACACCTTTCTCAACTACAATAAAGATGGCAGCACGCACATTGCTTGTGGTCTTGTGGAGAAACAGTTTGGTTATCTCATGTAAACATGTTTGTAGCTATAGCCACTACTACTTTCGAAACGTACATACTAGATCTGGTGTTTTGTCTACTTAAAGTAACTTTATTGGCAGTACCAACCCACGTTGAGTAGGGAAACGACTAGCTGCAATTGTGCTAGTTTTATTAATTTATTCATTCGAATATACAACCATTTTCACTTGTAAACTGTTATACACAGACTGAGGACCACACAGTTTAGAATAGTAATACATTTAAGTTTTAAAATGTGCAACTTTGCGGAGAAGTGTGTACGTGTGCTTGTGTGTAGGGGGCTTTCTGCGGCTGTTCAGATGAGATAGTGACTTAAAGACCCACATGATTGTTTCAGGAGGAAGACAAATGTCATCATCATCACTACAGCCACAGTCATTCCTTTGTACAAAGCACACAACAGTAGGAGTCAGCACTGGTCCTACCTGGTCACACAGGTGCTTTATGTTGTCGATGTCCTCGTCCGACACCTCCGTTCCCATGGAGATCTCGGCGGCCAGCTTGACCTCTGCCTCGATCTCCTCGGGCAGGATCTCCGACAGGTCGGTGGTGGCCACGTTGGTGCGAACCCCTGGGGACACCAGAAATGCGTCCGTCATTTACAACGCGGTAGAGGTCGGCACACTCTTGAGGCGACATGCCCTTCTACCGAAGGCTTCCTTTACACAGAGGCTTTGACCTTCAACACAAGGCTGTCTAAAGCAGTGCTTCTCAAACTTTTAAATTCCAAGGTCTTCCCTTAACTCTGACAGTGTACAAATGGAACCAAATGAAACCGTCAGGGTTTATTTGGTTCCATTTGTACACTGTCAGAGTTACAGACTTGTGTGGGTCAATTTAGACCCCCATAAAGAAACCTAGAGTCTCCCTGGAAACCAAGTTTGAGAACCACTGGTCTAAAGGATCTTCTCAATTGTCTCACCCTCTCATGCAGTCCACCTTAAATATAATAGCACTGGAAATAAAGTGAAGCAGTCTGTTGCATTGACCACTACCATCCCGGTGCCGCTATTTGGGCCTGGCAAACATAAAAAAAAAATAACCAAGCTACAAGCTCATAGCGCATTGTGATTTATTGTGAGCTTGTAGATGGTCTAATTTTATATACTGTGCTAGTTATGTTGTATTCCCAATTTCAGCTTTAAACCGTTTTTACTTATGAACCATTATTAACAGACTGAGGATCACATTTTAGAACAGTAATAGTTTAAATGAATCATTTGCACTTTGCAGAGCAGTGTGTATGTGTGCTTGTGTGTAGGAGGCTTTACGTGGCTGTTCAGATGAGATAGTGACTTAAAGACCCACATGATTTGTTTCAGGAAGAAGACAAATGTCATCATCATCACTACAGCCTAGGCTTGCGTTGTTCACTTCACAGACTGCCCAGTATCGTTCAACAACAAAAGAAATATATAGAAAATCCTCAACATAACGTGGGGTTTGTGTGTGGTGACATGTCAGATCCTTGCATATGCTCACCTATGTGTCTGACACTTTTGCAGTAGGCCAGGTTATCTGTGATGATCTTGCTCAGTTCGGGGAAATGCCATCCATACCACTCCCTGCAGCGCATGATGTAGTTGTTCAGCTCTTTGTCCAGATCATCCAACAGAGCTGCAGACAACAGGGATATATACATATAAATTAGCCAAGGGAATAAACACATTTTATCTTAAAGTTACATTAAACAAAATAATAATAATAACTTACAGATGGCTTGTACGATCATAGTGTCCACTTTGTCCGGGCTGAATTTCAACTTGTAGCGAGATAAACTGAGGAAGACATGGAAAAGCAAATTCAAGTTTAAGCCCTTTAACTTCTGATCTTTGTCTACTTCAAGGATGCTTTTGACGTCTTTCATTGCTGTGTTTTTAGGTCTATCACATGGTCAGTAAGATTCTCCTAACCTACATTTTCAGAAAATCTTCCATTTTTGTATTCCTTTTTTTGTCCAAAACCGTTCGTTTTGCATTTATCATTTTAAAAATGATTTAAACTAGTGAAAACAGCCGATCTACAAGCACACAATCGCGAGGCATTGTGTGCTTGCAGGGCTTTACTTTGTGAAAGAACGTACACATTTGAAACTGAGATACAACGTTTCCAACCGACAATGATGATATACATACACACACTATTATAACAACGCTTTCGTTATTTGGCTGCCTCAGTGGTAGTGACGAATGCTGAAAGGATTCCACATTGTTTGGATTCAGTCAGCAAAATGTAATCATTGGCAGAAGGGAGAGAAGCCTTTTAACCAAACAAATGGTTAAGCCTACGTTTTTAAATTTGAGAGATTAAAGCCAGGACAAACTCTGACCAGTTTGTGCAAGATTTTAGGTTTAAATAAGCCAGGTTTGTTTTTTGGGTGCAATTCCCTTTTCAGTTCCTATACCAGCGTATGCATGTGTCACTCTACCTGTGAGCGAGTCCCAGAGACATGGCGCTGATCTCCCGAGGAGGCAGCCCGGTTATGAGGCCTTCCATCTGGGTCCTAATGCCCCTCATCAGCTCTGCCACTGCCGGACTGTGGACGCAGCTCAGGTTGAGCTTGTCCTGGAAAAACAGAGCGAGTTAATGAACCACACAACACAAATTACACCTCATACAGCAGCCAAATAACGTACTGTACAAAATCAGGCGTGTACTTTAAAATCGGAGTTTCAATAAATATTTGACTTTTCTCTGATCCATCACCTATTAATATTGACCGGGGTGCATGCCTATCTTAAAGATCAATATACAGAGTAGCGTGTGTGTGGTATATTTATGGAGGATGGAAGACGCTGGGTGACCTACTTTGATGACGCCACCGAGTTTGGCGTCGCTGATGGCCAGCTGCTCATGAGCCTCTGTGGCGACAACCTTCTTCAACACCTTCTTCAGACTCTTTCCCATCTTTCCCTCTGTCATAGCAGTGGCAGCTGTAGAAAAAAAATGTTGGGACTAATGGATTTCAGTGCGGGGTCAACAAGTGGTGTTTTTGTAGTTTATCTAATGGCTGTGGTCTCAGTGGTAGTGACGAAACTGTAGATTGGCCTCATGTTTTCATCAGACACATAAAAGAGATGCATCATAGACCACAGCCTTCAATCGGTTACATAAAGACAAGTTGTGCAGAAAGTGCACAGTGCATGCAGGTGTTTTCAATGGTATGTTACCTGCCAGGGCCTCGGTTGTGTCCTGAAACTTCTCAAAGTGCTTCAACTTCACACTGAATGAGAGAAATCGAATGGCTTTTAGACTCAATTCACCAATTGAATACTTTATTAGATGTTTGCATAGGAATGGTACAGGACAGTACAGTTTTTAACATAGATTTTATTGGGGGATATCTTGCCGGTTACAGTAGTCAAAGGACAATGAATCAGTTTCCCCTTTTGAATAAGAAGAAAAAGGACAAACAAACATTAAGACAATAACAGACAAAAAATAAAAAATAAAGTAGTTGACAGCATCAAGGACAGAAAACATTAGATAATAACCTATTCAGGGAAATATAACCTAGACTGTTCTCAGGCACTTGATGGGCCACCCTGAGCACGGGCATTGGGGTCCTTTAGTACTCCATTCAATTCAGGGTAGCATTGCGCTTAGTAAATTATTAACAACACTCACATCTTGTTGGCCTTTTCCATCGTCTGGAACTCCTTCCACAGACTGTCGACTTCCTGCAGCTTGGATTCATCTAGGACCTGAAAGATTATATGAAGTTGATGGGAGTACAGGTTAATATAGCACTGAAAAAGCAGTGTTGTAGATCAGATCCTCAGTGTATACATTTGTTAACTCAAGAGAATGCACAAATCTGACCTGCACCAATCTGACCAGGCCCATTATACAATCAAGAGTAAAAGCAATCTTGAACTTGTCTAATGAATAAAACGTTAGTTGCTGAAGATGGGTCACCCATATTTCTATATTGTCGGGACGGGTAGGGCAAGTTTTTGACAAGTAGTCCTGCCTAAAGTTCATGAGCACAAACAATTATAATCACCGGTGTAAAGTAACTAAGTACATTTACACAAGTATTGTACTTAAGTACAGTTGAGGTACTTTTACTTTACTGGATGATTTCCAATTTTCTGTACTTTTACTTCTACTCCACTACATCTTGGATCCTACAATTATTTGAATAATTATATTTGAATAACTATAGTTACTTTGTTGATTTTGATTTATATTACAAAACATACATCAACCACTTCAGCCCATTACATTTAGGGCTATTTTCAATTTTCAAATGTGTATACATTTGAAAACTTGTAAAATGGGACATTCGGCATAATGAGTACTTTCTACTTGTGCATTTTTACTCAAGTCAATTCTGAATTCCAGACTTATACTCAAAACAGAATTATTTCTACATCTCAGTATTGCTACAATATGCGAGTACTTTTTCCACCACTGGTAGTGGGACTCTGCACACGTGGGGGCCGCGTGTATCTATTCTGCATCTAGCTTAAGGCAAGACCCTCATTTTGAGTGACATTTTTTAACTAAGATCTTTGACTCTGGGGGTGCCTGGAACAAACGATTTTGAGATGGGGGTCCGCGGCCAAATACATATTTTGGGGGGGTCCTTGACATGACAACGTTTGATAACGATTGACGATTCTACCAATGTCTTTGAAGAATCTGAAAAAAATGTTGCTAATCTTGCTATATAGTGGTACTCAAACTCTGCAATACCA
This sequence comes from Nannobrachium achirus, assembly GCF_963921795.1. NCBI lineage: Eukaryota > Metazoa > Chordata > Actinopteri > Myctophiformes > Myctophidae > Nannobrachium > Nannobrachium achirus. The sequence continues at coordinate 11,076,308 of NC_137831.1, read as the reverse complement.
AGGACCCCCAAACTGATATGCATTTGGCCGCGGACCCCATCTCAAAATATGTTGTTCCAGGGACCCCCAGAAGCAAAGATTTGAGTTGAAAAACTCTGAATTTGCCTTAAGCTGGATGCAGAATGGATAGACGCGTGGGGCGGCCATTGGGCCCTAGCTCACACTATAAACCTATCCCAATCAGAAGAACATAGATATATAGAAAAATATACCGAATAACACCATGACACACAATCCACCCCTTCACGATAACAATGGAGTACGGATGCATAAAGGCAGCCATTCTTATTATTCTCATTTTTACACGATACTGACGTTGAAGTAGAAGCCAACGTGGGCAGCTAACGTTAGCCGCATTAGCTAAAAGTCGACTAACCACTGGAGAATGGAGTTAATGTTGAAACTAAGGAATGATAAACAACAAAATAAATACGTACTTTGAATATTGCATATCCAGCCGCGGTTTCAAATAGCACCAGCATTGTGGCAGCTATTTAAGTATGTATAATAGTAATGTTGTAATGTTGCTCTCCTGTGAGCACCGCCGTCTTCCACGATGCTGCTGTTGGAATGGAATGGAGAAATCGAGCGACGATCAGTGAGTGTTCCGCTAGCAACTCTAGGCTAGTAGCAACACCGGAACAACCGGTTGCCGATCTCTTAAGAATAAGAGTTTTGATTGATTGAAAGTGACCCAGATGCACTCCATAACAAGGCACTTGATTGATTGATTGATTGATTGATTGATTGATTGATTGATTGAAGAGTTTATTAGTAGTTTGCAATAGAAAAAAGTACGGTTTCATGACAGCACAAATCACTGGTTACGGTCAACTAAAAGGAGATCCTAGTAAGCTTTACGGCTTATTTACACAGGAACCACTTATTACTTTAACATCAATTACAAAAGCAGGAAAAGGGGAGAAAAAAGGGGGGGGGGTGAAAACGTGGGGGCTTAGCCTATTTGCAAGTCTCGAGTAGCAGCCGCCTGAAGGTGACTTTTCATACCAATTTCGAAGGAAGCTAGGGATTTGCTCATGTTGGTGGTATAGCTGGAGAACGAATTAGAGCCTTATAGTGTTAAATAGGTCTAACATGATTAGTGGAGCTGCCTCTGGTGTTGTGATTGTGGACATCCTTGAGGAAGCAGTTTGTCAGGTACCTGGGTATCTTGGAGGTGTAGTGTATCTTGTACACCAGGCCCATTGCAAGATGCTGTACTCTGTCAGCTACTTCGAGCCACCCCACACTTTCGTGGTGAAAACTGGTGATGTACGGAAAGGTGGGCCCGAGGAGGAGGAAGACCAAGCACGATCAGTTTGTTCTGGGCTGTTTGGAGCTTTAACTTTGATTGAAAGTGACCCAGATGCACTACAAGGCACTCACACATAGAGAAGCTCTAGAGAGATGCCCCCTCAGCCAACTGGTCAGGGAACTCTGTACACAAACACAAGCTGAGCCACCAGATAGAAAATTCACTGGACTAAACCAAATGATTAAACAGCAAAAAGAAAGCTACCTGACACATTGGAGAGAACTAAGCAAAAGCAGAGCAAACTAGAATGCTATTTGGCCCTAGACAGAGGATACACTGTGGCAGAATACCCATGAGCAAGGTGACCGACCCAAAACAAAGAAAATTCTTTACTAGATAGGCCTACAGACTCAGTGAGCATAGTCTTGCAATAGAGAAAGGCCGCCATAGGCATACCTGGCTCCCTAGAGAAAACAGACTTTGCACCCACTGCACACAAAAAGAAAGTGGAAACTGAGCTATGCTTCCTAACCGCCTGTCCACTGTACCAAGACATCAGAGACACATACTTCCTACAGATCATAACCACCCAAGGAGAGTTTGAAAACATGACCAATGATGAAAAACTCCCATACCTGCTGGATGAAGTACAAAAATGTGCAAACACAGCAGCAAGATGTGTGAGCTGCTGTGATAGGAGAAGGATATCAAATGGAACCCAACCACCTAAGACCATTGTATATAGGTATGTTCTCTGTCTGTCTTTCCATGTTATATGAGATACATAAAGTTGTTCCTGTGTAAATAAGCCGTAAAGCTTACTAGGATCTCCTTTTCGTTGACCTTGTACGAGTGATTTGTGCTCATCATGAAACTGTACCTTTTTCTATTGCAAACTGCTAATACACTCTTCAAACAATCAATCATAATATATATTAACCATGATCTTATTTTGAAGACAAGGGGCAGACGTAGTGTTGCAACGTCCAAAACCGGAAACATAAGTGCTGCTCACGAAACGGAGCTGAAATGGAGCAGCGCCACAATACACACGTGGTACTCACACCCGGAAACGGCACGGTTGCCACTTATCCCCATGATTATCCCCCCTTTAAGTCCTGAGGCCGATTCTAAAAAATGAAAAATGTCTTCTAAATCCTACTGGTTCTTAAAGAATGAATGAATGAATGTGTAGCCCCCACAGTCTCAAGAGAGAAGCCTTTTGGATAAACTTTTTGAATACTTTAATCCCAAATGGCCTAAATGTTGATTTTGATTTGAGACCTTTTCTTTGAGAGTGAGTAGAGCTAAAATGTCCATCATTGGTTATTCCAACCAGGACTTATCTCCCTCTACTCCCTTTCCCTAAACCTGTTCTCTTTGCAAACTCTAGGCTTGAATCATTTACATTTTCTGTAGAAAAATATTATTGTGAATAGTCTAAAAACCTTTTTTCTATGTTTCCTCAAGTTGTTTTTTCACTCCTGTTTCTAAGTTATTTATGTGTGTATTGATACTTTGTCCTATTTTCCACAGACCAATACGAGTCAAACAGACAGATGAAACAGGTTGATGTCCCTTTATCTAGTGTAGTCTCCCAGTCATGAGTTCTTCACAAAATGAGTTCTGTTGATTGCCCCCTCCCACTGGAGAGTTTTTTGATACTGTGTCATTTACTGTTGTATCCTTACTCTTTTCTATTGTGTATGTATTTATATTTATACATTTCTCAGAGTGTTCTAGAAATGTTTTTCCATATATATATATATTGTCGTTGTCTTTTAATATTCACAAATGAATAATGAAATGAACAGATGTATAAGTCACTTGGGCACACAGCAGGTTTTCAGTTACTTCACTTGCCAGTGATTAGCAATTACCCACCCCTCCCATGTTGATGGGGAGATTGAGGACACCTCCCTGAGATGACTCCACCTTTGTTCCCAGCCCCCTATAAAAGTGATGTTTGTACTGTCATTCTGTTAAACCCTGATGAAGACTGGTAACAGTCGAAACGTTGGTTAATAAATTATTTGCATCGTGGCTGAAGAGTGTGCGGCCTCTTTCCTCTCATTCATTATTATCTGCGTGGTCAGCACCTCACTCACTTAGGTGTGCGCTCCTCCTTATGTGCTTGATAGCCCCCACAGTTAGCCATGAACCAGCGACAACAGCCCTGCTAATCGGGCTCAGCCCTATTAGCACGACTGGTTGTGCGTTGGACTGGCGAGTGGGAGTCCCGGGTTCAATCCCCGCTTCCGCGCATCACTACAATCGCATGAAATTACTTTAATTCATTACTTTGATGACACTTTTTCGTGTCAAGGTAAGGACCCCTAGGCCCTAGAATTAGGCTATATTATATATTAGACCGCAGACCCCCCCCCCCCCATCTCAAAATATTTTGTTCCAGGGTCCATGAGAGGCTGAGAAAGATTTGAGTTACAAATGTTGGCTTTATATATGCTTTCCAGGTCTAAATGGGGTAATACTTAAAAACTATAACAAAAACATAATAAAGAGACCATAGCCTATTTTTCTCTGTGGTCACCCCAATCTAATCCAAATCATCATTGCCACTGTCAATTTCACAGTTCACACTTCTTTAGCGCCAATGTCACCAAGGCTAGTGTGTGTGTGTGTGTGTGTGTGTGTGTGTGTGTGTGTGTGTGTGTGTGTGTGTGAGTGTGTGTGTGTGAGAGAGAGCGAGAGAGAGAGAGAGAGAGAGAGAGAGAGAGAGAGAGAGAGAGAGAGAGGTAGCCAGTGCAAACCATAACTAGATATTGACACAAGTGGGTCCAGATATCATCTCTCAGATGGACTCTATGGTTATCAACAAATCAGGCCAGAGACTGCATGTCTGTGTTTTCACGGGCCTATTTACATACTGAAGACACCTGGGATGAGGTGTCAGGTTCTTGTCTTTGTGTAGGAGGCCACCTGCGGGGAGTAGCTATTGCCCACTCTCTTCAGAAGCCTACTGGTGTGAACTCAGTGGGGCGTCGACAGGCCAAATGTATTGTGAAGAAGGTTCCCTTTGTCAGGTCAAAGGGCCTTTTGGTGCAAGCAGAGGTTTATCATTTACATGCTAAAATAGTTACTTCAACCATTGATGTAAGGTACAGATCAACACAAAATTAACTTAAAACCTAGTGACTGTCTGGCTACTTGCAATTTGGTCCTTGGGAATGTGTGAGAGAGAGAGAGAGAGAGAGCGAGCGAGCGAGCGAGCGTGTGTTTTGGAGACATGGCAACCGCAGATATAGCAAACCTCGCGAGACCGGAAGTGAGATTCCTAGTAATTTCCGGTGGTAACAAACTGTCCTTCCGCCTTGGATTCGTGCAAGACATCAGTGCTTCGTGTTGAGTGTGGCTCTATCGGACGTTTTCGGTCATAAAGCAGAAAAGCACACATACTGTAGGTTTATGTTCACGGAAAACAATAAGCCAATGAGGAAATTCTCTAATATTTGTATTATATATTATATTTTTCAAGTGGGAAATGAAATCCAGCTAAAACGTCAGCTGAGCGCCAGGTAGCTGGGAGCTAACGTTAGCTGTCCAAAGGTCCAAACAGCCAACAGGTAAAGTAAACACAACAACCTAAATGTTTAATATTTACGAAATGAAATGTCTTAATGGCATTCCCTAATGTTGTGCAATGTTTACGTTACATTATCAATAATCATTATCTATAGCTAACTTAAATTAGCTACCTCTTATTAATGTTGTGTGTGTGTGTGTGTGTGTGTGTGTGTGTGTGTGTGTGTAAACTTGCCACAAAAAGTTCGGAAATCTAACTTTGGTCGATTATATCTCCCCTTTAATAAACCCAAATGGTATTGTGTTTTATATCATTTTCATTGTTGATTTGTCACCTTTACAACGAGGTACAGCGTGTAAGCATCGGGCATTCGAGGCATGAGCTACACAGCCAAACGTGAGGGTTGCGCTGACCCAACATTTGCCAACATTCGGTCCATTATATCCCCCCTTTAATTGTGCCAAATGGTATTGTGTTTGATATCATTGTTATCGTTGATTCGTCACCTTTACAATGAGGATCTGGCATTCGTGGAATGAGAAATACAGCCAAATGTGTGGGTAGCGCTCCTCCAAAAATTGTCAAAATGGCCTGGCAGGCCTGCAATACTGTTCTTTTGGTCTTCACCTTTGTTACTTGGGGCATTGAATGATTGCACTCTCTCACAGTAATAAGGAAAAGAAAAAACAACACATATTGGCAATTTTTACACTTTATTAATGTGAAGCCCAAAACGAGAGTAAATGCCAGCAAAACAGTATATTGCAAGCCATTGTACTTCGTTGTAAAGGTGACAAATCAACAATAAAAATGATATAAAACACAATACCATTTGGGTTTATTAAAGGGGAGATATAATCGACCAAAGTTAGATTTCCGAACTTTTTGTGGCAAGTATATATATATATATATATATATATATATATATATATATATATATATATATATATATATATAGACAGAAAGAGAGATATACTCTAGTCTTGACTGGTTTGTGTGCACACAACACTTGGTGAAGGCACTATCCCCACAAAACACTTACAGTGCACTTGCATTATTTGTACTGCAGTTGCGTTACACTTACTTACACCTACTGCCACAGCTGTTACAATGTCAGTATGGAACAATCCTGTAGCATTTCACGATTTGTGACGTTACACTTGACTGAGTTAAAGAATAAAATACCTACGCTACAGTTTTCTTTAATTTCATCAGATACAAATAAACTGCCAACTGTATAATGTAGCCTTATTAATTCTCTTGATGCTTTGCCTCCAGCGACAAGATCGTCTCTGCACCGTCAGACCTGGTGTACAGCATACTATTACTCAGATACCTTCTCTCTGGAGTCTGGACATCAGGGTTGGCAAGCATGGCGTCCTACCCCCCAAATAAGCTGTCGGCGGCAATGAGCATCCTAAATGGCTGTGGTCTGGACATGAAAGACCTGGCTCTGCTGGCTGATATGCCTGAAGAACTCATCACCGCAGAGACTCTCCCTCACCTCTTAATGCACATTAAGAACGTTCATCGTGGAGCACTTGGTGAGTCAGTCACACAACAGGCCAGTAATGAATCACAGCAGACAAAAACCTCACACACCAGAGGGGGGTCACCCCCGAGAAGAGGGTCACCCCCGAGAAGGGGGTCGCCCTCGAGGAGGGGGTCGCCCTCGAGAAGGGGGTCACCCTCGAGAAGGGGGTCGCCCTCGAGAAGGGATTCGCCCTCGAGAAGGGATTCGTCCCCCAGAAGAAGGCGCTCGGGTTCGCCCAGATGCAGACATTCATCGCCGAGAAGAGATGGCGATGATCGTAAGCACTCGTCTCGGCGCAAGCGCTCGTCATCTAGAAGTGATTCCGGTTTGTTGGAGCGAAGGGGCCCGAGCCCCTACAGAAGAAGTCAGCGTTCGCCTCCCCGCAGGCAATCTCCTCGAGATTCTCCACGAGATTCTCCCCCAAGCAGCTCGGGATTCTTCATACAAGATTCATACCAAACCAGCTCCAGTCCCTCCAGTGGCCCCTGGCTGCCGCAGGGGGTTCAACCCCCGCCGCTATTTACCCCGTATCCGCTCCCCCCGTCCCAGCCATCCACAACAACATCATCAAGAGACCACGATGAACGTAAGCAGGGGGTTCAACCCCTGCCGCTATTTACCCCGTATCCGCTCCCCCCGTCCCAGCCATCCACAACAGCATCATCAAGAGACCACGATGAACGTAAGCAGGGGATTCAACCCCCGCCGCTATTTACCCCGTATCCGCTCCCCCCGTCCCAGCCATCCACAACAACATCATCAAGAGACCACGATGAACGTAAGCAGGGGGTTCAACCCCCGCTGCTATTTACCCCGTATCCGCTCCCCCCGTCCCAGCCACCCACAACAACATCATCAAGAGACCACGATGAACGTAAGCAGGGGGTTCAACCCCCGCCGCTATTTACCCCGTATCCGCTCCCCCCGTCCCAGCCATCCACAACAGCATCATCAAGAGACCACGATGAACGTAAGCATGAACGTGATTCCAGTTCGTCCCCGAGACGCGACTACAGCCCAAAAAGAGGTCGGAGGTCGCCTCCACGCAGGCGCTCTCCTCCTCCGCAAAAAAGAATACATTCTCCCCCTAGCAGGTGCTCTTCAAACCAGGCCAGCTCCAGCTCATTTCCTGGCCCCAGTGGTTCCTGGCCCCAGCCTGTTCCGTTATTTTCCACGGCCCCTCCCCCCTCGTCCCAGCCACCCACAAGAACATCATCAGCTAAACATTCATCAACTTCATCACGTCCACTGGTGCCTAGTCCCCCTGTCGCAGGCAAAAAAAACCTGCTCCCTAGCCCTACCCCACCACCCCTCATGCCCACTCTGCCCACAGTACCCACAGGCCCTATTCCACCGTTCATGCCCACTCTGCCCCCAGTACCCACAGGCCCTGTTCCACCGTTCATGCCCACTCTGCCCCCAGTACCCACAGGCCCTGTTCCACCGTTCGGCTGGACACCGTATGGCTGGATGGGTATGCCGCCGTATGGGTCCAGTTACCCGCCATTTCCCCCACCCTCCTACACCACGTCCTCTAGTAGCACCGCCCCGCCTGCTGCCGGGTCATCGACCAATCAGAAGCAAGCCCCGCCTGCCGGTTCATCGAGCCAACTGAAGAAAGACATCCAGACGCCCTCTAAGCGTGCAGCTAGAGATTTCAACGGAGAAGCACCTAAACATTTTCCATACACATGTGCCCTGTGTCATGATATCGTCAGCAAGGAATCTGTAAGTAAAACCTCCATCACCATGGCAACCGCTTCTGGTTCGTCCATTTGTCGTAGTTCTTATTTAGCTTGGCTGTATATTGAATATACAGTATCAAAGTTATCCAATATGGTATGAATAATGTGAAGGAAAAAAATATATATTGACATATTAGTCTGGTGGTATTTCTGAAAAATGTGACTGTTAGAGGCATTTTGGGGTAAAAGTTGGTAACCAGTCTATTTTACACAATTCAAGGGTGCTGAATCTGAAAAAAATGGTTACCAAGCAAAATTTTGAGTTTTTGACCTAATTTGCATAACAAAATAGTTGCAGAATTGTCAATTTTAAACTATTTCTTCAAGGGATATTTCACTTTCAAAAAACGTTTAGTAATTTTATCGTCTAATCAAGCTTTTGGGAACACCCAGGACAGCTTTTGAGTTGTTTGATTCAGTTTAGATTTAGATATTTGATATTCATTTTATCAGACACGCCCCCTTCCTATACAAACCCATTGTAACTTCAAACTCCATTTTAACCATGATAGATTTAATGAGAACACCCGTCCTTTTTTCTGGTGACTCCTGATATGCTCCTAATACGTGAGCAGGTTATGTTTTGTCAATAACATTTTTCATTTATCTTTAATAAGTTCTTAATTGTATTTCATTTCTTTCATTTTCCCAAATAATTATAGAAAATAAACTAAAAAGGTTATCGAAAGAACACTACCTGTTCGTGTATTAGAAGGGCATCAGGAGTCACCAGAAAAAAGAATGGGTGTTTTCATTGAATCTATCATGGTTAAAATGTTTTAGTTTGATTTAAAAGAGATATTTCACTTAAATACGAAAACATTTTAACCATGATAGATTCAATGAAAACACCCATCCTTTTTTTCTGGTGACTCCTGACGCCCTCTTAATGCACGAACAGGCAGTGTTTTTTGATAACTTTTCTAGTTTCTTTTTAATAATTATTTGGGAAAATGCAAAATAAATAAATACAAAGAATAAATGATTAAAAAGAAATGAAAGGAGTTATCGAAAGAACACGACCTGCTCACGTATTAGGAGGGCGTCAGGAGTCACCAGAAAAAAGGATGGGTGTTTTCATTAAATCTATCATGGTTAAAATGGAGTTTGAAGTTACAATGGGTCTTTATAGGAAGGGGGCGTGTCTGATACAATGAATATCAAATATCTAAATATAAACTGAATCAAGCAACTCAAAAACTGTCCTGGGTGTTCGCAAAACCCTGATTATATGATAAAATAATGAAAAGTTTTTTGAAAGAGAAATATTGCTTGAATAAATGGTTCAAAATGTACAATTCAGTAGCCACTTTGTTATGCAAATTAGAAGGTCAAAAACTCAAAATTTTGATTGGTAACCAGGTTTTTCAGATTTTGCATCCCTGAATTATGTAAAATGGCCTGGTTACCCACTTTTACCCCCAAATGCCTCTAACCTGCTTATAGAAGGCCTTTTTCCAGAATTTCCACCTGACTATATGGAAATATTATTTTCCCTTTTCTTTTCTTTTTTTTAATGTATGTATTTTAGTGTAAAAGAAAAATATTTCAACAAAATCATCTGTCTCTTTCATCTACTACTATTCTCAAATCGGATTCCAGTTAATAAACACAATAAAACATGGAGCTACAGTAGACTTTTGAATTGTGATAATATGAGACCTATTCAACATTAAAGCTATACTGTGTAAGTTGCTCAACTAGTGGTCAGTAGCTCTATAGCAAACCGCGGTTGCGTCCGCGTCTTTCGTCCGTTCTTCGCCGCGGACCGGGCCTCACACCCCCGCGTCTGCCTCCACCTCACCGAGATCTATCTTTAGATGGGTCCCTGGTTCCTGTGCGTTCAGGCATTCTGGAGAAACGGACTCCTTCACCGGAGTATATGCTGTTGTTTTGTTGAGGCAAGCTACTTCCTGAGAAGTCAGCAAGATGCGCTGTGATTGGCCGGCAGTGTATAACCCTCGCTGTGATTGGCCGGTAGTGTATGATGACGTAATTTTTCCACGAAAACCGGACCCCGGCGAGGATCACAGAAAACATATAAAGAGAAGGCTTTAGAAGCTGAAAATAACAGAGTGTGTGTTCTAAAACTTTAGCGATTTAACAGGACAATTTTAAGATTTGTTTTATAAAAAAAGTTACATGGTATAACTTTAAATATGAGACACTTGGAAGTCCTTGCCACCAGTCCCAGGTTTGTATGTCGGTTTGTGTTTATACTGAGAAGCAGTGTGGCCTGTAGCCAGAGAGAGACAGGACTGTCAAGAGAGACTGGGAAATGTGTGCTTATGTTTGCTTATGTTGTCTTATCCACAGTGATTTATTGAACAAGTACTCAAGGGAATTTTATGTATTGCTATTTTCTAATTTCTACAGGTCACTTTGACACAACAGATTTGAAGGATTTTAACTGGGAATTACAGGGATTGATCCTGTACTGTTAACCGTTTAAAACCCCAAGTACCCCTTCCTGTGACTGTTACAGATCACATACAGTTTGTTAACCAGTAAGACTCCCGAATCGGGAGATAAGCGACCTGACGGTCACGCTGTGGACCTGACGGTGATGTCAGCGAGTTGTGACATCACTTCCTGTACAGGGCGGCTACACGAAATGTGGATAACACTATATATGGAGTGTGACGATTCAAGGCATCTCGGTTAAGTTCTTACCGGACACCACTGCATCGGTTATCTCCATATATGGAGGGATGTGTTGGTTATCTCCATATCTGGAGATTCAACCTTCAACGATTTTGACATCTTGTTACTAATCTGTCGGTAGATAATGCCGGTCTTATATCACAGCCTCCACCTCTCACGTCATACGGGCAGCCATAGTTACACCTGGAATGTTGAATCTCCATATATGGAGATAACCTACGCCTCACACAAAGTCTGACCTCACCAGCCCATACTTGGGCATGGACGACTTATATCTCCATATACGGAGATGGCCATATATGGAGATACGATGACATCACAGAGTCCACAGCTGATGATGTGGCGTGATGTCATACAATACACAAACAAGCCCTATATAAAGGGGCAATTCTCAGCAGGGAAGAGAGCATTCCCCACTAGCTGAGTATCTTATCACATCTTGGATGTGATGATAAGCTATAAGCTTAGTTGATCCTGGCGATAAGGTCTGAGTCGAGGAATGCTCTCTTCCCTGGTGAGAATTGTCCCTTTATATAGGGCTTGTTTGTGTATTGTATGACATCACGCCACATCATCAGCTGTGGACTCTGTGGCTCAGAGTGATATCAGCTGTGGACTCTGACGTCACACGTGTCACGTCACACGTGTGACTCAGGGACGGACTCAGGGACGGACGGACGGCCGGTGGAGGTTTTCATACTAAACTGCGACCTGACGGTCGCAATGAAATCAAATGTTTGAAATCGTCACAGAATAAATAATGTAAACAAGCCACTGTCGATCATCTGTTTGTATGTCACATTGATCAATATTGGTTTTCCGTCCTCCAGACCTGGTTCAAACACATCACAGAGCCCAGACATTCAGATGCACAACTTGAACTCCTAAAGATGTGAGTTGATCAACTTCTCTATTTGGTCTGGTTCTTCTAGGTCATATAACTTTACCTTTATTACTACTAGGCTCTGTTATTCTAGGATCAGAGGAATAAGAAACCTTCTGATTCTTGTGCTCGGAATACAGCATATTTAAATGTTGTTGATCTAGGTAAGGATCTGATCCTTGTGCAGTACTTCTTCTATATAGTCCGGTAAAATTAAGGCAGAGGTTGGACAAAATGTTATTTAGTTTTTCAACTGATTCTGTTAGGAAATTAGGTCTACTAGCCAGGATAAAAAAATCTACCACAATCTGCTCACTGCAAATACCCACAGTGGCCAAATCAAGTTGGGCTCCCATCGACTTTCTATATAGGAGGAAAATACCCAGAAAAAAGATCTGCTTTAAGTAGGATGTGAGGGGTCTAACTAGGGGTTTGTCGTGATGCTGAATCCATTGCAAGCATTTGTTTTGCACAAAAACAGTCATTGGCCCCAGAAAACGCCAACAAAAGATGAGTTTTTTGATGACTCATCACTTTTTTTCTGGGTATTTTCCTCCTGTATAGAAAGTCGATGGGAGCCCAACTTGATTTGGCCACTGTGGGTATTTGCAGTGAGCAGATTGTGGTAGATTTTTTATCCTGGCTAGTAGACCTAATTTCCTAACAGAATCAGTTGAAAAACTAAATAATAAAATGTTGTCCAACCTGAGTGTATTTTTTCCCTAGATTTACTAGACTAATATGATGATTGTGATTGTTGCTGAATCTTTGTGTGTGTGGTTAGGTACCCAGACTGGGACTGTCGTGTTGAATCTGCAAGAGGGTAAGTCCTTTTTTGTGTTTTTCTATCTTTTCTATTTCTGTATTATTGTCATAATACTATTATTGTGGGCTGTAATAGCTGATAATGGTGTGTGTGTGTGTGTCTGTCTGTCTGTCTGTCTGTCTCTAGGCACATTGACAGGAGGGAGAAGGACATTAAAGCGAGGGTGATGCGGGAAGTTAAACAGAGGCTGTCCTGGATTTCACCATCATGTTCGCCCACCGCTCGTGAGTCCCTGTTAACTACTTCAGTCTTTGAACACAATATAAAAGAAATGTTGAAAACATAAGGAGGGTAGTGTAGTGTTGGGCTGCACAACCAGCGAGTCGCACCAGAGCGCGGAGTGAAGATGCACAATAAAGACAGATTTAACTGTTATATGTGCATTTCTTTCTAAAATGATTGGGTCCTTACAAACAAATCACATAATCTATGGCAAAGGGGTTAAATGTAATTTAGGCATTGAAAAGGTGAAAAAGCCCCCCAGAGGAGGCAATTATCTCGCTGTCTATCCGATCGCTGTCTGTTTATCTCGATGGGGTTGGTGCGCATGGGGAAAAACATGGGAAAACAGAAAGCCATCGGATAAAAAGGCTTCTTATTAAAGAACACAGAGGATACGAGTAATTATAGAATGCCGTACCGTATTTAGACAGGAGTGAGATTTTATTAAGCACTTTGTGAAATCTGAATGTTGGTGTAGTTGTAGGGGGCTAATTAAGTCGCTCTGCCCGAACCCATGTACTATAAACACAGGAATGTGACGGTCGGGGATTGGTCTCTACGACCATGCGTGAGCTACGATGGGCTAAAATCGCTTTGGGAAACCCGGCCATTGGCGCTTACTGGGCCCATTAGGGATTGGGTCCATCATTTTGGACCTGTGAAGACCTCTAGTCCAAACACACAAGCTTGCATATTAATTGTGTTTTTCTGTAGGTCCAAGCAGAGATGATGAAAGAAAATCAGAGGAGAGGGAGAGAAAGGTAGTGTCTTTTTCTCTACTGGTCAACACTTAAGACAACAATCATTAGACAAATAGTGATAGTGTAACTTTCACTACTGCTGCCTCTTTAAGCCCCAAGTGTAGCCAGTCTGGCACTTAACCACTTAAGCCTAATTTATAGTTTGTCATACAACAGTGTCAAAATTGGCAATGTACAAGCTTGTGAGCTACAAGCTTGCTTGTAGATCGATTGGGGATTTAACTTGCCATCACTATGCCCATTACTACTGTTAGTACTATCACTAACACTTTTTCTGATCACTATTACTATTACTAAATCAAATTATTAAACCTTTTTTAATTTACTATATTTAATTTAATTTGCTAAGTTTAGAAAACTTTGGAAACTTGTACATATCAGCAAAATATTTACACAAGGAATCCATGCAACTTAAATAAAATATGGTAACAGGAACAGAGAACTTAAAGAATGTACTGTGTGTGTGTGTGTGTGTGTGTGTGTGTGTGTGTGTGTGTGTGTGTGTGTGTGTGTGTGTGTGTGTGTGTGTGTGTGTTGTAGGTGTCGTCTGGTGATATAGCTGCTAAGCGGTATGTGGACATAAACAAGAACACACTGTTAATGTTAACCACAACATAACACCAATATATACCTCAATATACACAGCTCAACACAACACGCCTAAACACAAGAAAACAACACAATAAGCCTCATCACAAGACAACACAACTCATCAACACAACACTGAAATGACAGTCTATTGACACTTCCAACTCTACACATTGTGCGTGTGTGTGTGTGTGTGTGTGTGTGTACTGTACATTCATGCGTGTGTTTAGGAAGTTTACTGCTGTGAATCGGTCAGAGGACAAGAAGAGAAGCTTCAATTCCTCGTCTTCCTCATCGCACAAGAAGACTGCTGTGAATCGGTCAGAGGACAGGAAGAGAAGCTTCAATTCCTCATCTTCCTCATCGCACAAGAAGGTGAAGAGAGACGAGAGAGAGGGGAGATACTCCTCTCCTGACAAAGAAAAGCCAAGTAAGAAATGACACGCACTCACACACACACACACACACACACACACACACACACACACACACACACTCTCTCTCTCTCACACACACACACACACACACACACACACACACACACACACACACACACACACACACACACACACACACACACACACTGCATTGAACATTAGACAGATGATCCATTCGGAAAGTAGCACCTTCAAGCACCTCAAGTGCTACGACAATGGTCAAAACTGTTGTCGTCTTATGGGCATACTGTGTAACCTTTTCAATAAAACAAAAGTAATTTTCTATGCAATCTTTCACTGGTACAGTATATTAAACTGCATTTTACTCTCATGTATGTGTACACAAGATGTAAGGATAAAGACCACCTTGTACCTTCTCGTACCTGTAGACACAGTAGAACATGTTCTTCTCTTACTTTCTTTTCTCATACAGAGATCAAGAAGGTGGCTCTTTCCACCTCGCAGCAGGACAAAGAGAGCAAACCAACCTCTACAACGAAAAAGGTTCGCAAGATATCAAAAGAAGCAAAGGAGACGAAGACACAGAAGGAGCAGAAACCAGGAGCTCATGAGAAGGAGAAGGGAGAAGAGACGGAGAAGGGAGAAGGACCTCCAGAGAAGAAGGAAGTAAGGACGGAAGAGATGCCGGGAGCTCCAGAGGAGAAGGTAGCGGAGGACAAACTAGGAAGTCCAGAGAAGGAGGGGGAGAAGGGAAAAAAGACAGGGGAGAAACCACAAGCTCCGGAGATGGAGAAGATAAAGAAACTAGGTGCTCCAGAGAAGAAGGGAGACAAAACAGAAGAGGAACCAGAGATGAAGGAAGACAAGACGGAGGACAAAGTCGGAACTCCAGAGAAGGAGAAGGGAGGAAAGACGGAGGAGAAGCCAGGAGCTCCAGAGTTGGAGAAGGGAGAAAAGAAGACAGAGGAGAAACCAGTAGCTCCAGTGAAGGAGAAGGGAGGAAAGACAGAGGAAAAACCAGGCGTTTCAGAGTTGCCGAAGGGAGAAAAGAAGACAGAGGAGGAACCAGGAGTGCCACAAATTGAGAAGGACGGAGAGAAGCAGGGAAAACAAGAGGAGGAGGTAGAGAACAGATATTACTTCACTAAACATACTATGTATTGATATTGTATAGATATACTGTACTTTATGCAACAGCTACAGCCGCGCATTGTGATTGGCCAAGAGGCTTTCGGACCCATGCCAGTAACCATAACCCTTCATGATACGTTGTGGACCAATCCTGCTGCTGTTAATTTGCCTATAGCAATGGTAAACAATGGGGATTTTCTTTGGGTTGCGGAGGCCTGAAATCTGATCATGTGGATCTCAGACTTAAAGGGGAAGACCACCCATTTTCAATATTGAACTGTGTCATTAATATACCTTAGAGTAGTTGTGTGGAAATACAAAAAGAAGTTCCCCCCCCTTCTGTGTTGCCTAGAACTGGAGGATTGATTTTGGGGTTTGTATTGTAAAGTACAACGTGATGACATCACACATTATACTTTACAATACAAACCCCAAAATCAATCCTCCAGTTCTAGGCAACACAGAAGGGGGGGAACTTTTTTTCTATTTCCACACAACTCCTTTAATGTATATTAATGACATAGCTCAATATTGAAAATGGGTGGTCTTCCCCTTTAATGTGCACAGCAGTGATGTCTTTATTGACACATCCATGACATAGTGGTCCTCATGGTGCAGATAGATTTTTTGGCGTACGCCGAAATGTATGCAATTGTCTGCATTTATCATCGCATCGTGACTTTGATGTTGGTGTACTTTGTAGGCTCAGATCTCAAGTAACCCGAAACAATAAGCTGCGGGCCATCACACGCGTGCACACACAAACATGGCTGCTATCCTCCTGCAGAGCCATTCATTAAAAAAAACGACATTATGTGGCAATGATGTTGCATAAAAGGTTGTGCTTCATCCTGGTAATTGATATGCTTGTGCAAGGTGATGTGATAGTAGCACTGCCGTGCTAATTAGCCCTATTCACGGCCCGCCCACTCAGCATCCCCCGGGTGCTGAAGTCACGTTTTGAAGGGGAAAATCCTACTATAGCCTATAGAGTTAACACAGATATCGCTAATTTAATGCAATTTCCGAATAGTAAAGTATAAAATACGGCTAGCATGATCAAGAACACAAGATAGAAAAAGGCACAAAGCATTATAATTGACTTTACCGTTCGAAATAATGATTTGTTGGCTTTAAGTCCAGCTATTTCTGTTATAGTTTCCCCTTCTAAATTGACATCAGCACCCGGGGAAAGCTGAGAAATTTGCTGAGTGGGCGGGCCGTGAATAGAGCTAATATCCACTATAAACCTCAAAGATGCTGCGATTCTGTATAATATTTTATTAATGTAATATACAGAAGACACTGTACAAATTCTGTATTGATATAGATACTGCATAACACTGTTTATACAGATACTGTACTTATATGGATGGACACTGACTGGACACATACTGCTACAAAATAGTGTTGGTAATATTGTGTGTATGTGCTTGCGTGTTTTTGACAGGAATGCACTCCATTCAGTTTGGACAATTGTATACCACTGGACGAGGTGCAGCAGACAGGTGCAGCGGACAGACAGTCTACAGTGTACATACCAAAGGATGAAACTGCTGACAGAAGCCAGGAAGGTGAGAAGATGACAACAAGAAGTCGTAGAGGAAAGCATAGTTTAGATGAAGACGGGGAACCAACAGACGGTACAGAAGAGAAGAAGACAGAAAAAAAAGGAAAGAAAGCTCCTTCCGCGGGCAAAAATACAGCTGAAACAAAACCTAAAACAGAGGTTTCCATCCTGACAGCTGCTATTGACAGTTCAGACACTTCTGAATACTTGGGCAACGAGCAGCCAAGCCCGGTGCGTGTCACCAGGAGACAAAGCCAGAGGACAAAGAGTATCACACTGAGGAAAGTACCAGCTAGAAAAACTTCAACCAGAAATAAGAAGACCAGCGCAGAGATAACAGAGTCTAAGGAGAGAAAGACAGAGACCAGCACAGAGACACCAGAGTCCGAAGAGATAAAGACCAAGGTTGGCACAGAGACACCAGAGTCTAAGGAGAGAAAGACGGAGACTGGCACTGGGACGCTAGAGTCTGAAGAGACCACGGCTAGCACAGAGACACCAGAGTGTGAGGAGATAAAGATGGACGTTGAACAGGAACAGGAACATGGAGATCTTACGTTGAGTAAAAGGGACGAGGACAAATCTTCCACAGCTCCAGAGCCAGAAACTGAACAGTCACCAGAGAAGGACAATAAAGTAGACTTAGAGAAGGGTGATTCAGCTGCAGACATTGTGTCCAGCAAGCCCGAAACTGTAGCTGAAACAGTGGCTGGAAGTACAGCTGAACCTACACCTGACATTACAGCTAAAAAATGTGTAGCTAAAACTACAGCTAAAGGTGTAGCTAAAAAAGGACCTGTAGTTGTAGTTCACCAACTAACTACATCTAAAATTATAGCTGAGGCTAAACATACACCTGAAACAGCGTCTGAACATACATCTGAACCTGTAGCACAATCTACAGCTGAAACCGCAACTGACACAGTAGCTGAAACTACAGTTGAATCAGTGGCTGAAACTACACCTAAAACAGAGGTTTCGACTCTGATGCCTGCTATTGAAGCTGTAGACTCGACACACGACCAGGCTGACAACTCATCTGAAGACAACGAGCCACCATGCCCGGTGCGTGTCACCAGGAAACGAGGCCGGAGGAGGAGGAGGGCCCCAGTAAGGAAGACGGCAGCTAGAAAAACTACAACGAAGAAGACTAATGATAGCAAAGAGACACCAGCGGCTGAGGCGATAACGACAGAGACACCAGAAGCTGAAGGGATAAAGACCAAGGTTATCACAGAGACACCAGAGTCTGAGGAGATGAAGACAGAGACTAGCACAGAGACACCAGAGGGTGAGGAGATAACGACAGATACACCAGAAGCTGAGGGGACAAAGACCAAGGCTATCACAGAGACACCAGAGTCTGAGGATATGAAAACCAAGGCTATCACCGAGACACCAAAGGGTGAGGAGGTAACGACGGAGACACCAGAGGCTGAGGAGGTAACGACAGAGCCACCAGAGGCTGAGGAGGTAACACCAGAGGCTGAGGAGATAAGGACCAAGTCTATCACAGAGACACCAGAGGCTGAGGAGATAACGACAGAGGCTAGCACAGAGACACCCGAGGGTGAGGAGGGACACGGAGATGCTACGAGGAGGAGGAAGCTGGGGACGTTCCTGTCCCCATCCGCCGCCATTCCGGATGCGCTGCGCAGCCAGATTCTAACGGGTCAAGACGTGAATCTAGTGAAGATCCTCCTCTGTGCAGCAGAGTCCTCAGCTGAGCGTTTTGTGGACTGCGGGGATTTCTCTGTAATTCTTAAAGATAGCGACCCTAGGCTTTCTAAATCCCTGACCCTAGCAGAGTTTATTGTAGCCTTTGGTGTCTACAGAGACACCATGTGCGAAATTTACCCAGAGCGCAGAGTTGAGCTAGATGCATATCTATCCATAATTGCCGACATGGAGTACACATACGGGGGCGGTCTCTTTTACGAGTACCACAAAAGTTTCTCCTCCAAATCTGCTATGCATATTCAGCGCTTTAACCAGAGGATCGACTGGTCTGTCCAGGATCTCAGCCTGATTAGTCGCCATTTTTCTGCTCATCCCCCGCTGTCCTGCTCTGTGTGCGGCTCCTTCAGCCACAGAACCGACCTATGCCCCAAAGCTCTAGCCCAAGAGCCGCCGATCAAGTCCACCCCCCCACCCAGTCAGCAGCAGCCGAGGGGATACGGGCCTCAGGCTCCAGCCAATACGAGACAGGTGCCGTATGATCCTGATCGTAAAGTCCCCATTTGCAAACAGTTTAACCAAAATGGCTGTACCTTTCCACATTGTAAATATATGCATATTCAAGAGCCGCCGATCAAGTCCACCCCCCCACCCAGTCAGCAGCAGCCGAGGGGATACGGGCCTCAGGCTCCAGCCAATACGACACAGGTGCCGTATGATCCTAATCGTAAAGTCCCCATTTGCATTCAGTTTAACCAAAATGGCTGTACCTTTCCACATTGTAAATATATGCATATTTGCAGTTGGTGCGCGGACAACCACCCCCGGTCTGTCTGTCCCAGGAGGGCATGCCCAATGCCCAAGAGTGGGAAAAAATAAAAGAGGATCACCCTGCAACACCTGTTGATGTCCCGGCTCTTTCTGCTGCTCTTTCAGACCACCCAAATAGATGCTGGGTTAAATATTTGATTACGGGACTCATGCAGGGGTTTTTAGCGGGGCTATGTTGGCTACCAAAAACATTGTATGTGTGTCCGAACCTTAAATCCGCTCTGTCGGAGCCCAAAGTAGTAGATGATCTCCTAGGGAAGGAAGTAAAGAAAGGTCACTTAATAGGTCCGTTCGCCAGATCTCCCTTCAGTCTATTCAGAGTCAGTCCTATTGGGGTAGCGACTAGAAAGTATTCTAAAAAAAGGCGCCTTATCTTTGACTTGTCCGCACCTCACAACAGCTCTATCCCTAGCATTAATAGCTTGATTCCACTAGCGCCTTTTTCACTTTTTTACGCATCGGTAGACAACGCCATTCAGATGATAAAAATGGCCGGGCCAGGGGCTTGGTTGGCTAAAGCAGACATCGCTGACGCGTTCAAAGTGATGCCACTCCATCCCTCACAGTGGCACCTTTTCGGCATTTGCTGGCGCTCCAAATATTATTTTGCCGTTAAACTGACTTCCGATTGCCGCAGCAGCCCGCGGATTTTTGACACGCTGTCAGAGGCACTATGCTGGGTCCTGTACAACAAGTATAAACTTCCCTTTGTACTGCATCTGCTAGACGATTTTCTTACCATTGACTACGCGTTTTCGCCACCCGCTAGGTGTATCTCCATCGTGCGTCATGTTTTTAACTCTCTCGGGGTTCCCCTGTCTGAGGAAAAAACGGTTGGGCCGTCGACTCGCATCGAATTTTTGGGCATTATGCTCGACAGTGTGCTCATGCAAGCGGCATTGCCTATAGAAAGATTAGTGCGCATCAGAAAACTAGTGAAGTCCTTTTTAGAAACCAGAGCAGTAACAAAAAGGGACTTATTATCCCTTTTAGGCCATTTAAACATCGCCATGCGCATTATTCCCCAGGGCCGCTCTTTCGTTTCCCGGCTAATTGACCTGTCAACGTCAAAAAAGGACAATACGGCGATGATAGATCTAGACGAGGGTAGCCGCTCTGACCTTAGATTTTGGGCGCTATTTCTTGATCAGTGGAACGGTATTTCTTTCTTTTACGATGCAGAGCCCGAGTCATCAGAGTCCATGCAATTTTTTACGGACGCAGCCCCGTCCGTAGGTTTCGGGGGTTATTGCAATGGGGAATGGTTTGCCAGCGCTTGGCCAAAAGAAATGCACGACTTGCCTCCTGTCTGTAAATCTACTGCTCTGTACGAGATTTACCCGATTGTAGCGGCAGCATCATTGTGGGGAGGCAAGTGGGCCCGCAAAAGGATCTCTGTCCTGTGTGATAATGAGGCAACGGTGCAGGTAATTAACGAGGGCCGTTCTTCTATTGCGATTATCAATACATTTGTGAGACGCCTTACCTGGCTATGTCTCCAAGGTAACTTCATTATGCAGGCAGTTTTTATTCCTGCAAAGGAAAACGGCATCGCTGATGCGTTGTCCCGCTTTAAATTCCAGGAGTTCCGCACTCTGTGCCCAGGAGCAGCGGCCCTCGGCCTGCAAGTTCCAGCCTTTTCGGAACTGGTGTTGGATTAGTTCAGGAAAGGCCCCTGGCCATAGAGACACCAGAGGGTGAGGAGGGAAAGACGAAAGCTAACATAGAGACACCAGAGGGTGAGGAGGGAAAGACGAAAGCTAGCATAGAGACACCAGAGGGTGAGGAGGGAAAGACGAAAGCTAGCATAGAGACACCAGAGGGTGAGGAGGGAAAAACAGAGGCTAGACACCTACTGCACATATACAGTATGAAACAGAGCTGATACCTTTAAATGCATTTTGAGAAAGAATAATGCTGCTATTTGTACCCTGTATATATATAAAATGTCACAATGCGACATAGCTCTGTTTACACAATGCTGTACCCCCTCCAACTGTATATATGTTCCCCATTTTCAACTGTTTTTTTATTGTATTTGTGATACTTGCTTTGGCAATGTAAACGTATGTTTTCTCATGCCAATAAAGCTCCTTTGAATTGAATTGAATTGACACCAGAGAGTGATTCGGTAACGACAGAGGCTAGAACAGGGACACCAGAGGGCAAAGTGATAAAGATGGAGGTTGAACAGGGACATGGAGATGCTACGACTCCACCACTGAAGATGAGAGATGAGGACAAACCTGCAACAGTTCCAGAGACAGAAACTGAACAAGCGCTAAAGAATGAAATGGACTTGGACAAGAAAAGTGATGCAACAGCAGGAGAAAGATGCGGGGCCCGTAGAAGAAACGCCAGATTCTGTAGACGACGGTGCTGATCCAGATCAGCTGTCTGATTCAGTTGGTAAGAACAAGGCCATTTAATACAGATTCTGAAATGAATTTCCTTTTCCACTGTGTCTGATGCCCTGACAGCCCATCAATAAACTGTCAGGATTACCCACTACTACAACTAGGAAATATACTTTTTATAGTTTGTTTTTATTATAATCACAAGCCCATATCCTTATTCTTTAACAAAGATGATAAAGTAGTATTTGTGTAGCTTTTTATACTTCAGGGTATGGCATCATACCCTGATATATTTGTGACATGAAGAAAATGATTAACCCATTTAGGCCTAGGATTATTGACTGCTTTAACTATTGAAAAATAGCAGATCTACAAGCTCACCGCGCGGCACCGAGTGCCGCGCTGCGAGCTTGTAGATCTGCTATTTTTGAAAAAGTCGTGAAAATGTGTGAAAATCTTTGAATATATGTATTTTCAAAGCGAACATTCTGCATCTCAGATTTTGCCTCTGGGTGGTCCCTGGAACTAAATATTTTGAGATGGGGGTCCGTGGCCAAATTCATATCATTTTGGGGGTCCTTCACATGAAAAGGTTTGAGAACCACTGTCATAGTATCTCAAGAACAGACTAACTGAGCTCCAGTTAAGTGAAAAGGACCTTTTCTTTGACGATTGCTTGCCAGATTGCTGACATAGAAACATAGGTTTTTCAAAAAACCTTAGAAGGATTCAAAAGACACTTATAGAATCGGGTCAAAATTCTAATTTTCACGATTTTTCAAAAATAGCAGATCTACAAGCTCGCAGCGCGGCACTCGGTGCCGCGCTGTGAGCTTGTATATCTGCTATTTTTCAATAGTTAAAGCATAAAATAATGAAACACGAATTGTGTACCCGTTCTGAATGGGTTAACATAATCTTTGAAGGGACTGTTTTAAAGTCCTTCCACTGATCGTCTTGAATGTTTTTGTCGATACAGGAACTGAGTACATCCGCTGTGCCACGGGTTACCTGTGTGACCTGTGTCGGGTGACGTTTGTCCGTGAGGTTGATGCCAGAGACACACTGCAGAAGTTTGTCACACAGGCAGAGGGTTCAGGTGAGGTTCTTCTCTCTTCTGCCAAGGCTACTGCGGAAGCAGAGATGCCACCAAAGTATTATTCACATTGTGCTTGGATTATATATATCTCCTCAAGTTATGGTTCAACAATATATCACTGTTGTTGGGCAGAAACCTTGTTTCTCCACATTTCAGTGGTAGTGGGAGAAATATGTAACAAAAAAAGGCTAATGTGTTCACTTCCGGCAGAAAGCGTGAAAATTTGCACCTAGGGGTATTTTTGTGCGCTGAATTCAAAAATTGACGGTCCCAAGCACTTTTCCCATGGGATCTGGTGGCTCTCATTCACTTACCATACTAGGGAAAAAAGACCCCCCAAAAAATCTTCTTCAAGTAGCATGTGAGGGGTCAAACTAGGTGTTTTTCGGGATTCTGAATCCATTGCAAGCATTTGTTTTGCACGGAAAACATTCCTTTCCGAGAAATGGACACAACAAAACTTTGAAAAGTGATGACTCATCACTAAACCATAGTTTGTGGGGTCCATTTCTTCCCCAAGGAATGTTTTTTGTGCAAAACAAATGCTTGGAATGGATTCAGAATCATGAAAACCCCCTAGATAGACCCCTCACATGCTACTTAAAGAAGATTTTTGGGGGGTCTTTTTTTCCTAACCCTAACCCTATGGTAAGTGAATGAGAGAAAAGTGAATTTGAGAAAAGTGCTTGGGACCGTCAATTTTTTAATTCAGCGCACAAAAATACCCCTAGGTGCAAATTTTCACGCTTTCTGCCGGAAGTGAACACCTTTTTCACATATTTCTCCCACTATGGTGTTTTTATCATACTACAGTGTCACAAACATTGCTAGAATAGTTTCTTTATTTTTTCTTTATTTCTTTAAAGTTTTACATAGATATTTTCTTTAAACTATGGCATGTTAATATTTTGAGACATTGTCTTATTACAAATTTACTACACAATAGTAAATAAATAATTCTACCCAATAAATAAATATGTTTTAAATAGCTGATCTCAATATGGATCCTTTTTTTTTTTAACTTGATTTTTAGTTTTGACATAATCATGTAGCTCTACAACAGAGGCACAGCCATGACAGCAATGGTACAAAAAATATTTTTATATATAATAAAAATCACCCTCTCTGCTATTCGTTATTCAGTTTCGGCCAAGACTTTTCCTTTCGATACATCCCTAGTACATGGTGTAATTTATAATGTGATGCAACATGAATGCATGAATGAAATCTTGTTAAAAATCAGACAAAGTAAAAAAAAAAAAAATCCAGGTTGCTTTTACATAATATGTAAAAGCAACCTGGATAATATTATTATGGACATATTGTGTCAGTTTAACCAGTGTGGTTGCTGCGACACCACCTCGCCGGGTGAGGTCGCTTATCGCCCTTAGGTGTCTTAATGATTAAATATACAGTATAATAACACAAATAATGTTGTTTTACAGGAAATTGCTGGCTCTAAACAACGATAGTGAGGGTCACCAATAGCTGACACGGCAAAGTCCCACAACCTGCCTGCACCTCCCTGTTCAACGTCTCCCCGTTCCTGAGATATGACCAATTTCGACCAAGTTTCATAAAAATCTGTCTATTCATTCTTGATTTATTTTGTCCATGGACATAGACAGACGGATAACCTCTGTGAAGTTGGCACTCCATATGTTGAAAACATATATAATACACAACTCCTCTAAGGTATCTTAATGACACCGTTCAATATTGAAAGTGGGTGGCTTTATTATTGCAAGGGTAATGCATGTGTAGCAGTAGCTCTGGTCCATCGCGTATCCTCCCGGAGACGCTCTGACAGACCCGTCGGGAAATGGCTAGACTCGAGATTGTCGGCCCCTCCGAGTGCTCAACATCAGTCAAAATAAACAAAACTATTTCACTACTCACCAAACCAAAGGTAGTTTTGCGTTGTTGAAACTCTATTCTCCGCGGTGGTGAACCTCTCAGAACCCCACCTACTCTGTAAAATACATTATTTTTGTCATGAAATAAAACGCACCCACCTCGAGCCGGCAACAGTCCGCCATTCCGAAACACCGCTATTCCGAAGCAGGTTTAGGGTTAGGGTTAGGGTTAGGGGTAGGGTTAGGGGTAGGGTTAGGGTTAGTTAGGGTTAGGGTTAGGGTAAGGGTTAGGGTTAGGGTTAGGGTTAGGGTTAGGGGTAGGGTTAGGGTTAGAAGTCAACGTTCGGAATAGCGGTGTTTCGGAATGGCGGGGTGTAACCCCTCAAGCCACCTAGCGCCCACCGCAGATACATACCGGAAATAAGCGGCGGTCGAGTTGGATGCACTTTATTTCATGCCAAAAATAGTGTATTTTGCAGAGTGGGTGGGGTGCTGAGGGGTTCACCACTGCGGAGAATAGAGTTTCAACAACGCAAAACTACCTTTGGTTTGGTGAGTAGTGAAATAGTTTTGTTTATTTTGACTGATGTTGAGCGCTCGGAGGGGCCGACAATCTCGAGTCTAGCCATTTCCCGACGGGTCTGTCAGAGCGTCTCCGGGAGGAGACGCGATGGACCAGAGCTAGTGTAGCAGTATGGGCGTTCCCCACCACCCATGCTCCTCCCCCTGGTTGGTCTACTGATTGAGAGCAGTACTTAACCAGTATGGCTGTCAGCTGCCAGTTAGCTGTCTGCCTCTACAAGCTGCAGGGGCGCTGCAGGGGCATTGCATGTGCTTGTGCAGTGTGCACAGCACCAAGGTGGTCCCCCAGCTCGCGCTGGCCTTCTGGCTTCAGCTACACTTGTGTCTTGCTCTGTGAAGCAAGATGCTACAAACACTCTTGTCTGGAGTTGTGCGTGGTGATGATCACCACACGTCAGTTTATTAGACCCTACCCGGCGCCTGCTGCTGCGGACGTGACATGGTGTGTGTGTGTGCCGCCCGAGCTAAAGTGGGCCGGTGGCAGCTGCTGCTTTGCTGTCCGTAGAGTTACCATCCATTGAGAACAAGGTCTTACATACCCAACTCTGAGTCCTCCCGTTCATCAAGCTTCTGTTGAAACCCTGGTGTGGTTGAAATGACCGCACACCCGATGGCCTCGTGCTATACGGACATAACTATTTATTAATTTGGTTATTTGTTTTATTTGTGATATATTGTATTGAGTCTCAACGCTGTTATTTCTATTGCAGGCCAGGTGCTGGGGCTCATCGTTTGGGACAGGTGACGGCCACCCATGGTAGTGGTAATTCCCTTTTGATGTGTTGCTATTATTTTGTGTTTGGTTTGTTTTGTTCATTGAAGTGCCACTGCTGTGGGTGGGTTGCCCTGTCCCTCTTCCCCTCCCCCAGCACCGGCCCCCCTACAGTAGATGCTTAGTAGTTTCATTGTTGACTCACCATTGATGACACTGATCTCTATAGACTGCATTCCAGTTTTTATTGTTAAATGAAATGATAATCATATGACGATGACCTAGAGCTGTTAATAAAAGCCTATTTTGTACTTTTGTAAAACATGTTTCTGCCTGCCTTCTTGTGAGAACGAACTTGTGTGCTACCTTGAACTTAAGGTGTTTAATTTAGATAATAACTATTTCCGGTGGTGTAATTCCACCGGTGGCGTTGTCTGGCTGCTCCTTATAGTGCAATGGCTTAGTGAATTACCGTTACGGAGCGGATAAAAGCGCAGAACTTTTTTTAGGCTTCTTTAGGACCTAACGATGGATTTTATAAGGGTAAATAAACATGTTGGATTTTTGATGTTTACCCATATAATATCCATATAAAGTTGGGCTCCCATAGACTTTCTATACAGGAGGAAAATACCCAGAAAGAGAATCTGCTTTAAGTAGGATGTGAGGGGTCTAACTAGGGGTTTGTCATGATTCTGAATCCATTGCAAGCATTTGTTTTGCACAAAAATCTTTCCTTGGGCGAGAAATGGCCCCACAAAATGATGGTTTAGTGATGAGTCATCATTTTTCACAGTTTTTTGGGGGCCATTTCTCGCCCAAGGAAAGATTTTTGTGCAAAACAAATGCTTGCAATGGATTCAGAATCATGACAAACCCCTAGTAAGACCCCTCACATCCTACTTAAAGCAGATTTCCTTTCTGGGTATTTTCCTCCTGTATAGAAAGTCTATGGGAGCCCAACTTGATATGGATATTATATGGGTAAACATCAAAAATCCATGATGTTTACCCTTATAAAATCCATCGTTAGGTCCTAAAGAAGCCTAAAAAAAAGTTCTGCGCTTTTATCCGCTTCGTTTCGGTAATGTCAAAAACCAGCGTTAAGCAACTGAGCTATTACATTATGATGCTCCCACATATTCTCACGCACGCACCAGTTACAGTAACTTTCCCCACAACCCACACATATTTTGGAACACATATCTTTGAACGGGTAAGGTCTAGTATATTTAATACAGCTTCAAATGGGCTCCTTTTAGTGTGGGATTTTAAACCCAGATGTAAATGTTTTTTATTTATTTTCTATAATGTGAAACTGAGCATAAATCACAGAACTTAGAGGCCAAGTAATCATGAAGTGCTTTTTGTTTATTATATATGTTTTGGACATTTTCTGCTGTATTCAACAGTGTCAGTATAGAGACGGGAAGGAGGGAGAGGGTATTGGGTCGGATTTGAACCTGGGCCAGCTGCGGCAAGGATTTGACTGTTATAGTACACACTACACAGTATCTACCAAGATCCTTTCTGTAACCTGCATCATTTTCTCTGCTGTTTCCCTTAAAGGGGAAGACCACCCATTTTCAATATTGAATTATGTCATTAATATACCTTAGAGGAGTTGTGTGGATGTGTTGCCTAGAACTGGAGGATTGATTTTGGGGTTTTTATTGTAAAGTACAATGTGTGATGACATCAAGTTGTAGGCCTACTTTACAATACAAACACCAAAATCAATCCTCCATCTAGGCAACACAGAAGGGGGGGGGGGGGGGGGGGGGACGACTTTTTTCTATTTCCACACAACTCCTAAGGTATATTAATGACACCGTTCAATATTGAAAGTGGGTGGTCTTCCCCTTTAAGTTTAATAGCTGTATTTTTGTCTTTACACCACTGTGTCACTGGACTCTAATAAAAGATTATAAATGTAAATTTCAATCATGTACTTTTGGGGATGACTTTACCTCACTGCATTAACTCATGTTACATCAGTCACAACATAGGGAATAAATCGAAAGAGGTTTACTGATTTTGAATATTCTAATCTGTTACATTAGAACCAATCTGGCTAGCCATCATCAAATTAAATGGAAAAACAGCACCCTCTCTGTTTTGTTCTTTTTCAGAGAATCTGTTCTTGAGATTACTAACTACATTCATTGACTTCAGGTAGTAGTAATAGTACAATTCTTTATGTACATTTGACCCTAAACAAGTTTATTAAGGATATAAGGGCTTATAGCCTATTGCAACTCAGTATTTGTTTTCTGTCTTGATAATGCCATTGACATCACTATACAACAGACAGTAATGTAAGCAGTTGATGTGGAGAGGAACTACTGAAATGAGTGGCACCAAATACTTGCCAAATACCATAGTCAATCCCAACGAACGTAAACAAATAGATTGACTTCCGGTTGTAACTTCAAAATATAATTCATTAACTCGTTTTTTGTTTTTCCCAAATAAAATCTAGAGGACCGGACTGGAGGATACGCCTATGAACAAACAATAATATTCTGATGATTGATTGCAACCTTTGTCACTAACTAAGTAGCCTACATTTAAGTAGCCTACTTGTCTTAAGTACAAAATAAATTGTACAATTTTGAGGTATTTGTACTTTATACCGGGGAATAATTTTACTTCTACTCCACTACACCGGACCTGAGAGACAAATACTGTACTTTTGCTCCACTACATTTATTTGAAAACTTTACTTACTCTTTCTCTAGTCTACTTTGTAGATTTTACCGAAGAGGAAATCCTATTTGTGTTTCAGTTGGGAGACATGACGCTTGCGTGTAGTCTCTCCAGGAGAAGGAGAGAAGGGTCCAGGCCAGGTCCAGGCCAGCCCAAGAGGGCGTAGATACCTTTTTAGGAGGCGGAAGCATGTTTGCAGTCTATTCATTTACAATGGGAGAGCTAACGTGAACACTAGTGAAAATAATAGTTCAGAAGCTATGGTCACTGAACTAAATATTGGACCAGATCATCACAAGCCACATAATATTAACAAAATTGTCATACTAAAGTGGCTTTTTTCAGCAACACAACGAAGGAGAAAATCAACTTTAATATTGCTCTTTAGCTGTCCCAGCAACACACTCTCGCGGGATCTATAGCACCATAAAACAGGACGTGCGCGAGATTTGCCTTCAGAGCCGGCGCCCACTTAAGAGGCTATTTGCAGGATTTGTGTACAATATCGCACTCTAGTGGATCCAATGAAGTTGAGCTATCCTCATTAATTGAATATCTTTGGTCCAGCTTTGGAGACATGGCAACCGCAGATATAGCAAACCTCGCGAGACCGGAAGTCAGTGGCTGTTTTCAATGTACTGCTGGAACGGCTGGAACACAGGCGAAGATAGAAAGCTAGCACATTTTATCTTTATTTTAACTAGATCATTTTGTAGGACTAAAAAAATCAACAACAACAAGCTCAACAACAAGCTACTTGTTTTGCTGTGAAACGTCCGGAGAGCAAAATGGAAGAATATAATCCCAGCGACGAGGTCTGAATTGAATTTTTAATAAAGTTAGCAATGTTCTCTGTGTGTATGTGTGTGTGTGTGTGTGTGTGTGTGTGTGTGTGTGTGTGTGTGTGTGTGTGTGTGATAAAATACATCTAGTCTTGATCTAGCGGCTATGGAATGATATGTTTATTTGTCTTCATTATGTTGTCTCACACACACACACACACACACACACACACACGCAATAACTATGAAATAAATATTGTTTTAAAATTCTCTACCCACGTGGATGGCAGTGTCCAGTGTCCACAGCAACAATAAATAAACATAAAAATAAATATATAGTTATTGTTATCTTAGTTATTCTGCCCAGTGGGAATGGTGTTTTTAGCCTTGCATCAAGACTGTCGTAGATGTAGGCCTATTTTATCCAGTCTGACTTTAACTTATTATTATTATTTCATAACATAGACCTGTGCTTTTTTTCTCCCTAATTGCAGGGCTCATTCAATGCCGACGACGCAACCAACACCGTTAAAGAGGTATTATTAAACATGTCTAAAGCCACGGTTGTTATATGTAGCCAGAGAATGTCTGTGACACAGTATGCGCATACATTTAATGTATTCGAAACACCCAGCCATCGGTGCTGCTGCTGCTGTGTCCAATAATGAATTCCTAAGACTTGGAGTCAGATATTGCCCTCTAGCTTCAAATCCATTTGAAAGTTGGGGCAGAAAATGTGTGTTTAGTTAAATATCTGCACTTTTCTCCGACATGGTTACTGTTTTCTTTTTTCTTTTTCTTTACATATCTACTGCATAGTACTGTGTTCTATTTGTCTGTCATTCAATGTTATATGAGATACTTCAATGGTTTCCAGTGGAAATAAGCTTAGTCTTTTCATGGATCTCCTTTTAGTAGACCTTGTACCAGTGAACTGTACCGTCATGAAACTGTACCTTTTCCTATGCAAACTTCTAATAAAGTCTTCAATCAATCAAATGGAAGACATTCTCTCCGGGCGAGGGGCCAGAAATTAGTGCAGGACTAAACACATCAAAACTTCCTTTGGGATGCAATGTATGGGGCACACAATTGCTGGTGGTGTGAATAATTACCCCACACCAATCGCAACGCAACACACCTTTCAAGTGTGTGCCCCAGACTTTACAACGTGCAGCTTTCCAAACTCTAATTCGGGGTAATGCTTTTCAGAAGTTGCGAGTAATGTCATTTTGTAGTTGAACCGGACCTTTTGACGAAAAGTTCAGTGGTCGGAGAGACATACTTTGACCAAAACCGAACTTTTCGGTCAAAAGATCTGGTCAGTCAAATATCCCTTTAATGTTGTGATGTTGTGAGCCGTTATGTTCCAAACACGGCTATAAATAGTATCAGTGGGCAAAAACAAACGAGGCTCAGTTTTCTTTACGATTTACACCATTTGCCTTAGGTGCTTAGCAAAAACCAATGACTGCCACATGACTGGCTTGTTGACTTGATTTTAATCCTTGAAAAGTTGTGTTATTTTTGTTTAACGTGTTTGTGTTGTGTATGTGCGTGCGTGTGTTGCAGTGTATTGACAACATCTTAGGTGCGGTAGACTACAACCAGAACCTGGTGAACAAATGGACGTCCAGTATTGTGGAGACGTCCCTCACCCAGCTGGTCAAACAGGCGAAGGCCTACAAGTACATCGGTATGTTGTGGGAGTGGGTCCTATTATTAGGCCAATGCATCTCCCTGCAACTACCATTGGGCATAATAGTTGCAAGTGGTTGCACTGGATGCAAGGAGTTGCATTGGTGTGGACTGGCCTTAAAGGGGAATGCCGTAGGAGTGCTTTTCTTTTAGTAATCTGATGTTATTCCATCCATTAACAAGTGGTAGAGGCTTGTAGATCTGCTATTTTTCAATAGTTAAAGCACAAAATAATGCGTTCCCAGTCTGGGCCAGCAGTGAATCCTTGTACCCAGGGCCCAGAATTTGGTGCGACACCCCCGCTGGGGATAATAGTTGCAAGTAGTTGCAGGCTTGTAGATCTACTATTTTTCAATAGTTAAAGCACAAAATAATGCGTTCCCAGTCTAAATCCGCCTTCACACAGAGATAAAAAACATGCCGTAAAAGTGCACAGGAACGCAATTCTGTGCGCCTCCAGTCCGTGAGACTGTTGTTGATTGACAGTCACTCTGTTGAATCACTTCCCTGTCATTCCCCACAGCCCGACCTACACGCAGAGCAGCACTGCTTTCATTGGCTTCAAGAGCTCACGGCACGCACGCACAAGATTTGAATAAAGTCGGTCGCGACGAGCTTTATTCAAATTTCTCAGCCGGTCTGATGCGTGCGCTCAGCGTGAAATTGGGCGTTTTTTGACGTATCGCGCAAGACGGGCTCCACGCCAGCCCCCATTGGAAATGAATGGTATACGTGCGCAAACATACGCAACACCAGCTCAGTGTGAATAGGCCTTCAATGGGTTAAACCCCCTACCCTATGAAGAACATTCATGGTGGGCCAGCCCAGCAGTGAATCCTTGTACCCAGGGCCCAGAATTTGGTGCGACGCCCCTGATGGTCAAGTCCTGTGGGCCCCGCTTTCTTGATGTTTTAAGATTTTTTATGTTCATTTTAAATCCTGTTTACAAGGTTGCATGATGATGTGTGCATTATGAGTGAGATGTGATTGATTGCGACCGTCAGGTCGCACTTACTATCAAAACCTCCACCAGCTGTCTGTCTGTCTGTCTGTCTGTCTGTCTGTCTGTCTGTCTGTCTGTCTGTCCGTCCGTCCGTCACACGTCACACTTTTGCCCTGCTCATATCGCCGCAACCGTTGCCCCGATCCATGCCGAATTTTGCACACACACTCCTTGCCTGCCAAACCACAACCTCACACCCTGAGCCACCATCAGGCCGATTCTTGCTAAACACATTTTTGGACCCTGCTCCTAAAGCCTTTGCCCTAAAATCACGCAAATCGCTACACAGTATGTCTACACTCATGTCTTCAACATGGATCTGTCCCATTTAGCGCCACCTTCACGCCCAATTTTTAAAACTCATTTTTGGACACTACTCCTACAGATTTTGCCCTAAAATCACGCAAATCGCTACACAGTATGTCTACACTCATGTCTTCAACATGGACCTATACACATGTGACCTGAAGGTCGCTTACCTCCCGATTAGGGAGTCTTACTGGTGTGATGTGTCCCCCTGTGCAGTGACGTGTGCTGTGATGCAGAAGAGTGGCGCAGGACTCCATGCTGCCAACTCATGCTACTGGGACACCACCACAGATGGTAAGAAACTAAAAAAAAATCTTCATCTTTATTCTTTTTCTTTTGTTTTTTACACAATACCACACTCCAATAAGAGTCACAGGGTTCCCACGGTCATGCAATTCCTGGAAATATTTTGAAATTAGAAAAAATATTTTTCCAGTACTGGAAAGGTTTTGGAATCTATCAAGGGTCCTGGAAGG
This sequence comes from Nannobrachium achirus, assembly GCF_963921795.1. Classification (NCBI taxonomy): domain Eukaryota; kingdom Metazoa; phylum Chordata; class Actinopteri; order Myctophiformes; family Myctophidae; genus Nannobrachium; species Nannobrachium achirus. The sequence continues at coordinate 11,043,096 of NC_137831.1, read as the reverse complement.
TCCTGGAAAAAAATAGCTATGCATTGTCTTTGGTTATTGATTTTGTTAATACCTCTGAAATGACAAATTAAACATTGACCAAATTGTCAAATATTAGAGGCAGAAATTGTGAAAATAGACGATCTACATTAAACCGTGTTATACAAAATTCCTCAACTCTTAGTGCTCGTCGGGGTGCCGGGTCCCCAGTTAAAATATGATTATTTCAGGGGTCACGGCCTGAAACGGTTGAGAACCACTGACATACACTACCTGTCTTTGGGCATTGCGCATAGGAGTAAGCGACCTGTTATGTAGCTGAATTATTGTTATATAGTCCTGGAAATTGGGTTAAATATTCTGGAAAAGTTTGGGAAATTAATTGGTAAAAATGTGTGGGAACCCTGAATACAACACTCCAATAAGAGTCAGATTCTACAACAGGTAACACTCCCTAAGGTCGAGTAGCGACCGCAGGGGGTACCAGCTAATTTGACTATTTAGACTTACCTAGGATTTTAAGAAATTGCAAAAAAAGAAACACGTCAACATATATATGAATAAGAGACATGGTGGGGGCGGACATTCATTGATGATAAATATTGCATGCAGGCGAGCATAATTGCATGTAAACTTACAACCAAAGGCTCTTCAAAGCACACGTGAGGAGGAAAAGTAAAATGCTTTCTAAATCGCCATTTCTCAAACTTTTCCGTGTCAATAAAAGGACCCCCAAATTGATATATATATATATATATATATATATATATATATATATATATATATATATATATATATATATATATATATATATATATATATATATATATATATATACATACAGGCAGGTAAATAAAACATCAGGGCAGGTGAAGTTGGCTTTAAGGTTGCCCGACAGGGCAAGTGCTCATTTGAGAGGGGACACAAATGTCTATAAACACAACACCAGATATCTGTCTAAACACCTGAACGTGGCCAGTGTGCTGTGTCTTCTGGTCTGTGGAATGTAAAATAAGAGCACTATTTACCTATAATGTGCTGTTTTTACTGTCGCTGAAATAAGTGATAAATTGAGCGGTAATTAAAATCGTACCTATCATTTTATAATGGACGATTTACTTTTCGGGCAAGTGAGCATTACCTTCAGGCAAGTTGAACATGACCTGTACTTGCCCGATGGGCAAGTGCCTCTGAGACCTTAGTGTCAACCCCTGATATATATATATACAGTACTTAAAGGAGCTATAGTCAACTTTTTCATTGTAGGGCCGACACTTTGTTTACATCCTGTAAAAAGTGTCGGTCTGACAATGGCCAAAATGATTATTTTATCATTATTTGACGCTTTTTGTGGTCATTTTTGAATAGAAACACATATATGAAGCTTATTTTTTTATAAAATAATTATTTTCGAAACATTATTTTTATTTTAGCATCCGTTTTTCAAGAAAAAGTTGACTATAGCTCCTTTAAATCCCATCAATTCTTTTTGTATGTTCTTTCGTAAAGTGAAGCCCTGCTTCATCATTCAAGGCTGTCGTACAAAACTAGTGAAACTAGCAGATCTACAAGCACACAACGCCTCGCACGTGCTTGTAGATTGGCTAGTTTCACTACTTTAATTCATTTTTAAAATACAAAACGAACGGTTTTGGACATACAAGGTTTCCACACGACAACGACGATATTCTTTCTTTTTTTTTGTTTTCTCTCCAGGAAGCTGCACAGTGAGATGGGAGAACCGCTCCATGTACTGTGTGGTTAGTGTCTTCGCTGTGGCAGTAGCATAGGAGGACACACACGCACGCGCACACACAGACAGACACACACACACACACACACACACACACACACACACACACACACACACACACACGCGCTACATGCACATAGGGCTGTCACGATATGACATTTTACATGACGATTAATTGTCACTCAAATAATTGGCGATTAACGATTTAATTGTGTTTTTGTCGTTGACAATTACATTTCTGTTTGGCTTTTAGGCTTTGAAGTTGTACATGGTAGATATGACACATAACCTATTATACGAAGAAATTACTGACATATTTGACAACTTACTACTTAAAAAATAACTTTTAGAGTGGAAATAGCCGATCTACAAGCTCACAACGCGATGCGACGCGTTGTGAGCTTGTAGATCTGCTATTTCCACTATTTTTGACTTTCTTAAAAATACATGAACATTTTTCAACATGGAAACGATTATGACGATTATGTCAAATAATCACGATTATGTCAAATAATCACGATTAGACGATTACGTAATAATTGTGACAGCCCTACATGCACAACCCACCCAACCTGCTCAAAGACATTGCAATGCGTTTCCACGGCCAGCAGGGGCCCCCCAAGTGCCACAGAGTCCACAGTACATATTACATCTTGTTGAATGGCTGCCCTTTCCTTACCCTAAACCTCCCCCCTTCATCTGTCCAGCATGGCAGCTTTACGGATGGTGAAATTGGTGACCTGAAATTTAGAACACTCCAAGACAGTTCATGAGATGCTGTGTTTGTTTGTTTATTATTTTTTTCCCGGTAATGTAATCATGAATGTGTAAAGAGACAAACCGATGTTGCTTAACTTGCTTTGAGTTATCTGAAAGGGGTTGCCCTTCTTACCACAGTGCTTTATAAACTTGCATCAAAGGCCATATATATATAGTTATATTCCGAGTTATATTATTTAAACGCATGTGTTCTCCATCAGTAAACAATGCAGTTTTTAGTGCACTTATTAGTATTTCATGATCCGTTCATTATACTGTCCTATTGAAAAGGTGGTTCACTGGTTGGTTAATAAACTGTGCCATGGTGAAAAGATGAGTTAATGCAGTACACTGTGCCATGGTGAAAAGATGAGTTGATGCAGTACACTGTGCCATGGTGAAAAGATGAGTTGATGCAGTACACTGTGCCATGGTGAAAAGATGGCTAGTTAGGTTTTATAAAGTAATGAGAGGCAATAAACTGGAGTTGAAAACAAGCAACTAGTATTAGTCATTTGTTTTGAACTAATATTATATTTAAGCAATATTACACAAGAGGGTGTGCATATAACACGGTTATCCTGCACGACAGCCTTGCCGCAGGAACGAGCCGACAGGCGAGTTCCGTAGGTAGGGCTGGAGTGAGCCACTGTTGTAAGTATGAACATCAAAGCAATGTTTTTAATACTTTTTTATTAGCACATGCATTCCATACATTCCATAGGGCTGGACCACACATGGACTACATGAGACCGTGAACTTGCGAGGCGAGTTGCCCCTATAATGCTATTGAGTGAAAGAACTACAATTTCTAAAATAAATACAATATTTAAGGTGTTTTCCTTTTTTGTTACATGGGACAATTATAACATCAAGACCGGCTATGCATTATTACACATCATTACTTAACCATTATCTTATGCTTTAACTGTCTTATGCGAGCTTGTAGATCTGCTATTTTTGAAAAATTGTGAACATTTGTGCAAGTCTTTGAATGTTTTTGACACATATTTGAGTTAGAAATGTTAGCTTTTAAAAAGATATATTTAAAGATTAGCAAGAAAATCTAGATTTAAAAAATTAATTAGCCGATCTACAAGCTCGCAGCGCGGCCCTCGGTGCTGTGCTGTGAGCTTGTATATCTGCTATTGTTTAATAGTCAAAGCATAATATAATGGTTAAAGCGGTTCCAGCTCTTAATGGTTAATTAAGGCATATAAGGCTTATTGTATTGGGTTAACAGGTGCACAACAAGGACATGGCAGTAACATGTGAAATGGGAAGAAGCAAAAAGAGAAGAGGGTTATGTTGTAAAATACAGAAGGTAATTTCTCTATCAAATTGTGAAAGAAACCGGAAACAGAAGACCTTGTGAAATTACTTGACGTTTAGAACAAGTTCCATTTATACACTCTCTGAGAAAACATATGCTGGGACCCCCAAAATGACAAGTATTCGGCCACGGACCGTGGGAATCGCTGTTTTAGGGGGCCCCTTTTCACACGGATTTAGCAGTGTTGTTGTGAGTGAAACACAGAATAATATTTAAACTTTTCACGGTGGATGTGCTAGAACAGTGGTTCTCAAACTTTGAAATTTGAAGGTCTCCCCTTAACCTTGACGTACAAACGGGTCCATTTGGTTCACTGTCAAAGTTGTACACTGTCAAAGTTACAGACTTGTATTGATCAATATAGACCCCCATAAAGGAACCTAGAGAGTCCCTGAAATCCACTTTGAGAACCACTGTGCTAGAACTAGCAACGAGCGGTACTCTTGTCTTGTTCCCGCGGCACAGGAGTTGAAAAGGCACTGGACTGTCCCACTGGTTGGTTTATGGGCGGGGAGGACTGGGGAGTCGGTTGCTGCAGCAGAATCCTGAGAAGGTTATCTCTTGGTGTTCTAGAAGTTCTCTTTGTTGAAGATGAACGACGTGCCTCCTTCGGTGTGAGCGATACTCTGCTGGCCCAGGGCCTTGCCAATCACCGCCGGGCCACACAGGAACACCCCCACTTTGGTGCTGAGGACAAAACGTACATGGAAATATCATTAAAAACTGTTTTAACCCATTCAGGCCTAGAAATGATTGAATGCTTTAACCAGTGAAAAATAGCAGATATACAAGCTCACAGCGCGGCACCGAGTGCCGCGCTGCGAGCTTGTAGATCTGCTATTTTTGAAAAAGTCGTGAAAATGTGTGCAATTCTTTGAATATTGTGTATTTTCAAAGCGAACGTTTGTAACTAAAATTTTGCTTCTGGGGGGGTCCCTGGAACGAAATATTTTGAGATGGGGTTCCGTGGCCAAATAAATATAATTTTGGGGGTCCTTCACATGAAAAGGTTTGAGAACCACTGACATAGTCTCTCAAGAACAGACTAACTGAGCTCCAGTTGAAGTGAAAAGGACCTTTTCTTTGACAATGGCTGGCCAGATTGCTGACATAGAAACATAGGTTTTTCAAAAAAACCTAAGAAGGATTCAAAAGACACTTATAGAATCGGGTCAAAATTCAAATTTTCACGATTTTTCAAAAATAGATCTACAAGCTCGCAGCGCGGCACTCGGTGCCGCGCTGTGAGCTTGTATATCTGCTATTTGTCAATAGTTAAAGCATAAAATAATGATACACGAAATGTGTACCCGTTCTAAAAGGGTAAATCTAGCGGCAGTGGCTCAGGATGTAGAGCGGCCGCTTGGGAAGGTTCCCAGTTCGATCCCGGGCTCCCCCAAAGTGTCGAAGTGTCCTTAAGCAAGACGCTGAACCCCTGATTGCCACCGATGTGCAGGTCGGTGCCTCGCATGGTTTCCTCCGCCATCGGTGTATGAATGTGTGTGTGTGAATGGGTGACTGTAATACACAGTCTATGTAAAGTGCCTTGAATAAAGGTGCTATATAAATACACCATTTACCATTTATTTTAACCCATTAAGACCTAAGAAAGATTCGACAAAACGCCTTCTAAATGAGTACTTTATTGTCTGTATGAACACTTTCAAGATTCGGAAAAAAAAGTCATTTAGTTTTGTGCGACAGTCTTGTATGATGAAGCAGGGCTTTGCTTTACCAAAAGACGTACACATTTGAAACTTGGAGATACAAGGTTTCTGCCCGACAGTGACGATATTTTAGTGATTATGTTGCGAGGAAAACGATGAGATAATAGCCATTTTGGTTAGAACTGACTGAAAATAACTTTGTGCTTCAAGTTTGAAATTATATTAAATAATATTTTTTCAAGTGTCCAAATAAATTCCAAATATTATCAAAGTGGGTGTGACGGCACCCCTGGACTGCCGTCACACCCACTTTGAAAACCCCTGAAGTAGGGCGCTAAAAAGGAGGAGGAAAAAACCCCACAAAAAGTTAGAATAAATTATGGAGATGCAGAGTATGCAGACGATATGTGAAAAGGCCACACCAATGCAACTCTTCGCAACTCCTTGCAACATGCAACTACTTGCAACCAACATCCCCAATGGCAGTTGCAAGGAGTTGCGTTGGTGTGACATGGCCTTAGAACGGTTTTGTTGCAAGGAGTTGCGACTAGCTGCATTGGTGCGGTCTGGCCTTTACACCCCCTCGTCCTATCAAGCAGCGCTAGCAGAGAGAGAGACTCACTTTGGGTGTTTTGTCGCAACGTTGCCAAATTCGTTGTCCCAGTTGGGCCTCCCGTAGAGCGTCTTCTGTTTGAGTCCAGTGATGGGGTCGTTCTCGTCCTCGTGGTGGACCCTGAAGTGTGCAGCCTGAAGACACAACCAGATTGATTGATTGATTGAATACGTTTATTATTACCGTGTATCATCACATATAGTAGCCCAGGTGTTTAACCCACAAGTCAGTCGACTAAATCTACAATTGATCTTGTCGACACAAAATGTATTTTGGGCGGTGCCTTGATGGTGTCGAGATGGCTGATTTTATTTACACTTGGTTGCATGCTGAAAATAGCAGATCCACAAGCTCACAACGCTGTGGATGTCGCGCTACTCACGGATCTGCCATTTCCAGAGCGCAACAGCCGAGAGGTAGTCTGGGATCACTTCACTTTTTGAGATTTGATCCGGTCGGGAGAGGAAACCACTTTACGTCAGGTTGTAGTACTCAAAGGACTACAATTTGCCGGAACTATCAAACCGGATTCAGTTTTAACCCAAAATAATTCCCCTGCGCTCAAGGACATACTTTTAGGGCCTACCTAATAAACTCCTTGATGCGGAGTAGTTTTGCTTTTGAAAATTTTGTTTGGTATATGCATCTTTTAGTCCAACTGTTAGCGACTGGCAAGACTACACTAGGCTACTCAAGCATTTTAATAGGGATTGGGGAAACATACGGAGGGAACCAAATCAAAGCGACGCCGCTTCTTCTAGTGGTTTCCGCGCTTTAGGCGGAAACCAAACGGCCCGTTGTGAACGAACACCAGGCTTTCTCTCAGAAAGCCTGGTGGGCGAGGTTAGCCGAGAGGTACTACTGTACCTCGGTCTCCTTCCAGCGGGTCAGGTAGATGTTGTAGGTGAGGAAGTCGGTCACACCCGCCTCCGCCATCTGGTGCTCCAGGGACTGCAGCAGGTCGGCGAACCACTCGAACGCCTCCGTCTCCGGACACAGCCAATACAAGTAGATCTAGAGGGGTTTGGGGGGAGAATCCGGAGACATTTGAGTACTTTTTTCCACCACTGTGTATGACGTCATTGTCAGTCGTCTATGACAGTGGTCCTCAACCTTTTCAGGCCGTGACCCCCAAAATAATCATATTTTAACTGGGGACCCCCACACAAGCACTTGGAATTGTAGGAGTTGGCATTACATTTGGTTTGACTCGATCATTGTGAAAATAGACGATCTACATGCTCACAACGCCTCGCGGTGCGAGGCGTTGTGAGCATGTAGATCGGCTATTTTCACAATTTCAGCCTCTAATATTTGACAATTTGACCAATGTTTGACTAGAGGTACTAAAAAGGTCTTTAAAGTCCTTAAATTGTCACTTTAAATATGTGCAGATGCCCTCTATACACTTCAACTTTATGTTGGTTTGTTTACTGTTGAGTGAGAAAACAAGGTTAACATCTGGTATATCTGGTATGTTAACATTTAGCTTAACATCTGGGGGCCCCCCAAAATAATTTGGGGACCCACAGGTTGAAAACCACTGGTCTATGAAATATCTATGATGTACGATCTACAAGCTGTGAGCTTGTATATCTGCTATTTTTCAATAGCTCAAGTATAATTCCAGGCCCCTCCACCTTGGTCCCTAGTAACTCCCCCCTGCCCCCCCCCCCCCCCCCTGTGCCCTCCTCCTCTCACCTTCTTGGTGAAGACGTCTGCGTTCTGCTGGTTGCGTCTGTACCACAGGGACTTGAGGATGGAGGCGAAGGGGGTGATGCCGATGCCCGCTCCCACCAGCATCACCACCTCGTAGCGGAACACGTCCTCGCTGGCCGTTCCAAACGGCCCGTCGATCGCCACCCTATGAGAGAGAGAGAGAGAGAGAAAGAGAGATGCATGTTGGCTGGGGTCATGGCTTTGTGGTGGACATTTGTCAAAATTCTATGTTTGCCACGTCCATACAAAATAAGCCGACAATAATGTTGCCAGAAACACAAAGACCTGGCCCTGAAGGTGTGTAACTCTGAACCCTGAACCCTGATAGTCGGGGGATATCTTAAAAAGTCCTGGAATAAATTCCTTACCAAAACATTTCTTCACCAATGTGTAAAAACAGCCCATAAAATGATGTTTTAGTGATTAGTCATCACTTTTCACAGTGGTATGGGGGTCCATTTCTAGCCCAAGGAATGTTTTTGGTGCAAAACAAATGCTTGCAATGGATTCAGAATAATTAAAAACACCTAGTTAGACCCCTCACATCCAACTTAAAGCATATTTTTTGGGAGTGATTTTTCCCCCTATAGTATAGTGTATAGTGAGTGAATGAGACCCAGAATTACCCTAGCTGTCAAAGATTTTCCTAGGGAAACTGAATTTCAGTCTTTGTGAGATGTGTTACTAGACACCTTTACAAACACATTGGTGAAGAGTATTTCTAAAGATATCCCCCGACTATGAAGGAGTGTACAAATGGAACCAAATGGACACCAACGGGTACATTTGGTTTTATTTGTACACACTCAGAGTTATGCTCTCTGAGTTATGGTCGTCCTTGCAAATAAAACATTTGAGAACGATTATAGTACTAGTCGGACTCCGAATGTTCCATAGTGTCACAGTAATTCAGTGTTATACATATTCTGAAGAAAACCTGAAGACTGACATTCAGTATGGGTATTGCGATCAAAATAAGAACATAATGGTGTGTAAAAGAAAATCTCAAATTAGCCACAGACAAGAGTCTTTGCCACGGACACAGTTGTCCTCGTACGGACATATTGATGACCCCTGCATGTTGGTATAACATAAATCACACCTAGTGTGAAGGGAGCGGTGCTATTTATGAGTTCATTTCATTAAGAGTCCCGCGACGCTTGGCCAATGTGACAATGGCCATGACACCGCTCAAAACTTCAATGGAGAAAGAGAGAGAGAGAGAGAGAGTCCAGTAATTGGAAAGTTTGACACCTCTGGACCGCCCAGTGTACATGTTGAAGTTCAAGACACTTAGCCCTCAACTGGCCAACATCTCCCCTGAGCACTCATCAATGCTTGCCCATGATATTAACACAGGTATTAATCCCAGGCCTAAAGAGGGAAATTAGCCTTGGCTATGAATCCCATATACAATGTTCATGTTCATATTTTTATAACTTCATACTTTTTTTTAAAAATACACATATAAATACTTTCATATATCTAGTGTCTACATATCGTCTCGTTGTCGGGTGGAAATCTTGTATGTCCAAGACTGTTCGTTTTGTTTTTATGATTTTTAAAATGAACTAAACTAGTGAAAACAGCAGATCTACAAGCACACAACGCCTCGCACCGCGAGGCGTTTTCACTACTTTTGTGTGACAGCCTTGTATGATGAAGCAGGGCTTCACTTACACAAACAAATTACACATTTGAAACTTGGAGATACGAGGTTTCTGCCCGACAACGACGATATGTTGTTGGTTTTCTGTTTTGTTGTACTGTGTGAGTGTTGTGTAGTCGGTGCATTGCTCTGAAATATCCTGTTGCTCCACCAGAGCCCCTCATATGGACCAACAGGAGCAGATGGTTTGTATTGGGCAACTTGTTAAATGTGAAACCTTTCAGGTCCAGACCCAAAAGAGAGATTAGATGTTTGACCTCAGCTAGTGAAAACAGCAGATCTACAAGCGATAAAATAATTCTACTGGTGATTCCACTGAAAAGGTTTGCACAACACTGATATACAGACATAGATTTTTCAGAAAACTGTTAGTAATTTTGTCACTGTTGGGCAGAAACCTCTCCAAGTTACAAATTTGAATGATTTTTTCGTAAGCCCTTCTTTATCATCATACAAGACTGTCACACAGAATGAGCGAAAATAGCAGATCTACAACGCCTGGTGCGAGGCATTGTGCTTGTAGATCGGCTATTTTCACTAGTTTTTTTTTTTTTTAGAATGATAAATACAAAACGACTTCTGACCTCATAGCAGGGTTCCCCAATTAGTTTTCCCCAAGGGCCGAATTATGTCCTGGGTACCAAGCCGAGGGCCACAACATTGCAGGGGGCAACTGTGGTGTTCCTGCTACTCCAGCGACAGTTCAGATATCGTCTTTGTCGGGTGAAAATCTTCGGGTCCAAAACCGTTCGTTTTGCATTTATCATTTTAAAAATTATTTTAACTAGTGAAAACAGCCGATCGACAACGCCTCGCACCGCGAGGAGTTGTGTGCTTGTAGATCTGCTGTTTTCACTACTTTTGTTTTCCCTGGCCTTGTATGATTTGCGAAAGAACTTACACATCTGGAGATACAAGATTTCCACCCGACAACGACAATATACTAGTATTGTTGCTGTTCTTATACTGGTCACCATTATTACTGTGGTTGGTGGGGGCCAGACAGTAGCCCCCAGCGGGCCGCAAATGGCCCGCAGGCCGCCTATTGGGGAGCCCTGTCATATAGGCATCACTTATTTTGTATGACATTTACCTGGGCAGGTGCCAGGCCTCCTGGGTCTCCTTCTTGTCGCCTCCGCAGGCCTTGTACAGGGCCTCGGTCCAGTCCCCCGCCAGGCGGATGTGGATGCTGAAGTTCTCGTCCTCTGGCGAGGACGACAGGGTGAACGGGTGCCACTCCAGGTGCGAGATGGAGGGACACTTGATGAAGACGTACTGGCCCACCTCCGACTTGAAGCCCTTCTTCTTCATCTGCAGCTCCAGGGTCTTGGACGGATGCATCACCACCTTGAGAGGAGGACATATAGGAGAGATCGATTGGATCGAATGCCTTTGTTAGACGGAAATGTGAAAACAGCATAAGTACAGTAAAAATAAAAAGGATTATGCCACTAATCGGTGGTCTCCCGTATCCCGTCTCTCGTGCTACTTCTGTTCTCCAATGCAAGTGGATGGGACCCAGAAGTACAGCAAGACTTGGCGAGTTCTAAGTTAATCGTTTTATCAAAAACAATGGCGTGCTCCTGGAGATGTAATAGCTTCTGTGTGTTGCTAACAGTGTCGGCGACTGATGTGTATCGAGAAAATGGACGTTTAAAAAAAAAAAAACAGATTAACAATTTATCCAATCGTTCCCGCTTTAAGCCCTGTTTGGGTAGGATGGCTCGAACAAAAATGGAATATATTGCATCTTTTCAAAAGACAACTGGAAATTCTTTTGGCACCAAATGAATACCTTGAAAGGTAAGATAGCCGTTTTACCCCGAAATTCTCCTTTAACTATAATAAGCTTTAATAACTTTGCCCTTTAGGGGTTGTTTGTCTGCCAGCCTATAACTTTAAACCAAAGAGAATACAGAGTAATCGTGTCTCAGTCAAGGAAGACTACTTAAGATGGAGGACATACAGTATTGTAGTGTTGGTTTGGTCATGCATGAGTTCACATAGGAAGCAGACAGAGGTTAGCTTCCTGTTTCTATTTTCAATTCCATTTTTAAAAGCAGAAAACTGCACTTATATAACCAGGGGCGTCACAAGGGGGGGGGAGTGGGACTGAGTTACTAGGGCCCAAGGTGGAGAGGGGCCTTCATTAATTTATACTTTAGCTATTGAAAAATAGCAGATCTACAAGCTCACAGCGAGGCACCGAGTGCCGCGCTGCTGTGTGCAAATCTTTGAATATATGTACTTTTTTAAGCAAACATTTGTAACTCAAATCTTGCGTCTGGGGGGTCCCTGGAACTAAATATTTCGAGATGGGGGTCCGTGGCCAAATACATATCATTTTGGGGGTCCTTCACATGAAAATATGTGAGCACCAATGACATAGAAACATAGGTCTTTCAAAAATTGAAATATTCAGACTCCGCACACATTTTCACGATTTTTCAAGAATAGCAGATCTACAAGCTCGCTGCGCGGCACTCTGCTATTTTTCAATAGTTAAAGTACCCAGGGCCCAGAATTTGGTGCGGACACCCCTGGTCTGTAGAAACCAACGATGTGATGCTGTCCATATTTCTTTGTAAGGTCTATGGTATAGAACATACCTTGGTGATGACCACCTTCTGCATAGATCGATAGAAACGGACCATCCGCTCGGTGACATAGATGATCATAGGCCCAATAACCCACTTCCATGTCTAGACAAGAAAAAGAAAAAAAAGGTTTAGAACTGCGTATTATACAAAGTAACACTGAGCTCAAATACGTTACTTATTTGAATTAATACATCGTGATTTAAACCAAACTGTATGGTAGTTTGAGAACCAGTGTGTTAACTCACCCCAGGGGGATTCCCGGCAAAGACGGGGGTGGGGCAGACGGTTCCGTTCCTGCCCCAGACTCGGAAGCGGTCCCTGCATTCGTTGGGGTCGTGCACCAGCAGGTCAGACGGCACCTGTCCCCGCACGATCCTCCTGTGGCCGTAGGAGGAACAGAGGAACGTTGGACCATTAACATTCAGGTTGACGATTAATCGTCGTCAGTGGTGGAAGAACTACTCTAAAATACCTAAAAGTAACTATACGTACTTACCTATACGTACTGTACCTCAGAACTATACTTAAAGGGGAAGACCACCCATTTTCAATATTGAACTATGTCATTAATATATACCTTAGAGGAGTTGTGTGGAAATTAAAAAAATGTTCCCCCTCTTCTGTGTTGCATAGAACTGGAGGATTGATTTTGGGGTTTGTATTGTAAATTACAACTTGATGACATCACACATTGTACTTTACAATACAAACCCCTTCAGGCGACTGCTACTCGATACTTGTAAATAGACAAGATAAAAATCTCCTGTCAAAAGAGAAGATGGAGAAAAAAAAGAACACTGCGACCCACCCGTAGCCGTGGAAGACCAGTGCGATGAAGAAGACGACGAAGAGGTGGTGGGTGTACCAGAAGACCTCGAAGTAGGACCTGCGGATCACCTCCATGGACGAGGTGATGATGAGGATGAGCGCCAGCGTGATGACCACGCCCGTCAGCCCCGCGATGGTGGTGAACATCACGTAGGTCGGGTTCTGGACGGAGAGGGGCACAGGGGGGTCACGATCACAGTCAGCTTTCATTTAATTTCATTCATAAAGTGCTCACGTTTTCTACTTAAAGGGGAAAGCCACCCATATTCAATATTTAACTATGTCATTAATATACCTTAGAGGAGTTATGTGGAAATAAAAAAAGTTCCCCCCCCTTCTGTGTTGCCTAGAACTGGAGGATTGATTTGGGGGTTTGTAGTGTAAAGTACACCGTGATGACATCTTCACGTCAGGACAGGACTTCACAACATGCTGGGCCCCTGATTCAACCCGGGAAAAAGAGTTGTAGAGGCCCTCATTGCGCGCTATAGAGAGAGATCTCTCTATAGCACTGCTGCTACTCAAGGATTTGCCATTTCAGATCATGACAAGTGACAAGCCAGTGGGCCAATTACATGAGTTATATTTCGTCATTGTCGGGTGGAAACCTTGTATGTCCAAGCACACAACGCCTCGCACCGCGAGGCGTTGTGTGCTTGTAGATCTGCTGTTTTCTCTACTTTTGTGCGCCAGCCTTGTATGCTGAAGCAGCGCTTTGCTTTGCGAAAAAATGTACACATTTGGAACTTGGAGATACGAGGTTTCTGCGCGACAGTGACGATTTACTTTGTTGGCCGCCCAGCCCCCAAAATGGAACGAAGGCCGACATTTTATTTTTATTTTTTTTCCTAATGGCCTAAAGGTCTCATGCATTATGCATTATGGATTATACGGTTTCAAACTGGGGGTCCTTGAAATAAATAAAAAAGGTTTAACGTCATTGACGGAGGAGGAGAGGCCCAAGGGAAAGGAGAAGTGGTATTTTACCAACACACACAGTGCTGTGAATCCTCAGTCACGTCCCAGACCAAAAAGGCACACAGTTCAACCTCCAGTTGTTTTTGGTCAACGAGTGACCAAAAAGCAGAAGCATGTGGTCCTACTGGGTCCAGGTGTGACGTGAGTGTACGTTTTACTGCTTTACTGTTTTAGGGCTCGACAATTATGCTATATAATGCTACTGAAAATAGCAGATATACAAGATCACAAGTCTCTCTCTCTGTCTGTCTGTCTGTCTGTCTGTCTGTCTGTCTGTCTCTCTCTCTCTCTCTCTCTCTCTCTCTCTCTCTCTCTCTCTCTCTCTCTCTCTCTCTCTCTCTCTCTCTCTCATCTATCTGGAGCAGTGAAAAGGGAAGGTGGACTTCCTGTTAAAAGTGTTTTCATAAAATAAAATACAATAAAACGAGAGTGAACTTTCAGTCTTGTTATCCTTTTAGCGAAACCGTTGACTGTACCTGCACTGTTAATGTGCATGCTAATAAAGTATCCAATCAATCAATCAATCAATAAGGTCCTAATGATGTGTATTGGTAGGATAGGTTGGAACTTACAGTCTCGTTAGTCCTGATGACGTTCAGGTAGGCATCGTTGGGTTTGTCTCCCACCCGAGACAGGGCGAAGGTTAGGGTGCTCGCGTTGCGGTTCAGCGCGGCGTCCATGAAGTACTCAAAGTTGAACAGGTGAGCTATGATGTGGATGACTGAGGGAAAAATATAAGTATATATTTTTAATTTTGTGTACGGTAGTTAATTTGCCCAGTGAAACGTTTTAAAGAATAAAACAGAGAAGTGATTTTTTACAATTTTTACCTATTTTTTTGTCTCTCACAATTGTGTATCACAATTTTGGGAGGGACTCTAAATTTGGAATTGCAAAAATAAGAACAGCAATAACAACAACAATTCTGACCTTTTAAATAATGGATATTGGACAGGTGAGGAAAAAAAAGGTCTTGATGCAACTTGCAAGTCAGAAGAAGCAAGCGACCAGAAATATACTGTGAGAGAACTGAATAGTCAGTCAAATGATATTTCAAATAAAGTGTATTTTCATTTGTTAAAGGCCCAATCTGGGATTGTTTTGAGCATGGAAATATAGTTATATTCAATATTTATAGATGGAACTTTTTCGCCCATCAGAATCACAATCGTGTTTTGTTTCGTTTTGGCCAAAACACTCTTTACATGTAAGGAATGTGATTACATTTCACAATGACTGTCATTGTACTTTAATCCTACAATCAAGAGACAGCAGCAAAGAGCCTATACACAGTAATCAGTTTTATCACAACAATCATGTTGATTTCATAGACTAAAACTATGACGAAAAATTTTAGTCAACTAACTTTTTCCACTGACGAAAATGTAATAAAAACTAAACAATAACTAAGCCATGATGACTAAAACTAAGACTAAATATAGTCAACAAATAAAAACTAGACTAAAATGATAGGGAGGGACTAGAGAAGAGATCCAGACAGTAGAACTAAAAGACAAGTCATGTCATGTTTGGTTGCGCTCAGGTGTAGCAGATCTCAAAGCTCACAACGTATTTAGTCGACTAAAAACGTACGATATTTAGTCGACTAAAACTAAAACATTCCAGACGACAAAAACAAAATCGAATTCTGTCCAAAAGACAATGGCTAAAACTAAATCAACGTTTGCTGTCAAAACGAACACTGAATGCCATGGTATGCTCACATGTCTGCAAGGCGATCATGTAAGCCACCAGCTTGTGGAAGGAGATGTTCTTGTCCAGCTGGCGAGTGACGGTGCGACCGCAACACTGTGCACATGGAGACAGGGGACAGGGGACAGGGTTGGGGTCAGTGACAGGAAAAGTGCTCACATTTCTTTTTAAGTATCAATATTGCAATGTAGAAATACCGCAGTCACAAGTAAAAGTCTGGAATTCAACATGTACTTGAATAAAAGTACAAAAGTATTGGCATCAAAATATAGCCTACTTGTAGTACTAAAGGTAAAAGTAGTTATTATGCAGAATGTCCCATTTCACGTTTTCAAATGTGTAAAATCTTTTTTTGAAAATAGCATATCTACAAAGCTCACAATGCATCGCGATGTGATGCATTGTAACTAAAGTTTGCAAATAATTGTAGTGTAGCAAAAGTGCAATATATTCCCTCTGAGATGACGTGGGGTAGAAGTAAAAGTATTGGAAATTTGAAACAGCCCACTGAAGAAGTAAATGATGAAGTAATTAGAAACCTGGATGGTGCCGCGCACTATGGAGAGGAGGTTCCTGCAGACGGGCAACAGAATCAGCAGGCAGTTGAAGTTGAGGACGGCCGCGGGGGCCCTGGCCCAGGGCAGAGCTTGCTGGGAACACAGGAGAGAAACAGCGTTAATGTTTTCATGCAGCAAATTTTGATTTAGTCTTAGTCTTTTGAATAACACACCCAGGGGCGTCAATTGGGTATGGCAGGGGTATGCAGCTGGGTCATACCCTGGGTCCAGGGGGGGGGGGGAGAATACAAGTTACTTTAAAATATAAATCCATGAATGTCTCTTTGTCTATCTGTGCTGGTTATGTTGTTAAATTACAGTAAAATAACTACAAATGCAAAATTTAACAAGGTATTATAATTATATTCTCCACACTTTTATTTTCCCCATCTTGATAGAATAGTATATTCCCAGGTTCCGCAGGTCAGCTGCACAGGTGCAATTCATTATTGTTAATTGTGGCACGTTTACTATATTATGTTAAGTTTAGCTGCACTTGAACAACTGTTCCAGACTGCCATATCCAGCCCAAGAAACCATATACATTTTTGGGGAAAAAAATAGAATGTACTTCTTAATATAAATGTATCATGCCTGTTGCTAAGGTATGGCAACATAAGGTATGGCAACATGACTGGTGTCTTGCACGCGCGCCTTTGCGAGCGTGCAAGACACCAGTCATGTTGCCATACCTTACCTTTTTCTGAACTGACGCCACTGAACACACCATTTAGTCTTAGTCCTGTCTTAGTCTTCTGAAATTGTTTTTGGCTAGTCTAGTGTTAGTTGACTAAATATCAAAATATTTAGTCTTCTGGGATTAGTCTTAGTCTTTTAGTCTTTGTCTCTTCAGCTATAGGCGAAATATAACCACATAACTCTGAACAAGTCATTGTATTATACTGTGCAAAACCAACAAGATTTGAAAATAACATATAAGTGCCATTCTCAAATGTAAAGATTAAAGATGTATTTGGCTTTAATTTCATTGCACAGTTACATACCAGTGTTAATTTTTACAGCCATTAGTCTTAGACTTAGATTTAGTCTTAGTCTTTTGAATAACACACATAAGTCTTAGTCTTCTTAAATTGTTTTAGTCTATAGTCTTATCGACAAAATATCAAAATCCTGTAGTCTTTTAGAGATTTAAAAAAAGGTCCATAGGCTTTTTTGGGCGTATCCTTTTAGTTGACCTTGAACCAGTGAACTGTACTGTCATGAAACTGTACCTTTTCCTATGAAAACTTCTGATAAAGTTTTCAATCAATCAATCAATCAATCAATCAATCAAATCAATACTGCATTGTAGAAATAAATAGCTACTCTGTTACAAGTAAAAGTCCGGAATTCAAAAAGTACAAAACTAAAAAAGTACTCATTATGCAAGTTTTCAAATGTATAAAAAAAATCACAGAACTACATTTAACCAAGGTTCCATTCAAACAGAATCAGATACAGATACTGTGAATGCAGATCTACAAGGGTTATGATACCGTGTCTTATAGTACCGTGGTTCTCAACCTGTGGGTTCTCAACCCACACAGGTTGTAAAACCTAAAACCGAAAAAGGAAATAAAGAAAAAAAAAAGAAAAGGCCATTGCTGTATCAAAACAAAAATAACAACAACTTTAAAACTGGTCAAACATTGGTCAAATTGTCAAATATACGAAATAGGCAAAAAACTACAATTCCAAGTCTTGTCAGGGTGGGGGGTCCCCAGTTAATTTTGTATTCTTTTGGGGGGTCGCCGCCTGAAAAGGTTGAAAACTACTGCCTTAGTAGGTTCTCAATTCATTTTTTTTTCAAGGGTCCCCAATTTGATAAGCATATGCGGCCATGGACCCCCATAACTCTGAGAGTGTAGCCTATACAGATGGATTCCTATACAGATGGTTCCATTTGTGCACTCTCAGAGTTACAGATTCGTAAGCGCCCATTTGGTTCCTCCTAACTATTCACCATTTAGCTGGGGACCCCCTGGAAACCCCGGCCTCAAGGACCCCTGGGGGTCCACAGACCCCACTTTTGGGAAGTACGGCAGCCTGTATAAGGCCATCCATCCCTCCTCCCCCCACACACACCTACCCACACATGCCGATTGCCAAAACCTTTGCAGGAAGTTGAAAAAAAGGACTCCATTTCACTTCTGCTCAGGGCTAGCCACCTGGGGGGGGGGGGGGGGGGGCATTGTATTCCCCCAGTCACTCATAAAAACAGATGTGGCCGAATGACATCCCCCCTACAGACCTACTTCCCTATCTTTAATCTGTTTTCTTCTTTTTTTTTTTTTAAAACAGGGCTTTCTTAAACAAGAAACGTATTAAATACTGACATGACACATTGATCGACTGATTGAGTAGTTTGCATCGTAAAAGGTACA
The DNA here is from genome assembly GCF_963921795.1 of Nannobrachium achirus. Taxonomy (NCBI): domain Eukaryota; kingdom Metazoa; phylum Chordata; class Actinopteri; order Myctophiformes; family Myctophidae; genus Nannobrachium; species Nannobrachium achirus. The sequence continues at coordinate 11,024,544 of NC_137831.1, read as the reverse complement.
GTTTCATGACAGTATACAGTTCACTGGTACAAGGACAACTAAAAGGATAAACCCCAAAAAGACTATATGGCTTGTTTAACATGATACTAACATGATACCGACATGATACTGACAGGATACTGTCAGGATACTGACATGATATACATTAATGTGTTTGAAATGACATTTCTAGACAAAAGGCCAAACTTACCCCCAGAAGATCCCTGGAATAGTCCCATCGCTTTGTGAGGAAATTGAAGTAGAATTGGACAAACAGGTATGTGTTGATCGCCATCCATACGAACTGTAACACATTGTGCAGATATTAGTATATATATACTTTATATATATACAGATTTATATTTCCAATGTGCTGTTATCGCATGCAGGGAATAGGCTTTAGGACAGTGGTTCTCAAGGGACACTTTGGGTTCTAAATTGACCCATTTGGCGGGTTCATTTGGTTCCATTTGTACACTGTCAGAGTTAAGGGAAGACCTTGAAATTTGAAAGTTTGTGAAACACTGCTTTAAGAGAACAAATGACACAAACAGACAAACAATTTGAACAAACCACACAATGTGTAGATTCAAAATACAATGCATACTCACAATGACAAAGATGGATGCTCCCTGGTTTGCAATCCAGCCCATGGTGACTGTGTGTGAGGGTGCGTCTGGCAGTGTGTGTCTGTGTGTTCTGGTAAAGCAGCTAAAGAGGAGGAGGAAGTCAGGAGAGAACCCAACACACACTGAAGCGATGCAGATGGAGTCACCCCTACTTTTATATCCCTGCTAGGTAGCAAAATGAAGAAGTGGTGACGAAAGTACTCCTCATTATGCAGAATGATTTCACATTCCTGTTTCACAGTTTTTTTCTTTTCAAATGTAAAAAAACTGTATAAAAGATCTTTTGAAAATAGCAGATCTACAAGCTCACAATGTGTCGCATCGTGAGCTTGTAGATCGGCTATGGAGTAGAAGGAGTAGAACTAAAAGTAAAAAGTAAAACTTGGAAATTGGAAATACTCAAGTAAAGTACAAATACCTGAAAATTATACTCAAGTACAGTTCTTAAGTACATGCCCTTAGTTACTTTCCAACACTTTTTTCATTTTTCTTTCACTTAATATATCAACACTAAATATAGATATATATTTATTAAGTCCAAAACTTGAATAAAAGTGCAAAAGTAGTGACATCAAAATCTAGTAGAAAGTATAGGGCACGGCAGCCATATTGGTAAGAAATTACCATTTATTTACATACTGCTAATTAAGGCTCTGTTCCATTTAGTGTAGCAGAGTCTCTCCAGTGAGCCAGCATGCACAGTATCATAACCCTTAATTAAATAAGCCTTAATTATTGTATACTTTAGCTATTGAAAAATAGCAGATATACAAGCTCACAGCGCGGTGTGGCCTTGTAGATCTGCTATTTATGAAATGTCGTGAAAATGTGTGCAAATCTTTGAATATGAATGAAGGTCCGTGGCCAAATACATATCATTTTGGGGGTCCCTCACATGAAAAGGTTTGAGCACAGAGCACCACTGACATAGAAACATGTATTTTTCTAAAAAGAATAGCAGATCTACAAGCTTGCAGCGCTGTGAGCTTGTATATCTGCTATTTTTCAATAGTTAAAGCACAAAATAACGCGTAATAATGCGTTCCCAGTCTAAATGGGTTAAACCCCCTTCCCCCTATGAAGAACGTTCATGGGAGGCTCATGATGAATCCTTGTACCCAGGGCCCAGAATTTGATGCAACACCCCATCAATCCCTCCCCCCCCCCCCCCCCCCATACACACCTACCTACCCATACACATGCATGCCGCTTGCCGACATGCAGACACCTTTGTTTTGCATGTATTGCCACAGACCTATTGTGACATGCTCAGAATGGGGACGCTAGGGTTCATGTGGCTGATGAGAAGAATTGCTCCATGTTCCTGTCGACATGCCTCATGAGCAAGGCAGCGGCGTCAGTTCAGAAAAAGCTAGGGTATGGCAACATGACTGGTGTCTTGCACGCGCGCCCTCGCACGCGTGCAAGACACCAGTCATGTTGCCATACCTTAGCAACAGGCAGAATGAAAAGTACAGTTTATTATTTTCCCCCTGTAGCCAAGGTATGGCAGCTGCCATAGCTTGCCATACCCAATTGACGCCTCTGGAGCAAGGCATGCATGTTACCTCTGTGTAGGCCTGCAGGCAACTTCCCTGGCTGTGCATCAACCTGCACAGACTAACAGGAGGCAACTGAAATGTTTTATGTTCATTAACCCAGAGGTTCTCAAACTCTTTCATGTCAAACTTTTTCATTTTTTATATTAACCACTTGAACCCTATAGCGTCCATATTCTGAGAACTTTAGCCAAAAATAGCGAGGCATTGTGAGTTTGTAGATCGTCTATTTTTGGCAAAGAGGTTTGGTGTAAAGAGTACAAGAGTACAGAGTGAGTACAGAGTGAAAGGTCAAGTTTATTAAGTATTGACGGTTCAAGTGGTTAAATATCTGAAAACGACATGAATCCAAAATACACTGATGATTGTGCTGTCAAACAATGAAACTATGGAATCTATGAACAGGTTGTGGGGGTCCCTGCTTCATCTCTCTCTTGACTAAGGGGTCCTTGGCCTGAAAACGTTGAAGACCCCTGACGTAGTTAATTTCCACCGCTGCATTCAGTCACTGAGACCATAAGGGATTTACATAAACACAGACTTTAGTCTCAATCTATTCTGCATACTTCCTCCTTTTGTCCTCAAACTATTGCAACATGCACACATAGACATCAAAGGGGGCTTGAGCCCCTGCCCTTTTATCTGTCTGTAAAAAGTGCCCTCTCCAGACCATGCATGCATGCAGTTTTCACTATGATGAAAGAAATGCAAATGCCCCGTTTCCATGCTATACCTGAAGGCAGCATTCAAGAGAACTTGAATGCAGCATCTCATGTTGAAAGAATTGCCCTCTCTGTGTAGAAATCCATGCCGTTATGCCACATCTCCAGTATTGACTTGATTATGCTTAGTTTAGTGTGGTATCAAGTACTGAAAATAGCCGACCTCCAAGCTCACAACGAATCGCATCGCGACGCGTTGTGAGCTTCGAGGTCTGCTATTTTCAATATCTTCACCAAAAGGCCCTTTTGGAAATGTCAGCCCCTGCCTCTCCAACATTCTCTGCACGTCCCTGGATTGCAATACCAGGGAGCTGTGGAAATACCTGACTTACTTATTAGAGGAAGTTGTCACTGAATGGCAACACCGTTCATTTGATGCTAATTTGATGTGGCGGAAGTAGTGGGACTTTCACCGTAACAGCAATAACGAAACCAAACTGTGAGCTTATACTGTAGTCGACCGAAAGCTTCTAGAATCTAGATGTTCATTACATTAATTATATATTCATGTGCTATTCAATTAGGCCTATATGTGAATCCCATGGGAGGTTGGGTTGCTCTCGGTGGTGGGAAAAGTACTCAAATGTTATACTTAAGTAAAAGTATCATCATACTGCAATGTAGAATCAGGGTGCCCTCACACCAAAATACCTAGAGTGGAATCCGCCAATGCATTTCAATGAGAATGGAGCGTTTTTTGCAGAAATCCTCTACTGGCAAAACAACGCTCCCTTCTCATTGAAATGCATTGGCAGAACGCGGATTCCACTCTCATAGGTATTTTGGTGTGAGGGCACCCTCACTGTTGCAAGTGAAAGTCCACAATTCAAAAAAGTACAAAATTATTGGAATCATCATGTACTTAAGTAATTATTATGCAGAAAGTCCCTTTTCACAAGTTTTCAAATGTTTACAAATATTTTTAAAATAGCAGCTCTACAAGCTCACAATGTGTTGCAACTTGCAACGCATTGTGAGCTTGTAAGTCGGCTATTTTCAAATGGCCAAAATGCATATAGGGCCTATGGGTATAATGCATGCTTAATTAAGAAGATCTAACATTGCAACTCTGAGAGGGTAAGTTGCAACATCAGCAGTCGCTGATTTCACCATTATATCAATGGATTCTTATCTCCTTGGGGATTATTTCCAATATAAACTGATTGTTTGCTATAGGCCTACTATATATACGTATCCAGGGGAGAACACTTAAATTCCACGCTTTTCTCTGATGAAACAGAGGCTTACATACATCTTAGTAAAGGCTAACACATGGTTCTGACATGTAAAAAGAAAAGTGGAGTGGAGTGGATGTGAAGAATAGCCTACAAGGCGCTAGCTAGATTAAATCTGAGATTACGTCAAACAATCTGTCTCCCAAGGCATAAGTAATCCTCTGTCTAATTCCATTTAGACCTGGAAAGTATGTCTCATTAGATTTTAACCACTTCAACCATTATGTTTTACTTTAGCTGTTCAAAAATAGCAGATATAAAAGCTCATAGCGCGGCACCGAGCCGAGCGGTCAAATACATGGGGCCTTCTAGGGGCCTTGACATTAAAGTTTGAGCACCACTGATATACAGTAGGAACTAGGAACATAAGATTTAAAATAAAATAAAAAAAGGATTTAGAAGACATTTACAGAATTGGGACCTCAGGTCTAAATGGTGTAAAGTAATTTCATTTTTTCAAATTAGCTTGTAGATCTGCTATTTTCACTAGTTTGGGTCCCGGGCAAACATCTAATTTCTCTTTTTGGTCTCGACCTGAAAAGTATGGGAACCTCTGGTCTAACCATAGCTAATGACAAGCAGTAAGGAGGATCCAGTGATTTCTACCAGAGGAGCCCTAGTCATCTAGCCTGGTTTAGCCGGACTATATACTAATGCAGCTAACTAAACTGCTCCCCTCCTTGTTTTAACATGGGTGGATTGTCTATAGCTGAGCTAGGCTACTAGTCATCTACTGAAAATCAGTATAGCCAAACCGTATCCTGTAGGTTTGTAATCTAAACTATGAGGGATTATTTCATTATTTACTCCATAGCACCCATTCTGAGTAAGAACATTATTTACCAGTAGTAAAATAGCTATTCAAACTGAGGTTTTACTGAGGAGGGTATATAGGCATAGTTTACAGAGGTTAAGTTTAGTAATAGGCTACCAGGCAAAGACCATTCTACCGCTTCGCCGTATAGGCGCCCGAGGTGACTGTTTTTTATGGCAGACTTTCTGGTGTTAGTCTGTTCCATAATATTTTAGGTAGAGTGGAATAGCTCCTGTCAAAGACTTGAGGGACAGCATGTGGTTTTGTTGCAAATGTGCGCCATCTTGTGCAAGTGTCTGTCTCATTCAAAGATTGCACTGGTGGAAAAACTTAAAGTAGGCCTACTTAAGTAAAAGTATCAATGTCTCAATGTAGAAAGTAGGCCTAGTCTGTTAAAAGTAGAAGTCCCGTACTTAAATGTGACTTTTTTTTAATTGGCAAAGGTATTGGCATCAATAATATAATATACGCAAAAGGTACTCGCAATACCGGTATGTCCCATTTCACCAGTTCAATAGGCCTGTATATATATAAGCCTACTAATATTTTGAGAATAGCAGATACACAAGCTCACAATGTGTTCTATCGCAACGTGTTGTGAGCTTGTAGATCGCCTATTTTAAAATAGCAGAAGGAATTATAAGGCTATTTATTGGTTAGTGCATGTTTTGTAATAATAATCAAAATCTAAAAAAATCTTTTCAAATCATTTTAGTGGGATAGAAATGTTGAAAATTGGAAATACTCCAGTAAAGTTAAAAAAATACCTACACCCACATTTGAGTACATAGTACTTAGTTACTTTCCATCACTGGAAGCTTGAATACATAATTCCTATAGCTAAGCCAGGCACCATTTGATGTGAATAAAATATAGCATTACAGATGGTGGAGATAGCCCTGGAGGAAACTGCAGATCAACTTTAATTCATTTGAACATCAACCTATCCAAGACTTCCCATGTATAGCTATAGCCTACTGTACACTCAAGCTTCGTCTTGAGTGTATGTTAACAAGATCAAGGCAGTGTTCCCACCTCTTACATCCAGACTCCAGAGGGGAATTTTGCATATTGTGACGCACCTATGTACAGATGTGGCGCTTGTCTCAATGCATGCTGGGAATATACTCGATTGGTGGGGGAGGGTACTTTAGTGTGCAATATATATATATATATATATATATATATATATATTTTTTTTTTTAGCTTGTAGAATGTAGATCACTATTTTCAAATGGCCAAAATGTATAGGGATGAAGTGGTTGATGTACGTTTTGTAATAATAATCAAAATCTTCAAAGTATTAACTAAAGTTGTCAAATAATTGTTGTGGAGTAAAAATACAACAATTGCCTCTAAAATCAAATGTAATGGAGTAGGAGTATTGAAAATTGGCAATACTCCAGTATACTGGTACGTCAAAATTGTACTTAAGTAGGCTAAATGTACTTATTCACTGTTCTTTTGTATCTGCCTGGCAAACATCATATGATATGATAAATGCCTTATAATAATAATACTATCTATCAAATTTCTTCTATTCGTCTATTGTTTGTGGAACAGCTCCAAGCATTTGGACGGTCAAATTTTAAATGTTTTTGAGGCTCCCTTCGCAATGTTACATGCTTTACTACTTTAAAATATCTATAGGTCAACATCACCGGCCAGCCTCTGTTTCAGGTTTGAAATTAGTGCAGGTTTTAAAATCCCTGCTAAATGTGTCGAGTAATCCTTTCTAATCCCAGCATTACTGATTGTGTTTCAGCAGAACGCTTACATTACTTCATTCGCAGACAGAGCAAAAGAGCAAGAGTAGCCTGGAAACAGACAAATCTGCCAATGCAAAAACAAACCAAAACAAAAGCCCCCATTACTCTGTCCAACCAATCGGTTGTGATTGCATTTCGCTGCCCCAAAAGTTGTGGGGCACCATTAAAATCCGGTATGCAAATATGGATCAGGTTCATCACCAGAGCCATGCATTTTTTAGGCAATAATATTTACGCAGTGACATTAGTCTGGCCATATGCCAGGCTAGAGCGAAAGTATAGTTTCAACCACACCTTAGGCCTTCTACATTCTCTAATTCACCCTTTGTCAGCCTTCTGATTGGTCCCTGACTTACCAACCAGCAGGCTCTTTCTGCCTTGTCCCGCCCTGGATCCGCTTTTTATGTTGAATTTGCTAGAACAGCGAGAAATAAAAACATTTAAAAACATGCCCAGTCACTATACTGCACCTGAGAGGCTCCTTTTTACTGAAACCAAGTTTAAAATGAGAATTGAATACACAAAATAACAATAAAAAGCAACTGAATTTTAATGGTAGTGGATGGAGAGAAAGGACTTTTGTCCCACCATGACACAGCAACCAATGGGTGCGAAGAGGGGCGGGACAACGGGCGGGACTTGACAAAGGGTGAATTGTGTAGACTTCTTGTAATTTAAGTTATGCAGATGTTAAATATTAATTTAGCTCTTGAGAGCTTTCAAGATCAAAGATCTATAAGGGTTAAAGAGTTAAAGATCAATAGATAGGTCCATTTGGTTACAAATAAACTCTCCATCATTTAGCTGGACAACCTGGAACCCCTGAAGGACCACTGGTGGTCCCCGGACCACTGGTTGAAAACCACTGCTCTCTTCGATCTCTCTGCAGACTCAACCAAGAGATCTTGCATGAAACCTGTACACATAATATGTGACTTTGCTGAACACCCATGAGGCGAGCAAGTTAATGTACCGTATACCAGGGTTACAACATTGCAGGGGGCGACGGCGGAGTTCCCGCTACTCCAGCGACAGTTCAGATATTGTCGTTGTCGGGTGAAAATCTTGTATGTCCAAAACCGTTCGTTTTGCATTTATCATTTTAAAAATTATTTAAACTAGTGAAAACAGCCGATCTACAAGCACACAACGCCTCGCACCGCGAGGCGTTGTGTGCTTGTAGATCTGCTGTTTTCACTACTTTTGTGCGACGGCCTTGTATGATTTGGGAAAGAGCGTACAAATTTGGAGATACGAGATTTCCACCCGACAACGACGATATACTAGTGTTGTTGCTGCTCTTATACCACCATTATTACTTGGGTTGGTGTGGGCCAGACAGTAGACCCCCGCGGGCCGCAAATGGCCCGTGGGCCGCCTATTGGGGAACCCTGATGTATACCATGCGGCTGACATGTCTACATCTGGGTGAGCAGACAGATGTGTTGAAATATGTATGTCTCTACTCCTCCTCCACCCCCTCGGTTTCACTTTAGCGATGGCATTTTTCACCTCAATCAAGCATCTCTGTAAGCTCTACCCTCTGAAGCTTGGATTAATCATTCAAAGGGAGAGAGAGAGGGCCTCCAGCTAATTTGAGTCATGCCTTTCCGCTCTCTGGTTCAATGTGGGTAGTCATACAACTCCCATGCATTTAATGTCAGGGAAGAGAGAGTGCACTGAAGTAACAAACTCGGCTGCTCAACATCGCCACTTGGTAACCCAGGCCTGTATTGCAGCTATTTGTACTCTATGGGACAGGTTTGAGAACAGGGTTAAGGACAGGGAGACACACAAACTAGTTTGTAGGGAGCTGCTTTATTTAGTCACAAGCTCATGCATTGTGAACACTACTTTTGTGCAACACTGTCATACGACAAAGTATGCAATAATAGGACATTCGTTTATGAAATCTAATAACATAAAAAATATGAAATAATGGGCCCGATTCATCAAGCCCTTTATGCTTATACACTTATATTACGCCCATATTTCGAACACACCGGCATTTCCGACAATTCCTACGTCAGTGTCGGTGGTTTATGTGGGAGATCCGTCGGGAGGTACGCCAGCTCCGAGGCTGACTTACCGCGTGTGCTCGTTTCCCAGTGGGTCAGAGCACAGCGGTGAGGGGGGTGTGAGATGTAAGGGGGCGCTTGTTTTCGGTGGAGACGACGGAGGCGCGCCGCCTCAAGCTTATTTGAGCCATGTGAGACCTGTTGGAAAACGAAAGGTCGCTGACCATGTGTCCGTGATGTCATCTCACATACATGCTGTACACACACACACACACACAAAGCCAGATGTAAGAGCGCTTAGCACCGCTCAAGTGGACAGGGTAGAACACTGTATCCAACTAGTAGACAATATTTGTAGTTTAACAGTGAAACATTGGATGGCATTGTTGTCTGTTATACATAATATGTACTCTTATGTATTGACATCCCAAGTGCTGGCACCCAAAGTAGCAGCTGCATGGAATTGTGATACATTTTACACTATGTGAAAGATAACCTGAAACGATTCATTGCAAAATGTTACAATACCATCGCTATTTGACTAGAGTGTTTGTTTGTTTCTATCCTGCTCTTTAGCAGTCCAATAGTTTCTTCCCCCAAACCATCAGAACTCTGAACACTCGCCATATACTAACTGCCCCCAAAACCAACATCTTGAGTATATCAACAAGATATCACTTTTGAATATTTTGTATAGAACGTGACTATATATTGCACTTTGAATGCATCCGCACTTTTTTGTCTGTACTCTTTCTTTAATGTTTTAATTGCCTTTTTAACCCATTTAGACCTAAGGCCGATTCTAAAAACGCCTTCTAACCTATTACCTAAGGTTCTGAAAACCTTCAAATTTGTATTCCTAAAATGTAAAATAAATGATGCTATATATAGCAAATACTAATGTGACACACAGGTTGCTCCCGGCCTTAAAGGTAAAACATTGTATAGCACCAGGTCTAAATGTGGTGTTGTTTTTAAATCTGACAAGTACAATGAGTTGTGGAGAATGGTATATTGCTCCCTTGTATGCCTAGTGTGTATTATGGAAGTAACACTGAAACGGATTCTGACATGTTTTGACAGAATCAAGGCATTAAGAGCTTCAGAGATCTTTACAAAGATGACATTTTTCTATAGCTTTTCCGATCTATCTACCACCAACCAGCACTGGGATGACCTTTCACTCAAGCTTATGACATTCAACTATCATCACCCAGTTGCCAGGAGCTGGAGGTAGATTTGACAAATCACTGTTTGGATGGAGCTATGAACAGAATAGGATAAAACCAGTAAGACTCCCTAATCACGTCGCATACACAAACCTTAGAAGGCAATCGTAGCCAATCAGGAGGGAATATGGGAAATGGGACAGATCCATGTTGATGACATGTCTTTAGAGATACTGTGTAACGCTTTGCGTGATTTTAGGCCAAAATCTGTGGGAGCAGTGTCCAAAATTGTGGTATGCAAAAATCAGCCTGATGGTGGCGCTAGAAGAGGGCCATGTGAGAAATCAGGGGCAGAGGTTGTGATTTGCCAGCCAAGGAGTTTGTGTGTGCAAAGTGTGACATGGATAGGGGCAAACATAGTTCACTTTTCGAAACCTTCGACTATCTGATATTTACCCATCTGTTGTAGACCACTGTGAAAGCTGTCATGCTTCTCTGCATGTGTAACCTGAGTCAAGTGATTTCCTCTGTCCCAGACCTAATAATACGTTCTGGAGTGATTATCTTGCTATCTTTAGATTTGAAACACAGATAATAAGCCCCTTTATATGGATATTTTAGGGTCTCAAGTGGCTCCTCTCGGGCCACTTCTATACACAATCAGGTATAATAGCTTTCTCGTCTCTCTTGGCACGAAGAAATATCCTGGAAATGCCCCAAGGATCCATCTATCTCTATATGTTTATAGGATGTTATGTCTTTGAGAAAAGATACGATTTTCCGCAAGGGCCAGACATCATTTTTCCAGAAGTATAACACTTTCATTAACAACTTCAATTCCCTTCAAACCCTGCCATGAACCCCCGACCCCTTTACTCTCTTTTCTAATATGTTTTCTTTTTCTTTCTTACTTAATTCCTTGTTATCCTAGTTTAGTTTATTTTCATTTATTAATATTTTTTTTTCTTTATGTTTAATAACATTATAACACAATTACTGCTGATTACATTATTTCCATAGCTTTTTTTTTCTCTTAATTTTTTACCTCTTTGTTTGTACCTAATTGTTCCCTAAAAAGGTAAAAGAAAGATATCAGTATCATAGAATGTAGATTGTGAGTTTTGCTTGTGATAACGTGCATGATGGAATCCTCCATCCCGAAACATGCACTGCATCTCATCTCACTCATATCGTCTAACCAGATTCAGGAACATTGTCAGAAATAAAAATCATCATGAAAGGAGGACTACCATGCGTGCAGTGCCGGTTCTAGGACTCAGGTGGCCCAATGCAAGATTATTTTAGGTGGCCCTCCACTCCGTCAGTGGAGGGCCACCTAAAATAATCTGCAACAACAGATCGAAACTTTCTTTTTGGAGGCATATTGACTTGCTCATAAATCAAGGCAGCCAGGCCTAGAGTGAAGTGAGAAGGGGGATTATGGGGAAGGAGGAAGGGCAGGGGGAGGGCATATTAGAATAATAACGCTAGTTTTAGGATAGGGGATACATGACATAATGCAACAATATGTTTTAGAAATAAACTTCTTCCTGTGATGTGGCCCCCAAATTTGTTTGGGGCCCTAAGCGACCGCTTATATTGCTTATGCTGCCAGGAACCGGCCCTGCATGCGTGACTTGGACAAGATTACATGTCTGGAAGAGACAGTTGAGACGTCTGTCTGTGTCATGAAAGATGCATGAAGGCAGCCAATAGTGAAGGCTTTATCAATCTGCTCATCTTATCATGGAAATCCACAGTCTGTTGTTGTGACATATTTCGACTTAATCCCCCGATTCAGTCCCACAGAATCCCCCCCCCCCCCCCCCCCCCCTCCACCCACACACACACAAGCTTGCGCGATGTTAAGCCATTTGTGTGTGGGTGTGTATGCGCGTGTCCTGTGTGTGTTCAGGGGTGTCGCACCAAATTCTGGGCCCTGGGTACAAGGATTCACTGCGTTATTCTGTGCTTTAACTTTTGAAAAATAGCAGATATACAAGTGCACAGCATGGAACAGAGTGCCGTGCTGCGAGCTTGTTTCGAGCTTGTTTCAGCAAGTCTTTGACGTTTTTTTTTTTTTTTTTTTTTAAACCTATGTTTCAGTGGTGCTCAAACATTTTCACGTGAAGGATGTCAGGCACTCTGTGCCGCGCTGTGAGCTTATATATCTGCTATTTTTCAATAGCTAAAGTATAAAATAATTAAGGCCCCTCCACCTTGGGCCCTAGTAACTCATGCAGTCCTACTTTCCCCCCCTTGTGACGCCCCTGTGGCATGTGTTTGTGCAACTTTTATATAATATACCCAGTGTGTGTGATGTAACTAATCACTGACCCTCTGTGGGCCTCATGTATGTAATGATAGTGAAAGCATGGCGCGTCTCTCCGTCTCCGGGATTAGTTCAACGACCTGTGAGGATGCATGGGCCTGTGAAAGTCCTGGGTGCATTCAGGAAAAACCTGTACACAAATCGATGGGGGAAAAAGAAACACACCATAAGGATCTGGTGTGCTGCAGTGCAGACCACAGAGCATGAATTCCTAAAGTCTTGACATCACTTGGTCAGCTCAGGTCCTTAACACTTTCAATTGTGATTGTCTCATAGGCAGGGCAAAGTGTGTAAAAACCTGATTAAAGGGTGCACCAAACTTTTCTCAATTGATTCTTATGTATTTTTACCTGTAGAATCCATTTCTGCAATATACATTTTTGTATTGTGTATCGTTAATGAGTTAATTAGCATATTTGACATATGAGCGGAAATAACAGGAAAAACCTATAACAAATTGATAAAAGGCTTTAACAAACTTTTCTCAGTTGATCCTTATGTATTTTTTCCTGTACAATCCATTTCTGCTATGTACATTTTTGTATTGTGCATATTTAAGGAGATAATTTGCATATTTGACACATGGGCTTTAATAATTGTATAATAAATATGCGTATGGATAATTTGGCTGTAGGCAGACAAAATTATAGCAATTAGGCCACAGAATATTTACATTTGATCAAAATGAATCTATTTTTATATCCCTGGTGGAGGACCCCCGGTGTCAAATATGCAAATTATCTCATTAAATATGCACAATACAAAAATATACATAGCAGAAATGGATTCTACAGGAAAAAATACACAAGGATCAACTGAGAAAAGTTTGTTAAAGCCTTTTATCAAATTGTTATAGGGTTTTCCTGTTATTTCCCCTCATATGTCAAATATGCTTCAAATATGCTAATTAACTCATTAATGATGCACAATACAAAAATCTATATTGCAGAAATGGATTCTACCGGAAAAAATACATAAGAATCAACAGAGAAAAGTTTGGTAAACCCTTTTATCATTTTTTAAATAGGGTTTGTCCTGTCATTTCCACCCATGTTACAAATAATTTGACACATGGGCAGAAAGAACGGGAAATAATTCATCAAAAATTGATAAAAGGGTTTACCAAACTTTTCTCAGTTGATCTTTACGTAATTCTTCCCGTAGAATCCATTTCTGCAAAGTATATTGTTGTATTGTGCATAATTAATGAGATAATTAGCATAATTAGTCAAAAATGCTAATTATCTCATTAATTATGCACAATATAAAAATGTATATTGCAGAAATGGATTCTACGGAAAAAAATACATACGAATCAATTGAGAAAAGTTTGGTGCACCCTTTAATCAGGTTTTTACACGCTTTGCCCTGCCTATCAGCTAGGCCGAAAGACATGGCCATTGCTAGCCTATAGCGCAGCTAAACTATCTATCCATTGCTAACACAAGGGGGATATAATATATCCACTCCGTTTGTCGTGTGATACTGTATGTCTGGCTAAGTATTTTCCTCCTGTATAGAAAGTCGATTTTTGCACGAAATTAGCATTTGCTCCCCTTAACGCCCCGCACTACCATGTCCGTGTGTCCGTCCGTCCATGTGTCCGTCCGTTACCAGCTAATCTCCGGCAACGTTGGCCCAGGAGCTGCCAAAGCCTGCACACACACTCCCTGGATGCCAATTCAGAACCTCTGCCCTGGGCCTGTTCTAGAGCCACGATGAGGCAGATTTTTGAAAAACACATTTGTTGACAGTAGTCCAAAGATTAAGTCCAAAAATCATGCATATCTCTTTAGTCATGTGATCAACATGGATCTGTCCGATTGGCTTCCAAAGTTTGTAGGATTGGTCCGTTTTGAACAAAATGCCTCAAATCATGAGCAATTTTGGTGACACTGACTGAACCCCTAATTGCTCCCGGTGAGCAGGTTGGTACCTTGTATGGTTTCCTCCGCCATCGGTGTATGAATGTGTGTGTGAATGGGTGAATGTAATGCACAATCACCATAAAGCGCCTTGGATAAAGGCTCTATAAATGCAAAATTTACCATTTACATGTGCAACAACAGCATACAGTATTAAAGTACTATACACAGGCATTCTGTACAAAAGTCCCATAAGTAGCCTACAACTGAGCTTCTTACTCAGCTTGCACTGAGAGAGAGAGAGACTGTACATTGTGCACATTTATGGATATGTGCTTGTTAATAGTTCTTATCTACATATCATAAGAACATAAGCCAAAGGCTTATAATGTAAATCTACAAGGTGGATGGTGATCTTGGCTGTGACAGACAGTGAAATGATTGCGGAGAAATTAGACAGACAGAGGCCGCTTGCAGTTGGCGGCTGACCAGATTGGTCAGTCTCAACTCCTCGCCTTTTCTTTGACATTTGACCTTGTAACCAGGCAACATTGTTGATTGTTGATTTCGTCAACAAATTAAAAACTAGTTAGGGAGGGACTAGTGGAGAAGAGATCCCGTAGAACTAAAAGACAAGTAATATTTTACATCATAAGTAAGGACATTTTAATGCTGTGTAAAAAAAACTAGACCAGGTCACCTGGTTCTGCCAGACCCGCAATGAAAATCAGAATGCAAGGAAGGGGGGGGGGGGTGGATCAATCTTAGTCTGGCCTCTCTCCTTTGACCTGTCCGGCTTTCCCAAGGGCCTGCAGTAAGTAGATCCAAAATTCATTGGCATCTTCCTGTGCTCCTGCATACTTTCTCCCTACACACTGACCCACCACCTTCCTCAGCACTGCCAGAGACACAGTCCCCCCCCCTGTAGTCTGAAGGACTCTTTTAAATTCATTAGTGACAGGCTTGTTTACCAGATCTGAATCATGCAACTTAAGGAAGTATTCCTTAGTGGATGTGAAAGCCATTAGAGCCTGCACAGGGCTATTGACGAAACAAAGGTTGCGCTCATCAGGAGAGCCTGTATTGTTAACAAATTTAAGGGGAACTCTGACAGAGTTGGGGCGGAACATTTTCAACACTTAATAGCAAGAGCTTGTAGATCGGCTGTTTTCACTAGTATGGCACTGAACTAACACATGAACACACAGGATTGTATAGGCTGAGCAGCTGGAAATGTTTCTGAGCTTGTAGATGGGCTGAGGAATTTATAGTGTCAGCAGCTCGTCAGCCAACTCAACTCAGCTGGTCCTGTACAGGTGACGGCACTCAAGGCAATCAGCCGAGCAAGGGAAGGGAGGGGCAGATGAGCAGTCAGAGGCAAACACAGGCACACTGAGGAAAAGAGGGACCGACCGACCGACCGACAGACCGACAGACCGACAAAGCCTTTTGTAGGCCGACCCCCTGGGTCTGGCAAATATAGTATATAATAGCCTATTTATGTGGCGGAGAGAGTCGCAGCCCCAGCCTGAAGCGTCAAAAGTCTGGTATCTCCCTCAGACCACAGAGATGTCTCTTTGGTCTGATGGTTAAGATATTGAACTTTCACCCAGGAGGCTGGGGTTCGAAACCCCACTGTTACGATGGTGTGGTGGGTGGTGGCTGGCAACCCCAACCTGAAAGCCTCAAAAGTCTGATATCTCCCTCGGACCACAGAGATGTCTCTTTGGTCTGATGGTTAAAGGAGTAGTTCACCCCCAAAATGACTGTTTCTCTATTGATTACTCATACCATGGAGAGTAGAGTTCAATAATATTTTTAGTTTTTTGTCGCATTCCTAAGACAAAAATTTGATTCGAGTAAATTTACCCCCATTGATTCCGGATGGTGACCCGTTTCGAAACGGGTCCCCATCCGGAACGAATGGGGGTAAATGTATTGTTATCACATTTTTGTCTTAGGAATGCGACAAAAAACTAAAAATATTATTGAACTCTAGTCTCCATGGCATGGCGTGACTAATCAATAGAAAAAAAGTCATTTTGGGGGTGAACTACTCCTTTAAGATATTGGACTTTCACACGGGAGGCCCGGGTTCAAAACCCTGCTGTTACAGCGGTGGGCTGGGTGGTGGCGGGCATCACCAACCTGAATGTCTCTTTGGTCTGATGGTAAAGATATTGGACTTTCATGCGGGAGCCCGGGCTCGGAGCTCAGCCGTTATATATACATTTCCACGGACAAGCCCAACTCTTACGGGTCCATTGGTTCCGTATAGGACTCAGAGTTATGGTGGTCCTTGCAAATAAAACGTTTGAGAGCCACTAGGTGGGCTCATAATGTGCCGTAGTGTCTAGTAAATTAGTGTCAAGCATATTCTGAAGAAAACCTGGACACTTGATGTTCAGTAATTGGCTATTATCAAAATAAGAACATTATAATGGTGTGTAAAACAATGTAATGGACAAGACCAAGTCTTTTCCACGGACACATTTGTCCGTGTACGGGCATATTGATGACCCCTGATGGTTGGATTTAGAAAGGAACCGATTGTGGTTTGGGGTCATAAGAATTACAGAGGGGCCGAACCAATCTAGCATCACTATTATGGGAGTAACATTCATGGAAAACTGACGATCTACAAGCTCACAAATAACATTATTTATTTATTTATTTATTTTCACCTATACTCTACTTCTACTGTATCTATTCTTCTTCACTTTCCTGACAACAAAAAATTATAGACCTTGGCTTGCACAAAATATTACAATAAAAGAATCTTGCACACAAGTTACGTACCTCAAAATGTAATGGCAGGAGGGAGGGAATAGGGAATGGGAGAACATGTTTCTCAAATAAAAAGACGTTGAAAATGACTGGATTGGCATGAAACATGCTCGTCAGCGCATACATTTGTATAATACATCAATATGCCCGTACACGGACAAATGTGTCCGTGGCAACGACTTGGTCTTATCCATTACACTGTTTTACATACCATTATAATGTTCTTATTTTGATAATACATAATTACTGAACGTCAAGTGTCCAGGTTTTCTTCCTAATATGCTTGACACTGAATTTACTACATGGCACATTAATAGTCCACCAGTAGGACTACTAGTTGTTCTCAAATGTTTTATTTGCAAGGACCAAAATAACTCAGGTCCATTTGTACAGTAGGCTATAGTCTGTCAGAGTTACAGACCTGTATGGCCATTCGGGGTTATCTCTTTATGTGTCTAATATTATTGTCAACTCATTTTGTATGTCCGTGGCAAAGATGGTATAAAATATTATTTTCTTTCAAGCTAATACTGTTTTTACTGTGTCTTTCAATGAATAGGCTACATGGCAGGCTTATATTACACCCCAATTCTTGCACTAATAGCCTAATAATCTTAATATTTTCTTTCTTTCTTTCTTTCTTGCTTTCTTTGTATCTCTTTTCTTTTTTCTATCTGTTTTCTTTTTTCTGTGCACCTTTCAGCCCCACAATATAGAGCACCCTTATCTCTAAGCCACTTCACTTCAGTCTATGGCATTTGGACTCTTTAAAGCCCTACTTTAAACTATGGGCTACTTGAAAATCAAGCATAATTTGCTAAACATAGTGTACTGTAAAAAGCCAAAGCTGGGTCAAACAGACAAAATTAGCATTTGCTCCCCTTAACGCCCCGCACTATGGGCCCTTTCAACAGATTCAGTAAATCATTGGCCCTTTATTATTATGACCACTTCTGTCACGTTTAAAGCCTGGTGGGCGAGGTTAGTCACGTTTCACTGTTTACGATCGCACCTGGAGGATCAAGACGAGTCAGCAGTTGGCCTGACAACCAAGTATCCAATCACGGCGCGACCGTACCTCTGGGATATGGAATGGAGCCTCAAGTAGCCTAGCTAACTACAAGCTCACTATTTTCACTTCTTCTTAATTATTATTAAAAAAAAAAAATTTTTTTTATTTAGTTTGTTTGTTTTAAAATATATACAATTATTTAAAAAAAGGTATAAAAAAAAGAAATAGCTTATATTTTTTTAAATCTAGGAAAAGAAAATGGGATTTTCTTTTTCTCGAGTTGTGACCTAGCCATAAATAAATAACGCCCGTAAGAGGACTTTTATTTTGAAGACGCTTTTACTCTTACGGGGTTTGATTGATTGAAGACTTTATTAGATGTTTGCATAGGAAAAGGTACAGTTTCATGACGGTACAGTTCACTGGTACAAGGTCTACTAAAAGGAGATCCATGAAAAGACTAAGCTTATTTCCACTGGAAACCATTGAAGTATCTCATATAACATTGAATGACAGACAAATAGAACACAGTACTATGCAGTAGATATGTAAAGAAAAACAAAAAAGAAGACAGTAAGTCAAAACAAACAGTATATACAGAGAAGGGGCAGGGGAGGGTAGGGTTGGGCTAGATTCTTTTTTACCAGTTGCGAACGGCTGCTGCCTGTAAGTGGTTTTTCAGGGCAATTTTAAAGGATGCTAGTGATCCACACTCCTTTGTGGCCTTCGGTAAGGCTTTCCACATTACGGCTCGGGTTATAACGACGAGCCGCAATGGACCATCGGTGAAACCGTTTGATAGGCCTACTGCTCCAAACGTGTACAAATCCAAAATATACGGTGCTTCCCTTCTTGCCCCAAGTGTTCTCCATCTATTTGGAACCTCCTCGGGATGTGCCAGTCCATATTTTTCAACAAAGAAGTGTTTTACTCAAACTTGTCTCGGAATCTGAGTGCATTTCCTTGTTTCCACAAATGAGTGCTCCTGCGCGACAGTGGGAAACAAGGAAACAGGAGAAACCAGGAAAAGCAATGAGATTACGAGACAAGCTTGAGTAAAACACTTCTTTATTGAAAAATATGAAGTTACACATTCCGAGGAGGTTCCGAATAGATAAAGAACACTTAATGGGGTAAGGCGGTGAGCGCCGTATATTTTGGATTTGTACACGTTTGAAGCAGTAAGGGGATCAAACAGGCTCACCGACGGTCCATTGCGGCTCGTCGTTATAACAAAATAAAAGTCCTCCTACTGGTGTTATTGCCAGACCCATGAAATGGGTAGGCCTACATAAGCAAATGTCGGTCCGGGTTTTCTATATAAAGGGTATATATGATGATGACATGATGATGACATGCCTACAAAAGGCATGATGTCATAAATGATGATGACAGACAGGGGGTCTGGCACAACCAGGTTGACCTGGTCTAGTTATTTATGGCTAGCCTTTGCCTGGCGGTGCCAGCCTCTATCACACACTTCGTTTCACACTACCGCCAGGGGGTGGTGTTGTGCGGTCTGGTTTATTAACCAGGCTAGGCTAGCCTAGTTGTGACCCATACAAATTGTTCAGTGACCTACAAAGGGGTCCCGACCCACATGTTTGGGGACATAGTGTAGGCATATGCGCGCGCACACACACACACACACACACACACACACACACACACACACACACACGAGTGCCGGCCGGGGGTTGGTGATCACGCCCAGTTATTAGTGGACTGTAGTGTAGTGTCTGCACAGTAGAGCACTCGGCTATTATTGTTATCGTAGCTGTTCAGTTCAGTTGTATAGCCCACTGTCAACAGACTGTCAAAGACACGCGCGCACGGCCGCTCATTGGGCCGACTGCCTTCATTCAGGAATCAAAGGACTCCACTCCAGAGCGCACTGAGGACTCTCTCCAGGACGGCGTGTTGAGCGGCGGAAAGGCGCGGCGTCGCCAAAGGCGTCTTGCAGAGCCTGGCGTGTATTTTTTCGAGGTAAGAAGAGAGAATGAGAGTGTTTTTGTTATCTCTGTGTGTATTAGGCTAATTGGTGGTCCTGCAAAGTTCAAATAGGCTATGAAATAAAATAGCCTACGGGCTGCATCATCTGGAGTGGACGCTCTATCCTGAGGGGTGAGGGCTACTGTATTGTACTTTTTCATCTGTGTGTGAGTGTGACAAATCATGATTCATTAATCTATTAACCTCTTCTTCACACTCACTGTCTGTCTGTCATACTCAAGATAACTTAATTGAAATAGCAGTTTAAAGACTTTAAAGTAAGGCGTCGGGCGATGACAGAGTCCCCACTGGGCGGGTCTTGGCAAACGCGCTCTCGGTTAGTAGGCTAGACTATAAACACCACGCGAGCGTCCAATTACGACTAATTAAACACGCCACGAGGCTATGTTAAGCCTATTCTATAATAGCCCTGTCAGGACTCAGGTCCATAGTCATAGTGTCAACATTGTTAGGCTGGCATGCCATAATTATTAAGTAGGCTATTTTGCCTGCTAGAGTCTTGGGGAAAGGGCAAAGGGCTGATATAGTAGTCACACTCTTCTCGTTCTCGAGGCATTGGACGCCGTCGATCTGCAGGCTATTTTTAATTACGACCCCGACCCCTCCCCCCTCCATCAATTTCTAATTATGCATAATTATGTATAGGCTATACGGCGGTCGCAATTACTATCAAAACCTCCACCGGCTGTCTGTCAGTCTGTCACTTCACGTCACACTTTTGCCCTACTCATATCTCCGCCATCGTTGCCCCTATCCATGTGAAATTTTCCACACACACTCCTTGCCTGCCAAACCACAACCTTCAGGACCCCCGGACCTCTACGGACCCCCAGGGACCCCCTGCCACTGCCGCCAAATAGTGCAAAAATGACCAAATCAACACCCCAACTGGGCTGCTCACTGGGAATTCCCGGGACCACCGACTCCTAGACTAGGCTTGTCAACTCTCCTGGATTTCCCAGGAGTCTCCTGGATTTTGAACCCCTCTCCTGGGAGTCTCCTGGATTGGCAAATCTCCTGGATTTCTCCTGGATTTGGTATCAAACTCCCAAAATTCACCAGAACACAGGAAATTACATCTACTATGTACATTTTTTTCTGGGGGAGGACCCCCAGACCCCCCGCTTTAGGGGTGGGGCAATGAATGCAAGAAAGATCATACACATATTCACTTAAGTAATGACTTAAAAATTAGAAGTCATCATTAACTCTTTTACTGCCACAGAATTGAACAAAAAGCTCCATCCACTGCCAGAATTGTCGCTCATCTTTGAAGGCCTACTGGAGAAATTTGGTTTCGACTATAAAGACAACAATTATATGGCAACGTAGAATAGAATGTCTACTTTGCAACAGAAAAAGATTTCGAGCTTTTATCTTGTTCTGTTCATTAGCTAGAAGCTGCAGAATGTGGCCTAAAAACAGCTCTTTGAGAACATAAAGCTGAGAAAAATGCATTTTTGTGAAGAATACATTTTCAGGCAGAAATCTCTCTTTAGCCTTTTATTGTTGGCTTCAGTAACATCACACCTATGATCAGTGGTTGTTTACAAACAAATTCAAAAAAATAAAAACAAGAAAAAGTGTCTTTTTACACACTTTTAGTGTGTAAGAGAAGTAAGAGCAGTAGTAAGAGCAGTGCAGAACATTGACACAGTGACATGAGCTTCAGCCTGAATCCTGCTTCAGCTTTCAGGGTTCTCTTTATCTCACTGTGACACTACATGTCTACAGAGTGTATATGTGTGTGTGTGTGCGTGCGTGCGTGCGTGCGTGTGTGTCATTCAGCCTGCACAGGGCCTGGGGCTCCATTCTGTTTCACTCCAGCCAGGCTCCTCCGGAAGGGCTCCACCGGGTCTGCTGAACTCGTACACGAGCCCATGGTCGATCTGTAAATTATACAAATACATAATTACTATAAAATACATGAAAAATAGTACACCTTCAAGCTCACAACGCGTCACAGCAGAATGCGTGACGCCCTCTCTCTCACACACACACACACACACACACACACACACACACACACACACACACATCCTTGTGTGACTCGTACACGAGCCCATGGTCGATCTGTAAATTATACAAATACATAATTACTATAAAATACATGAAAAATAGTACACCTTCAAGCTCACAACGCGTCACAGCAGAATGCGTGGAGGTTGGGGGCCTACTATTTTCATCAAAAGGCCGTTTTAGAAATGTCAACCCCTGCCTCTCTAACATTCTATGCACTTCCTGCTTACCACACAAATATATATATATATATATATATATATATATATATATATATATATATATAGTAATTATGTAAAAACAGCATTCATGGTCTGGAGAGGGCACTTTTTACAGATGGATAAAAGGGCAGGGGCTCAAGCCCCCTTTGATGTCTATGTGAGCATGTGCATGGTGCTAAGTCTGATTTACAGAAAAAAGTTTGTTTTTTCTTTACCTATCCTTGTCCTTGGACGACCACGATGTGGAAATGAAGAAGTAGGCTCATCATCATCGTCGACTCATCATCTAAAATCATAGCCAGGAAAATATCAAATAGTTTATATCTAAACAAATCAATTTACAATTTTGACATTTAGCAAATGACTTACAATAAGTTCATATATAACATAAAATGCAGTTATAGTAAATAGTTACCATGCATTTACTGTCACAGTGAAATTCCCTTTATACCCTGTATACCTATATAAAATGTCACAATGCAACATAGCTCTGTTTACACAAAGCTGTACTCCCTCCAACTATGTTCCCCATTTTCAACAGTTTTTATTTGTAACACTTGCTTTGGCAATGTAAACGTATGTTTTCTCATGCCAATAAAGCTCCTTTGAATTGAACTGAAAAGCTACATCATCAGCTACTGATGATGATGATGATGATGACGATAAAAAGAAACCTCTCCCTCTCTCTCACACACACACGCATCGTACGCACGCACACACAAACTAAGCCAATAAATCCTAAATTCCCATCAAATAATCTTAGTAGGCTGTGCAGTGCACGTACACTACACGCGGTACGTGCACGCGCGTGATAGGAACTCCACGTGTGTCCTGAGTAGCGACAAAAACAAACAAAGCACGTGGATCCTAACTGCTTGGATCAAGTTACTGATCCGGTCCGGATACGGAAACATTTCTTGCATGTATGTGTACGTGTAAATAGCCGGATGCAGTAGGCGGGCTCTAGACCGGATCCCAATGTCGGAGTGGCAACACGTCGCAATGGAAAACCGTTACCCACTGACCATCCCCCCATCCCAGGCTTCCAGTTCCACACGGATGCTCTGTTATCACACAGTATACAACTATATACAGTATACAACTATACAATACATACATGCACTGGATTGGAAGTCTTACTTTGGACAGTAGAATCGTGGCCTCTGTTCTCCGAGGGGTCTCTACGCGGAAGCCATTCTTCATTGGCCAAATCGCCCAGTTTGTCCGTCTTTTCGCGGCGGTACATGGGTCTCTGCTGCTGCGGCGATGTGAGCCCCCGGGCGGGGGGATCCATCCTACACGGGGGTCGAGCTCCGTCGGGATCGGTTTCCACAATATCACGAGGCTCTTGATCCATTTTTGGACCCCGGTTCTTCGCGACTGGCACCATCTTAGTCTGGGATCGCTTCCAATTTCGGGCTTTTGATCCGGTCGGGAGCGGATGACGTCCTACGTTCTTCAATCTTTTTATCTTCAATAACAATGGCTACAGTGATCTTTTTCTCTTCTTCATCATCATTATCATCATCATCATCGTCATCATCACGACCACCACCACCATGGGCGCTGGTCCTGGGTCACCAACACGGGTAGGTTGTGTAATCCTAATTCTAACAAAGTTTATTTCTATCGGTCAGGGGGGGTTGGGTCGCACTTCGGCGGAATGATACCAGCAAGTTGAGGCTGAGTTGGCCTAATACATCTCAATATTCTAGTACTGCTAAATACTACTACCTACTACAATTACTATACTACTAATACTATAAAACAACTGATTTCCGACAAAATGATCGCTTTTACCAACGTTTCTCTCTCTCTTTCTCTACTAACAGCCCGATGCATAAAACAATATAGTCCCTCAATGCTGCTAGCAGCTAGCAGAGGCGTCAGTTCAGAACAAGCTAAGGTATGGCAACATGACTGGTGTCTGGTGAAGACACCAGTCATGTTGCCATACCTTAGCAACAGGCACGATGAAAAGTACATTTTTATTATTTCCCCCTGTCAAGGTATGGCAGCTGCATACCCCTGCCATACCCAATTGACGCCCCTGGCAGCTAGTCGCTCTGGGCAGGCGGAGCCAGGACAGTCTGTTTACTTTTTTTTTTATGAAAGGTTTCCGGCTGTCCTCAAAATGACACAGACGACCAATTATGCATTCAAAAGTTGCGCAAGGACGACTTTTATCATAATCCATAAAAAACATCAAACGAACGAACGGGCGTATTGGCACAGACGTCCCTGGAGGATTGGGGCGAACAGGAACGTTCAAAGCAGTATAAGAGTTAAAGATGTCCTTTGGTTCAGTCATCAATACATACGTATAAAACATGCACAAAATTCACCAGAACACAGGAAATTACATCTACTATGTTACATTTTTTCGGGGGGAGGACCCCCAGACCCCCCACTTTAGGGTTGGGGGCAATGCATGCAAGAAAGATCATATACGTGTAATGACTTAAAGATGAGAAGTCATTATTATTCACCTACATTTGGCATTTTAAGGCTGAAATTGTACCAGTGCTAGTAAAGCAAGCCTGATAAAAGTATCAAACATGCACAAAATTCAACAGAACACAGGAAAATATATCTGTTAAGAGGTTTTGGGGAGAGGACCCCCAGACCCCGGTAGGGGAGTTCCGCGCACCCCCCAAAAAATGTATCTCCTGGATTCTGGCCGTCCAATGTTGACAACCCAAGGACTGTTGGAGCACTAGGAGTCCTAGTGCTCCAACAGTCCTTCACCTTCATTGGTTTAACTTTGCCCCGCCTCCTCCCCTCATTGGCCAAAACTTTATTTGGCTTTACTCATCAACCGTTTGTCGTACAAACTTGTGGGTGGTGTCAATTGACTTGATTGAGAGTCCTTAACCTTAATTGGTTTAACTTTGCCTCGCCCCCTCCTATAATTGGCCGAAACTTTATTTGGCTTTACTCATCAACCGTTTGTCGTACAAACTTGTGGGTGGTGTCAATTGACTTGATTAAGAGTCCTTCACCTTAATTGGTTTAACTTAGCCCCACCCCCTCCTCTGATTGGCCTAAACTTTTTTTGGCTTTACTCATCAACCGTTTGTCGTCCAAACTTGTGGGTGGAACCAATGCCACTTACAGGCCTCTTTGTGTATACTGTGACCTGACAGTCGCTTATCTCCCGATTAGGGAGTCTTACTGGTTATGTATAGGCTATGCGGCGTGCTTATTGACGGCAGAAGCCTCAAATCATGAAAAGGCACAAGAAGACATCAGGGCAACAGGCAGAAGAAGACATGGCACCCTTTTCACATTGGACTATTATAGTGCCACCAGGAGGCCACAATAACATACCTAAAGGGCCGTTTATAGTTCTGTATGTTTGATTTTGTGTACGTTTTGGGTGAGAGAGGACGTGCAGTAATTATGTTGACATGCTTAGCTCGTCTACGGTGT
Source organism: Nannobrachium achirus (assembly GCF_963921795.1). Classification (NCBI taxonomy): domain Eukaryota; kingdom Metazoa; phylum Chordata; class Actinopteri; order Myctophiformes; family Myctophidae; genus Nannobrachium; species Nannobrachium achirus. Next base: position 10,998,969 of record NC_137831.1, on the reverse strand, counting down.
GTGCGTGGCTGAGTGCCGACCCGCTCTTCGCTCCAATTCGGCTCCCGCGAACAGAGCAAAGCAAGCAATTCTCAGCATGCCCCCGACCAGGATTTCACTCTAATGTTTCTGTCATTCACACTACTCTTTTTATAAATACTTTGTGTCAGTTATAGGGCTGACCCAAAAAAATCGAATATTCGAAGCCTCGTTCGATGGCACAGGATTCAAACTTGAAAAAGAAATTCGAAATATCGGCCGCGTACGTTTGTCCTATGAGGCCTCGCTCCACTCCAGCGTGATAGCGTCACCTCCTCCTCACACACGTGTTAACATTAACAACAAGCCTACAACAACAAGTCAAGAGCAAGCATGAAGCCATCAGAATGGTCGCCGATAATAAAAAGAAAAGAAAAGGCAGCGCGCTGTCACAGATAAAGCCCCAGACACCAATGTCTGAGTAACATCATCACCCATGCAACTACGCGATGCGGTCACACATTTCTGTGTCAAGCCCCCAACATGTCGGTGTAACATCCATGCATGCTGTTGCTGTCCTCCACACGCTGACAGAGACACAAACTTGTTCTTCATCTGGAAACAAACAGCGAAAATTGGATTTTCCAAAACAGACCCCGTCACCCGTCGATCCCGTTTTAAAGAGGAAAGAAGAGCAGTTAAAACCAACTTGCTAGGATTACGTGGTGTTGATGATGACAGGTTTATATCCATCTGCAAACTCAAAACTAGGCAGTGCAATTATTTACTTTATAATCTACTTACTATTACATTTGCTCGTTTACACTTTGGGAGTTAATCTTTTCTAGCCTAGGGCTCGTGAGTCGCGCTGCTGCTGTTGCAGCCGCGACACGTTACATTACAGACATGTAATTATGTCAATCCCACCGTATTGCAAAAAACACATTTCTTATAGAAAACATTTGGATCATATTCTTCTTCTTCTTCCTCGTTGTATTGTTGTTTTTACTGTGCAAATAGGGAGTTTTATTATGGGGAAAAAACAGATGTGTTTTCCCTTTTTAATTGGGTAAAATAGCGCATTTTTTAACAACGGTTATCAGTTATGTACCGATAAGCTTTTGCTTTTGATCCCGAGACCACCCCCCCCCCCCTAGTGTCGACCTGTGGTCCTTACGTATTACTATGCATGATAATTGACCTGGCAGAGACCTGTGCTCGGAAGAGCACTGCTTGTAGTTGCTTCTGTGCCTGTGAATGCCATGGCGTAGCATAGGTCTAAAGGCAATTTGGTCCATGAAAGTGGAGATATTTTATACGTTTTTTTCATCCATAACTTTTCAGAAGCGTCAGTAAACTATTCCTAAACCTAACCTTATTCCTAAATTTAACCTCAGTAAAATGGTTCCAAAACCTAACCCTATCCTAATCTTAACCTCAGTAAAACTATGTCTAACCCTAAACTTATTTCTAACCATATCCTCAGTAAAACAAGAATACAAGAACCGCCCCAACGCATGGTTGGCAGAAGAAAATTAGGATTACCGTTTATTCTGTATCCTGTTCTGTAACCTGTTTGCTCTCTTGACTGGATAACATTAGCCTGGCATGGCCAGACTAATATCACTGCGTAGATATTAGTCGGGAATCTCTGCATGGAACCTGCATTTCCAAGGTGCGGATAACAAAAAAGCCTCTGGTGATAAAGCCGCATCATATTTGCATATGGGCCCATAATTGGTCCCTCACAACTGGAGTGAAATCCAATCACAACTGAAAACCTTTTTTTTCTATATCGATATCGCAAAAAAATTGCGATATCCTTCCCAACCAGACTTTTAACGAAACATTTAAGCCTCTATCATAGTCCATGGTGAAGAGCTATCACCTCACCGCGGTGTAGTTTTCTGGCTATCACCTAAAATGTATAACAAAGCCTAGGTGATGGCTATAAAACTACACTGCAGTGAGGTGATAGCTCTTCAGTTTGAACTATGATAGAGGCTTTAGACCAGGGATTTTCAAAGTGGGCACCCCTGGGGTGCCGTGACGGCAGTCCAGGGGTGCCGCGAGATCATTTGATAATATTTGGAATTTATTTGTACACTTGAAAAAAATATGATTTAGTATAATTTTAAACTTGAAGTACAAAGTTACTTTCAGTCAGTTCTAACCAAAATGGCTATTATACAACGTTTTCCTCAACATAACTACTAAAATATTGTCACTGTCGGGCTGAAACCTCGTATCTCCAAGTTTCAAATGTGTACTTTTTTTGCCCTGCATGCTTCATCATACAAATCTAGTGAGAACAGCTGATCTGTGTGCTTGTAGATCTGCTGTTTTCACAAGTTAAGTACATTTTATAGATGATAAATACAAACGAACGGTTTTGGACATACAGTACATGGTTTCCACCCGACAACGACGATATGCTATAAATATAAGGTGCTGGGAGTGAAAATTATAATGTAGGGGTGCCTACATACAAACGCTCTAAAGCCTAGAGCAGGGGTGTCCAAACTGCTATTTTTGAATAGTGAATGCAGAAATCGTAATAATTACACAGACACTTTCCCAGTTTTAACGGGTTAAGCATCACATACTGTAGCAGAATTTACTTGGCATTTTTACGCGTCTAAGTGTTTTGGTTGTGTAGCCTCAAAAACAACTAATTTGAACTTAATATGATTTAGTCATGGTAGTCACAAGATAAATTCATGATTCATGATTTAGTTACTTGAAAGGTCACTCCTAAATTTAACCATAATTCAAATCATGAGTAAATGTGTGCTACAGTGGACAACCAGAACTGAAGGTTGTTTTCCCACTATGAACCTACCTACCACTATGAATCAGAAACGCAGGTCAAGGTTCATCATTAACAAATAATTTCTACATTTTTAGCCCACGATTTTTGTAACCCATTTATTTCACCCAGTGTCAATTGTCTAATGTAATCCTGGGCACTACACTCCTAGCCTGACTGCTAGCGTCAGACTCAATCACACACTTCGTTTTGGGATTGAGTCTGAGCCTGGGGACGGAGATTCTACTTCAGCGGGGGCGGGGTAAAGCCTATTGACGTCACACACACACATACACACACACACACACACACACACGCTTAGAGCCCCCGACGGCGAGTCACGGCGACGTGGCATGACATTGCAAAAATACGTTATTTCTCATAACATATTATATGACTGCATGTTTACGTTAGTGCAAAATGGTATTAAAACGTAATGAAACGGCACTATTGTATAATTTATTAAAAGAATTCGAGTCGAGTCTGACTCCGCCATGACAGTTTTCACGGACCAATCAGAGTCCACTAGCGGCTCACGTGGGCAGAAGAGCACCAATCAGAGTCCACTACGCACTCTCACGTGGACAGAACAGCTCCGAAGGGAGGGGGCTGGGACCGGACCAGCCTACCACGTGCCTCAAGTCTACAGCCCTGATTGGCCCATTCAATGCGCCCGCTCTTTGGGCGCGCTTGAAATAGAATAAAATATCTCCGGGTTCAGTCCACACTACACACCACCCACCAACAGGGGGTGGTGATGTGCGGACTGAAGTATCAGGCTACTACACTCCCTCTGCCAACCTGGGGAGAGCAACGTTCCAACCTCATGCTTCCTGAGGCTGCCTTTCACCTGACAGGAGGGAGTTACCCCGGCTGGACGTACTGTAGTGCGTGGAACAAGTTATTCCTTTCCCCTTCATCAGGCGCCCTGGCTGGACAGGGGGAGGCAGTATAGAGACCAGGATTACTGCATGTTTTTTGTGAGGGTACCTACTACCTACCCTAGGAGACACGGGGAGAACATGCAAACTCCACACAGAAAGGCCCTTTCGCCAAAACCCCACCTAGGGTATGGGCACTGATGACGTGGAGGAGAGTGGTTAGAGAGAACCCTAACCCTAACCCAGGTCCACGGAGTTCACATCTAGAGATCGGGCCACTTGGCCACGTGGCGATGTGACTGATTTAGCCATGTATGGAGATCTGTGTGTCTGCCAGTCCTTGTCCCTTTGTATGGCCATATATGGATGGATACCTCTGTACCACCTGTATTTGTTAGTCTTTGTCATATTCCACCATTTCCCTTCTGATTACACATTGATCATCTCTTCCATCTCTTCTACGTAGGCCTATTGATTAGGGGTGGACAATATAATCGATATGGCAATACATCACAATAGTTTATTTGCCAATACTGTATCGATACTTCAGGCAGTAGTATTGCGATACTTTGAGAAAAATAAAATATGTTCCCATGCATAGGAACCAATGGTAGAAGTCCGGTCCTTACACTCCGCTGTCTCTAGATGTTGCTGTACTATAGTAGCTACTTCCCCTTCCCACGGTTCAGTGAGTGAGGTCTCTCGAGAAAATTGCTGCAAACGACGAAAACAACAACATTAGAGCAGCGCCTTCGCATATATCGCAATGGTATCACAATAGTGTCGCAACAGGATCGCAATATAGCGTATCGCAAAGATTCACAATATATCGTGATACTATTACAACGTGACCCAAGTATCGTGATACGTATTGCATCGCGAGATTCTTGACAATATCCACCCCTACTATTGATAGCCATATACGCTACATTTTGTTATTTCCCCCTTGTAAACCCCTGAACTAAAAGTTCAAACTTTGGCTATGCTGTGTGGAGTGTCTATGACCTCACTGTACACTGTGATGATGGGTGGGGTGTCCAGGACATGGAACCTCCTCGCAAGATAAGATGTTATCCATTTCTGGATCTGCCATGACAGTTGGGACAGAGAACACATGTTTCTGTGCATTTCGTGTTTGATTCTCTTTTCCAGACCGTCTGCTCCGACATGACTACCTGCATGCTAGCCTAGTTGTTGAGGCCGGATGATTGTTTTCTCCATATAAAAAAAAAAAAAAAAAAAGAAAAAACAATAGATAGTGTGCATGCTTAAAGTGAATGGCAAATCGAGTGGCAAACTGAGTTTAACGTTGTTTAACATCGTTTAATGCAATCAGATAAGACTTTTCTGTTTGGATATATGGGCTATCAAGGCCAGACAGTAGTTCTGACTCTGTCAGGTACAGAGTCAGCTCTTTTTCCCCTCTGCACCAAACCTCTTTGCACCAAACCTCTTTGCACCAAACCTCTTTGCACCAAACCTCTTTGCACCAAACCTCTTTGCACCAAACCTCTTTGCCAAAAATAGCCAATCTACAAGTTCACAACGCCTCGCACTGGCGAGGCGTTGTGAGCTTTTAGATCTGCTATTTTTGGCTAAAGTTCTCCAAATATGGACGCTAGGGTTCAAGTGGTTAATATAAAAAAGGAGGGAAAAAAAGGATCTGCCACACAAAGATTTAGAGTAAATCTGAGGACCCCCTAGGGGTCCCAGACCCGTGCTTTACACCACAGCGTGAGACTCATGTGGGTGTTTTGTCCCCAAGCTTGTCCTTGGGAGATGTCTTGTGATGTTGATCCGTTTTCATATCGACACCCAGCAACATCCTTTATTCTCTCTCTCTCTCTCTCTCTCTCTCTCTCTCTCTCTCTCTCTCTCTCTCTCTCTGTCTTGGCTTTTGTTCGACTCCGCCGACCCATTTTGCCGGCGCCCTGTTGCGAATGTGCACCGCTTGAGTTCCGTAACTATACAATAAATAGTATATATATATATATATATATAGTGTGCCCTATCGACTATCAATTAGTTGTCTTGGCAACGGCTGATGTGCAGCAGACGTGACGTTGCCATTCACCATGGAGAGCAAATATGAGCATTTCAGGCGAACTGGGAGGCATGTTCATCATGTTCATCCACCTGATGGATGGATGGAGGTGGAGGTTCGCTTGAAAAGAACCATTTACCAGTTTCCATCAGAACTGACTGAAAATAACTCTATACTCTTGAACCTCAGCATCCCTATTCTGGGGGAAAGGTTCACCAAAAATAGCCGATCTACAAGCCGATCTATGTGACGCATTGTCAGCTTGTGACACGTTGTCAGCTTGTAGATCGTCTATTTTTGGTGAAGCGAGTTGGGGTAGATGGAAAAAGAACTCTTCAAGTAGAGTGCATATCAGGTCTGTTTTACTAAGCATAGAGGGTCTCAGTGCAAGAGTGGCGCGAGGCGTTGTGTGCTTGTAGATTGGCTATTTTCACTAGTTTAAATCATTTTTTTAAATGATAAATACAAAACGAACGGTTTTGGACATACAAGGTTTCCACCCGACAACAACGATATAGGAGAAAAGGGGATACAGTATTGCAGATGCTGCAGAACATTTTGCCCATTAGAGTTGGGGCTAATCTCACAAACCACTGGAATGGTCAAACTGCGTCAAAATGTCTTGTGCACAGTTCCTCTGAACATCTCGCTGATGGAGCTCTGGTCTGGCGTCGTCTACAACAGTAACTTCTTTATGAAGAGTTAAAAGTCAGGAATGCGCCATGCGCGGGCAAATGGAGCGTGACGGTACGCGGCAGGGTGAAAATCTTTGTGGGCCGTCATTGTTCATTTCGTTGACTAAAACCATGGCGAAAAATGTTCGTTGACTACCTTTTTTCAACTGATAAACTAAATGCAAACTATGACGACTAAAACTATGACTAAATGTATTGACAATTTCAAGTAAAAACTGGACTAAAATGTTAGGGAGGGACTAGTGGAGAAGAGATCCACTAGAACTAAAAGTAATGTTATGCTCACAAAACGTTGCACTGCCTCATGGTGGCGCTAGAACAGGCTCATGTGAAATATGTGGGGCGGAGATTCAGAATTTGCATTGGAGTGTGTGTGTGTGCAATGTTTTGCAGCGACCGGGCCAACTGTGCCGGAGATTAGCTGTTAACGGATGGAAGAACACACAGAGACATATGGACGGACGGACACACACACACACGGACAAACGGACAGACAGGGGGCAAAACATAGTCTCAGCCATGCCTTTCGGTCTGGCAGAGACGATAAAAACTGAGCTATGATGACTAAAACTAAGATTAATATATATTGACAATTTCATCAACAAATAAAAACTAGACTAAAATGTTAGGGACTAGTGTTAAAGAGATCCAGTAGAACAAGTTTGGTTGCACTCGGGTTAGGCGATACCGTCGGTAATGGCAAGACAAATATCGCGGTACATACATTTCAATACCGCCCCACCCCTAACTCGGCTGTTACACTCTGAAAATAGCGGATCTACAAGCTCACAACTGTAAATCGGCTATTTTCATCATGCAAATAAACATTAGGACGTCATCAAGGCCCGCTAAAGTACATTTTAGTCGACTAAATAACTGTAGATTTAGTCGACTAAAATTTGACTAAAACTAAAACATTACAGACAACAAAAATGTGACTAAAGCTAAATGGAATTTTATTCAAAAGACTATGACTAAAATCTAAATTGGCTGTCAACATCAACACTGCACTGTAGTGAACCTCCAACATGCCATGACTGAGGAGGCTGATGTGATTATCGAGACATGCCTCTCAAGTTACTCTCCACCCCGTGACCAGAGGTGGAAAAAGGTGGACATATTTTACGCAATATATAGAAATACTCTGTTACAGGTAAAAGTCTGGAATTCAAAATGTACAAAGTAAAAGTACAAAATGTTTGAAAATGGCAGAAGCTCACAACGCGCCGCGATATGAGTGACACGTTGTGAGCTTGTAGATCTGCTATTTTCAAATAGCCAAGGTAGGGCTAAAGTGGTTTATGTATGTTTTTAATATTATAATCTACACATCTGCAAAGTAACTAGTAAGTAATAATTTTGTGGAGTAAAAGTACAATATTTGGATCCGAGATGTAGTGGAGTAGAAGTAAAAGTATTGGAAATGGGAAATTAAAGTACAAATACCTCAGACCTGTACTTTAGTACAGTACTTAAGTAAATGTACTTTGTTACTTTACACCACTGCTCGTGACTGATCGCCTTATGTAATCAAAGTGGTATGTGGGATGTGGTGGAAAATTAAGCCGAATTGATCAGCTTTCAGGAAGTGACAATGTTCTACGTTATTTTCCAAAGCACTTAATTGCTACTTTTTTTTTTTTGCGGGCAGGTCATGAATCATTCATTAGCCAATACACGTCCATACAGTCTTTTTATTAGTGCTCTCGTGTTGTTAAACAGATGCATGAATGTTCTTGGCTGAAGGCCAAATGTATTGTAAATAGATGGTTCAGGGATGTAAGCCTACAGTACATGATGTATGCCCTGTTAAATACATATCGTCGTTGTCGGGTGAAAACCTTGTAAGTCCAAAACGGTTCGTTTTGCATTTATCCTTTTTAAAAAGGATTTAAACTAGTGAAAACAGCCGATCTACAAGCACACAACGCCTCGCGGTGCGAGGCGTTGTGTGCGTGTAGATCTGCTGTTTTCACTACTTTTGTGCGACGGCCTTGTATGATGAAGCAGGGCTGAAGCACTAAGTGGCTGAAGCCACTACTTTAGACCACAGCTGAAATAACCTTTTTTTTTTGTTTTATCTAAAATGTGATAAAGCCACAAAAGCACGTCATAAATATCAGGCTAAATTTCACTTAAACGCCAGAGCTTAACTCTGCATGTAAATAAGCCTTTTTTTGAGCGGTGGTCACAACGCTCCTATACGTGGCCGTGTGTGTGGGTCTGTCTGTCTGTCTGTCTGTCTGTCTGTCTGTCTGCGTGTCTGTCTGTCTGTCTGTCTGTAGCCTGCAGTAACCTTTTCTGACCACACATGTTAAGGGAGGGGCGCTGTTGTTCAGGCCAGACCAGGCACACACACACACACGCACGCACACACACACACACACACACACACACACACACACACACACACAGGGGGGAAGGGGGGGGGGGGGGGGAACCACCGCTCAGTTCACACGGGTGTGATTTTTTTATTAATGTGAGAGATCGGGACATAATTCTGTTGGTCCTCCCAAATTTAGAACTTGAATCTCAAAAGTAATATTTCAGCATGGCACCATTCTATAAGCCATATCTTCAAAACTGTTGGGTCAATCTCCACAACCAATATATCATTTTGTAGCTATGATTCCCAGCTTTCAAATGAAATGGATCTGCTGTTTTCACTACTTTTGCGCGACGGCCTTGTATGATGAAGCAGGGCTTAACTAAAACGTACAAATTTGAAACTTGGAGATACGAGACTAGTTTGAATATATTTACCTTGAATCTGACACTCCTGACCTGACATTCTTTACTCTAAGCAAATGTCTGTGTGTCTTCGTTTAGCCGTTGGGTGTTTTTTTTTGTAATTTTATCAGTTTGTAGAGCTGATCAGTAAAGAGACGCCAAATCTATTCGTCACTTTCTCCTCACTTTTTACCCGTTGGCTAGCCTTTTTAAAAGACCAGACAAAAACATGTTAATGTGTATATATTTGCAAATGCTTAGTAAGAGTCATGCGTTGACAGTACTTTCCAAGGGGGTTAGCTCAGGGGTTCCCAAACCTTTTAGCTCCGATACACAAAATGGAAAATTAGTTTATTTATTTCATTAATGAAATACTTAAAATGTACTTTGTTTAAACTTTTTTTTAATCTTTTGAAATAATAAAGTACAGTAAGAAATACAAAATAAATACATAGGTATAAAAAACACCTAGCTTGCTAGTTTAGCTGATACAGATCCAAAATGTTAATATTGTGTAAAAGTAAATATTCTTGAAACGTTCATATATTCTAGATACATTGGACATTCAGTGAATTATTCCAAACCTTTTTTGTCCCGGACCCCCTGAAGATCCATGCTCTATAAAAAATAAAAATAAATAGTTCATCTTTTACTCGAGGGGGTACAACACCATGTGTGGCCCAGCCCCATGGAATCTAGGCCTATGGAATGCATTTTCTAACAAAAAACAACGTACGGTAATACTTCCTATGGTTAATACAGTATGAACATCAAAACAATATTTTAAATACGTTTTTATTAGCATTTGCATTCCATACATTCCATAGGGCTGGACCACATATGGAAAATGCATTTTGGTTAAGACAAATTAAATAAAAATAATAATAGTTGCATGAAAGCTAAATTACTGTAGGACCACAGGCCTTTAGCTGTTAACCCATTCAGAACGGGTACACGTGTGTGTATTTTTTGCGACCGTAGGTCGCATTTACTACCAAAACCTCCACAGGCTGTCCGTGAGTGAGTCAGTCACACGTCACACTGTGAGTGAGTCAGTCCGTCAGTCACACGTCACACTCTTGCCCTGCTCATATCTCCGCAACCGTTGCCCCGATCCATGCCAAATTTTGCACACACACTCCTTACCTGCCAAACTACAACCTCCAAGGACCCCCAGGTCCCTGGGGGACCCCCAGATGTAAAAAATGACCAAATGTGCTAAACTGACCAAATGACCACCCCAACGGGGCTGCTCACGGGGAATTCCCGGGGACCACCGACTCCTGGTGCTCCAGAACGGATGCAAAAGTGGTGGCGCCCCCAGTGGAGGACCCCCTACACTGCAGCTCACATAAAATGCCGTAACTCCGGCTAGGAGCGACCGGGACAGCCGGGGCCGGTACCTATTCGTCCGCCTTTGGCGGCGCGGAGACCCCACCCCTCATTTCTCACATGGCCCTCTTCTAGCGCCACCATGAGGCCCATTCTTGCAAAACACATTTTTGGACACTGCTCCTAACATTTTTGCCCTAAAATCACGCAAATCGGTACACAGTATGTCTACACTCATCCCATCAACATGAATCTCTCCCATATAGCGCCACCTCCAGGCCGATTTTTAAAAACACATTTTTGGACACTGCTCCTACAGATTTTGCCCTAAAATCACGAAAATCACTACACAGTATGTCTACACTCATGTCATCAACATGGATCAGGAAGATTTTGGAAAAACACATTTTTGCCCTATTTGTGGAGATAAGTGACCTACGGTCGCTTATCTCCCGATTAGGGAGTCTTACTGGTATTTTATGCTTTAACTATAAAAAAAATAGCAGATATACAAGCTCAGTCTTAGTCTGTTAGTCTGTTCTTGAGAGACAACTATGTCAGTGGATCTCAAACCTTTTCATGTGAAGGACCCCCAAAATGATATGCATTTGGCCACGGACCACCATCTCAAAATATTTAGTTCCAGGGAACCCCCAGAAGCAAAATTTGAGTTTAAACGTTCGCTTTAAAAATACATATATTTTTTTGCACACATTTTCATGACTTTATCAAAAATAGCAGATCAGAGTGTAAATTGGAAAAAGTAAAAAAAGAAAAAAAATACCTCAAAAGTGCACTTGAGCACAGTACGTGAGTAAATGTACTTAGTACTTTTACACCACAGGTGTGATTGACTGTTACAGGACATGTTATATCAGGGTTGGGCAACTCTGATGATGGTGAGGGCACTATATTTCCACCTTCACTCCAGAGGGCCACATTGCATATTGCTACATCCTACTTTGTCACTCAAGTATCTCATACAAAAGAAGCAAAAATAGCAGATCTACAAGCTTGTAGATCGGCTATTTTTGCTTCTTTTGAATTGGAATCCTGAATTATGTTTTGTTATTTTTTAATTGGAATCCTGAAATGTAACATTTTGATTCAATTTCAAACGCATTTAGTTATATACTCATGTTAACTTTATGAACCTAAATACAAATACATTGGACATAAAAAAACAAAAAAAAAAAACATTTTAATGACTACTATACTAGTCATTAAGCTACTAATATAGACTGACGGAATTAAAGCAGGTCATGTTTGGAATTGTAACAGCTGAAATCAATAATATATCAGTGTTCCGGTATTAACCTGCGGCCCGCATTAAGTGAAGGTGGGGGCCGCATGTGGCCCCCGGGCCGCCAGTTGCCCATGTATGTGTTATATCATACACCGGCAGACGCCTGGTGGGTTCAGAGGTCATTATGTTCCTGTATCACAAGACTAGACTTTGATCCCCAGAGGGGCTTTTTTCCCTTCTTTTCTTCTCTTTCTTTCACATAGATGTCAGATGTACAATAACCAACTAAGGCAGGGGTATTCAACGTTTTCAGGCCAAGGACCCCTTAGTTGAGAGAGAGATGTAGCAGGGACCCCCCCGCCACCTTTTCCATAGTTTCCATATAGTTTTCATTGTTTGATAGCACAATCATCAGTGTATTTTGGATTCATGTCAATATGTGTTTTCAGATATTTAACCTCGTGAACCGTCAATACTTAATACATTTGACCTTTCATTCTGTATTCCGTCTGCTCTTTTTCCCCTGTACACCAAACCTCTTTGCCGAAAATAGCCGATCTACAAGCTCACAACGCCTCACAGCGCGAGGCGTTGTGAGCTTGTAGATCTGCTATTTTTGGCAAGTGGTTAATATAAAGGAGAAGTTTCTATCGCACACAGATTTGGAGGACCCCCTGTAGTAACTCTGAGGACCCCTAGGGGTCCCAGACCCCCTGTTGAAGACCCTTGAACTAAGGCATGGCCTGATTATGGTTCTGCTTCACGGAAGAAGACACCAGTGTATGTTGTGTCATGCGACGTGTGTTGCCTCAATGTACATTGGTCTCTCTTTTTTTTTCTTTTTTTTTAGCACAGGGGTCTTCAACGTTTTCAGGCCAAGGACCCCTTAGCAGCGAGGGAGATACAGCAGGGACCCCCTCTACATATTGTATACAATAGAGTTGAAGATCTTCACGCATTTAACCACTTAAATCGTCGATACTTAGTAAACTTGACCTTTCAGGCTTTCACTCTGTACTTGGTCTGCTCTTTTTTTTCCCCCTCTACACCAAACATATTTGCTGGAAATAGCCGATCTACAAGCTCTCAACGCCTCGTAGCGCGAGACGGTGAGAGCTTGTAGATCTGCTATTTTTGGCTAAAGTTAGGGATGTTCAAGGGTTCAAGTTGTTAATTGTGGGTTCGCCGAAGGCGAGAACACTATGTTATCCTCATTATTTATAGAGTGAGTTCCGCCGTATATTTCCGCCGCAGACAGTTGGCATTTTCCGCCGCAGACAGTAGAAAGGAAGAGCCACTAGCCAATGAGGTGGCATGATTGTATTTGAGTTCCGTCGCAGACAGTAAAGGCAGGGCCCTTAGCCAATGAGGTGTAATTGAGGTGTGGAAAATCTGGGAGTGGTGTTAGCTGAGGAATTGGTTCAGCTTTACATGACAATTAACACGTCACCTTTGGGGGGAAATATATAATGAGTTCTGCCGTATATTTATGCCACATATTCCTAATATTTCAGGAGGACTGGATAATGTTGTCTACATAGAGAGAGTAGAAGATAGTTTGAAACAAGGAATAATACGCAGACAGTTTCCCATAAGGCTTGCATTTGCATGACAACCTCAACTGCAGTAATATCACTAAAGAATATCTTTGAACCTGGTATGGCTTACGTAGCTTTCAGTAGAGTTAGCTCTCTCAGTGGATTACATATAATTGATATGGATGAGAATACAATCCTCTCAAATCCTGAAGTCACTAAAGCCCTTAATAAGATGACATAAGTTAGCTTTGAAAATATAATGAGGACACAAACTCTCAACGGTCATGACACACTAACCATAATCCATCATAATACAGAAGGACTAGCACCTCATATCGATAATATAATATATCATCATGAGCTATGTTTAGCAGATGTATTATGTCTTACAGAAACTCATCTACAAGGATCATTTATTAGTGACCGTTTCCATTTAAAGGTTACACAATGTTCAAACGTAACCGACAATGTATTTAATTATGATTCTTTTTTTTACAAGCGAGCCCACACTGTTTCGTAGGAACAGTATCTCTAGTTTAAAAGAATTATCCTGTGTATCACACAAAGATTTTACGGCCCCCCTGTAGTAACTCTGAGGACCCCCTAGGGGTCCCGGATCCCCTGTTGAAGACACCTACCTGGTTTAGCGGACCTAGACAGTGGGACTGAGAAGTAAAAGAAAATTGGGCGTTTGCTTGCTATAATGGGGCACTCTTAACGAACTGGCTCTTGCATAGGATGAAAGTCTCGATAGCAAAAATAGACAACCTACAAGTGCATTTTTGCTTGTAGATTGGCTATTTTTGCTATTTTTGACACAATGTTGGCCCGCTGGAGTGAGTGTGAAATTATTGTGGCCCTCTCCATCAACAAAGTTGCCCACCCCTGGTCTAGACCAGTGGTTCTCAACCTTTTCAGGCTGCGACCCCCAAAATAATCATATTTTAACTGGGGACCCCCCAACCCTGACTAGCACTAAGGGTTGAGGCATTACATTTTGTGTAACACAGTTCTAATGTGAAAATAGCAGATCTACATGCTCACAACGCCTCGAGCATGTAGATCGGCTATTATATTTTCACAATTTCTGCCTCTAATATTTAAAAATTTGGCCAATGTTTAATTTGTCATTTTAGGGGTATTAAAAAGTCCTTAAATTGTCACTTAATGAATGTGCAGATACCCTCTATACACTTAAACTTTGGGTCGGGTGGTCCCGACTCCCGACCCACAGGCTGAGAACCAACTCTAGACTATAGCACTTTGGTTAAGGCGAACGGGGTGAGGATGAGATGGTGGCCTCAGCCGGATGTTGTGGGGATCAAGGAAGTGGCCATAAGGTGAGAGAGTGGAGGTCACCGGTGACTTTGCTTATAATAAGCTTCTGTTGCACTGGTTTACTTTTGTGTTGTTTGCCTCTTGTGTGCATCTGTGGTCACGCTACTGGTGTGAGGGTTAGAGCTGCTACATATAGTGTTGATTTTGACCGCAAATTTAGATTCAGTTTTTGTCATAATCTTTTGAATAAAATTCTCATTTAATGTCAACTGTTTTAGTTTTAGTCAATTAAATATAACATTTTAGTTGACTAAATCTACTGTACAGTTGATTGTATCAACAAAAATGTATTTTGCTTGGCCTCAATGGCATCGTAAAGGCTACAAGTGCAACAAGCTAGTGTATCTGCTATTTTCGGAGCGCAACACCTACTCGATCTCTTCTCCACTAGTCCCTTCCTTATATTTTAGTCTAGTTTTTATTTGTAGACAAAAACTAATGTTTTAGTCACCATAGCCTGGTTTTTATTTAGTTCTTATTCAGTTTTCATCAGTGCCTGCGACTGCACAGTCTGTAAAACAACAACAACACAAAGGTTCTGTTGTATTGTTGGTTGGTGACCCCCAAAATAATCATATTTTATCTGGGGACCCCCCACCCTGACGAGCACTAAGAGTTGAGGAATTACATTTTGTATAACACTGTTCTATTGTAAAAATAGCAGATCTACATGCTCAACGCGAGGCGTTGTGATCATGTAGATCGGCTATTTTCACAGTTTCTGCCTCTGATATTTGACAATTTGGCCAATGTTTAATTTGTCATTTCAGAGGTATTGGTTTGACACTGTCCGGTCCTGTGTGTGGTGGTGGCATGTCCAAGTGGGACGATGGGCTTTAGCTGAAAGCACACCAAGGTTCCGACATAATCCTCCTCTGAAAGCTCACGCCAGGGTTTATCCTGTGTGTGTGTAGGTGTGTGTGTGTGTGTGTGTGTGTGTGTGTGTGTGTGTGTGTGTGTGTGTGTGTGTGTGTGCGTGTGTGCGCGTGCGTGCGTGCGTGCGTGCGTGCGTGCGTGCGTGCGCGCGCGTGCGTGCGCGCGTGTGCGTGTGTATGATTATTATGTTGATGCTAGAAAGATACTGCAGTGCTTTTCTGTACAGTGCGTGAAGCCTCGATCCTCTCTAGGCCTGGATTTACTTACTATAGGCCACCTATCACTGCCATGGACCATTCCTCCTGCATGTATGGCAAATACATTGGCGTGTGTTGTGGGAATAAAGCTTTGTTCACACATGTGGTTCAGAAGAGCTATAAATCTCAACCTGCATACTGTACACTGTAGTGTGGGTAGACTGTAACTGAGTAAATGCTGTATGCTGCACTAAGCAGATTATAGTTTAATGAGCTTTGCTTGGACCCTTTAAACTGCAAACAAAAAAAATCATTTGGTCTTGACATGTAATGGAGCTAATTGCTACTGACAGACACAGCGGGCATGGTTATAAATGACCATTCGCCCTGTCTAAGGAGCTATATTTTTGTCCACGCCTTACCCCATAGGCCTAAACTTCTTTGCCTTTTTTTAACTATTTTGGAAAACATTTTAAAATACTTCAAATAGCCGATCTACATTGAAACGTTGTGAGCTTTTAGATCAGCTATGTAAAAAGAAGGCATGGGTGAAAATAGGGCCCAAAATACAATCACCTCAAAATTGTACTTAAGTACAGGACTTAATTCACCCTTTGTCAAGTCCCACCTGTTGTCCCGCCCCTCTTCACACCCATTGGTTGCTTTGTCATGGTGGGACACTCAGTGGGACACTCCATCCACTACCATTTTAATTCAGTTGCTTCATATTGTTATTCTGTGTGTTCAATTCTAATTTCAAACTTGGTTTCAGTAAAATGGAGCTGCTCAGTGGCAGTATAGTGACTCATCATGTTTTTAAATGTTTTTATTTCTCCAAAAATTATGTTTTAGTGAATTCAACATAAAAAAGGCGGAACCAGGGCGGGACAAGGCAGATGGAGCATGCTTGTTGGTCAGCCAGGGACCAACCAGAAGGCTAACAAAGGGTGAATTGTACTTAACGCTGCCCAGGATGGACAGTTGGGTGGGCACGCAAACACCACAGTACATCTACCGGTATACACTTTTAGTAAATTGTCCTTATAGTAAAGGGGCCCTTGGCACCGGCCCCATTGGCTAGATCTATAAAATGTCCATGTTCAAGTACAACTTTCCAAAAGAAAAAAGAATGTGATAATAATAGAACCTGGGCTAATTTGTATAAATTGTTTGGATTTAAAAGCCAGGGCCTGGGGGCCTAGAACTAAATATAAAGCTCCAAGGTATAATACAATCTGTCCATTATTTCTGCCCTTTAATAATACCAATTTGGTGATGTCAAAGACAGACCGCGACCTGGCAGTCCCAGGAATTTGGGAGTTAAGTGGAGAGGATGAGTCCAGACCTCAACCCAATAGAACACTTGTGGGATCAACGGGGCGTGCTGTATACTTGCTAGAGTGACCAACAAAACCGCGTTGTCTGACTTGGCAACAAATCGCTTAATGAAATGAACTCATGAAAGGCACTGATTTTCCCTCATTACTGTGGGAGAGTCCGATCATCCAAAACAACTCAAAATACCAAAAGGACAATATTGCAGGGGATTTTAGCCATTTTTGGGCAGGCGACGTTGCTGGAGAAATAAATGTTTTATAATGTTTCAAAAAACAGGATTTAGAGTTTTTTTTAGAATCGGCCTAAATGGGTTAACTGGATGTGAGTGTGTGTGTATGTGTGTGTGCAACAAATAAAAACTAGACTAAAATGTTAGGGAGGGACTAGAGGAGAAGCAATCGAGTAACTAAAAGACAAGTCGGGACGATAGGATGGTTTTCTGTGTACAGTGGGGACTGGGGACTGCATGTATGGTCGTTGTGATGTTATATGGCTATATGTTGTTTTTGTTGTTGTTTTCGAACTGACTTGCAAAGTCATTTTATTTTTGGTTGTGCTCGGGTGTTGGCACTTTGAAAATAGCAGATTTACAAGCTCACAACGCGTCGGCTATTTTCAGTAAGCAACCAAAATGAATCTGTCATTACGACGCTATCAAGGCCCGCCAAAAAAACTGTAGATGTAATCGACTAAAATTGACGCTAAAAGCGCGACTCAAGAAATAGTGAAAATTCCAAACCATAATAACCTTGGAGGACATGAAAGAGATAAGGAGATAGGGCTCTAGTCTACTGTATCCCTTGTGATTGTCTCATGACTGGATGTGTGGCGTCAATGTCATCACTCGTCTCCAGCCCCCATTAGACAAACTAGTGTTGATTCCATCGACTAAAACTATGACGATGTCGAAAAAAGTGCTTCTCGGAGCAGCAATGTTTGGAAGTCGCCAATCAGGATGGAATATGAAGAATCTGACGGATCCGTCTTGATTACATGACTGACGGGTACCGATTTGCGTGATGTTTGCCCTTGCGTGATGTTTGCCCTTGGCCCCCTGATGCCAAGGGCCCCTGGGCAGTGGGCACGTGCCCAAGGTGCCCATATTGTAGATCCGGCCGTGCCTGTGAGTATCCTCTCGCTGTAAACATGTTTTTTAGTGTCTCTGTCTGTTCCTGGAATGATTTATCTGTACTACATATTCTGCGGACTCTATAGAACTGGCTAATAGGTCAACTATTTTTTAGAGGAGTAGGATGAAATGAATCACTTCATCCTACTCCTCTAAAAAATGGTTTACCTATTAGCCAGTTAGTGTGCCGAAAAACCCAAGACGACTGTTTACAATCAACTATAAAAAATAAAAGTACTTCTGCACAACCTATGTTATGTGTGACACAATACTCTCCTTTGGGCAACCATTTAAAAAAAAGTTCAGATCCCTCCCTGGGTCAATTGTTTAAAATTCCCCCCCCCTCTAGTATATAGAAGAGCACCTAATATCAGAGACATTGTGGTAAAATCAGATTTGCCTCCCAAAAAACAACACACTTTTTTAGACGATCTACCTGATGGCAACATAGATGTGGATCTTGTGCCCAGTGTCATTTCACAGAGATGTAATTTTTTCTATCACCCTAGTACAGGACAACAGATTAAAATAAGAGGCAAAATAACTTTCACAACTACTCATGTTATTTACATGCTCAAATGTCCATGTGGGAAAGCATATGTTGGAAAGACATCACAAGCTTTAAAGACAAGGATAGCTGAACACAGGAGCACTATTTGTTTTGGTGATGAAAAAAGCCCAGTAGCTTTACATTTCCAAAAAGCACACCACAATGTCTCATCCTTAAGATATTTAGGAATAGAAAAAGTGCTACCCCCGAGATGGGGAGGGGATATAGACAACCTCTTATTGAAGAGGGAAGTATGGTGGATCTATTATCTGAAAACTATGGCACCAATGGGACTCAATGAAGAGTTTAGGCCTTTTCTATAAGTTAAGAGATATTGTCTACTCTGTTTCTTTTATTATTTGGTGACGTGTTCAAGAAGAGGTTCAGAACAAAGTCGGGGCTTGATAATGCCTCCTCGAATAGGGTTTTGATAATGTAGCTTTTAGAAGATTTTGTATCTTGAAAATTATGGAACTTTAATGTGTATATATTGGTTGAAAATCATGTATAATTATTGTTTTTAAAAATAATCATGTAATACTTTGAATCATGTCCTAATGGTTTCCAAATCTGAATCATGTCTTGTATCATGAATCAGTAATGAAGTAATCATGGATCACTGATTTGCTCCAGCTCACCAGGTGGGGCTAATAATGTTGAATGTGTATCCACCTGTTTCCGCGGGAGTTTACTGGAGATTATTTGGACCTGTTTGGACCACACTTCCGGTTTAACAGCAGACATACAAGCTCACGTCGCGTCGCAGATGCAACCGTTGTGAGCTTGTAAATTCACTCGGCTGCGGCGCCGGAAGCTCGGTACGGGCGTTGGAAACTCGTGGATATAAAGATTGTATTTCCTATTTCCGGTTATACTGAAGAAGACCTTAACCGGTCGAAACGTTTATTTATTTGCTGCTTGACAATAAAAATTTGGAGCGACCAAAAAAGTGAGTGCGAGCTACTTTCTTTGTTCCTAAAAAAGACGCACAGAACATCACGGAACGCAAGGAAAGTATCTTCTTTAGCGCTGACCTTTGTGTGTGTGTGTGTGTGTGCGCGTGTGTATGTGTGTGTGTGTGTGTGTGTGTGTGTGTGTGTGTGTGTGTGTGTGTGTGTGTGTGTGTGTGTGTGTGTGTGTGTGTGTGTGTGTGTGTGTGTGTGCGTGTGTGTGTGTCTCCAGGTTGAAAGAGAGCAGTGCCAGCGAAATGCTGTGGCTGCTCATCTGTGTGTTCGCCCTGGTGGGAGGCAATGGGATTGCGCCACAGGACTCTTCATACATGGAGAGAGGTGAGTCACACTTCTATTGTTCAGTTGTACACACGCGCGCATGAACGCACACACGCGCGCGCGCACACACGCTTGCACGCACGCACACGCGCTTGCACGCACACCTTTTGTTACTTTGATAGCACAAATCATATAGCAGACTTCATATAGCAGACAGAATTATTGCAATGCCGCAAGAAGCATCTTTCCATCTGAATAGTTATCGCTCGGGTCAGTAAAAAAAGAAACGTTCATTTAGGCCTAAAATTTGTGGATGCTTTAACTATTAAAAAATAGCAGATATACAAGCTCACAGCGGGGCACCGAGTGCCTCGCTGCGAGCTTGTAGATCTGCTATTTTTGAAAAATAGTGCAAATTAGAATTTTGACCCGATTCTATGAGTGTCTTTTCCTTCTAAGATTTCTTGAAAAACCTATGTTTCTATGTCAGCAACCTGGCCAGCCATCGTCAAAGAAAAGGTCCTTTTCACTTAAATGGAGCGACACAGTAGTCTTCTTGAGAGACTACTGTGTCAGTGGTTCTCAAACTTTTTCATGTGAAGGAGCCCCAAAATGATATTTATTTGGCCATGGACCACCATCTCAAAATATCTAGTTCCAGGGACCCCCCCAGAAGCAAAATTTGAGTTACAAACGCTCGCTCTGAAAATACATATATTCAAAGATTTGCGCACATTTTCACGACTTTTTTCAAAAATAGCAGATCTACAAGGTCGTGTGAGCTTGTATATCTGCTATTTTTCACTGGTTAAAGCATTCAATAATTCTCGGCCTAAATGGGTTAAATAAACTGACAATGGAGGCCAGCATCTCGTTCACATTCACACCCACAATAATAAGCTATAAGAGCAATAATACGAACAAAATGGAGTCTTCCCGAAGGCTGTGTGCGGCGAGACAAATTATAATGAATAATAATAGCTTACATATAATGGAGCCGTGATTCTTTAACTGTGGGTGTGCAGCGAGAACCACTGTAATGAGAGCAGTTGCGTAACATAACTAAGTACATTTACTCAAGTACTTCACTTTTAATTCTTTACTTTCTTCGGTATTTATAATAATTTTCAGTACTTTTACTTCTACCCCACCACACCTCAAAGGCAAACATTGTACTTTTACGCTTTAATAACTTTAGTTACTAGTTTGGCTAATACTTTGTAGATTTTGATAGATTTTGATAAAACACACTAACCACTTCAGCCCTATATACAGTATATATTTCGTCTATTTGAAAATAGCAGATCGCCTCACAATCGGCTATTTTTTATACTTTTTGAACTTATGAAATCGGACGTTCTGCATAACTAATACTTTCAACTTTTCAGTCAGTTCAGTTGTCTTTCGCATGTTCATATATATTTCATGTATTCCATAAATATTTTTCATCATAATTGTGTTCGTGGCTAAAGCCCCCCCCTAGCCCCCCCGTGGAGCCGTCCCTGCCTGCTTCAGAGGGAAGCAGAGCTGACAGACTGGCTGTCTTTTCTCCCTCTCGGCGGGGATGCATCGGTATCACAGAGGGCCGTCGACCCGTCGTCATGGCTACCGGCGTTATGACCAGGGACGTGCTGGCCATTGGGAAAAGCGGGACAACTCCCGAACGGCCGGTTCATTCCCGGCCTGGTCCCAGGCCGGCCATTAGGAAAAAAAAAAAAAAAAATGTCGGCCTTCATTCCATTTTGGGGGCTGGGCGGCCAACAAAGTAAATCGTCACTGTCGGGCAGAAACCTCGTATCTCCAAGTTTCAAATTTGTACATTTTTTCGCGAAGCAAAGCCCTGCTTCATCATACAAGGCCGTCGCACAAAAGTAGTGAAAACAGCAGATCTACAAGCACACAACGCCTCGCAGCGCGAGGCGTTGTGTGCTTGTAGATTGGCTGTTTTCACTAGTTTAAATCATTTTTTTAATGATAAATACAAAACAAACGGTATTGGACATGCAAGGTTTCCACCCGACAACGACGAAATAGAACTCATGTACAGTAATTGGCCCACTGGCTTGTCACTTGTCATGATCTGAAATGGCAAATCTTTGAGTAGCAGCAGCGCTATAGAGAGAGATCTCTCTCTATAGCGCGCAATGAGGGTCTCTCCAACTCTTTTTCCCGGGCTGAATCAAGGGCCCAGCATGTCCCTGGTTATGACTGTCCATGGGATTGGTTGTGTATGCATGGTCGGAGACCAGACCACAGGTTTATATAGCCGGGGGGCCATGGCAGCCAGGGGGTGCCAGGGGGGCTAAATTGAAAGGAAAATCATTAAAAATATATACAGTAGGTATATGTATATAATATATATATAGCAGATCTACAAGCTCAAAACTCCTTTTGAGTGTGTGTACATACCGGTATGTTACAGTATGTATTAGAATGTAGTAGAATTGAAAAAGGAGCGCTCGTTTTCGAGCTCATCTCTCTCTCTCCCTCTCTCATTGTCAGTTTATAAAGAAAGTTACATATGTGATATATCTGTTGGACCTAGTCTCCACCAGGCTGAAGGCGTGGGGAGACGATGTTTTTCATCCGTCCGTCCATGTGTTACCAGCTAATGTCCGGCATGGTAGGTCCGGTCGCAGCCAAACTGCACACACACTCCCTGGATGCCAATTCAGAACCTCTGCCCCAAATTCTTGTTGTTCTAGCCTCCATGAGGCCGACTTTTGCAAAACACATTTTTGGACAGTACTCCTCTCTCTGGAGATATTATAATCCTGCAAACATATTCACGTTGATGTTTCGCACGAATGAAACCCACTGATTTATAACTAGTTGCAGCCAGCTGGGTGCTCATCGTGTCTTCATCATAATGTAAGCTTGTAGATTAGCCGTTTTCAAGGGAGCGTGTGTGTGAGAGACGTATCATATCGTAGCGCTATTAAATTTATCGTTACCCCTAGTACTTATGTTGTATCTGTTGGTTCTTCTCAGAAGATGCTCTTATTGGAAAGCACCCTGTCTGACGCGGGTTCCTGAGCTGCTTAACAGCCCTACAGTAGGGGCCTTTGTTTCCCTACAGCCCTAGAAGTACAGGCCCGCGCATTCCTTGATGGATTACTTGAGTCCAACTAAAGCCCAATTTATGCTCCGTTGTATGGCGCGGTGCAAAATCAAGCTCAGTAGCCTTGTGGTCAGAGTGTCTGCCCTGAAATTGGGATGTCGGGTGCGATCCTTAGCCAAGTCATTCCAAAGACCCTTTTTATTCATTTGTATGTTTGAGAGGTAAAGCACGTATTAATGAACACACACATACAATGTTGTGTAAATACACCGGATTTAAAAAAAAGCGTAAGTATTGACCTAAAATACAGGACACCCAAGAAAACCAAGAAAACCTACATCTTAGTCTATCTAAAAATATTCACATTGATTGTTGTCCATGATCTATCTTTTTAGTTGGACCTTAAGTGTTGTATTGGTGATTCAATGTTTGGGTAAGCACTCTACAGGAGTTAACAGGTTCAGACAATGGTATTCATATGCATACAGACTCGTTCCTTTGTTAAAACACCCAGTTGTCACACTAAAGTGTATGAATGAATGGACCATTGTAAAGCGCTTTGAGTTGGCAACTTGCTTAGAAAAGCGCTGTAAAAATTCAATCCATTATTATCATTAAAGCGTTTGTAAACGTTGTCAAGGTGTGATCTTGGGGTTGTTTGCATGTCCATGCACGTGAGAGGTGTGACCCTGCTCAGAAAAGATACGGGACGGCCCGCATGACTGGAGTAAATACAACACTGACCTCAACGGGTGTTTCCTAAACCCACTAGGGTTGAGTTAACCTCGCCTACCAGGCTTTCTCCCGGGAGAGAGCCTGGTGCTCGTTCACAACAGACCGTTTGGTTTCCGCCTAAAGCGCGGAAACCACTAGAAGAAGCGGCGTCGCTTTGATTTGGTTCCCACCGTTTGTTTCCCCAATCCCTATTAAAATGCTCGAGTAGCCTAGTGTGGTTTTGCCGGTCACTAAAAGTTGGACTAAAACATGCATATACCAAACTAATTTTTCAAAAGCAAAACTACTCCGCATCGAGGAGTTTATTAGGTAGGCCATAAAAGTATGTCCTTGAGCGCAGGGGAATTATTTTGGGTTAAAACTGTTTCCGGTGGATAGTTCCGGCCAAATTGTAGTCCTTGAGTACTACAACATGACGTTTTGTGGTTTCCGCTCCAGACCGGTTACAAACTCGAAAAGTGAAGTGATCCCAGACTAGGGTTGAGTTAAGATCCGCCTCGCAGAAACGCCCCTCTCAATAATCTTAAGTATGAAAGTGCATATAGTGCGAAGCAATACTACCTATACTGATCCATTACAATAATACACGCAGCATAATACGCCCAAAGCCATATCCAAACCATAACAATTTAACTGATAATCAGTACGTTTTTATATTGAGCACAGTAGTGACAAATGAATAGCTTTCTCAGTACGTTTTTCTCTTTAGCAAAGTTACAAAGTTTTCCCTTTTTTTAAGCACAGTGCAAAGTTGTTGTTTTTTTAGCACAGTTTATTTTGAGCACTGTAGTGACAAATTAATAGCTGTGCATTGTGCAAATGCAGGCTTTTCTCAGTACAAGTTCTAAGATTGTCTTCCTGCCTTTATTAGGACTGACTTTATCCACCATCCATGTGTCCGGCAAGGATTTCAGCCACTCCTGGAAGTTCTCGCGTTTCCGCGAGGCGGGTCTTAACTCAAACCTGGTGGGTTTAGGAAACACGCGACCTTCAACACACTAACAGTGCATGTGTCGTGTTGTTGTTGTTTTTTTCTCCCCCCCCCCCCCCCCCCCCACAGAGGATGTTACGGTGATGACCAGGCCCCACATCTACTACTGCCGCTCCCCCAACATGGAGGACTTCACATGCTGGTGGCATCCCCTCGACAACGTCTCCAGCAGCCGTGACGACGTCACCTACGTGCTCAACTACTCCATAGAGTATGTGTTGTTCCTGGCTCTGGTCCCATAGCGTTAGAAGGAGTTCTCCTTAGGGACATGCTGGGCCCCTGATTCAGCCCGGGAAAAAGAGTTGTAGAGGCCCCCATGTTGTAGAGGCCCCCATTGCACGCTATAGAGAGAGATCTCTCTCTATAGCGCTGCTGCTACTCAAAGATTTGCCATTTCAGATCATGACAAGTGACAAGCCAGTGGGCCAATTACATGAGTTATATTTTGTTGTTGTCGGGTGGAAACCTTATGTCCAAAGCCGTTTGTTTTGTATTTATCATTTTAAAAATGATTTAAACTAGTGAAAACAGCCGATCTACAAGCACACAACGCCTCGCACCGCGAGGCGTTGTGTGCTTGTAGATCTGCTGTTTTCACTACTTTTGTGCAAACAGTTTAATTTTTTACTTTTGTGCAAACAGTTTAATTTTTTCCTAATTGCCGGCCTGGACCGGCCGGGAATGAACCGGCCGTTCGGGAGTTGTCCTGCTTTTCCCAATGGCCAACACGTCCCTGGTTCTCCTTAACGCTATGGGACAGATGAGCCCTTGCGCTCACACCCGCAGCAGCCCAGGCTATTCAACCTCTCGTCTTTAGTAAAACAAATATATCGTCGTTGTCGGGTGGAAACCTTGTATGTCCAAAACCGTTCGTTTTGTATTCATGATTTTAAAACGATTTAATCTAGTGAAAACAGGCGATCTGCAAGCACACAGCGCCTCGCACCGCGAGGCGTTGTGTGCTTGTAGATCTGCTGTTTTCACTACTTTTGTGCGACGGTCTTGTATGATGAAGAAGGGCTTTACTTTGCGAAAGGACGGACACATTTGAAACTTGGAGTTTCTGCCCGACATCGACGATATAATAATAATAATAAAATACACTTTCGCTATGGAGATACAAGGTTTCTGCCCGACATCGACGATATAATAATAATAAAATACACTTTAGCTATTCACCAAAACTAAGGCGGTTTTAAGATGTTGAAAAGCCTATAGTGGGAACACTCAGAGCCCCCTGACTGGACTGGGACATAAATTCGGTCCTGGCATCTTTGCTCAGACCGGCCCACCAGAGCCAGCGTGCAAATAGGCTACTCTACCGACTCGTCGCGTCGAGGCACATACTGTACTTGTAAGACACCTCAGGGTGACATGCGACCTCGCCCTAAAGGGCGAGGTCGCGCCAATTCTTGACTATCTGGCCAACCACAGTGTTTCTCTGACGATTCTAGTTGTTATCATTCTGGGGGGAGTTTGTTCATGTTTTTGTGAGGGTATCAACCCTAGGAGACACGGGGAAACCTGCAAACTCCACACAGAAAGGCCCTATCGCCAACCCCATCGAGGGTGTGAGCGATGGGGCCTAAACATGGAAATGTGGAGAACACTATATATGGAGATAGTCCAGTCCATCATGTCATAATGGGACTACCGTCATAGACAGTAGCCATTGTTAGGCCGGAGTCAATGGCTGTGTCTATGACGGTAGTTCCATATGAGATATTGGACTAGACTATCTCCATATATAGTGTTATCCACATCTCCATGTTAGGACTCATATATGGGCATAAAAAGTATGTCATGTGACATCACTTCCTGTACAGACAGTCAGCCATTGACTCCGGATTAACAATGGCTACTGTCTATGACGGTAGTCCCATATGACATATTGGACTAGACTATCTCCATATATAGTGTTATCCACATCTCCATGTTTAGACAGCCAATGACTCCGGCCTAACAATGGCTACTTTCTATGACGGTAGTCCCATATGACATGATGGACTGGACTATCTCCATATATAGTGTTATCCACATTTCGTGTAGCCGCCCTGTACAGGAAGTGATGTCACAACTCGCTGACATCACACTGACATCACAGAGGATACGGAAGGACGGTCACGAGGATACGGAAGGAAGGAAGGAAGGACACTCAAGCGACACGATTCTTCAGAGTATATGCGACCTTCGGTCGCAACGACCTTCGGTCGCAATAAATACACAAGCTCTTAATACCACCACGTTTACAGAACAACATAAAAGATAACTACACAACCCAAAGACAACTACACAATCCATAAATTGTATAAGTTAGCCTACAGTAGGCCCACTCACCAACAAGGGGAGTATATGAACATGATTCATGCCAAAATGTGTCTGCATGCAATGTAATCAGAACTTTGGCTAGTTAGCTAATGAACGGAACAAGCATATATGATCTGAGAATTGGATCAACACTTGGGTTGTATTATATTTTAGAAAGTTGTATTTAATTGCTCAATATGCAGTATACTGTATAGGTTATAGAGAGCATGACATAAGAGGAAATGCTTGTGCTGTTTTATTGTAACAGCTTTTGTATTAACATTTCTAAGTCTTAATAATAATTGTACAACCTGTGATAATGCTGAAATTGAAAGGCCAAAACAATACACTGTGGTTGAAACAATAGGTGTAGCCTAGTACTACGGTATACAGTATGTACAGGTGGCTTATCTCCCGATTAGGGAGTCTTACTGGTAGTTATAATATGTAATGTTTCTATTCATTGAAGTCTCCAGCTCAACTTGAGCTGAACCTTGGGTGGCATGTCTCACATGGCATCAGAGAAGTGCCGGTCTGCAGCGAGGCGCCACTCGGAGCCATAACAGCGTGCATGGGGTAATTGGCATGAATTAGATTGCATTCTCGGCCCCGCTTGACCTCTGAGGTGTCTGAGCTGAAAAGATGATGCGATTGTCGATAAGGGCAAGGAGCCCCCGGTGTCAGCCAGGATTATGTGGTCACTCAGATTAGCAAAATGTGTTTTAATCTGGATCTGATCACAGATTACACGCTTTGTGGGTGTGATGAATATCACACCCACAGGGCAAACTGTCTCGAGAGAGTTTGCCCTCCTGGCCCCCAAGCTGTGGAATAAACTCCCTGTCGCACTTAGAACAACGGACTCACTCGCTAGCTTTCGCCGTGGACTGAAGACTCACCTTTTCAGACTCCACCTAAACCCTTAGCACTACTGAAACACTCAATGACCATACTGTACATGAAGCTATAGAACACTATATATGGAGATAGTCCAGTCCATCATGTCATAATGGGACTACCGTCATAGACAGCTAGTTAGCATTTGTTTTTAGGTTTTTAGAAACTTTTTTCTTGACTGATTATTTTTGTTTTCTAGATAGATATTCATTTGTTATATTGCTGTTGATGTACTGACATATTATCTTGTTTATTATTGTGATGTTTTATCTGCTTATTATAAATCGCTTTGGATTAAAAGTGTCTGCTAAATGCCTAAACTGTAAACTGTAAACTGTAATATAATGATTTTTTTTCAAGGAGTTGATCGATTTATAAAACTAGTGGACTTTAGCATTTGGCCTTTCTTGTCTTTTAGTCTTTGTAATAGAGATTGTATGCAGATACCCACACAAACTCAATGACTTGTCTGTTCTACCAAAGTATGCTCTGAAAAGAAATCTACAAACTCACAGTGCGTCACGCCCCTGTCCACACGTGACCATCCACTCAAGGCTTCCGCTAAACGGCCGCTAACCCCACACCCTGCTCAGAGCTACTGTGTGCTAGAGATGGATTTATTTTTTTAATTGTTATCACTGGTTAATGGATGGAACAACATCAGATTATGTCAAGAAAAGCGCTGGTCCGAAATTCCCCTTTAAGTATTACCTTGTTTGTCGTTATATATTGCAGTGGTCGCTTGCCCGCTTGCCCGGGGCAGGTAAATAATATGGTCGGGCACGTGAAGTTTGATACCAGGTTGCCCGACCGGGCAAGTTCCCATTTTGATTAACATAATATTAAATCTGTGTCTTTAGCCTACTTGAACGGGGCTATAGTGTTCCGTCTATCTCTCTCGCTCTCTCTCTCTCCCCGTCCCTCCCTCCACACACACACACACACACACAACGAACTGCAGTGATCTCAGTCGAAAACAGCTATTCTACAAGGCGCACAAACTTACAAGTGGCCAAGACCTGAGGGCAAGTAGAACATGACCTGTACTTGCCCGACGGGCAAGTGCCTCTGAGACCTTAGTGTCCCTGTATTGCTATTGTTAGCCCAGTCTGTAGAGCATGTTTGAGTAACAAACACACCCCTTCTCTCCTTGAATCTCCTTGAATCTTTGAAGTGCCCTTTTCACTCAGGAGTGCGTTTGTTTTGTTTTCACTTGCAGTAAGGAGCCCATGCACGAGTGTCCCGACTACGTGACTGGGGGGCCCCACAGCTGCCACTTTGACAAGAGACACACGTCAGTGTGGACGATATACTGTATGACTGTCACCGCCGTCACTCCCTTCTGGAACTACACTTCCCATCAGCACTGCCTGGACGTGGCAGACATCGGTAAGGACTCGGAGACATGATTTATTTGAACAGCGCTTTTCCAATGATAGTTACAAAATGCTTTCAAGTACTGGACGTGACAACGGGGCCGTGGCGCTGCACCGCGGTAATCCTTATCACGTCATAATGTTTTTAAATGATAAATACAAAACGAACGGTTTTGGACATACAAGGTTTCCACCCAACGACGACATGCATCAGCTAAAATGGTAAATGGTGCATTTATATAGTGCTTTTATCCAAAGCGCTTTACATAGATTGTGCATTACATTCACCCATTCACGCACACATTCATACACCGGTGGCGGAGGAAACCATGCAAGGCACCAACCTGCTCACCGGGAGCAATTAGGGGTTCAGAGTCTTGCCCAAGGACTCTTCGACATTAACTCAGGGGGAACCCGGATTCGAACTGGGAACCCTTCGGGAACCCGTCGTGCTCTAATAACGGTTTCTCTACCCCTGAGCTATGCCGCCCCCCTCAGCTAACACCAGTCAGCGTCCCACAACCTGAGATGCTGACCCACATTGTGACTGGCAGGCTCCAGTGGAAGCGATCAGGGCTCCTGTGACATTGCAACACCTGTAAAAGTCTCCCGTCTCCCATCTTAACCCATCTTTTGCCTAAACCGGCCACAGCCATGTTTACTCTGATTAACGGTGCTCTGCCACGGCTGAGTAACCAGGTGTACACCTGCTCCGGCGGGCGCTGGTGACCTAAGAAACTCCATATCCCATGATGCAACCTGGTCGCAATTGTGACCCAGTTTCACTTCCTCATTCAGAGCCACTGTGTCCATGCTGGAAAAACAGCTGTTTTCTCCCCTTTTTCTTCCCTACCGTCTACCCACGTCGCGCGTCCATTTCAGCTACTTTGGTGAAGCATGGATTTTACCATATGGATTATGTTTTCCCCGCGTAACACGGCCATGAACTGGGGTGGGCACGCACACTGTGTGCGCAGCGTGCACAGAGCGCTCCAGAATCAGGTCAATATTATATAAAAAAGCCAGCCTTGGCAGTGAATAGTGTATTGTTTTGGCGACGCGATGGCAAGTGTTGTGTTAAGCACAATTAAGTAAATGCACTTTACGTTACTTTACACCACAGATTTTTCGCCACAAAATAAGACTTACACAATGCCCACACTGTTCTACCAAAGTTCAACATGGCTTTGTTTGGACGGTCATAACTGGCTTTATTTTTTACAATGTTTACAGTGTCTCGCTCACAGTGGAAAACCTCACATTGTGAGCTTGTAGATCTGCTACTTTCATACGATTTGAAAACTTGAAATGGCACAGTCTGCATTACAACCACTTTTACATTACATTTCGATACCAATGCTTTGGAAAAATGCTCACTTTTCACTCGAGTAAAACGTTCAAGTACCTTTTTTTTTCACCGCCGGTTTTCCACAGCAGGCACATGCACACATAGACATCAGCCCTTTTATCCGTCTGTAAAAAGTGCCCTCTCAAGATCATGAATACAGTTTTTACTATGGTGAAAATGCCATACCTGAAGGCAGCATTCAAAAGTTAGTTAAATGTGGTATCAAGTACCGAAAATAGCCGGCCTCCAAGCTCACAACGCATTGCCCTGCGACGCGTTGTGAGCTTGGAGGTCTGCTACATTATTTTCGATATTTTCACCAAAAGGTAGCCTGACACTCAGCCTGAATTGACATTTCGTTCGCTTCCCCCCAGGGCGATTGCAGGGATGGGCGTTGCCAAAAAGAGGCAGTCTTCAGCGATTGGTTCACCGACCAACACATGACATAGTGTTGTTATCATGGTTGTTATGTGTGACTGGCTAGTGGCTAGCCTGTTGCTTGCTAGTGCTACTTGCTAACCAAAGAAACAGTCAGAATAGGAGCACTACGAACTAGTAATCAAACACAACATAACATGCCTGCTACTGGTGTTTCATAGCGAGATCGATACTATCGCATTTTACCGCAATTTACCGCATTTTATCGCGACGCGATGCGCGGTATGGTACGGCGGCGGCGCTGGTGTACTTGGAAACACACATGAGTTCTGGGAAACCCCCACCCACGCTGATCACAAGACGCTGATTCACGACGCTGATTCGCCGATCGGATTTTCAACCGAGGCAGGCCTCCTCAATGAGAGCGATTCTAGACCTGAATCGCAGAAACAAAAAAATTAAAGGGGTGTGGCTAGCGATTCAGGGTCTGGAACTAGGCTAACCAAAAGGCCCTTTTTAAAAATTTCAGCCCCTGCCTCTCTAACGTTCTCTGCACGTTCCTGTTCCACAGTGCAGGTGGAGGCGCCCGTCAACCTGACCTACAGCCTGAGCGACGCCGGTGAAGACGAAGTGGGCCACAACGCGCGCTTCTCCTGGGCCTACCCGGCCCCGTCTGCCCTGGAGAACGGCTGGATCACCCTGATCTACGAGCTGCAGTACCGCCACATGGCCCAGCCCCACAACTGGAAGGTATGGGCAGTAGGGCTGTCACGATATGACATTTTACATGACGATTAATTGTCGCTCAAATAATTGCGATTAACGATTTAATTGTGTTTTTGTCGTTGACAATTACATTTCTGTTTGGCTTCTAGGCTTTGAAGTTGCACATGGCAGATTTGACACATAACCTAAATATACAAAGAAATTACTGACATTTAAATTACTGATATTTAACAACTTTATACTTAAAAAAGAACATTGATAGTGGAAATAGCCGATCTACAAGCTCACAACGCGTCGCGATGCGACGCGTTGTGAGCTTGTAGATCTGCTATTTCCACTTTTTTCTTTTACTTTAAAAAACCAATATGCACAGTTTTCAACATGGAAACGATTATGACGATTATGAAAAATAATCGCGATTATGTCAAATAATTTGCGATTCGACGATTATGTAATAATTGTGACAGCCCTAATGGGCAGTGGGTGTAGCAGTGGTCCCAAGCACTGGGTCGGGACCCATTTGTGGGTCGTGGACACATTTTTATGGGTCCCTTTGGTTTTTGTTTCCTACATTTAGATTATCAATTGTTATTATTTAGAAATATTTTCAAAAGACATTCCAAAAAAGCTATTTTTTTTTAAATGAATTAAAAACGAAATTCAAAGATTTTTTGGAGTAATCTGATGAAGAAATCAAAGAAAAATCTAAGAAATTCCATTAATTAGTCAACAAATGTTTAAGAAGTAGTGAACATAGCCGATCCTCTAATTTCTCTTTTGGGTCACAGGCTAAAAGGTTTGCGAACCACTGGTGTAAAGTAAGTACATTTACTTACTGTAAGCACTGCACTTAAAGGGGCGAGAAACCCCGCCTCTTTATTTGTTTTATCAGAATTCAGATTATGAAAAGAAATCTAAAATGTAGGCGTGGTTATCTGTTGTTGTGGGGGGACGGGGCGGAGTTGAGCGTGCATATCATTATACTCTAGCCCAGTGGTTCTCAACCTGTGGGTCAGGACCCCTAGGGGGGTCCCCAAATTATTTTGGGGGGTCCCCAGATGATTAACTTCATGTACAACATTGTTTTCTCACTCGACAGTAAACAAACCAGCATAAAGTTTAAGTGTATAGAGGGTATCTGCCCATTTCTAAAGTGACAATTTAAGAACTTAAATGAAAAATGTTCTAAATTGTCAAATATTCGAGTCAGAAAATCTGAAAATAGCCGATCTACATGCTAACGCCTCGCGTTAGGCGTTGTTAGCATGTAGATCTGCTATTTTCACAATAGAACCGTGTTATACAAAATGTAATGCCTCAACACTTAGTGCTCGTCAGGGTGGGGGGGTCCCCAGTTCAAATATGATTATTTTGGGGGTCACGGCCTGAAAAGGTTGAGAACCACTGCTCTAGCCAGTGCCACAAGGAAGCTGTCCACACTTGCTGTCTGCATTTCGGAAACAGAAATTAAAACTAGCCATTGCAGGTGTAAACATTATAAAGATTCCGCAACTCCATGGTGTATTTACCGGTAAGAATTTGCAAGTCTTTTACAAACAAGCTGTCTGAGCTTTAATCCATGTTCCATCTTTCTCCACCTGTGCTCTGTGGACTGTTTACTGCTCAACACATCGAGCTGTCTTATCCATGGGGACAACCGGAGCGATGGACACTGGTTACCAGCGGCTGGTAGCACTGTCGGCTGTTTTCTGACTGTGTGTGTGTGTGTGTGTGTGTGTGTGTGTGTGTGTGTGTGTGTGTGTGTGTGTGTGTGTGTGTGTGTGTGTGTGTGTGTGTGTGTGTGTGGTGACTGGTGACAGTGCGCACACACACACAACGTTCACGGAAAATAGACGATCTACTGTACAAGCTCACAACGCATCGCGGAAGCAACGTGTTGTGAGCTTGTAGATATTTTTTTTACTTTTTACATTTTGAATTCCGGACGTTAACTTGTAACATAGTGTTTCTACATCGCAGTATTGATGCTTCCAACATGTAACCAGTGTTTCCACCACTGAGACGAGCAGCTTCCAGCCACATAACAGCGTTCTCTCACGGGCCACGGCATGTGAACACGGTGGTGATTCGGCTCAGAACGAGTCAACGACCATTGAACATACTAATATGATAAAACACCAAATATGAAGAAACTTGTGACTTGTGAGAGAGAACCAGATAACACAGACACCACAGTGCGTGTAACTGTGGGCGGTCTGCTGACGGAGTGTCTGCTCTCTGGCTGCAAGTAAAGTGAAACCACGCCCCACACCCCTGAATCCACAAGCCTATGGGCAAATTGAACCATACCATTGCTCCCTATCACAAGTGATTCTTTGATAAAATATATATTTATAGAAAAAGTGATTTTGGGTATTTTACTAAATGATTGATAGTTAGGAACCAAATGGGCCCTTAAGGGTCTGTAACTCTGAGAATGTTCCCTTTGTACACTCTCAGTTGAAATAACACTGAGGATCTTACAGTGTAGTTTAGGGCAGTGGTTAATCATCTGGGGGGTCCCCAGATGATTAACTTGATGTGCAACATTGTTTTCTCACTCAGCAGTAAATAAACCAACATACGGTACTGTAGAGTTTAAGTGTATAGAGGGTATCTGCACATTTCTAAAGTGACAATTTAAGGACTTTTTAATACCTCTAAAATGACAAATTAAGCATTGGCTAAATTGTCTCATATTAGGGGCAGAAATTGTGAAAATAGCAGATCTACATGCTCACAACGCCTCGCAACGTCACAATTTTCACAATAGAACCGTGTTATACAAAATGTTAATGCCTCAACTCTTAGTGCTCGTCAGGGTGGGGGGGTCCCCAGTTGAAATATGATTATTTTGGGGGTCGCGGCCTGAAAAGGTTGAGAACCACTGGATTAGGGTATCGAATGGAGGTATGTGTTCTATACTGTATATCGTCTACTATGCCCGACAACAACGATATTTGTCTTAAGCTTGTTACTGTAACTTCTGAATGTCCCCCTCTCTCCTCTTCCCCTTGCCCAGGTGAAACAGCGTCTGCGTGAGTCTCACATAGAGCTGCTGGGCCTGCCCGTGGGAGACTATGTGGTGCGGGTTCGATGCCGCTCGCGCAACAGCGAGCTCTGGAGCCGATGGAGTCCCACGCTGACCTTGACCATCCCTGCCAGGCCGCCCGCAGGTGAGCAGCTGCCATGGCACGATGGCGGCTGATGCTGACTGGTGATGATAATAATTCATAATAATTATCGATGACAGTAGATAAGAAATGCAAGTTAACTCATTCACTGCCTGAATATTTAACCAAACTACAAAAAAAAATGCAGGTTATTTTTCGTTTTTCATACCTTTTTAAAGTAGTCGCGGCATATCCATTTCAAGTAAGAGCCAGTAGATTGTACCCGATCCACACGCACACCATGCCACGGAGTGGATGGCAAAAGACTGCACGTGAATCCATCAAACCGTTCGGGAGATATAAGCTAGTTGGTTAGCTTTGTTTATGCTACGGACGCGAGACAGGATCAGCAAAGAAAGAAATGGGTGTTTTCCTGCAGAATTTAACTTGAGGCTGCTTCTTATCACCTGACTGGGGGGAGTTTCCCCAGTAGGACGTAGCACGGGGAAGACACATGTTATTCCAACCAGTTCCTTTCCCCTCCATCAGGCGCCTGGCTAACCAGTGGGAGGCAGTATACTGTAGAGACCAGGATTACTGAAGTAATCCAAAGTTAACCTGCCTTGAGATGGACCCCGATCAGGAAGAGAAAGAGGGGCAGACCAAAGAACAGCTGGTGAAGGCCAGTGATGATGGAGCTGAAGAAGATTTATTATTTATTAAACAAGTGTTTTTGGGTAGTCTCTTTTGAAGTTCCCAGGTATTGTTATCTTAATTCAGTTTGTCCCACTGTTGAGCACAAAGCCCTTCTACCCACAACTGGCTGAAGAACATTGGACTTCTTGCTGTGACATCATGGTAGTGATGTCATAGTACTGATGAGAAAATGTAAAGCTAATACAATTGCACTTATTGACATCATCACACAATGGCTATCATAAAGACATCATCACAACCCTGTAATTGTCCTTTATTAAAACTGAATTGACAAATAAACAATAGCCATTTAGCAAGAAGAAAATCTCCCAGAACACCATTGGTGAGAACTACCGATGTTTTCTTGGACGGTACTTCTGAATCGAGGCCCAAAGAGACCCTTCCGTGCTGCTGTCATAGTGGAGCACAAGGTGTTTTCCTTTTGTGAGGACAACAATGACAGAGATCACATTGAGGTTCATGTCTTCAACACTGTGTCTTTGTGCTGGATGAAGTTGTCTCCAGTTACACCTGGAAGAAGAGAACTTCACCTTGAGGTTCCCTCCAGTCGCTTCTTCCACACAGCTGTTCTCATAGAATATACCATCTACATCTGGGGAGGGCGTATTACCAAAACACATGGGAACTGCAACTTTCTTTATGCATTTGATGTAGACACCCACCAATGGTTTAGGCCCAACGTTTCTGGAACTGTTCCAGAGGCGAGGGAGGACCACTCTGCCTGTGTCTTGGAAAAGGTCATGTTTATCCATGGAGGATGGAACTGGACTGATGGATACTATAATGACATCTACAAGATAGACACAAACACAATGGTCTGGTCTTTAATTAACACCAGAGGAACTCCACCACCTTCTTCAGAATGTCACTCTGCCACCATCATTGGGACAAAGATGATTGTATTTGGGGGTGGGAGCCATTACAATAACTCCTACAAGAATACTATCAGAGTGTTTGACACAGAGACCAACTGCTGGCTGAACACGCCTTCAATACAGCTTCTTCCAGAAAAATGCAGGAGTCATTCAGCCTTTGCCTACAATGGAGAGCTGTACATATTTGGTGGCTACAGTTGGAGCATGAAAAGCTTAAATGATCTGTGGAAATTAAACCCAGAGACCTTCTCCTGGACGAAGGTTAAGCCCAAAGGAAAAGGCACTTGTGAGATGCATAGGATGTGCTGTTGCATGGTGGGAGATCGTGTCATTCTCTTTGGAGGAAATTACAAACCTGATGACTTGTACATCTTAGACTTAAGTCCTAGTCTGAAGACGACATGCAAGCTAGCTGTTATTCAGTACGGACTGGAGCGGTCTGGACTCCCACACAACATCAGGTGGGAACTGGCAGCCATGACTACCAACAACAACACATAAAATAACATATAACCCCAGGGCTCCACTGGCGGCGTCGCGTTGCTCTGCGTCTTGACGGCGTCATTGACGCCGTCACTTTGACGTCCGACCGGCTCCACCGCAGCGCAGCGGCTGTGACTGTGTGAGGTATTCATTCTATGGCCAATATAGCCCATTTCCAAAACAACATGAAAATCACTTTCAAACAGGAATAAAACTATTTGTGACCTGAATGTGAACGTATAGAGCACACTATGTTCACAGCAGAGAGCAGCAATGCACCACTGACCACTTTGTTTTGTCATGATTATAGCCTGTTGTATTTATACATAAATTTACATAAAAAATATGCTAGGATTTTTGGGACATCTAGTCACCCTTGTGAATGGATAGCCAACAGCAGAAACGCACGTATATAGCCTACATTTAAATATACAAAGCATTTATTCATATTTTATACATGACTGGACGTTGTGGACGCCGTCAAAAAATTTAACCGGGGCGATTTTCGAGTTTGGACGCCGTCACCGGAGCGTCCGACGTTGACGTCGCCGTCGGCAGTGGAGCACCCTTCATAGATTAAAGCGGGAGCGTTCCCAGCGTTGACGTTGACGCGACGCTCGACGCGCCCGGTGGAGCCGGGGGGTAAGGAAAACATACCCCCCTGCTCCCCAAGAAAGAAAGAAATAAAACAAATAGTACATCTTCCTGATGAAGGTCTGAACAGACACAGGATTCTCTTCTTCATGGTCACAGCCCGAGTCATCAACTCATAACCCATGCCTAGCGACGGTCACTGAAACAAAAAAACACTCTTCAATGTTTCTTCAACAGACACGTTATGTAATGCTTTGGTCATATATAATTATCCCTTATTTAATATACTAGAAGCTGAAGGGCGGCCCAGCGTCTAGTCGGCGACCTGGCCAACTCGGAACAATGTAAATAGGGAATGAATGCCCCGCCCTTTAATGCAAACCCCATTATACCTGTTTTCATAGGACCCGTTTTGACCATCTGTCTGCCTGTGTCCATTTATGCCCATATATGGAGATATCTGTATCTGTCTGTCTGTCTGTCGGCGTCCATTTTATGTCCATATATGGAGATCACTGCAGTTATAGTTCTGGGTCCATTTTATGCCCATATATGGAGATATCTGTCTATCTGCGTCCATTTTATGCCCATATATGGAGTATCTGTCTGTGCCTCCAACTGTGTTGCAGACACAGTGCCGGTTCCCCCTTTAATGCAAACCTCATTATACCTGTTGTCATAGGACCCGTTTTGAACATCTGTTTGCCTGTGTCCATTTATGCCCATATATGGAGATATCTGTATCTATCTGTCTGCGTCCATTTTATGCCCATATATGGAGATCTTTGACCATCTGTTTGCCTCTGTCCATTTATGTCCATATATGGAGATATCTGTATCTGTCTGTCTGCAATCCATTTTATGCCCATATATGGGGGCATTCATTTTATGCCCATATATGGAGAACGCGCGTGCCCGTGGGACGAACATCTGTATCTGTCTGTCTGCGTCCATTTTATGCCCATATATGGAGATCTTTGACCATCTGTTTGCCTCTGTCCATTTATGTCCATATATGGAGATATCTGTATCTGTCTGTCTGCAATCCATTTTATGCCCATATATGGGGGCATTCATTTTATGCCCATATATGGAGAACGCGCGTGCCCGTGGGACGAACGGTTCTCGAGATACGCGGATTACATACATACATACACACTCACAGAGATTTTTTGTTGACTCATGTGGCGTACGTGATGTCAGAGCCTTTTATGAAGTGATGTCACAATGAGTCAGAGCTTTCGCCGATTTCCTCCGGAACAGCCTGATGTCAACAATCAACCCCGCATAAGGATATTCCGAACGTTTCGCGCCGGTTCGGGAAAACCGCAAATCTATGGTTTAGTGATGAGTCATCACTTTTCAGAGTTTTGTGGGGGCTGAGGTGGGGTATGAAATGTGGTATATTGTTTTTTTTTTTTTTTTTTTTTTGGGCCTAAAATATTTTCTATATACATACAGTCATGAATCCACCTGCTGGATTCTGAATCCATTGCAAGCCTTTGTTTGGCATGAAAAACATTCCATGGGCTACAAAACAGCCCCAGAAAACTATGGATTAGTGATGAGTCATCACTTTTCACAATTTTTGTGGGGGGCATTTTATCCCAAGGAATGTTTTTCATGCAAAACAAATGCTTACAATGGATTCAGAATAATTAAAAAAAAACTAGTTTGACCCTTCACATGCTACTTAAAGCAGATTTTTTGGGGGTATTTATTTTCCACAGTAGTATAGTGCAGTGGTTCTCAACCTTTTCAGGCTGGGACCCCCAAAATAATCATATTTGAACTGGTGACCCCTCCACCCTGACAAGCACTAAGAGTT
The DNA here is from genome assembly GCF_963921795.1 of Nannobrachium achirus. Classification (NCBI taxonomy): domain Eukaryota; kingdom Metazoa; phylum Chordata; class Actinopteri; order Myctophiformes; family Myctophidae; genus Nannobrachium; species Nannobrachium achirus. The sequence continues at coordinate 10,959,650 of NC_137831.1, read as the reverse complement.
GAGGCATTACATTTTGTATAACACGGTTCTATTCTGAAAATAGCAGATTTACATGCTCACAACGCCTCGTGTTGCGAGGAGTTGTGAGCATGTATATCGGCTATTTACACAATTTCTGTCTCTAATATTTGACAATTTGGGCAATGTTTGATTTGAAAGAGTCCTTAAATTGTCACTTTAGAAATGTGAATCTACCCTCTATACCCTCTAATAATTTGGGGACCCCCCTGGGGGTCCCGACCCACAGGTTGAGAACCACTGATATAGTGTATAGTGAGTAAATGAGCCCAAACTTTTACCCCCTATAAAAAAACATATAGTGTATAGTGAGTAAATGAGCCCAAACTTTTACCCCCTATAAAAAAATTGCACCTGTGCGAAGTGAGCGGTGCAAAGGCAATCTCGTAAATGGTGATTATCTTGTATAATTGTTGTGCGACCTGATATAAATAACAACACGTGGGCTCCAGACCAGTATGTTATATCAGTATGTTATACCAAAACTTTATAGACCAAAGTTATTCTCCTCAAAAAAATGTAATCTCCAAAATTAAAGGCAGGGCCCTGTTCCCAGATACCCCTGTACCGTCTGCGACTCTTCATACAGTTCCCAAGATATCTGGCCTTACAACACAGATATCTTTGTACCGCACAAACCTTTGACTACCTTAACCATGTCGTTAGATATCCCATTTGGACACCACTGTGGCGGCGGGTCCTAGTTCCACTTCCAACCTTTGAATAACAGTCCTTTCTTAGTAGTATTTAACATGGTGTTCCATGCGAGCCCACACTGTTTCGTAGGAACAGTATTTCTAGCATGCAACCAAATGTAAAATCCCCATCAAGGCCCGCCAAAAGTGTGGGTGTGGGTTATTAATATATTTAGTGTTCATTTGTGCTAACTGTACTGTGGATTTCCTCCTTTCAGGCAAAATGCTGGTTCTGATTTTGATGACGGGTTTCGGGATGGTGGTCCTGCTGGCCATTGGCTTTGGGATAATCCCACAGAGTAAGAGGTGAGGCAGAAGGATGGGAGGGTGGATGAGGAAAAGGGTGTCGCAACAAATTCTGGGCCCTGGGTACAAGGATTCACTCACATTTTGTGCTTTAACTATTCGCTGCCGCGCTATGAGCTTGTATATCTGCTATTTTATATTGTGAAAAAGTCTTTGAATATTTCAAATCCTTCTACGTTTTTTTTAAAAACCTATGCAGGGTTCCCACGGTCATGGGAAAAGTTTTGGAATTGATCAAGGGTCCTGGAAGGTCCTGGAAAAATAGCTATGCATTGTCTTTGGTTATTGATTTTGTTAATACCTCTGAAATTACAAATTAAACATGGGCCAAATTGTCAAATATTAGAGCCAGAAATTGTTGCGAGGCGTTGTGAGCATGTAGATCGGCTATTTTCACAATAAAATTCTTAGTGCTCGTCAGGGTGCCGGGTCCCCAGTTCAAATATGATTATTTCGGGGGTCACGGCCTGAAAAGGTTGAGAACCACTGGCAGTCTTTGGGCATTGCGCATAGGAGCAAGCGACTTGTTATTGAGCTGAATTATTGTTATATAGTCCTGGAAATCGGGTCAAATATTCTGGAAAAGTTTTGGAAATTAATTGGTAAAGATGTGTGGGAACCCTGCCTATGTTTCTATGTCAGTGGTGCTCAAACATATTCCCGTGAAGGACTCCCAACATGATATGTATTTGGCCACGGGTCGGACCCCCATCTCAAAATATTTATAGACTCGGGGAGGGTCCCTGCAAGTGGCTTGACTGTATTACTATGTACTGTATAGCGAGGCTCATCCGGTCATTTGAGCTCTAGCAGGCTCACAGGTAGCAACGTCAAACGCGCAAGGGAAGATTCCCTATTCATGGATCGTTTCACCCGGGGAGCGCCTGGCCCTTACATACTGCGTCAGTCAAATACTGACATGACGCGGGACTCCGTCAGTATGATGCACGTTCTTGTTTGGACAGTGGGGCAGCGTGCATGGAAAATAGCAGACATATAAGCCCACAACGTGTCACGTTGTGAGCCTCGACTCTATAACAGCACATCATACCAGCATTTAACATTGGATCCGGTGTTGATTTTCACAGCAAATGCTGTCTTTTGAAAGAAAATCCATTTAGTTTTATAATCATAATTTTAATCACCTGGACTAAATATCAAAAGATTTGAGTCAACTAAATGTACAGTTGATTTTGTCCACACAAATGTATTTTGGCAGGCTTTTTTGACCAAATTGGTTGCGTGCTGAAAATAGACGATCTACAAGCTCACAATGTGTTGCGCTGCAATGCGTTGTGAGCTTGTAGATCTGCTATTTTCAGAGCACCCGAGCGCAACCAAACTGGATCTCTTCTCCACAACTCCCTCCCTAACATTTTAGTCTAGTTTTTATTTGTTGACAAAATTGTCAACATAATTTAGTCTTTGTCAACCTATTTAGTCTTTGTTTTAGTCATAATTGTAGTCAATGCAATCCACACTGATTGGATCCCCCCCAATGTATACGAAGCAGTAAAAATCAGTTTGAGTTCAAATATGTGCCCTTGAAAACCCCCCACCCTCTGTCCCACCCCGGGGTCAAAAGCAATATGATTATAATAGCAACACTGCAGGAAGCTGACAATCAGCCGGTGTATTTAGAATGGACGTTACGTAACCATTTCATTAGCGCTCTCGCACCATGCTTTGTTTTTTTCCAGGTTGTCACCAGTGATAAGAGTCAGCAGTGGTGGAAAGAAACTAAGTACATTTACTTGAGTACAATTTTGAGGTATTTTTTATTCTTTAACTCTCAAATACCTGGAACGCGCCCGCGTCGCATTAGATTTGAACCACTTAAAGGGATATTACACTTTCAAAGTCATTTTATCGTCTAATCAGGCTTTTATGAACACCCTGAACAGTTTTTAATTTGCTTGATTCAATATTTAGATATTTGATGTAAATGTTACCAGCTCCAACACGCCCAGGCCCTCTCCACATACACACCCATTGTAACTTCAAACTCCATTTTAACCATGATAGATTCATTAAAAACACCTGTTGTTTTTTCTGTTGACTCATACTACCCTCCTAATACGTGAGCAGGCCGTGTTTTTTCGATAACTTTTTTCATTAATTTTTAATAATTATTTGGGAAAATGAAAAATATTTAATACAAAAATGGATTATTAAAAATAAATGAAAAAAGTTATCGAAAAAACACGGCCTGCTCACGTATTAGGAGGGTAGTTTGAGTCACCAGAAAAAATAATGGTTGTTTTTAATGAATTTATCACGGTTAAAATGGAGTTTGAAGTTACAATGGGTGTGTATGTGGAGAGGGCCTGGGCGTGTCGGGCCTGGTAACATTTACATCAAATATCTAAATATTGAATCAAGCAAATTAAAAACTGTTCAGGGTGTTCATAAAAGCCTGATTAGACGATAAAATGACTTTGAAAGTGTAATATCCCTTTAAACCATTATTTCATGCTTTAACTATTGAAAGATAGCAGATATACAAGCTCGCAGCGCGGCACCGAGTGCCGCGCTGCAAGCTTGTAGATGTGCTATTTTTGAAATATCGTGAAAATGTGTGCAAGTCTTTGAATATCTTTGACCTGATCTTTGACCCAACTTCTAAATCCTTCCTCTAAATCAGCTTTTCTCAAACTTGTTCATGTCAAGGACCCCCAAAATTACATTTATTTGGCCGCATACCCCTATTTCAAAATATGTTACACATTTTCACGATTTTTCAAAAATAGCAGATCTACAAGCTCGCAGCGCGGCACTCGGTGCCGCGCTGTGAGCTTGTATATCTGCTATTTTTCACTGGTTAAAGCATTCAATAATTCTAGGCCTAAATAGGTTTTTAATTGAGCAGGCTATGTCAATACCATGCGGTGTGGTATCATGGCATCAAACACGACACACGTGTATATCTCCTTGTATGGGCCGTTCTACACCGTGACTTTAGTAAATCTCCATACATGGAGTTCCGTGCTCATACGCATACCCTTTTATCCGCCTCTAAAAAGTGCCCTCTCAAGACCATGAATGCCGTTTTTGGAGCGGTGAAAGCGCTCCCAATAGACAGGTATGTCCGTGGGTATGTGGGTGGCTGGGTGGGTGGCTGGGTGGCTGGCTGGCCGTGTCCGTCCGTAGCCTGGCAATACCTTGAGTGGCCACACACAACACACTAGTTAAAGGAGGGGCGCTGTTTTGTGCAGGCCAGGCACACTCACCACTCACTCACAGGCACAGTTTACACTCACTCACTCACTCACACACATAGGGTACAGCTGCTCAAATTCACCGCTCCACTTCGAACCGAGGTTCGATTTTTTGCCATGGTGAAAGAAATGCAAATGCCCCCTTTCCATGCCATGCCTGAAGGCAGCATTCAAGAGAATTGCCTTGTCCAAACTCTCCTGAAATTGAATGTAGCATCTTAGGTTGAAATAATTGCCCTCTCTGTGTAGAAATCCATGCCGTTAAGCCACATCTCCAGTATTGACTTGATTATGCTTATACTGTAATACTTTAATTCACCCGAAAATAGCTAATACTGCTCATACGGACACTCATGAGCACGGCTCAAAGAAATAGGGCATTATGACCCAAACATGTTGAATAACCTTGTAAACCTTGTACCCAACAATGATTATATGCATTATACGCATTTGAAAATAGCAGCGGGGAACAGTACAGCATCTAATTTTAGTTCAAGTTCAAGTTTATTTGTCCCAAGATGGGAAATTTGTGCTGCAGCGAGTATAAACAAATATAACAACATACACTGGCTGTACCACAACATGCAGTATGACAACATATGGCTGTTCTCAGTAACCCAACTCCCAAGTCATAAAGGCAGTAGCCAAATACTGTATGTTTGTTTCTGCTGGTGTTTACAACAGTGCTTCTCAGACATTCTCATGTCGAGGACCAGTGGTGGTGGGAAAAAAAAGTACTCCTATGTTTTACTTAACTCATTGAGTGCCTATCCCGAACTAGTTCGGCTTTATTATCGCATCCCAGAGTGCCAATCCCGAACTAGTTCGGCTTTTTAATAAAAATAAATAAATAAATAAAATGTTGAAAAAAAAATGTTTTTTTCAAAAAAAAATGTTTTGTCCTCTGTTTACAGAGGACGATATTTGCCGATATTTGCTGATATTTACCATCCACTCCAATGCAATCCAGGATCTTTAGAGCTCATTTTCTCTGTTTTTTCTCCCATGCATGAGGTGTGCAAGGTTTAATCATGGCTAAGTTGACGAAAATCTAAATCTAAAATGCTAGGTAGCCAATAGCTAACTTCAAGCTAACTTCATCCTCTTCCTGTACATGCACAAAGGAAAGTGTTCTGGCAAGTCATGGCTCCAGGGCTTGGGCATGCATTACCAGCATATCTCTATTATTCTCTGGCCACTGGGCGCCCTCTAGTGGTGATAGGCTGGCATTAAATGAGTTAAAGGGATATACACCCATTTGTTACGTCAAACTCCATTTTAACCATGATAGATTCATTAAAAACACCCATTATTTGTTCTGTTGACTCATACTACCCTCTTAATACGTGAGCAGGCCACGTTTTTCGATAACGTTTTTCATTTATTTTTTTCCATTTTCCCAAAGAATTACTAAAAGTAAATGAAAAACAATAAGTATCAAAATGTACCAAAAGTAGAAAGTCCTCATTATGCAGAATGTCCCATTTCACAAGTTTTCACACGTGTAAAATGTATAAACATCTTTTGAAAATTTTGGATCTACAAGCTCACAAGGCATCGCATCAGGACTCATTGTGAGCTTGTAGATCAGCTATTTTCAAATGGCCAAAATGTACATACAGCTGAAGTTGGTAATGTATGTTTTGTAGTAATAATCAAAATCTACAAAGTAACTAGTTTCTAAAGTTTTCAAATAATTATAGTGGAGTAAAAATGTCAATATTTGCCTCTGAGATGTATAGTGGAATAGAAGTGCAAAATGGAAATACTCCATTAACTCTTTTACCGCTTCGGACGTTCCCGTTCGCCCCAATTTTGAACCCAGCTTGTTGCCAATACAATGACTGTAAGCTGATGAGGGGTCGCGCGGGTGTGCACAGTAAAAACATCTCCCGTAATGCTGCTTTCAAATCTCCACCACACGTAAACATCAATGATGTCAAATTCACTTCCTGGCTGTTCTCTGTGGACCTGATCTAGATTATGCATTTCTATGCTCTGAACGACGGCAAGCGGAGCGGCCCAATTCACACCTATTCTTTGCATAAGGCTGCCCTCTGCCGCCAGCTGGGCTAAGGTACACATATAATAAATAAAAATAAAAATAAATCGTTTGCAAATAATGAATAGTTCTTTTTCTATAACATCGCAAAGGTAAGCTGCTTTTTGCTGGCACCAGCCCCAATAAATACATAATAAATCTGTCAGTAGAACTGTTAAAGTAAAAGTAGTAGTGAAATTGTAGCCTACTTGAGTACATGTACTTAGTTACTTTACACCACTCTCGAGGACCCCCAAATTAATACGCATTTAGATCAAATCGGTTGATCTAAATTAAATAAAAGCTCACAACGCGCCACATTGTGACACCTGCTGATTTTTAATAGCTGCATTATAAACACAGGGTTAAAGTGATTCAATTTCCATGCTATGCCAACTCATTTTACTCCCAAGGACCCCTGGGGGTCCCTCCTTGGACCCTACTCTGAGAACGAGTACGTGATGGTGCAGTTAGAAGGAGAGATAAAAGAACAAGAGAGAGGACAAGAACGTTGCGTTTCTTTGTAGATAACGACACGCAATAATGTATACGTTATCGGTGAGATAACGTGCAACCGTATGGTTTCCCTGCTTCATCAATGCGTGTGTATGTGTGTGTGTGTGTGTGTGTGTGTGTGTGCAAGGGCGTCACAAGAGGGGGGAAAGTGGGACTGAGTTACTAGGGCCCATGGTGGAGCGGCCTTAACTATTTAATACTTTAGCTATTGAAAAATAGCAGATATACAAGCTCACAGCCTGGCACTCAGTGCCGCGCTGTGAGCTTGTATATCTGCTAATTTTGAATAGTTGTGAAAATGTGTGCAAATCTTTGAAAATATGTATTTTTTAAGCGAACATTTGTAACTCATATTTTGCTTCTGGGGGGTCCCTGGAACTAAATATTTTGAGATGGGGGTCCGTGGCCATGAAAAAGTTTGAGCACCACTGACATAGAAACATAGATTTTTCAAAGACTTTTTCACGATTTTTAAAAAACAGTAGATTTACAAGCTCGCAGCGCAGCACTCGGTGCCGCGCTGTGAGCTTGTATAATCTGCTATTTTTCAATAGTTAAAGCACAAAATAATGCCGTCCCAGTCTAAGTGGGTTAAACCTCCTCCCCCTATGAAGAACATTCATGGGGGGCCCGCAGTGAATTCTTGTACCCAGGGCCCAGAATTTGGTGCGACGCCCCTGCGTGTGTGTTCCTCTCAGAGAGCTCATATCCTCTTGTGTGTTCATGTTTGTTTTGACAGGATAAGGGCATACTTCCTGCCTCCTATACCCAAACCTCACATCATAGGCATCGACCCCCTGCTGCTGAAGGTAATAACTCTAGCACAGTGGCGTCAGTTCAGCAAAAGCTAGGGTATGGCAAAGATGGGAGTCATCATGGAAAAGAGGCATTACATTTTGCGTAATAGCAGATCTACATGCTCACAACGCCTCGCGCTGCGAGGCGTTGTGAGCATGTAGATCGGCTATTTTCACAATGTCTGGGAAAAAAAATAGTTTTGTCAGTTTTTTACACAGGTTTCTACGTTTTTTGGGCTGGATATGGCAGCCTGGAATGGTTGTTCAAGTGCAGTTAAACTTAGCATGTTAGTAAACGTGCCACAATTAACAATAAAGCATTGCACCTGTGCAGCTGACCTGCGTAACCTGGGAATATACCATTTTGTCAAACTGGGGAGAATACAAGTGTGGAGAATATAATTATAATACCTTGTTAAAGTGACCATTTAGTTAAATTTAGCATTTGTAGTTATTTTACTGTAATTTAACAACATAATAAGCAGCGCATATATACACATTCATGGATTTATATTCAAAAGTAACTTTTATTTTCCCCCCTGGACCCAGGGTATGGCAGCTGCATACCCCTGCCATACCCAATTGACGCCCCTGCTCTAGCACACGCACACGCTCTCACGCACACACACAAGGGGGTAAATCGTTCCAGAGGAATAACTCTGAAAAAGAAACTCTCTCTGCATAAGCCAGGAAAGGATCCCATGTCTCATTTAATTTCCTAACGGAGCCTCTCAATGTATATCCAATTTTCTTGAGCTGTAAATGATTACAAATATCTCTTAACCATTGTGTATGGGGGTGGGGGCTGAGTAAATGCCAAACGTACTGTAGCGATAACGGCATTGATGGGCTCAATGAGTGTCCCAGTTAATTCTGTAAGATGTTAGCCATGGCTACACGGAGCTGGATATTTCATATATCCAGGTTTTTCAGATATCCACATAGAAAAATATCTAGGTCCACACGACAAAGATATCTAGGTCAAACAAGCACACACACAGTAAAGTCTTCAGAGATATCCGGGTTCCCTGTCTACATGGATCCAGTGAATCGGATATTTTTCAATGTCTTCACTTATTTATCCGGTTTAAAAAATATCCAGCTTTGTGGCCGAAATATCCAGCTTCATGTGGCTGCAAGCCCCAACAGCACAAAAAAATAGAAATATCCAGCTCCGTGTAGCCATGGCCTTAGATCCCATAACCCGGAAGGGTATAGGCCTATACATTGTAATTGGATAGTTGGCTCTTAAACAACTGGTGGGCAGGGTCTTTACAGACAAAATGGTTGGACCACAACAACCTATGTAAAATGTTACTTCAAGGGGGAATCCGGTTTGGTATACAAGCCACAATGGTCATTTTGGAATCCAGGATTTCCTGCCACGCCACACACCTCCAGTGACATTGACATTTTTTGAAAAGAAAAATGTAGGAAGCAAAAAAATTAGGGACCCATAAAGTGTCCGCGACCCACAAATGGGTCCCGACCCACTGTTTGGGAACCAGCGCCCTACACGATTTCACCTCTTTTCCTTTCCTTGCACCACCTACCCCAACCCTCCCCCCACCCCCAGATGGGGCACATAGAGGAGATCAACCGGCACTTCAGCTCCTTCCACGGCTACCGGCCCCCCAGCTACAAGGAGGAGGAGGAGGTGTGGGACCACGTGAGCACCGCCACCGACGACTCCGGCGCCCCCGCGACGGAGCCGGACCCCACCCTGTCGGACCCCGGCGCCGACCGCCAACACCTTCAGAGGGTCGCGGCGTCCGCCGGTCACGCTCCGTCCACTCAGGCGGCGGCCGACCCCCTCCTCGACTCGAAGCTCTATGTCCGAAGCGCCGGCACAGAGGGGGCCTGGGAGGCGACCGGCAGTGCCGCCGTGCCCTGTCCGTGGCCGCCGGGCATCGTGTTCTTGCCCGGCAGCGACTACAGCACAATGGGGGTCCCCCCAGTGGCCCCCACCTCCGCCCCGGCGGCGCACTCCCAGCCAGACTTCTACACGTGCGTGCAGGTCACGAGCGAGACGGGCGAGGTGCACCTGGTGCCCTGCCTGAGCCCCACCCCCGCGCCCCCCGCGGGCGGAGAGGAGGCGCCAACAGAGCGGGTGGAGGAGGAGGAGGAAGAGGAGAAGAGGAAAGAGAAGCGGCAGGCGGAGCGGCAGGCACGGAAGACGGCGCCGAGCCAGAGGGGTGACGTCACCGCACCGCCGCTGCCCGTCGACTACAAGGGCTGAGCGCCGGGCGAGGGGGGAAACGAACACGCACACACACACACACACACACACACACACACACACACACACACACACACAAACGTGTGGATTTCGTCGACTGAAACTATGACAAAAACACTGACGAAAACTAAATAAGAACTAAATAAAAACTAACCTACGATGGCTAAAACTAAGACTATATGTGTTAACTGGACTAGTTTGGGAGGGACTGGTGGAGAGGAGATCGAGTAAAACTTAAGGTCCGTACATACCGAGGGCGAATTGGCGAATAGCGAATTAGCGTATAATTCGCCTTTTTTTAAAAACCTTATAATATAAAGTCAATGGAAGCATCCACACCAAACGCGAATTTCGAAAAAGCGAAAAGGCGTCTGTTTTTTATTCGAATTTAGCGAACGTTCAAAGGCGAATTCCTCTCTCTCTCTGTATCAAAGTAAGCTCACTCTACCCTATTTCAAGAGAGAGAGAGAGAGAATGGTGGAGGGACCTTCATGTTGCATTGAGGCCGAGGGGAACGGTGTTTTTCTCCTTTTCCGTGTCTCTCTCTGTGTGGCAGCGTGGCTGATTGGAAAAAGTACACAAATGTATTACTGGTAAAAGCATGGTATGTTTTAGGCTAATTTATAACTGCAAAAAGACTAATGTTTTAAAATAAATCGCTGGGTATTAAATACAAAAGGATCCGAAGTGTAGTGGAGTAGAAGGAAAGTACTGGAAATTGGACTCATCTACAAGTAAGTACAGGCTACCCAAGTACTTTTAGTTACTTTCCACCAGCTGCTGCGGGGACCTGCCAGTATGCAGGGACACGGGCGGAGGAGGAACGGTGAACGCTCTGCTCCCCTGGCTTCCCCTCTCTCTCTCTGGCCAAATGCACTGCATGCAGACTCAGAGTCAGAGAGATGCGATATAATATGAAGAGCGCAAATAGGGAGCGCGTGTACTATTTGTTTCTCCGTTCTACTCTCTCCTCTCTTCTCCTTTCTCCTGCATGCGCCAGAGGCAGATAATCACCCCCTCGTTTAGGCGAATTAAGCGAATATTAAACGCATGTTCGCGTCGCTTTTTGGTGTGTATGGAAAAAGGCGAATCGCGAATTCTTCGCCTTTTTGGTTCGCTTATTCACGTCGCTTTCGCTAATTCGCCCATCTGGACAGAGCTTAAGAGACGAGTGGTTTTATGTTTAGTATGCGCTCGGGTGTTGCGCCCTGAAAATAGCAGATCTACAAGCCCACAGCGCGTCAAGCTTGTAGATCGACTATTTTCAGCACGCAACCAAGTGCCTTTACGACGCCATCGAGGCTTACATTTTATTCGACAAAATCAACTGTAGGTTTTAGTCAACTAAAATCTTGTGATAGTTAGTCGATTAAAACTAGACTAAAATGATTTGACAATGACTAAATGTGACTAATGTGACTTTTCAGATTCAAAAGACCATGACTAAAACTAAATCTGAATTTCATGTCAAAATCAACACTGGAACACACACGGGCGCACGCACGCACACTTTAAAAGCGCACACTCCATGCAGGCTGTGACAAACAACACTGTTGAATGCACTTTGTTCATTGGTTGTTCGAGGACATGGCCTTCAGGGACATCCATCGCATCAGATGATCTGTGACATCCTGGTTCAACACAGGGGTCGTCATTGTGTCCGTACACGGACAAAAAAAGTGTCCATGGCGAAGACTTGGTCTTGACCGTGGCAAATCTTTGACTTTATTTTGTACACATAATGTTCTTATTTTGATCACAAGACCCAATTACTGAATGTCAAGTCTCCAGGCTTTATTGGAATATGTATTCACTTACAGTATTTATTACGACACTATGAAACATTAGGAGTCCAACTCGTACTAGTGGTTCTCAAATGTTTTATTTGCAAGGATAGGACATCCGCTTTATAGCCTCTCATGCCGGATACTCATCGTAAGACTTCCGTTGCCCCAGACTGTATTTGCAAATCACACAACACCGGTTGTCTGTTGGCCACTTCCTGAATTTGAGTTTATTTATAAACCATCACGCGCAGGGACGTGCTGGCCATTGGGAAAAGTGGGACAACTCCCGAACGGCCGGTTCATTCCCGGCCGGTCCAGGCCGGCCATTAGGAAAAAATTTAACTGTTTGCACAAAAGTAAGAATTAAACTGTTTGCACAAAAGTAGTGAAAACAGCAGAGGCGTTGTGTGCTTGTAGATCGGCTGTTTTCACTAGTTTAAATCGTTTTTAAAATGATAATTACAAAACAAACTGTTTTGGACATAAGGTTTCCACCCGACAACGACAAAATATAACTCATGTAATTGGCCCACTGGCTTGTCACTTGTCATGATCTGAAATGGCAAATCTTTGAGTAGCAGCAGCGCTATAGAGAGAGATCTCTCTCTCTCATAATGGTCGCAACCTTAAGCTCACGGACGGCCCCCTAAGCCACTGAGTCCTGGTGCCGGGGCTGCATGGCACCCTAGGGTATCGTGATGCAGGTCAAGCTGGTGCTGCAGGATACTTTGATAATATCTGGAATTTATCAACATCACTTCAGTTTAACCACGTCGTAGACCTTCTAGAAGTAGTTCTTGCACTGTACTTGGTGCGTTCTTATTCAATCTACACCAAATGCCTTCACCAAAAATTGCTGATCTACAAGCTCACAACTTGCAGTTTATTATATTTTTTGAGCGGCATAGGTTTTTTGAGCTCCAAGGTTTGAGTGTGTAGCTATGTTTGCAGTATACTCATCCACTATGTCCGCTGAAAGCTATGTCTGTTTGCAGTATACTGATACGCAAAGCATTAATCATATTCATTCCTTATGTTAAATTCAATTCACTTGTAAATCCAAAGGAATCCCTGCTCTTCTACTCCACTACGTTGCAGAGGAACTACAATTATTTGAAAAACTTCAACTTTCTCAGGTAAAGGACCCCTTTGTTGAGAGATAGATAAAGCAGGGTCCCCCACAACCTTTTCATAGATTCCATTATAGTTTCATCGTTTGACAGCGCAATCATCAGTGAATTTTGGATTCATGTCAATTTGTGTTTCTAGATATTTAACCACTTGAACCGTCAATACAAACTTGACCTGTCACTCTGTACTTAGTCTGCTCTTTTTCCCCTTTACACCAAACCTCTTTGCTAAAAATAGCCGGTCTACAAAGCTTATAGATCTGCTATTTTTGGCTAAAGTTCTCAGAATTTGGACGCTAGGGTTCAAGTGGTTAATATAGAAAAGGAGAAAAAAAGCTACTATCACACAAAGATTTGGAGGACCCCCTGTAGTAACTCTGAGGACCCCCTAAGGGTCCCGGACCCCCTGTTGAAGACCCCTGCTTTACTTAACAGTTACTTTGTAGATTTTGATTATTAGTACAAAACATACATTAACCTTTCAGCCCTATACTTTGTCTTTTCAAAAGATTTGTATCGATTTGAAAACTGAAATGGGACCTTCTGCGTAAAGAGTATATACTTGGTGGAACTTTAAAGTTGCCTACTGTACATGTATATCTTGATGTCAATACATTTGCACTTTTACTGAAGTTGATTATTTTACTTTTACTTGCAACAGAGTGTTTCTACATTGCAGTAGTGATAGTATTGATACTTTTACTTAAAGGAGGGGCAACATGGACTTATCTTTATCCTTATCCTTACTCTAAATAATGGCCCAATTCCAATGTCCTCCCTATTGACTCAAGGGCTTGAGGGTACACCCCCCTAGTGGTGAGCAAAAGTACTTCTGGGGACTCAGCCAGAGGATGCAGCTCCAAAAGGAATGGAACAGCTCTTTAGAGTTAGTGTTTTATTCATGACACTTTACATCACGTTTAAAACCCTTAATTACAGTATTTGTTTTAAAGGCTGTGATTGTTGATGATTATTATTATAATATAATATATACATTAATCTGTTTTAATTTCTGTTTAGATTATGGGTTATAATGTTAATCCTTTTAAATTGTATTTCCATATTCTGTATTTAGCTTGCACATGTCTTATCACGTGTCACCTTATTTTGAAGTAAATACATATCTTCCATTCTGTCTCCCTTTGAGAACAGTGAGTAAGCACTACTGCTTGTAGATGTTCTAACCGCAATTCATGACTCATCATCTCCATATTTAAATGATTGACATTTGGAGGATTCAGAGGATTCCCCTAGTAACGCTAGGAACGGTGGGTAGGCCTAATTCCTTTGCCAAAGGCTGCAAATGTTCGGAACTTACGGAAAGTCAACAAAAAGGGGCGGTCCCGCACCCTCACTGACTTACCGATTTACATTTGGAACAACCCTCAAGCTCTTAAGCCCCAACGTGAATGCGCCTGTTGACTTTGGCTAAGTCAGTGAGTCAACAAGTTAACAAGCTGGAATTGGGCCAGACATCTCTCAAAGACCCCCCGACGATGTGAAAAATAAGTTATAATCAGCTGCTCCCTCTACACGCTTTACCTCAGGAAACTATAGTTACCACACCTCTTCCGTGACCTCCTGCATATGGGACATTTCTGCAGGTCTGCTGCCATATACATCAGCACCGCACTAATTTTAGCCAATGTTGTGTATCACGGTAATACACAAGTCTGCAGCGGTCATATAGTAGCAATACATACATAATATAAATCGGTATAGAGAAAATACAAGAATTGTAAGAGCTGTTAATTATGTTCAGATTTTTAATTATGATCAGCGGCTTAGATGTCATGAGCAGGTCAGCATAAGAGACCTGTCATTAGCGTTTGTGAAGGACCTTATACTGTAACTTTTGCCATTTTTATTCCAGTGGAAAACACAAAGATACCTTGTTTTGGGTGAGTTTCTTCCACATGCACTTGCATTGTGATTCTATTTGTGTCCACTGGCCCGGCTAAATTGTAATTCTTCTCTGGAGTAATGCAAACTCAAAAGCAAACCTTTTCTATGAATCCTAAAATTATACTATTATTTAGGGGTCCTTGAGGGTACAATTTAACTCTCTGAGTTAAATTGCCATATAAATTACGGTCCCAGAGATAGAAATACCATTAAATGGGGGTCCGTAGCCTAATGCCTGTCAGTGGGGGTCCTTGAAATTAAAATGGTTGAGAATCACTGCTAGAGCCGTCAAAATCTACTCTTACTGAGGTCCTTGGCATATCTTTACAATGGGGGTCAGTGGGCTAATAGGCCCAATGCGTGTCAATTTGGGGGTCCTTGACATGAAAAGGTTTGAGAACCACTGATTTAGAAGGACAGTTCAGTCATACTGGGACCCTACCGCCGGTTATACTAGGAGGATTCTGGGACATTGTGGCTCGAGTCATTCCAAAGGCAGACTGCACAGAATAGCTATTTTTTGAGCAGCATACACCGCTCCAAGGATTGAGTGTGTAGCTATGTTTGCAGTATACTCATCCGATATGTCAGCTGCAAGCTATGTCTGTTTGCAGTAGGCTATACTGATACGCAAAGCATTAATCATATTCATTCCTTATGTTAATGTTAACTTCTATTCACTTGTAAACTTTTTGTTATAAAATATCACTGCATTCATTTTGTGTGGTGAAGTCTCTTTTAAATTGAAATATTAATTAAAGGAAACCATTGTTTGCCATTACTTTCCTGTCTCTGTATGACAGAACATTTTACCACTCACCTTGGATTTCTTTTGGCTTCTGGGGACTCAGCCTTGGATTTCTTTTGGCCCCACTGCTATACCTGCCGACACTGGTGAATGCTTACTTCAACACCTTCAAGTGGCAATGCTGAGCAGAGTAGAGAGTGTTACCTACAGTATGTTCCCCAGGTTCTATGTTCCCCACTTACCACCTAAACCTAACCTTAACCCTAACCTCAGTAAAACTAACGCTGGTGAATGCTAACCTGCCGACACTGGTGAATGCTAACCTGGTGAGATGCTAACCTGCCGACACTGGTGAATGCTAGGGAGGACCCCGAGAGGGTCACCCCTCCTGACCAAGGTTCAAACCACCAGCCTCAACCTTAGCTGTTGCATGGTCCTCCTGGGCAACTGGGAATGAAAGGGACATGGACTGACAGATACAGAGAGCTCTTTTTTGGTCTATTTTTGGTCAAAACTGACGTCATGGACAGTACAGCCCATGATTGGTCCGTGCACATTTTTTGGCTAACACGTGACGTCATGGATGGTCCATGCCTATGTTTTGGCTAATCCGTGACGTCGTCATGGACAGCGGCTTTTGATTGGTCTGTGGTAAAAAAAAAATGTTGCACCGCTCAAAAATCAAAGAAAAAAAGTCATTTTAGGGATGAACTATCCCTGTAGGCCACGGTCACACTGTGCTTTTGTTCTACCTATGAGGGTGCACATGAATGTTTGTTTGTTTTTTGCAGAAATCTGCAAATGGAAGCGAACCACTCCATTCCCATTGAAATACATTGGCAGAATCCGCCTTCATAGGTAGAAAAACAAACAAATAACACTTTTTCCAGCCTCTGCCTCCGGGGGAATTCCACCATGGCAATACAGTAATGTGCAGTCTGTGTGATCATCTTGTCTCTGTGCCGTGGTGCTCTCACTGTCTATCAGTGTACAGTAGGTTGCTTTATGGGAAAGCACATGGTACGTGGTCTGGTTATCGTCTCATCTCTTCTGGCGCCACTCAAAGACTTTACGCCTCATGCTACGAATATCACACTTAAGGCTGTCCTTAAGGTTGGCCGCAGAGCAAGCTTGCCTCGTCAAAACATGTGACCTTCATTTCACCTTCATTGCACCCACACAAAACTTCATTTTGTGTGGGTGCAAAGTCTTTTTTCTCTAGAAAGCCAGGTATGCTTACGACGTCCTTTCTCAATCGCAAGACACACACACACACACACACACACACACACACACACACACACACACACACACACACACACACACACGCGCGCGCGCGCGCGCACAATTCGATTCAAAGGGCTTTATTGGCATGAGAAAACATACGTTTACATTGCCAGAAGTGAATACAATGCAATACAATACAATACAATCAGAAAAAAATATGTACAAGTGAAAGGAGTGTAACAGTTTTCATGCATCAAGGTTACATGCAGGCAGAGCAGAGCTACAATGGTCTTTAAGATGGTTGGGTTCCATTTGATATCCTTCTCCTATCACAGCAGCTCACGAATCTTGCTGCGGTGTTGTCACATTGTTGTACTTCCCCCAGCAGGTATGGGAGTTTTTCATCATTGGTCATGTTTCCAAACTCTCCTTGGGTGGTTATGATCTGTGGGAAGTATGTGTCTCTGATGTCTTGGTACAGTGGACAGGCGGTTAGGAAGTGTAGCTCAGTTTCCACTTCATTTTGTGTGCAGTGGGTGCAAAGTATGTTTTCTCTAGGGAGCCAGGTATGCCTATGATGCCCTTTCTCGATTGCAAGACTGTGCTCACTGAGTCTGTACCTAATCAAGATTTGTCTTTGTTCTGGGTCGGTCACCCGGCTTGCTCAGGTATTCTGCCACGGTATAGTCTCTGTTTAGGTCCAAATAGCATTCTAGTTTGCCTTGCTTTTGGGTTGCTTCTCTCCAATGTGTCAGGTAGCTTTCTTCCCGCTTTTTTATCATGTGGTTTAGTCCAGTGAATTGCCTGTCTCTCTCTCTCTCTCTCTCTCACACACACACACACACACACACACACACACACACACACACACACACACACACACACACACACACACACACACACACACACACACCTAGATAGACTTTGTGAATGTAGGTCAGTGTTTTCCAACCTGGGCCTGAGGGGGGCGCCGAAGTTCACAGGACGGCCGTGAGGCCTTTCTGTTCTGACCGTCTGACATTTTACCAACTTAAACCCTGGCTCTCAAAGTGGGGTCCAGGCCAGCGCAGGGACCCTCAGGATGCCTTGAGGAGATCAAAGGTGGGTATCCACTGTGGTCAACAGTGTGGACCGTGCACGGTCACACCGCACTTTTATTCTACGTATGAGGGAGGATTCTGCCACAATGCATTTCAGTGTGAATGGAGCGATTCACAGTTTTCTGCCATTTACAGATTTCTGTCCCCCCCAAAAAACGCTCCAGTCCCATTGAAATGCATTGTGGCAGAATCCACCCTCATAGGTAGGCTAGAACAGTGGTTCTCAACCTGTGGGTTGGGACCCCCAGGGGGGTCCACAAATTATTTTGGGGGTTCCCCAGGTGATTAGCTTAATGTGAAACATTGTTCTCTCACTCAACAGTAAGTTTAACTGTATAGAGGGTATGTGCACATTTCTAAAGTGACAATTTAAGGACTTTTTAATACCTCTAAAATGACAAATTAAAGCCAAATTGTCAAATATTAGAGGCAGAAATTGTGAACATAGCCGATCTACATGCTCACAACGCCTCGCAACACAAGGCGTTGTGAGCATGTAGATCTGCTATTATGACAATAGAACTGTGTTATACAAAATGTAATGCCTCAACTCTTGGTGCTCTCGTCAGGGTGGGGAGGGGGGTCCCCAGTTAAAATATGATTATTTTGCAGGGGGTCGCGGCCTGCAAAAGGTTGAGAACCACTTGGCTAGGGAAAAAAAGTGCAGTGTGACCTTTCCCTCACTCAGGTAAATGTTGAACTTTTACTTGTAACAGACCATTTCTACATTTCTACCCTGTGAGTAAAACATGAGAGTAATAGGCCTACTTTTTCCACCACTGCTACGTGCCAGCGTGTTTCCTAAACCCACCAGGAATGAGTTAAGGCCCGCCTCGCGGAAGCGCCCCTCTCAATGATCTTAAGTATGAAAGTGCGTATGAACGTTAGTGCTGCTCGCTTAAAGGTGATACACCATGCATTTAAAAAGTATTTATGTCATATTGTTTATGTCCCAAAAACGTTTTTCAAAAGGCTTGAGGCTAAATTACCACTCCTGAATAGAGAGCCTCTCTCATTTTTGAATGGCTCTCAGAGCATTTCAGCTGCAGTACCACCTTTGGCCTGAACTGCGCCACCCCCCCCCAAAAAAAATATTTTTTTGAAAAAAAATATTTTTTGATTTTTTTTTGGTGATGACGTCACAATCGGCAGATGACGTCACAATCGGCAGCAAATCTGAACAGCCTGTTTTGAGAACCCGTGGGATACTTTTAACCTTCGCCTTCTCAAAACCAGAGAAAGACACATCGGTCAGAAATGGGACTTTGTGAGGATAGAAGGTGCTAGTGGGACCCCAAAAAAAGGTTTTAAAATAGGAAAAGTTAAATTTCATGGTGTATCACCTTTAAGTGCAAAGCAATACTGTAACTACGCCCTACCGATCCATTACAATAATACACGCAGCATAATACGCCCAAAGATATCCAAACTATAACAATTTAACTGATAATTAGTAAGAGTTTTTATTTGGCAAATTAATAGCTTTCTCAGTATGTTTTTCTCTTTAGCAAAGTTACAAAGTTTTACCTTTTTTAAGCACAGTACAAAGTAAGTTTCAAGTATTTTTTTTTTTTTTTTTAGCACAGTTTATTTTGAGCGCTGTGGTGACAAATTAATAGCTGTGCATTGTGCAAATGCAGGCTTTTCTCAGTAGCCTACAAGTTTTATATTGTCTTCATGCCTTTACTAGGTCTGACTTTATCCACCCTCCATGTGTCCGTCAAGGATTTCAGCCACTCCTGGAAGTCTTAACTCAATCCTGGTGGGTTTAGGAAACACGCCTGCTTTACGTACGTTGGGTGACAAACTTTGCGTGAGTCAGCTTTTGACTGACAGCCAGTCACACCACAGGGTGTGAATCATAGAGGTATAACAGTGTGAATGGTCACGGGGGGAGGGGGCGTCACAAGGGGGGGGGGGGGGGGGGAAGTGGGACTGATTACTAGGGCCCAAGGTGGAGGGGCCTTAATTATTTTATACTTTAGCTATTGAAAAATAGTAGATCTACAAGCTGCCACGCTGTGAGCTTGTAGATCTGCTATTTTTGGAAAGTTGTGAGTAACTCACAAAATATTTTGAGATGGGGGTTACCGTGGCCAAATACATGTAATTTTGGGGGTCCTTCACATGAAAAAGGTTGAGCACCACTGACATAGAAACTTAGGTTTTTCAAAAAACCTTGCACAAATTTTCAAGATAAAAAAAAAACAAATAGCAGATCTTTGAGCGCGCAGCGTGGCACCTGATGCCGCTTGTATATCTGCTACTTTTCAATAGTTAAAGCACAACATAATGCAGTGAATCCTTGTACCCAGGGCGCGTGAACCGGGGTGCTGTTTTGATACACGCACCCAGGGCCCAGAATTTAGTGCGACACCCCTGGTCATGGGGGGAGACAGGCTTCTAGAAAGTGGTCTGCTGGCCGCTATGCAGGGAGGAGGCCGGGGAATGGCCTGGGGGGTTGGGGGGTGGGTCTAGTCGGCAGGGGCGGTAGGGGGGGCATGGTAGGTGACGGGCCGGGGGGGTGACACACACAGGGGTCTGCTCTAACTTTAGGTCCCTTGTCTCAGTGCCACCGACAGGGACATTGCGGACAGACCCTCCTTCTTCTTCTTTCAGCCAAAGAGTAGGCCCCTGACCGACACACGCCGGACGCAGGTAGGGACAGACGTCAGACAAGACGTTTCATTTATTGGTGTTTTTTGGCAGATTTCAGGGGATCTATATGTATGTCTCCCCTGTGTATGGTTGCCTTTTCAAGGCCCTCCGTTTGTGTGTTTTTCAGAGTGTTGCAACCGCTCATATCCCTGAGCTTGGGCAGCTGTTGCCGCGGTGGCTAAATATAGACTACTTGTATTAGCTCTCAGGCCCCCCCTTCCAACACACACACACACACACACACACACACACACACACACACACACACACACACACACACACACACACACACACACACACACACTCACTGACACTTTACAATTTACACTTTGACACAGGCAGACAACCACGCAACAGCATGCTCTGAAAAACCTTTGTTTTCTTCCACTATGCAGGTATATTCAGTGTTGTTTTGACTTCTTTCTTTCTTTCTTTCTACCTCTCCTACTTGTGTATACCTTGTTAACTTTAAGTTTTTGAATCTCTGCTGACCAACAAACTCAAGAAAACAGTGATTTACAATATGACATACTCAATTGAAACAAGCCATATATGATTTTTTGATTGTATTCTTTTAGTTGACCTTGTACCAGTGAACTGTACTGTCATGAAACTGTACCTTTCCTATTGCAAACGTCTAATACATTCTTCAATCAATCAATCAATCAAGCAATCAAGCAATCAATCAATCAAAGACTTGGAGGCCTAAACTGTACAGTATCATGTTATTTACAACCTGTAGAACACAAAAATGTAGTTAGTTTAGTTTACCTCAGAAAGTGTACAAAAGGGGACCACATTTACCCATAATGGTCCATTTGGTTCAATTTGTATGCTGACTCTCTGAGTTAAGTTTACAGTAGGCTACAGTGACTAGTCCAGTCTGAGTCTACAATAAGAGAGTTGACCCAAACTGGGTGTGATTGGCGTTGTAAAGACAGCTCATATTCATTTCATTATGACTCCAGTTCGATCTGTTCGAGTCAGGATGAAATGTATCTGATGATGCCTGTGTTGATTTTGACAGAAAATTGATTTAGTTTTAGTAATATTTTTAGTCATCTGAATATAGTTTTAGTCAACTAAATAGGCTATCATACGGTTTTAGTCGACTATATCAGTTGATTTTGTCGTCTAAAATGTATTTCGGCGGGCCTTGATGGTGTCATAATGGCTGATTTTACATCTTCTTTTTCTATTTATTTTATTCTTCTTGATTGTTTTTCCTTCTTTATGATCAATCAATCAAAACCTCCTCACATTTTGAATCTGTAATCTGTTGAATTACAGGGACCTGCAGCAGCGCTTCTTAACTGGTCTCTGCCCTGAACCATCACACACACACACACACGCACACACACACACACACACACACACACACACACACACACACACACACACACACACACACACAGACACACACTCCATGCCATGGCGTCGCCGTGCGAGCGCGTGGATGCCGGGGACCAGACGGTGCCCGGCGGAGAGGAGAGGAGAGAGGAGGACGGAGGCGGAGGAGGAGGAGGAGGAGAGGAGGGAGAGAGCTCCGATGTCAAGAACATCCAATCACATTACCTCCGCTGTCCTTCCCCCAGCAAGTAAGAGAATGAAATCATATGGCCTGCGCGCACGGTAATGTACTTAAGTACAGTTTTGAGTTACTGGAGTGTTTACAATTTTCTATGGTTTTACTGGAAACATTGAACCTGGGGGGTCATGAGTATGTCTGTACACAGCGTGGCAAAGACTCAGCCTTGTCCATGGCACATTTTAGTCTGGTTTTACACACCATATTATAATGTTCTTATTTTGATCATAAGACCCAATTTCTGAATGTCAAGTCTCCACGTTTTCTTCAGAATATGTATGACACATTAGGGGTCCAGTCCACAAGGACAACCCTATTGAAAATAGCCGAAATGTATATATGGTTTGAAGTGGTTAATGTATGTCTTCTAATAATAGTCCTAATCCAAATCTACAAAGTAACTAGTAACTAATGTTTAGAAATAATTGTAGTGGAGTAAAAGTACAATATTTGAATCCGAGATGTAGTTGAGTAGTAGTAAAAGTATTTGAAATTGGAAATAGGCTACTCAAGCAAAGTGCAAATAACAGTTACAATACTTAAAGTAAATGTACTTTCCACCACTGTTGACAATGAATATTGTTGTTGTCGGGTGAAAACCTTGTACAGTATGTCCAAAACCGTTACTACCATTTTGTATTTATCATTTTAAAAATGATCTAAACTAGTGAAAATAGCCGATCTACGAGGCATTGTGTGCTTGTAGATCGGCTATTTTCACTAGTATTGTGCGACAGTCTTCTATGGTGAAGCAGGACTTTACTTTACGAAATAAATTACACATTTTAAACTTGGAGATACGAGGTTTCTGCCCGACAGTGACTATATATTGTATATTCAAATTGGCTAATTTCTCTCTCTCTCGCTCTCTCTCTCTCTCTCTCTCTCTCTCTCTCTCTCTCTCTCTCTCTCTCTCTCTCTAGTTTCTCCATGTTATCAGAGTCCAGGTTCTCCATGATCTCGGGGTCTGATGCAGACAGCATCTACATGGAACCCATCCACCTGTCATCGGCCATCGCCGCCAAGCAGATCATCAACGAGGGTGAGAAGAGCCAACACATTGAAGGAACGAATGAAATAATATGCGAGTAAACACGATCACTAAAGGACACACACAAGTATTCCAATTACCGTTAAGTCTGTTAAGTCCTTTCCTCATATCCTTACAGCTCAGGCTCATCCGCACTGCCAAAGAGCAAGGGTTCCGACGACGATGTCTCACGAAAAACTGTCCTCATATGGAGCGTCGGCCATTGCGTTGCGACGTAGCCTGAACCAATCAAATAAATAAATCAAAAAAAGTGTTTGGGGGCGAAACCTCGCTCAAATAGAGACTGCGAGCGAAAATAGGAGGGGTGGACGATGTCGCGGCACGGCGCGTTGTCGCTTGTGGTAAATCAGGACGTCTCATTGAAACAAATGTATTTTAATGAGATTTCATCGCTCTGGTTGCGTTGCGTCGCTGGCAGTGCGGATGAGCTGTTAGTACTGCAACAGTGCCAAGAATTCTGGGCCCCATTGAAATGCATGATACAGAGTGCCGTAAAATATCTATTCATTATTAGTGGGGCCCCATGCGACCCCAAGCCCCATGAGTCATTAAGACTCATTGCTTTATTGCAGGCCTGGCCCGTACATGCCTCTGCATTTATAATAATAATGACTGCCGTGTCCCCGTTCCTAGAATAATCCTAATGTGTTTGAACGCAGTCCGTGATTGCCGTGCGTTAAAATGTCATCATGGCGCGCTGGGGAGCTTTTAATATTCCCACAGATGTCCTGGAGCCGCGATGATTGATGAATATGATTTCTGAGGTGCAGATTATTATGATTATATTATTGTTCCCACCATTGGTCATATTATAGTATATTGGAAATACTCAAGAAAAAGTAAAAAAAAAATCTACTATGTTACTTTCCGCCACCGGTCATGACGTTGGTTAGACCTCCCTTTGGTTAGACCTACTGTAAACCTAACCTTAACCCTAACCTCAGTCAAACTAACGCTGGTGAATGCTAACTTGGTGAGTAGCTAACCTGCCGACGCTGGTGAATGCTAACCTGGTGAATGTTAACCTGCTCTAACCAATGGGAAGTCTAACCAATGCTCCGTTCGCCCCTCCACAGAGCTGCCTCCTCGCGGTGTGCGCGAGCAGTCCATCCCGGAGTCCATGCTGGAGACGGCGGAGCAGCTGATGGTGGAGGACCTGTACAACCGCGTCAAGGACCTGATGGACGAGCGCAGCCCCTACAACACGCCCTGCGTGCTGGACATCCAGAGGGCCATGGTCCAGGACCGCCTGGAGAGCCCCGTCAACGCCGTGGACGAGGTCTGGCCCAACATCTTCATATGCGACAAGTGAGTCAATCAGGGGTGTCGCACCAAATTCTGGGCCCTGGGTACAAGGATTCACTACGGGCCCCCCCATGAATGTTCTTCATAGGGGGAGGGGGTTTAACCCATTTAGACTGGGAACGCATTATTACACGTTATTTTGTGCTTTAACTATTAGAAAATATTAGATCTACAAGCTTGTAGATCTGCTATTTCTTTTAAATCGTTCCAGGGACCCCCCAGAAGCAAAATTTGAGTTACAAATGTTCACTTAAAAAATACATACTGTATATTCAAAGATTTGCACACTTTTCACGACTTTTAAAAATAGCAGATATACAAGCTCGCAAAGTGGCACTCGGTGCCGCACTGTGAGCTTGTATATCTTCTATTTTTACAATAGCTAAAGTATAAAATAATTAAGGCCCCTCCACCTTGGGCCCTGGTAACTCAGTCCCACTTTCCCCCCCACGTGACGCCCCTGTGTATACCACAGGAAGATAGAGCTGACAAACTATAATCAAGGAGGACAGTAGAGAGGTAGAGTTGCATACTTTGTACAGCAGCTCCAGTCATTTGACAGTGGCTCCGTCTCATTTCAGCTCGGTGCCGGTCAACAAAGCTCGCCTGAAGCGGATGGGCATCACGCACATCATAAACGCGGCGCACGGCGCAGGGGTGTACACAGGACCAACCTTCTACACAGGCATGAACATCCAATACTTGGGCATCGAGGTGGACGACTTCAAAGACTCCGACATCTCCCCGCACTTTAGGACCACTGCCGAGTTCCTGGACGAGGCCCTGCTTACACATAAAGGTGAGAGACCTTTCTGTGGACTGACTGGATGTACTGGATGTGTACACACTGCAGGGCAGATTTGATTAATGGCTGGCTGAACCAGCCATTACGACATCATCCCGCCAAAATACATTCCAGTCGTCAAAATCAACTGTAGATTTAGTCTGCTAAAATCTTATGATGTTTAGTCGACTAAAACTATACTAAAACTCAAAATGCTGTCAAAATCAACACTGACACAGGGTGCTCTGGTTCTGCAGGCAGGCTCACTAACCACTCAGCTATGGCTGCCCTGACATCCCATGTGTTAATCGACAACATAATAATTCATATATATACAGTATATATGTCACAGTTTTTTTGAGTTTCAGTGAAATTGAGAACAAGAGCGCTCGCCGTGCGGCGCGGGGCGGAACAAGCGATCGCTTTGATCCACAACAACGACAACGTAGCATCGGCAGGAATGATAGCGCCTCACCCCACGGAGGTTAGGGTTAGGGTTAGGCATTGTTTTACTGAGGTTAAGGTTAGGGTTAGGGTTAGAGTTAGGCATAGTAAGCTAATGGCTAAACAAAGCTGAGCTAGACTAGTAGATAAACAAAGAAAGAGTGGTCGCAAACGAGTGATGTCAGCGACTACACAAGTGAATGGCTGTTGTTGCCATCTCATGGTGAATACGCAGAATTACACAGGTGCACTGATAAGAGACTATCAAAGTGAATTGATCCAGGTGGTGTTAGGGGTGTGTGGTGAACTACAAAACGAGTGCTCTTACCCCAATCTCACTGAGTTACCCAAACTATGAAATGAACTGCTCAAATGCACCGCTCACTTCAAACAGGGTTTGAATTTTGTGTTACTCTCAGGCAAGTTGCTGGTGGATTCCATGATTCCATGGTTTTATATTAACCACTTGAACTCTAGTGTTCTTATTCTGAGAACTTTAGCCAAAAATAGCAGATATACAAGCTCACAATGCCTCGCGCTGCGAGGCGTTGTAAGCGTGTAGAACGGCTAAGAGGTTTGGTGTAGAGGGGAAAAAAGAGCAGACTAAGTAAAGGTCAACTTTAGTTCAAGTGGGTAAATATCTGAAAACACACATTGACATGAATCCAAAATACACTGACGATTGTGCTGTCAAACAATGAAACTATATTGAATCTATGAAAAGGTTGTGGGGGTCCCTGCTTCATCTCTCTCTCAACTAAGGGGTCCTTGGCCTGAAAATGTTGAAGACCCCTGGCTTAATGAAATGAAATGATCAAATGCACCGCTCACTTCAAACGGGGGTTTGTATCTTGTGTTACTCTCAGGCAAGGTGCTGGTGGACTCAATGATGGGCGTCAGCCGCTCGGCCGTCCTGGTGGCCGCCTACCTGATGATCTTCCACAGCATGAGCATCATGGAGGCTCTGACCACCCTGAGGAAGAAGCGCGCCATCTGCCCCAACGAGGCCTTCCTCAAGCAGCTGCGCGAGCTCAACGAGACGCTGATGGAGGAGCGGGACGACGACGACGACACCCTCAGCCAGTGCTCCGTCATCGACGCCAGCGCCCGCGCACGCATCTTCGGCGACGCCATCGGGGACGAGGAGGAGGAGGAGGACACGGACGAGGTAGGGGTGTTAACAATGAATCTAAAAACTATGAATTGCCGTAAAGAAATTATTATAATTATTAACGATTATAATTAACCGCTTGTTAATGCTATATCGTCACTGTCGTGCAGAAACCTTGTATCTCCAAGTTTCTCATTTGTAATTTATTTAGTAAAGTAGAGCCCTGCTTCATCATAGAAGACTGTCGCACAAAACAGTCGAAAATAGCAGATCTACAAGCACACAACGCTGTTGTGATGATAAATAAAATGAATGGTTTTGGACATACAAGGTTTTCACCCGACAACGACAATCAAGGCAATTATGTTTCTGCACTCATTTTTGATTTTGGACAAGAATTTTCCTTATGGTCCTAAAAAAAAGGCTGCTTATATCAACTAATCGACCGATGAGGTTATCAACTTTCAATGAATGGATCATTTGCCTCCACAGGACGAGGAGCAGAGCATGGTGGGGGTGAAGGCCCACTCCATCATGATGGAGGAGGAGGGCGACGCGGCCAGCGTCATGAGCAGCGTGGCGTCCTCAGCCGCCGCCGAAGCACTCCGGAGCGGGACGGTCGCGGCCCGGGCCGCCCGGCCCGAAAACCAGGGCGGAGCGGGACCGCCGGGGCTCGGCGAGGAACACGCCCTGCCCGGGAAGGAGGGCGGCGAGGCAGACTGCGAGGGAGACGACGAGGTGAGTCTCCACCGTAGCCCGTATCACTTACCGTAGCACTTGCCCACCCTTGATGACCATAATTAATTTAGATAGCATTGTTATATAGAACGATGTCAGGTCATTTATATCAGTGGTTCTCAACCTTTTCAGGCCGCGACCCTCAAAAGAATCATATTTGAACTGGCGAGCACTAAGAGTTGAGGCATTACCTTTTGTATAACACGGTTCTGTTGCGAAAATAGCAGATCTACGTGCTCACAACGCGAGGCATTGTGAGCATGTGGATCGGCTATTTTCACAATTTCCGCCTCTAATATTTGACAATATGGCCAATGTTTACCGTAATTTTGTATTTTACAGGCATTAAAATGGTCTTAAAAATCCTTAAATTGTCACTTTAGAAATGTGCAGATACCCTCTATACACTTATACTGTGTGTTGGTTTGTTTACTGTTGATTGAGGAAAACAATGTTTCACATTAGGCCAATCATCTGGGGACCCCCCCAAAATAATTTGGGGACCCCCCTGGGGTCCCAACCCACAGGTTGAGAACCGCTGATTTATATAGACTGATGTCAGCCTGAAAAGGTTGTGTGCTAAATGTAGTGCTAAATGCCTAAATTGTAAATTGTAAATTGTATAGGACGGCGTGGGCAGCATGATCCGCGAGTGGCAGCGGAGGAACGAGATGTACCAGAGCGAGGAGTGGTGGGAGGCGCAGCTCAACAGCGACGGCGAGCAGGACGACCTGGACTCGCTCCTGGGGGGGCAGGCCGCCGACCTGGAGAGCGTCACCAGCGAGGACGTCCGGTCCGTGGCGGAGCGGGTGAAGCGCCGCAACCGCCGCCGCCCCCCCTCGGACACCGCCTCCACCTCCAGCTGCACCAGCTACGCCGACCTGTGGAAGCAGCGCCTGAGGGAGATCGAGGTACCGTTGCTGCCTGTTGAGATTGGCACATTTTCTGGGGGCAACCTGCCAAGATCACACATGTCTTCTTATTTTTTAATTCTCAAAAAAGCGCCTGCAATGTAGTGCATTTGAAACGACATTGCAGTGCACATCATGGGATGATCACTGCTTGCCTCCTGTGAATTGTTTTATTTTTATTTTCTGTTTATTATTTCGTTGCTGAGTGAGGTCAGCAGACAAAGTAGGCACTAACAGTAAACACAGACTGTCTCTGCAACAGTGGTTCTCAAACCTCTTTTTCATGTCAAGGAAACCCCCAAATTAACACTTGTTTGCCCTGCGGACCCCCATTTGAAAAGATATGCCAGGGACAAAGAGACAATTTCTATCTCTGAGACCCCAATTCATAATGTAAAATCAATAACTCAGAGTTACATACCCACCAGAGTCCACCTGATTCCTTACTATCATTTAGCTGGGGATCCCCTGGAACTCCCTCAAGGACCCCTGGGGGTCCCCAGACCCCACTTTGTTGTTGAACAAAACACATTTCCTTTGGGATTAATGAAGTATCTACTGTATCTGTCTGTCTGTCTGTCTATCTAGGAGCAAGCTGCTGCGCGCTACCGCAAGAAAGATGAGGAGACGGAGAGTGAGAGCGACGCAGGAGGGCCGCCCGGGGCGGCGACGGCGGCGCACAAGAAGATGGACGACGAGGTGGCCAGCATCATGTCCGACTCCTCCTCCATGTACAACTTCTGCCAGAAGAACAAGGAGAAGCTGACGCCGCTGGAGCGCTGGCGCGTCAAGAGGATCCAGTTCGGCTGGAACAAGAAGGACGGAGGCGGGGAGGACGGAGACAGGAGCAGCGTGTCGGGGCTCAGCGCGGACGGCGAGGCCGAGGCGCGGCCCCAGCCGTCGCTGGAAGACGTCAACCTGACGGCCTACCAGACCTGGAAGATGAAGCAGCAGAAGCGCCTGGGCGAGGAGGGCAACAACGACGACATCCTGGAGATGAGCCGCGTGGAGGACTCGGGCAAGGCCCGGCGGCGGCAGCGCCGCGAGGAGATCATGGAGCGCTCGCGGAAGAACCTGGAAGAGAGCCAGTCCATGTGCGGCTGGGAGGCGGAGAGCTGCGTCAGCGCCAGCACCATCCCGCTCTCTGCCTTCTGGGCCGGCGCCGGCATCGCCGGCCCACCGAGCGCCGCCAATGACGACAACATGTCCATGCTGAGCGGCAGGTCCTCGAACATATCCTCGGTGTCGCAGCCCCGCGGCGGCAGGTCGGCACATTCTGTGCTGGGCGCGGCCCAGCCCACCCCCCCTATCTGCCCCATGCTGCCGGTGCCCACTGTTCAGGGACCCGGCGGAGAGCCCATGGTCAACCTGGCCAGTATCCAGAACTGGATCGCCAGTGTCGTCTCGGAAACGCTCGTGCAGAAGCAAAACGAGCTGGAGATGATGAGCCTTCCTCCCCCATCGCGCGCCGGATCAGTGCTCAGCTACGGATCCGGCGCACCGAGTGTGGTTTCGGGTCGCGGCGCCGCAGCCGACGACAAGCGCTCCGTGCTCAGCGGGGCGTCCTACTCCAGCGACCTGTCCCGCGCTCGCGCAGGTGGCAGGGCCGAGTCGGTTCTCTCTGGCAGCAGATTGTCCAGTGCTTCTGGCGCGAGATCCACACTGGACTCGGTGTACACCTCAGCGTCCAAGAAGAAGCAGATCACCACCACCAGCGTGCCCCTCTTCAGCCTCTTCCAGGACCAGGTGGACCTGAAAAAGCTCGACTCCATGGAGAAGGAGATCAGGTCCGAGTTCAGGGACAAGATGGCGACCTACGAGAAGAAGAAGATCCTGGAGGACAACAAGCACAGCACGCTCTACAAGAAGAAGAAGCCAAGGGAGGACGAGGACGAGGAGGAGGAAGACGAGAGGAAGAAGCGAGAGGAGGAATTCCTCGAAGAGGCAAAGAAGAAAGCGAAGCCAAAGCGGAACTACGGCATGTCTGGGTGCCTGAATCTCAGCTCAGCCATGGAGAAAGGCAAGGACACCAACATCGACGACTGGCTGAGGAGTGTCCGGCCTCCCCCGAAGAAACCTGCAGACAGATCAGAGGCCGACCCGCCAGAGGACCCTTACGACGACCTTGATGGCTCCGCCTCCGAATTCGACTTCCCGGGGCGGAGGGCCTCGTACGCCATCGCCGAAGAGGAGGAAGAGGGATACGACGGCGGCAGGTCCAGATACAGGTCGAGCCCCGAGCCACTTTACCGGAGGGCGCCGCTGGACGCAGAGACCCCCTCAAACGGGTTCTCTCACGGCTACGGGCGGGCGGGCAGGTCCTACGGGGCTCGCGACGAGAGCAACGAAGGAACGGACGGCTACAGTGACTTGTCCACAAAGAGAAAGTATGGCCACCTCTCAGAGACGGAGGCGAGACCAAACAGGAGAGTGGAAGCCGAAGACGGGGGGGATGACGAAGACGTGGAGGCCTTCATAGCGCAGACCAGGCAGAGAATCAGAGCTCGGGCCCTGGCGGAGGCTGAAGACGACGAGGTGCTCTCCGCGTGGAGGGTGCAGCAGGAGACAAAGTCACGAAGTAGGACTGAAGAATCTTAAAGCACAATAGGAATGATACAGAAAAGGTGAATGGAAGCTACCTACCAGTAACGTAATATCCAGAAAATAGGCCAAGACTAGTGCTTAATCCTGAAGTGTGCCGCTGCTAATTCACAGACATTTATAATTCTTCTGTTAGCACTGTGTAGCCACTATGAAAAAAAGACACATCATTTCCCAAAGATGTTCATCCCTAAATGTCTTTTGAATGGAGGACGTTAAGATACAAGTAAGGATTTACTTTATTACAGGACACACACAGTATCACATATGTTTAATACTGTGATACTTTTGGCCCTACTCTTATCTCCGCCACCGTTGCCCCTATCCATGCCAAACTTTGCACACACACTCCTTGGCTGGTAAACCACATCCTCCGCACCTGATTTCTGACATGCCCTTCTTCTAGCGCCACCATGAGGTTGCTTTTTGCAGACAACATTACCGTGTATACAATGCGACCTGACAGTCGCTTATCTCCCGATTAGGGAGTCTTACTGGTATCATTACTGTCGAATTTTATTACGGTAAATGTGATGCCATGACAATGATAAATAATTATCAAAATCCCACTGCACACTTCTCAACAAAGACACTGCACAATGTATTAATTAATATTATTTTGAAGCCCATTTGTGTTGTTTTGGTATTTTATTATTTGAAATAAATGTTCAGACTATGTACCAGACTGATCTTTTGGTCTTTAATACTGTAACTGAGTGAATTTAGAGCTAGATGTTATTGTAGAAACAACAGCACTAAGCTGTTCATTCCGTTGACTATAAATGTACATTTCGTCGACTACCTTTTGTCACTGACGAAAACAAAATGAAACAAAGCTATGATGACTAAAAATGAGACAAAATATAGTGTCAATTTTGTCAACAAACAACAGGCTTTCAACAACAGTGACTGGTTAAACAGTCAATGTAATAACAGTGAAGGGAGTCTCAGATCAGCATCTCATGGGTTGTAGTGCCATCTGGTGCATGAAACGTGAAAGAGTTTTCCCAAGATGGATAATGACTAACTGTTGCCACTGTTGTAGCTTTGGAACTAGTTAGTTCACTTGTAGGTTAGGTGATAAATTGTAGTTCAGATATTGAAGACACACATTCAAATGTGTTATAGGCATACAAACAGTGGAAACAAGAGGGAGGTTTTACAATACAATTCTTTTTACAATGGTTAACAGTGTATGCTATGTGAGACAGATGTAGTGTAGGATAACGCTTACAATTATTGCTACCGCATAATAGGCACATACCGTAACGAAAACACATTGCATGGATGCACCTGGGACGTATCCTCAGTGATGTAGCCCAAGCTCATCGGGGTTTCGGGTCTTGCAACATCATATCACTTGGGTGACCCAGCCGGGGTTGATCAAGTCCCAACTTACGTCCCAGTAGCTACCCACGATCAGTCCCATTAGGGAAAGACAGGACCATTCACACACTGCTCCGGAAATACTCTGCCGAGACGGGGAGAGGAAATCTGGCGCATGGAAGGACTAGGCTCTGTGGATTGACTCCTGTCCAGGCCCCTCCTATGTCTCACCAGGTCCACTCCTCACTCCTGCTCTCACCAGGTCCAGGACCTGTGCGTTGCACCAAACTCCAGGCCCAGACATTTCAGGAGTGGTGGATTCTTGAGCCGCAATGGTACTGCAGGCTCCACCTAGGCAACGGTGGTGCTGCAGGCTCCACCTAGGCAACAGTGGTGCTGCAGGCTCCGCTTGGCAGCTTGAATGGCCCTTCTAAAGGCCCAACCGTGGGTTTATTGGGCTTCTTCCTCATGGAAGACACAGGCTGGGGCGCTAACCCAACCTGCTCTCGGGTGCCGTCTACATTCCGGCTGTCACTCGTCTCTCCGGTGGTAGCTGTAGCTATAGTAGTACACAGGTCTGGAACTTTGTCATTTTAGGGGCAAGGCCTGGTGGTCTTGTCCATTTTTTGAGGGCACAAAGGCTAATGCCAGGTCAGGAAGGCCATCAAATAAAAAAATATATATATTTCATTGAAATAATTAATGAATTTCATCTTTCCCAAATTCAAGCTATCTATTAGCGTTTCTTCACCACTTCTGTTCAACTCTACAGCCTGTTGTCAGGGTTATGGTCCGTTCCTCCAGGCCATGGGATCTGTAGCCCCACACACACACCCCTCTCTCTCACAGTTAGGAATGTGCATGGTCTCTCTCTCTCTGAGTTTGATGTGTGTCTCATCTTCACTCCTCCATGGGCTGCTCCTTACATTATGATGCCCCCACATATTCTCACGCACGCACCAGTTACAGTAACTTTCCCCACAACCCACACTCTGCACATATTTTGGAGCACATATCTTTGAACGGGTAAGGTCTAGTGACAATAAAGAGACACTGGTGTATATTGACAAGAAGGAGACACTTGTGTGGTGTCTGCAGTACATGACAAGAAAGAGACACTGGTGTCTACATATTGACAAGAAAGAGACTGGGGGAGAATGGGGCATTAAGGCCACTGTTGCCTCAGGGCATGGCCATTTATTTTGAGGGGCACAAGGCCAAACTGAGGGGCAAAGACGGCATGGTCTTCATGGCCTCCCTGAAATGTCTGCCCTTTTAGTTCATATAGCTACTACTTTACGCACACGTTTGCAGTTAAAGGGCAGACAAGGGCAGACAAAAACCCGCTTTTTTTTTCTTCTGTGGAATTTTAACATGTACTTTTATATTTGATCAGAAGACCCCCCACCCCTTATAATACTGTAAGCTCAATCATTCAACTTAAAACTCTTAATACTTTAATTAAAAAAAGGAAATGAAGATTGAAGGCCCCTTAAAGGAGTAGTTCACCCCCAAAATGATTTTTTTTGTATTGATTACTCATGCCATGGAGACTTGAGTTCAATAATATTTTTTACTTTTAGTCGAATTCCTAAGACAAAAATGTATCACAATAAGACAATAAATGTACCCCCATTGATTCCGAATGGGGACCCAAATGCATTTGGGTCCCCATCCGGAATTGAAATTTTTGTCTTAGGAATGCGAAAAATACAAACAAATATTATTGAACTCAAGTCTCCATGACGTGAGTAATCAAAAAAAAAAAAGTCATTTTGGGGGTGAAATACTCCTTTAATGCATGATTAGAAGAACCAGAGAAGTGTAATAAAGTGAAATAACCTGTTAACATAAAATCTATGTGATGTGATGTCATATCTATCTCTACACTTATTGTGCAGTTATGACATAATGGAAACGCCAGTGGGTCTCAGACACATACAGCAGCAGCTTATTGTGAAGCTTTAGATTGCAAAGAGGGATAAACAATTAGTGGAGAATGTTAAGCTACAATGTTGCGTAAATTGGGTACAAGCCCTGACTCTGTGATTGAAATCATTTTTACAGAGATCTTGTTTCATTCTGATATTTATGTGTGTATGGTGATCAATACAAGTTTAGTTTTTAGTTGTCTTCCAGGATATTTTGTTGATTGCATTTTCAATTACAGACAGGTGTATGTGCGCATGCACGCACACACGCACATACGCACACACACCCACACCACTTAGAGGTCTCCAGTAATGGCAAGAGATTACACCTGACAGATTAGACAACGTATTATTAACACAAGTTTGAAAGCCAAACATAAAGCCCCATACACGCACGCATGCACACACACGCGCGCGCACACACACACACACACACACAGACACCCGTGCACTGGGCATGCATGAGGCTGAAAACGTGGCCTATAGTACAGTCACCAGACCATGGATTGCAACATGACATGCACATACAGACAGTACCACATGCTGCCATACCCACCAAAACAACGTCTAGTCCAGTGAACCATAACGAGGCTGCATTTCACCTCACTGACCAGTGCTTTCAACCAGGCCAGGACTGAGCAGCAGTTGTGTTGCATCAGCCCTATATAGTATACATTTTGGCCATTTGAAAATAGACAATCTTTTTTTACATTTGAAAACTTGTGTAGTAGGACAGTCTGCATACTAAGTACTTTCTACTTTTGGTACTTTAAGTACATTTTGATGCCAATACCTTTGTACTTTTATTAAAGTACATTTTGAGTTCCGGACAGAGTGCATCTATATTGCAGTATTGATACTTTTTTTTTTTATCTTAATTTTTATCCCAAGATTTTGCAACCCATTTTCACCCAGTGCCAATTGCCTATGTAATCCTGGGCTCTGCTCTCCCTCTGCTGCGCCTGGGGGGACTGACATCATGCTTCCTTCAATATTGTATTGATACTTTCACTGAAGTAAAACATTTGAGCA
Source organism: Nannobrachium achirus (assembly GCF_963921795.1). NCBI lineage: Eukaryota > Metazoa > Chordata > Actinopteri > Myctophiformes > Myctophidae > Nannobrachium > Nannobrachium achirus. The sequence goes on along the minus strand of NC_137831.1, from coordinate 10,924,443 downwards.
GTTTTCCCACCACTCGGGCTGAGGTCATGTGCAGTTCAAACACCTCCCATTTTGCAAGGAGATTCTGGTGAACAAGGATCAGCTCAACACTCAACTCCTTGCAGCTGCACGGACGGAGGAGGTCTTATACCGTTATCCCATACTGTGCCCTGGGGGAGAACCATGTCCTCGTGGTGGAGCACCAGAGGCGTGTTGGACGGCCTGGACCTGGAGGAGAACTCCATTGTGGCGCGAGTGATCCAAGCGGTCGGCCTCTTCGGAGACATCCTGGATGGAGGCTCATACAGTTCCTCCGGTGACGAAGAGGTCTCCGCGACTGAGTCCATGCCTGACCGTGACCCAGACCCTGTGCCAGGCCGCGAGCCGGATTCCGAGAAGGTGGCGGCAACGGGTGGTCCGGTGGCACAGGAGAGCGGAGAGGACAAGGAAACCGGCACATTGGTGTCAGAGAAAGAGAACATGGGTGATGCTCCAAAGGACCGAGAGCCAAAGAATCCAGGGGTGACGACAGAGGGGGAGCAACATGGTCACGTGTACAAAGTGGATGACAAAGAGGTACGGATGGAGGAAGTGGAAGGGCAGATCAAAAACACAGCCGGACAGAGGACAGAGGAAGAGAGGAGGGCATATGTGGTGAAAGGTGGAGATGAGAAGGCACATGGAGGCCAAATGGCAAGAGCAGAGGAAGCGGTGGAACGAGCAGAGAATGGAGGACAGGAGGAGATATCAAAAGAGGAGGTAGAAGAGGAAGGAGAGAAGGGAGAAGAGAGTGTGTGTCCGGGAGTGAGTGACAGTTGGAATGAGGAACCGGAGAGGGGGACAGAGACGGAGAGAAACTCTCCAGAGCAGGTAGTGGCGCAAGAGGGCCGAGAAGGAGAGATGGTGAATGGGAGCAAGTCAGAGGAAGGGAGAACACAAGAAGATCAAGCTGAGCATGAAGAAGATGTAGAAGAAGGTAGAGGACGAGGGAATGGAAGAGAGAAAGAGATACAGATGGAGATAGAGGAAGAAGGAGAGGAATGGGGAGCCAGGAAGGAGACTGAATTGGGAAGAGGAGACGAGGTGAGGAGAGAGGAAGGAGGGGTAGAGGAGGAGGAAGAACACGTTCAAGTGACAGAAGAAAGAGGGTCTGAGGAGGAGGAGGACGGTCTGGGACTTAAAGAGGAGAAGGAAGGCAAGGAAGATCAAGGAGAGACGATAAAGAAACATGAAGGAGGCGTAGAAAAGTGTTGCCCAGAGATCTCTCCCCCTGGGGCAGAGATCTCTTGTTGCCCAGGGATCTCTTCTTGTTGCCCAGAGACCTCTCCCCCTGGGGGGGAAAAGACAGAGAGAAAGGAAAAACAAGTGGCGAAAAGGGAAGTAATCGTGGGGAGGGAAGAAGGAGAGGAGGCAGAGGGAGAAGCAGGCAGAGCGTTGGAGAGAACGGACAACATGGAAAAAGACGGCAAAGCAGGGGAGAAGGAACAAGAATCGAAGGCCATCAAAGAGATTGCGGCGATGGCCGCAGGAGAAGGGACGGACAAGCAGGGAGAGGGGGAGGTGAACCCTGCGACCAAGCGTGCCGACTCAGACTCATGCCAACCTTCCCCCATGCCGCGGCAGCGCGACAGTGACACAGAGTCTGCCGATTGTTCGCGCATCGCTGGGGTCAGTAATGAAGCCAGTAATAACGGTAACACGGGACAGGGGGGGAGCAGGGTCGACCAAGGTCCATGTCCCAAAAACGTTGGAGCCACTGGCACAACTCCCAGCGGGGTTTGCCTCACATCGCCGAGCAATGACAATAAGAGACAGGACACTCTGTCCGGTGGAGGTCCGGAGCTTGGCACGCCGGCTCAATCCACTGGCCCGGAGAGTCCTAGCGAGGCAACATCTCCGTCGCCTGCTAGTCTCAATCCAAGCGAATCTACCCAAGCGGTGGTACCGACATGTGGATCGGGGACCGAACCGGACAAACAACCAACCGTGACCCCAAGCGAGCTTGAGACACGACCTGAAGGAAACCAAGGGGCCGACGACGGAGTTCCGGCTCAGACTTCATCGCCGCCTGCAGATCTAGGTACGATGGTGGAAAGTAACTAAGTAGCATACATTTACTCGAGGTCTGTACAATTTTGCTAGTAGTTAAGTTACTAGTCATTTAGTTACTAGATTTGTATCATTATTACAAAACATCTCTCACCTCTTCAGCCCTAAATATATATTGGCTATTTAAAAAATCGAACCTCGGTTCGAAGTGAAGCGGTGAATTTTTATTCTATGTGTTCTAGATCTATACATTCTGTGTTCTAGATCTATACTTTCTATGTGCTTTAGTTCTGAATGGATGAATGAATGAATGAATTGTCTGGGGGGCCAAATTGTCATGTGAAGCTTGACCAATCCTCAATTCTTCATTCTGGACTGGACATGCACGGGACACGGGACAGACAAAGCTATACCTCGGAGGCGGTTTTCACCGCTTCAAAAAATAGCTGAGATACAAACTCACTGCCGCGCATTGTGAACTTGCAGATCTGCTAGCCTACTCTATATATCTTGCATTCTGCATAATGAGTATGTTTACTTTCATTGATTTAAATGGATAGTTCACCCTCCAAATATGTTTTTCTATCAATTACTCATCCCATGGAGACTTGAATTCACGTTTTCTTTTTTCTTTCGTTTTTGCATTCCTAAGCCAATAATTTGAAGAACTTGAAGACCAGCATGGACAAGCTTAGGAAGGCGACACAAAAATATAGATATATCCATGAATTCAAGTCTCCACAGGGTGAGTAAAAGATAAAAGAAAAGGCATTTTGGGGGTGAACTACCCCTTTAAGTATAGACCTACTTTGATGCCAATGATTTTGTACTTTTCCTCCAATACATTGTGAACACTGAACTTTTACTTGTATTGCAGAGCATTTTTCTACATTATAGTATTGATACCAGGGGTGTCGCACCAAATTCTGTGCCCTGGGTACAAGGATTCACTGCGGGCCCACCATGATTGTTCTTCATAGGGGGAGGGGGTTTAACCCATTTAGACTGGGAACGCATTATTACGCATTATTTTGTTCTTTAACTATTGAAAAATAGCAGATATACTGTACAAGCTCACAGTGTGGCACCGTGAACATTTGTGCAAGTCTTTGAATACCGGTATTTCAAATCCTTCTATGTTTCTATGTCAGTGGTGCTCAAACTTTTTCATGTGAAGGACCCCCAAAATGACATGTACCGTATTTGGCCACGGACCCCCATCTCAAAATATTTAGTTCCAAAGACCCCCCAGAAGCAAAATTTGAGTTAAAAAAGAGAAAAATAGCAAGAATAAAATTGAAGAATAGCAGATCTACAAGCTCACAGCATGGCACAGAGTGCCACGCTGCGAGCTTGTAGATCTGCTATTCTTCAATTTTTCAAAAGTATAAAACAATTAAGGCCCTTCCACCTTGGGCCCTAGTAACTCATTCCCACTTTTCACCCCCCTTGTGACGCTCCTGCAGACCTGAGCCAACAGCCAGCTGAACCACCAGCTGAAACTACGCCACCTCTTGAAGACAAGGCCAAGGATATTCCTCCCCAACCAACAGGTCACCAGTTAGGGATGGGATGGGAACATATAAAAATGTCATGTCACCATTATTGGTACCAAAGAAATAGAGATTTACGATATTATCGCGATAAATCAAATATCCCTCACATCCATTATCCTGGGGCAAACATTTACCCAAAAATAGCAGATCTACAAGCTCACAACGCGCCACAGCGCGTCATTATTTCCAGGTCCATTTTACCATTTATTAGAGGGTTTAAATGGTACTGGATATGCAGCTCGGCAAATAAAAGGTGGATTGATCCCAGTGCATGACGGAGGATAAATTCACGATAAATTTAAATCTCCACGATACAATAATTGTGAATGTTTTTTATCGCGATAAACGATAATAACGATTATCATCCCATCTCTAGTCACCACCGTTCATTTTGACGGCTAATTGTGATTTGTTTTGGTCATAGTCTTTTGAGTAAAATTTTTGTCATCTGAAATGTCTATGTTTTATAGTTATCTAGTTGACTAAATATCACAACCAGTGGTGTAAAGTAAGTAAGTTTTGTACTTTTACTTTTGGTACTTTAAGTACATTTTGATGCCAACACTTTCATATTTTTACTCAAGTACATTTTGAATTCCGGACTTTTACTTGTAACGGAGTATTTCTATTTTGCAGTATTGATACTTTTACTTAAATAAGAAATGTGAGTACTTTTTCCACCACTGGTCACAACATTTTAGTCGGCTAAATCTACAGTTGATTTTGGCAGACCTTAATGGCATCATAATGGCTAATTTTACACTTGGTTGCATGCTGAAAATGTGCTGCGGCCAGTTGTGAGCTTGTAGATCTGCTATAGAGTGCAACACCCAAGCGCAATGAAATGACTTTTAGTTATTCTACTGGATCTCTTCTCCACTAGTCCCTCACGGACATTTTAGTCCGATTTTTATTTGATGACGAAATTGTCAATATAGAGTATGTAGTTTTAGTCATCTAAGTTTTTGTTTCGTTTCTATTTAGTTTTCGTCATTGAAAAAAGGTAGTCAACGAACATTTTTCGTCATAGTTTTAGTTGATCGTCACTAAATCAACACTAGGCTACACCAAGAAGCTAACAAAAAGTGATGTACAGGGAAGCATAATATGTACGGTATATTTGTGAGTGTAGCATTCATCAGAAGGCAATGCAAATATGTTAGGTTACATAACACATTTGCATTGCCAGAGCACCTAGCTGATGAATGCTACAAGAACATAGGCTGCTATTGTGAAATCAGGCATGTGAGATAATTCACTCGTTAAAAACCAATTAAAATTCCACAGTCAATGCTCAGTCAACACTGCCAAGAATAAGTAGCCTATTGGGATTACCATGCACAGGTTGCAAAACACAATTAAACATCCTCATTAGAAAAAGCTTATCTCTCAAATGGTTTCTCTTCTTTTATTATTTCCAGCGCCTTCAGACTTAACTGCAACACCGCTAGCTGAGAAAGTGACACCAATGGATGCCACCGCTCAACCCGGGACGGGGCAAGGCGACAAACAGGCCAAGCCAACAACACAGAAATCAGCCAGCGGGGGGAAGACCGGCAGTGGTGTAACGTTTAAGTAACTAAGTGCATTTAAGTTGTTTTTCTTTTCTTTTCTTTCTTTTTTTTTTCTTTCTTTTTTAAAGGAGTACTTCACCACTTTTCAACCTATCTTTATATAATTGGTCCTCATTGGAGGGTTGTGGGCAGGTCAGAAACCCATCGTCTTGTGACATCATCGATTGGTAATCCAAGCTAATAGAAAATGCAAGCTTTCTATTCCTGAAAAGTTGCAATGTTAAAGTGGAAGCCATTGTTCTCGCGATATAATTATTTTTTGGGGAAAATGATGATGTCACAAGACGATGGATTTCTGAACTTCCCACAGCTCTCCTAAGAGACTTAGACCGAGTAGAAAAAAATTGTGCTATTTTATTATGAACATTAATGAGGACCTATTATATGAAGATGGATTGAAAAGTGGCAAAGTCCTCCTTTAACTTAAACTGGAGCATTTCTACTCTACTACATCCCAGGGGCAAATACTGTACTTTTTACTCCACTACAATAATTTTACAGCTATGGTTACTAGTTACCTTATAGATTTAGATTATTACAACAAAACATACAGCCCTATATATAATTTACATTTCGTCCATTTGAAAAAAGCTGATCTACAAGCTGACCGTGCCCTAAGTAACAGAGAATATCTACTTTGCACTATTGATACTTTAAAACATTTGTGTCTACTTTTTCCACCACTGCCAACCAGAGGCCCAGAACCCCAGGGAAGCACCGCGGCGGAAGAGAAGAAGGAAGAAGAGGCCTCAGGCTCTAATGAGCTGAACGGTGAGACAATAAGTATTATTATCGTTTATCGTGATAAAAGAACATTTACAATAATCGTATGGTGGAGATTTAAATGTATTGTGAAATTATCCTCCATCGTCATGAAATGGGATCAATTCACCTTTTTATTTGCCGAGGTGCATATCCGGTACCATCTGGTAACAGATCTGGAAATAACGTACTTAAGGGGAGAACAACCCTTTTTCATAACTATCAACTTGTGGGGTTTGGCTTGCAAAGTACACTTTGTTGATGTCATCAAAGTGTACTTTGCAAGCCAAACCCCACAATCAATCCTCCAGTTCTAGGCAACACACGAGGGTGCTTTTTTCTTATTTCCACACAGCTCCAAGGTATATTAATGGGTGATTCTCTACTTTAATATAGTATTTTTTTTTTCACTCTACCAAATGTCTTTAGCAAAAATAGCCGATCTACAAGCTCACACCGTGTTGCACTGCGATGTGTTGTGAGCTATTTTTTGGGCAAATGTTCCACAACAGGATAATGGATGTTGGGGATGTTTAGATTATCGCAAACCGCAATTTCTTTTGTCACATTAATCGTGACATGACATGTCATGACATCTCATATCGTGCCATCCCTAGGTGAGACCACTGCAGGGGACGACGAGAAAGACGGAAGCGAGCCGGCTACAAAGTACAAAACCGTGTCGTACCGAAGGATCCGGAAAGGCAACACCAAACAGAGGATTGACGAGTTTGAGTCATTCCTGAACTCATGAGTGTCGAGCTGACGTTCCACTCAGAAAAGGAGATGCTAGTGTTCAACTGGTTCATCTAAAAAAAACATTATCCTATAATAGTGGTTCTCAAACTTTGAAATTTGAACAGTGTACAGATGGAACCAAATAGACCCGTTAGGGTCCATTTGGTTCCATTTGTACACTGTCAAAGGGTCAATTTAGACACCCATAAAGGAACCTAGAGAGTCCCTGAAATCCACTTAGAGAACCACTGTCCTATAACACAAAGATTTGGTGGCCCCCCTGCAGTAACTCTGAGGACCCCCTAAAGCCTCTAGTAGGCACCGCAGTGATAAGCTATCCACCGCGGTGTAGTCTTTTTAAGTCTTTTTAAGTCATAAAACTACAACATTACAACATGTCATTACTCGCGGTGAAGAGCTATCCACCACGAACCCTTTCAGACAGATCGGCCGTTCACCCCGTTCAGTGATTGGTCGATATAGACCAGTCAGTCACAGTGATAGGACTTCACCGTGACCTACTATGATGGCCTCCACTTGTTTTCTCACTTTAAGTGGATAGCTTTACACCTAAAATTTGCGGTGAATAGCTCTTCACCCTGGACTCTGATAGAGGCTTAAGGGTCCAAGGCTCCCCATTCTATTTATCTAGTCTGGATAAGAGAATTAGCTAAATACTTGTGTAATGCAGTGACCTTAGAGCAGGGGTGCCCAAAAGATCACAAAGGCTGTCCATATGACATGCCCTCCAAAAAATTATAATTTAAATATTTAACAATATTTATAAACAAAAATCACAAATCTCCTCTTTTTGGCATCTGCCACAGAAAAAAAGTTGACTTGATTGATTGACATCAAGAAGGCAAACCGGGGTGCCCGCTGGCCTACTGGTCCAGGCGCATACCACTTAGGCACTGTCACTTAGGCATGGATAACTGGCGGCGTCGCCGGTTCCATTCCCGATCCGGACGACCTTTGCTGATTGTCACTCCCCATCTCTCCCCCCATTTCCTATCAGTCTACTGTCCTATCAATAAAGGCATAAAAGCAAAAAAAAAAAAAAAAAAAAACCTGCCACTTCCACATTTGTAGAAGTTTTTTTTTCTCACTGTTTCCCATTCCAAGTGCATTTGTCTTATATGCAACGCCAGCACTGCTATTCCAGAGTTCCCTCAGGTAAATGTTTTATGTATTTTCAGCAATGGTATCATCATTAGATCTGGTTGAGCTGGTCATTTTAAAAGGTAGAACAGGTCTATATTGTGCTACAAATCACCATAGTTGTGTTGTGTAGGCCAGTGGTTCTCAACCTGTGGGTCGGGACGCCCAGGGGGGTCCACACATTATTTTGGGGGGTCCCCAGATGATTAACTTAATGTGCAACATTGTTTTCTCATTCAACAGTAAACAAACCGACAAGTTTAAGTGTATAGAGGGTATCTGCACAATTTTAAAGTGACAATTTAAGGACTTTTTAATACCTCTAAAATGACAAATTAAACATTGGCCAAATTGTCAAATATTAGAGGCAGAAAGTGTGAAAATAGCCGATCTACATGCTCACAACACCTCGCAACGCAAGGCTGTTGTGAGCATGTAGAACTGCTATTTTCACAATAGAACTGTGTTAAACAAAATGTAATGCCTCAACTCTTGTGCTTGTCAGGGTAGGGGGGGTCCCCAGTTCCAATATGATTATTTTGGGGGTCGTGGCCTGAAAAGTTTGAGAACCACTGGTGTAGGCCATAGTTGTGGGATAAGGCATGCCAATACTGATGATACGCTGTAATCTGCTAACTAAATTCCCTTTAAACCCCCATGCTCTTAGGTTTTAATAATGGCAGTTATAGAGCCTTAATCCCTCACATTGAGAATATTTAGACAGCGAATACAGTAGTGAAGTTCTGAAGATGCCCATATTATTTAACTGATAATAGTATGTATACTTACAAAATAATCCTAATTAATTTAAAGAAAAGAAAACAAGATTATTATTATTTTTTTGCTGGACATTTGCATTCCTCTTTTATGAAGAATGAATTGATAAATCTATTACAATTTCATCATTAAAATTAAGAGGTTAATTGCACATGGCTGCTGCTTTTAAAGATTGAGGATGAGAAGTGAGTGAGGAGTGCATGAATTGAGCTTTAAAAATACAGTAAATAGCTAGTAAGCGACCGAGGTCACGCCATGTCTTGGCCATCTGGCCAGTGATGTACTGTATATCGGACTAGTTACCCATATAAACCCCTAGTACTACTCATATATGGAGATCCATGTGGAGATATGCTGTGAGAGCCCAAAGGCTTACTCAGTTATTCGTTATGTGAAAGTCCTATGACGTCTATGATATCTGACATCATACATACAATCCATTTAATGTCCATACATGGAGATCCCTGTCTGTAAAACCAGACACACAGGTATGGGCTGTCTTGACATCTGTCTTGGCCATAATATACTATATGGATTCTGTTAGTGTGGTATGTGGCCGATGTGGCCTACATATACTGTATGGGCAATTGGGCATTCCCATATGAAGTCCTGTTAGATATGGGCTTAATATTGATGACATCACATCAGGGAACTCCATATATGGGCATAAAAAGGATTCTGTTTGTGTGGTTCCCCTGACATCACAGTGATGTCAGCGCATGATGTCAGAGCGGGAAACCCATTCTGTTAGAGTGGTTCCCCTGACATCACAGTGATGTCAGAGCGACCAACCCATAAGACTGTAAAAAAGTGTACACGTCCAGACGGACAGAGTCTATATGCCGTTTCACATACTAAACTGCGACCTTCGGTCGCAATAAACTAAGGGATGGACATTTTACTGGCATTGACTGTTATTTATGGCAAGTAGAACTATTATAGTCTACTATTATTAATGTCTTTAGGCAAGGCTACATACATTTTAATGTCTCATGCGGAAAATGTTTAGATTTTCTTTTTTGAGTGGTGGTCACACCACTCCTGTAATTCGCTTTCACGATGTTACTGGCCGTGTATGTCTGTCGCCGTGTATGTCTGTCGCCAGCCATACCTCTCCTGACCACACACACAGACCACAAACACACACACACACACACACGTTAAAGGAGGGGCGCTATTGAGCAGGCAGACTCAACACCCTCCCTCTCTCTCTCTCTCTCTCTCTCTCTCTCTCTCTCTCTCTCTCTCTCTCTCTCTCTCACACACACACACACACACACACACACACACACACACACTGTAGACACACACGTAGCAAGGAGGGCGCGCGCGCGCAGACACACACACAGTCACACACACACACACACACACACACACACACACACACACACACACACACACACACACACAAATGTCCGCGACTGGGTGGCTGCAACAGCACGCACAACGTTTTTTCACTGTCTCTGATGCACGCAGCGTGCAACTCCTGTGTGTGTGTGTGTGTGTGTGTGTGTGTGTGTGTGTGTGTGTGTGTGGCTGCTCGCGCTAATGTTGCAGCCGGAGACAACTCTGATTGGAAGTGGCGTGCCGCTGAATGGAGCTCCCTGCTTGTGTTCCCACTACTTTACCTCGCATTGGATTTTTATTATTTTTCGGCGCTGTTGTGTGCACTCTGCACTGCAGCTCCGTCCGTCCGTCCGTTCAACACACATCACCCAAGTAAATCCTGGTTTATACTTCTTCATCACGGCGTGTTCCGTGACAAAATGTGGCTGATCTACAAGCTCACAACGCCTCGCGCAGAAACTTGCAGCGCAGCGCACGTTATTATTTGTATTATTTAATAATCTAACATAGCCTATTATTTAAATACTTTCACAAGCCACATTGTGGCTTACTATTCACATTAAGGGTAACAAGCAGGCACGCTGCATGCCATGCACTGCACATTAGAACAAGTTTGCTTGTGAGTGTAAATCAGTGGCTTCCTCAAAGAAAAAGAAAGGAGGGGAAAAAGCGTTGGAAACATAAGGTTCGGGCCTCGGCGCGGGTCGGACGCATTTTAATGATTAATGCTCGGACGTCGATTCGGGTCGGACAAAAAACTGTCGGACACGGCCCACACGGGTTCAGAACTGACAGAAAAAATTGGCCCGATCCCAGCTCAGGAGCGCCGGCAGGGGTAAAATAGTGAGGGGACGATATTGTGGGCGTGGCCAGCCGGTGACGTCATGACCGTAATCAAACGTAGGTCTACACATCAGCTTGGACTTTAGTTAAGTAAGCCTATAAGCACTTTAATGTGTTGTTAGATGAAAATGTAAGATCTGTACAAAGAATTTAATTCAACTTTCAAATGTAAATGTCATAATAGTCTACTTGTTATCCTGCTGTTCTTATTTCAATATTAAGTATAATCTCTGCATCATTGAAAATGAGGGCCCTGCACTCAATGTATTTTCAAGAAAATAAATTATAAAGGTTTAAATTAATAAAGTAAGGAAAATTCCATCTTACTGTAGCCTATAGTGAAAGTTAGATGAAGTTAGAACTCAACTGCTCTGCTGCTGCATCGCACTGAGAGTGAGCAAACCGATCGAGGCACGATCAGCAAGGCCGGCCCGTCAGTGATGAAAAAAAGTACTCAGTTTTCCTTAAGTAAAAGTAGAAATAGTAGAAATCCCATGTTCAAAATGTAAGCCTTGGCTTGAGTAATGACGTTTTGGTATCAAAATGTAGGCTGTATAAAGAAAACGGAGCCTATAGTCAAGTCATTTCACAAATTTAGCCACCATAGATACAAATATTTGAGCAGATTAAGCAATATTGTGAGCTTGTATTTTCAAATGGCCTAAATGTAGGGCTGAAGTGGTTATGTATGCCTTTATAGCCTAATAATCGAAATTTGCAAAGTATCTCTGTTTTCAAAAGATTGTAGTGGAATAAAAATAGCCTACTCGAGTAAATGTACTCAGTTACTTTACACCAATGAAGCCTGCATGTGCCGTCAATTCAACACGGGCGGACAAGAACCGGTTCAACATGTTTGGCACAGATACTTTGTGTATTGGAAGCAATTAGCATGTCTAGAGGGTCGCCGGTCGCGGCAACCTCAAGCAACACAATGGGAACGTTGGGACTACAGCGCCGATTGGGGGAAAAAAAGACAGAAAAAAAGAAGAAAAAAAAGGTCGAGCCTGAAAAGTGGGGTGGCGGAACAGTCCAAAAAACCCCGACTCCGGCGCCGTTGTCCCAGCTCTAATCTACAAGCTCACAATGCGTCCACCCCGTCCATCATTAGCCGAGTTTCTTAAAGCAGGTCAAAATAATAATAAACAAATAATAGTTGGAAATAGTTGGATTTAAGATCACAATGCGTCCGTCCGGCCGTCCGTCTGTCTCCCGCCACTGTTGAGCATGAGCAACCTTGCAATCCATGTATTTGACTCTTTTTATTTGACTCTTTTTATTTGACCACCACTCAGTTCACAACAAGGTGTGATTTTTACACATCATTACAACGCTCTGACTTTGTTCAGATCCAATTACTGAATGTCAAGTTTCCAGGTTTTCGTCAGAATATGTATGACACTGATTTACTACGACACTGGGCATATTAGGAGTCCAACTACTAGTGGTTCTCAAAGGTTTTATTTGCATGGACCCCTTAAAGGAGTAGTTAGCTCCCAAAATGCCTTTTTTTTCTCTATTGATTAGTCACACCATGGAGACTTCAATAAAGAAAATGTTTTGTATTCGTCGCATTTGTATTCGACAAAACATGTATTTATAGTAAATTTACCCCGCATTGATTCTGGCGACCCCATCAAAACCAAATGCATTTGGGTCCCCATCCAGGGCCTTATTTTTGGGTCCCCATCCAGAATCAATGGGAGTACATTTACTATAATATATTTTTTTATAGGAATGCGACAAATACAAAAGCCTTAGTATTATTGAACTCAAGTCTCCATGGTAATCAACTGATTTTTTTTTTTTTTTTTCATTTTGGGGGTGAACTACTCCTTTAACTCTGAAATGGTTCCATTCAGCGCTAGCTCTTTATTATCCTGTTGTCATGTCGTCACAGCATTGGAAAATGCCCAGCATAATGTCACAATCTCATATACTGTATGACTAAACATGTTCTATGGAATTGTAGACTAATTGGTTTATGTTTGTAATGTCGGCTTAATAAAATGTTACTGCAACATTATAATGCCTCGTTGTTGAATACATGTTGTGTACTGAATGATTCAGAAGACCCCAATTTATCAATACTACTGGTTTTGTATGTTTGCTATATCTTCACTCCACTTGTTCAGTGGTGGAAAAAATACATTTCTTTAGGTAAATAAAACTCACCATTAAATGTAGGCTAATATGCAACTTCTGACACAACATTAAAGATGCAGTGCCATGATGATCCCCCCCCCCCCCCCCCCCACCCCACCCCCCCAAAAAAACATGATTATCAGGTATTATGATAAATACTAGGAGGAAGATTTTTTTTCCAAAAAAGTGTACAGAAAGAGCTCATTTTGATCGGCACTTTTGACCCACAATGTGTCAGTTTTTCCCAGGAAGAAACCCCAAATACAAAGGGAATACATATTGCTCATAAAAACCAAACCAGGGGGTCTAATGAAGTACCGTCAACCTCCTAGACACATGAAAACCAGAAAAAGTACAAAACTACGACACTGCCTCTTTAAGACAAATATTTATAAAGAGTACATTTGACACTGTGATGTCGACATATTGATTGGCCAGACGGTTGGCCTATAACTTTTGAAAGTTCAAGTCTCAAATAATAAAATAAGGCTCGAGATAAACTGACTGTCTGGCAGTGGCATATGATACAGTAGGCCTACATCTTCAATACATGACCAACGTCAACTACAACCTGGTCCAGAAAGTGGAACCACTAGGGGGCGCCACAAATACAAATAATGGGTGATTGAACTTTATATTGACAAAAAATGCCTATCAAGAACGTGCACACCATTCAAAGTAATAGAAAAGCTCAATAGACTGATATTTTGGAAATAGTTTTAAATGTAAAATCTGTCTGCGACCCACAAATGGGTCCCGACCCCTATGGTCCCTCCCTACCCAGTGTTTGGGAAACAGCTGGACTACAACCATATTAGTTGACTACAACACCCACACCACACCGCGGAGTGACGTCACTCCAGGAAGTGTGTGCAGCAGCCAGCAGTGGTCGGTGGTGTGTGTGCGTTTGGCAACAAAAGGCTTTCCTAGTGGAGTTGATCCACGATCCGTGGAACTTCTGGACATTTTCTCGCAACGACACCAAGCAGGGTGAGTTTGGCTGAGTTTTGTCTTTTGTTGGCACATCGCAGCAATGAAATAAACACAACTTCGTCATCCTTAAACAAAAAAACTGCCTTAGAGAACTCCAAAAAGCTACCAACATGGCTCCGTCTATCCGCCGTGGGAACAATAACAGAGAATGAGTCACTATACTGTGAGTGAGTGGGACGATATGAAAAATGTCATGTCACGATTATTGTGACCAAAACAATAGCCGATTTAGGATGTTATATCGCGATGATCGAGGAAATATCCCCCACAAACACCCGTTATTCTGTGGCGGGGAACGTTTGGGACATAAATAGCAGAAGTGAGCTTGTAGATCGGCAAAGAAGTCAAGAAGATATTCGTCCCATGATCCTATATATGAGTCACCCGTCCACGTTCAGTGACAGAAACGTTGTTTGTGTGTTCGTTTGTGTTCGATCTGAGCGAGGCTGTTAAGCAGGCAGTGGGGGGAAAGCTGTGTGTCTGCGGATCAACTTGGTCTTAATTAATTACTCTTTTTTTCTCAGGGTGTAGCCATGGCCTCAGAGTGGTGGTGGAGGTGGTGATGACACTCGTCAGAGGAAGAGGAGGGTGACGAAGACTGATGATGATGATGATGATGACATGCAGTTAGGTCGTTGGCTGGCTGTCTGACTTCCGTCACGACCACAGGATCCGTGTGTGTGTGTGTGTGTGTGTGTTTGTGAGAGAGAGTGAGAGAGAGAGAAGACGAGAGAGGAAGATGCCGAGGAGAAAGCAGTCGAACCCACAGCCGGTGAAATGTGAGTTGGGTCGGTTGTTATGTGAACTTGGACATGTCTTTCATGGTAAATGATGTGCTATTTCGATGAGCGACTCTGAAGGCTTTTATTAAGATCCAGTGGTACGAAGTCGGTAGTTCCTCACACTTTCAAGTTAAAAGAAAATCCTTCCAAAAATAGCTGCGCTGCAAGCTTCAACGTCTGCTATTTTGGAATGGCCAACGCAAAAATCTAAAATGACACGGTCAGATGGGGAGGCGCTCTCCATTCCGACATGTCGCCACTCCGACAGTGACTTCTTATTGCCGGAGTGGCAACACTTCCATAGAGGTTAAGGTTAGGGTTAGGGTAAGAGATAGGGTTAGACATGTCGGAAAGGAGACCTGTCGGAATGGAGAGATGCACTCGGTCAGATGCTCTCCTTGGCTGGCTCCAGCCCATAGACCCGCCCACTCTCTGAGTGGACTGCTTCTCTTGGTCTGGTGTTGTGTAATGAACCTAAAGTGTCTTCGGTATCAGGCAGTACCAGGCCAATGAGAGTCGGAGGAGGGGGTGGGTCGAACGATACAAGCAAATCAGGGATCCGTTTGAGCCAGTTTGAGGAAGTGTGGCGGTTTACACTGCAGTGTTTGATCGATACGCGGCGCGAGCACTCTTGCTCGCATGTACGCACGTTATGTGCGGGTGTGCAGCTCAAACAAGCATGCACAGGCAGGTCTGTGTACTTTTAAAAGTTTGTTTTTGTATTTAATCCTAAGAACAACAGTACAGTATGTACACAATCACTCTGAACTCGCATGTAGCCGCCCGTCAGTCAAACACAACCCCTCCCACCAATCCCCTCTCCTTTGAAATCGCTTACAATGGAGACAATGTCAGACTACACTGATTGATTCAATACTTTATTAATGTAAACGGCATGTGGCACCGTACACGACATTAAAGCTAAAAGGATGACCCCATTGTTTCCATTGTGGTCCTTAGAGATGCGTTCACAGAAATCCTGCCCTTTTTTCTCGTACGTTTCGAAAACTGCTATGTTGGGTTCAAGTTGAATCTTAAGCCTTGGATTCGAGTTCGGGACGGGTCGTCGTCATGATAATGTATGACAGGGGTCTTCAACATTTTCAGGCCAAGGACCCCTTAGTTGAGAGATAGATGAAGCAGGGACCCCCCACAACATGTTCATAGATTCCATATAGTTCCATCGATTGACAGCACAATCATCAGTGTATTTTGGATTCATGTCAATTTGTGTTTTCAGATATTTAACCACTTGAACCGTCAATACTTAATAAACTTGACCTTTCACTCTGTACTTAGTCTGCTCTTTTCCCCCCTCTACGCCAAACCTCTGTGCCAAAAATAGACGTTCTACAAGCTCACAACGCTGCGAGGTGTTGTGAGCTTGTAGATCGTTTTTTGGCTAAAGTTTAGGCTAAAGTTCCCAGAATATGGACACTAGAGTTTAAGTGATTAATATAAAAAAGAAGAAAACACTCAAAGATTTGGAGAACCCCCTTTAGTAACTCTGAGGACCCCCTAGGGGTCCCGGACCACCTGTTGAAGACCCTTGATGTATGACATTCTTGCTTCAAGGCTAAGTTGAACCTGTACCTTATCTAAGGCTGATTGCACTACAAGTATATGAAACGTGTGTGTGTGTGTGTGTGTGTGTGTGTGTGTGTGTGTGTGTGTGTGTGTGTGTGTGTGTGTGTGTGTGTGTGTGTGTGTGTGTGTGTGTGTGTGTGTGTGTGTGTGTGTGTGTGTGTGTGTGTGTGTGTGTGTGTGTGTGTGTGAGTGATCTCGTCATGCATGTCCTGGCTCACCCTGACTCCCGTTTCCTCCTCTCTGCTTTCCTGTCTCCTTACTTCCTGTACACGCCGGTCCGCGCCGCTTGCCCACTCCTGCCTGACCTCTGACCCCGCACCCCCTCCCCTTCAGCCCGCTCTGCTGTTCTGTTGTTCGTCTCCTCCTTCCTTCCCCACTCCCTCCTTTCGCTTGTCCATTCCTATAGCAGATCTACAAGCTCGCAGCCCGGCACTCGCCTTGTGAGCTTGTAGGTCTGCTATTTATTCCTGCCCTGTGATTATCTCCCTCCTTGTTCTATCAAGTATCTAAATACTGAATGGAACAACCTAAAAACTGTCCACAAAAGCCTGATTAGTGATTAGACAATATAATGTCCAAAGGTTTTCTTTTTGAAAGTGAAATATCCCTTTAATCCACTCTCTGCGCTCGCTATTCCGTCACCACCAGTGTTGCCGGATTGTGAAAGAGAAACGAGCAACCGGGACTGTGAAAACAAGTCCAAAAGAAGTGACTATTCACGCCATGTGACTACTTCAAACCTATGCGTCGGCTATTTGAAAATAGCTGATCTACAAGGTCACAATGTGGCACGATGCGCCATGTTGTGATCTGCTATTTTCAAAAACAATATTGGGGAGAAGGAAAAAGTGCAAATTGTGGAATATTATTTCATACACAGATCTGGTACAGGGGTCCCTGGCACAAATGATAATTTCAGAAAGAGGGTCCGTGGACAAATACTGCATACATTCATTTGGGGGTGACATGACAAGACATGAAACTGTTTGAGAAGCACTGGTTTAAACGGCCTTTAGGAAAGAAACTAGCCAATATTTACATGCAACTTTACAGAAAAAACAAGCCCAAAGTTGCTTATCGCCACTGTCGGGCAGAAACCTCGTATCTCCACGTTTCAAATTTGTGCGTTGTTTTCGTAAAGTAAAGCCCTGCTTCATCATGCGAGACTGTCGCACAACACTAGTGAAAATAGCAGATCTACAAGCACACAACGCCTCACAACGCGAGGCGTTGTGTGCTTGTAGATCGGCTATTTTCACTAGTTTGAATCATTTTTTAAAAGGATAAATACTAAACGGACGGTTTTGGACATTTAAGGTTTCCACCGAAAAGTGACATTATAATAAGCAGACATGGCAACACTGTCCAGTCGCCACCACCACCCTATATGTCCTCTTCTCCCATCTCCTTGCTCCCCTTCCCCTCCTCGCGACTCCTCCTCATCCTCCTCCACACTTATCTCACCCAAACCAACTTCCTTTGCTTGTCTGGACGGCGTATAATGACAGCACAGTGCGCTCTCTCTCTCTCTCGCTTCCCCCTTGTCCTGTCTCCACTTCCTCTATTTTCCCACTGCACTTCTCACAGACCCGAAATGAGGAAAGTCCTCCCAAACGGGGTGGGGTGGGTAGGCAGGTTATTGGTGGTCTGCACCAAGTCTACATTTCCGTTTTGGATGAGCTGATTGTCAGCGCTTGAAGTTGAAAATTAATCAAGTTAAAGTGAATGTAGTAGTGTGATAATTGGTTTAGGGATAAATATTGTTAATGTGCTACCAATTAAGTCACAATGAAAATGTATGTTTCCAAATGCTTCTTTGGGTGATGTACTGTATTGGCTTGATTGATCTAGGGATGGGACGATAATCATTATTATCGTTTATCGTGATGAAAAACACTCACGATAATCGTAGCGTGGTGTGAAAAATTGCCGATCTACAAGCACATGACACGTTGTGAGCTTGTAGACGCTTGTAAAGCAGAACACAGCAGCTGTCATAGCATAGAGTGGAGTGGATCACTTTTACACTATGTGTTGTGTTCAAAAGTGATTTTCTTTTTCATGAATGTGTTACTAGTTGTCATTTACAAACACATCCATGCCTTGGTTGTCCCACACAAGCCACCACAATCTCATAAATAATGTTTTGGGGTGAGCGTTCAGACCAAGTGCCAATCAAAGTGACTGTACTGGCCAATCACAGGTCATCCTTCCCGGGACTTGGCAAAACACATAAAAGCATAACATCTGTTTAGCAGAGTGTGATGGCTTGTATGGGACAACAATGACATGGATGTGTATCTAATGACAACTACCACATTCATGAAAAATAAAAACACTTGACCACAACCACAACACATAGTGTAAAAGCGATAGGCTTATAGGCTCCACTCTATTCTATGGCAGCTGCTGGGTTCTGCTGGGGAAACTGGACAACAGGGGCATTTCTGCCTAATAGAACCCATGGACAGTCTTTTGGGATCAATACAAGTAAGACAATTAGCCTAGAAGTGATTTAGGGCGGAGTTGTTCTTTAAATTACATTTTATTCAAAAGACATGACTACTCACAATCACAATTTGTTGTCAAAATTAACACTGTATGTTATGCTAATGTGTGTGTGCGTGTGCGTGTGTGTGTGTGTGCGTGTGTGTGTGTGTGTAGTTGAGACGGAGGATGGGGCAGTGGTGTGTGAGCCAGGCTGTCTGGTGCTGGAGAGTGACTTCCTACTGAGTGGAGAGCTGGAGTTTGGAGACTCTGAGATCATGGGCCTGGACCGAGATGCAGGTCAGTGTTTCGCACGCACGCACGCACGCACGCACACACACACACACACACACACACACACACACACACACACACACACACACACACACACACACACACTAGTGTTGATTTTGTCGACTAAAACTATGACAAAACATGTCTGTCAACTACCTTTTTTCACTGACAAAAACAAAAGGAAAATGAATCTACATTGTGATGACTAAGACTAAATATATTGTCAATTTCGTCAACAAATAAAAACTAGACTAGAACGTTAGGGAGGGACTAGAGGAGAAGAGCTCCAGTAGAACTAAAAGACAAGTCATTGTTTCGTTGCACTCGGAAAATAGCAGATCTACACACACACCGATCACACCGCTGCGACACGTTGTGAGCTTGTAGATCGCACACGTGCACACAGTAGGGTTCCAACTTGCAACTAACAACAGTGTGAAATGGTCACAGGCAAACACTATTTGCTTGGTGAAATAGCAAAAACTGGTCTGTTGGTTTTGGCATCAATCAGCTTCCCCATTGATTGTTGGTTCTGCAATTTTTCTGTACTTTTCAACATTGGACGTTGTGATTCCACATTATTCGCATCACAGCCATTAACCACATGAACCTTGGCATCCCTATTTGGGGCATGTCATGCGAAGGTTTTACAAATCTTTTGAAAATGTCAAGATTCTTTTCAGAAATAGGCCTTAAGTGGTAAAGACAGACCCGACAAAGACATTTTCATTATTTTAGTACCAGTAAGACTCCCTAAGTCGGGAGATAAGCGACCGTCAGGTGGCATACACAAATTTTGGAAGGCAATGGTAGCTAATCAGGAGGGAATATGGGAAATGGGAGAGATCCTTGTTGATGACATGACTGTAGAGATACTGTGTACCACTTTGCGTGATTTTAGGGCAAAATGTGTAGGAGCAGTGTCCAAAAATGTGTCTTGCAAGAATCGGGACCTTATTTTGTGGGACATATTTTTATGGGTCCCTTAATTTAGTTTCCTACATTTTCCTTTTAATTATTTCAAAATGTATTAAAAAACATTAAATAAAAAGTTTTTCACAAATAAAAAAAAAAGCTAATATTTTTCTAAGTAATTTCATTGATAAAGTTTGGGAACCACTGCTGTACATAGCAACAAGAACCCCAAAAGGGGTTCCTGTCTAGCCTGCTTCCAGACCATAGATCCCGCCCACTCTAAGAGTGGACTCTTTCTCTGGTCTGGAGCTGAGTACATGAATCGGGATTTATTTTCGGCCCGTCCAATGAGCGCGGGGGGTGGGGGTGGGTCTAACGAATATCCAATCCGCGCAGCAGTTGAAACGATTCAAACGAAGTTCACACACACACAGGCAGGCTGAGGAAGGCACACACACACACACACACACACGCACGCGTGCGCTGATTTCACCAAGCTGTTAATGTTGATTACATGTTTCTGGTCGCAGTTCTGTGTGGAAGCAGTCACTGGCACAGACAGAGACACACGCACAATCACACACACTCCGCGACCGTGCGTCGCTTCCACCGTGCGCCTCGATCACTGTGCGTCGCGATCACTCGCGCGCAAAAAAGTCTCTCCCCTGTAAATCGCTCAGAATAGGCAGTTTCAGACTACTGCGTGAGCTGAGTCTGAGATCAGGCTAGTTCCTGTCTTGAAAGGTAAAAACCCCAAAAGGGGTTTCCATCCTAAAGGGGTTAAGGCAAACATCTACACACACACGCACACTCACACACACACACAATGAATATTATCTGCTTTTCACCACTTGACGCTATCCTACAAGAAAGGATGAAATGGGACTGAAGTGGTTGACCTATCGCTCTCTGTCCCATCGATTTGGTTTAAGTGTTCTGACAGTGTGGCGTTTTTGGCAGGCATGACGGTCTTCTCTCTCAGCGTGGAGGAGGACCCCTCGGCCAGCACAGACTCCACCTTCCCAGCGTTCCTCTCCTGCAAGGGCTGTGGTCAACTCCTGGGGGACACTCCTCTGGGGGCAGGCCTGGATCTGGGTACGTTCTGTTCATGTCATGTCTACTCCTCTGGGGGACACTCCTCTAGGGCAGGGGCTCCCAAACCTTTTTGTCTCAGGGCACCCTATAAATATTTTTTTAATCTGAGGCACCCTTACATTATAATTTTAACTCCCAGGACCTTAAATTTATAGAATATCATCGTTGTCGGGTGGAAACCTTGTATGTCCAAAACCTTTCTTTTTGTATTTATCATCTATAAAATGTAGTAAACTAGTGAAAACAGCCGATCTACAAGCACACAACGCCTCGCATCGCGAGGCGTTGTGTGCTTGTAGATCGGCTGTTTTCACTAGTTTTGTGCGACATAGGTTTCTGCCTGACAGTGACGATATTTTAGTGATTATGTTGCGAGGAAAACATTGCGATAATAGCCATTTTGGTTAGAACTGACTGAAAATAACTTTGTACTTCAAGTTTAAAATGATACTAAATATTTCTTCAAGTGTCCAAATAAATTCCAAATGTTATCAAATGATCTCGCGGCACCCCTGGACTGCTGTCGCGGCACCCCAGGGTGCCCCGGCACCCACTTTGAAAACCCCTGCTCTAGGGGCAGGCCTGGATCTAGGTACGTTCTGTTCATGTTATGTCAACTCCGGGGGGACACTCCTCTAGGGCAGTGTTTCTCAACCTTTTTTCTGCATGGGCACACTTTTCATGTCCCAAGAATCCATGGGCACACCACCATAATACGGGGGTGTAAATATCGTCACTGTCCGGAAGAAACCTTGTATCTCCCAAGTTTCAAATTTGTACATTTCATCGCAAAGTAAAGCCCTGCTTCATCATACAAGGCTGTCGCACAACGGTAGTGAAAACAGCAGATCTGCAAGCACACAGCGCCTCGCACCGCGAGGCGTTGTGTCCTTGTAGATCGGCTGTTTTCACTAGTTTAAATCATTTTTAAAATGATAAATACAATACTGGCTTTCAAGCAGTTTCAAGGGGCACACTTGACCCTTCTCAGGGGCACACCAAAGTTCCCCAGGCACAGTGGTTGAGAAACACTGCTCTAGGGGCAGGCCTAGATCTAGGTACGTTCTGTTCATGTCATGTCAACTCCAGGGGGACTCTCCTCTAGGGGCAGGCATAGATCTCGGTACGTTTTGTTGATGTCATGTCTAGGCCTAATCGCAATTATTTTAGGTAATCGTAACTATTTTTGCATAATCGTCATAATCGTTTCCAATCCATGATGAGAAATGTTCATATAGTTTGATGTTGTTCATATACTTTCAAAAAGTAGTGGAAATAGCAGATCTACAAGCTCACAACGCGTCGCGATCGGCTGTTTCCACTATCAATGTTCTTTTTTAAGTATAAAGTTGTCAAATATGTCAGTAATTTCTTTGTATATTTAGGTTATGTGTCATATCTGCCATGTGCAACTTCAAAGCCTACAAGCCAAACAGGAATGTAATTGTCAACGACAAAAACACAATTAAATCATTAATCGCAATTATTTGAGTGATAATTAATCTGCATAACATGTAAAATGTCATAATCGTGACAGCCCTAGTCATGTCGTTGTATTTGAGTTGCTGCGTTTATAACCAATGCTTTTTTTTATTTTATATAAATGACTGTCCGCTTATGTCGAAAGCATATCTTCGACATATATGTCACTGGTAGGCAGGTTTCTGAACTGCCCACAGCCCAGACAGTGGTTCTCAACATGTGGGTCGGGACCCCCAGGGGGGTCCCCAGATTATTTTGGGGGGGGGGGGGGGGTCCCCAGATGATTAACTTAATGTGTAACATTGTTTTCTCGCTCAACAGTAAACAAACCAACATAAAGTTTCACTTCAGCCTTGCTGCAGGAACGAGCCGAAGGCGAGTTCCGTAGGCAGGGCTGATAATAACCGTAACCGCAAATAACTGTGATAATGCATTGCACACCCTCTCGTGTAATATTGCTTAAATATGTATTTATCACTACTCTTTTGTCTTCTCTCCTGAAGGGGCGGGCCTGGACCTGGGCGCGGGCCTTTTCTGTCTGGCGTGCGTTGAAGGCATCCACGCGGACCATCGCGTCGTCGGCGTGGACATGTCGCCTTCGGCCTACGGGCCCGACTCCGCCGGAACTCTCCCCGGTGGCGGGGCGGGCGGAAAGAGGCGGAAAGGTGGCACCATGGCGGCGCCCGTCAACGGCGAGTCGGCGGCGGCCTCCTCTCCCACCAAGCTGTACGCGTGCTCCCTGTGCGCCTTCTCCTCGCGCTACTCCAACCACCTGAAGAGGCACATGCGCACACACGACGGCCAGAAGCCCTACCGCTGCCCCGTGTGCCCGTACGCCTCGGCGCAGCGCGTCAACCTGCAGCGCCACGCGCGCACGCACACGGGCGAGAAGCCCTACCGCTGCCCGCAGTGCAGCTACGCCTGCAGCAGCATGGGCAACCTGCGCAGGCACCAGCGCATGCACGCGCAGGAGCGCAGGCCGCAGCAGCGCCGCGCCCGCGAGAAGAGGAAGGCGCGCAGGAAAAAGGCCGACGCCGAAGGAGACGAAGGTAAATGGACCGTCACGGCGCATGCTAGCTGTGGTGTAAAGTAATGAGGTACATTTACTTAAGTACTGTACTTAAGTAAAATCTTTAGCTGTTTGTACTTTACTTTAGTATTTCCAATGACCAAAACTTTTACTTCTACTCCACTACATCTTGGCTCCAAATATTGTACTTTTACTCCACTACATTTATTTTAAAACTTTAGTTACTAGTTACTTTGCAGGTATATATTGTAATATCATAAAACATACATAAACCACTTCAGCCCTATTTTATACCGTGGCTATTTAAAAATAGCCGATCTACAAGTGAGTTAGTTTGTAGATCTGCTATTTTCAAACATTTTGCACTTTACCTTTGGTACGTTAACTACATTTTGATGCCAACACTTTTGTACTTTTACTCAAGTACATTTTGAATTCCGGACTTTTACTTGCAACAGAGTATTTCTACAAGTATAAAATGTGAGTACTTCTTCCACCACTGCATGCTAGATATATTGTTGCTGTCGGGCAGAAACCTCCTATCTCCATATTTTAACTCATCTAGTGCCATTCCCGAGATATCTCGCGAAATGTACTCGAGTATCTGTAGTGCCATTCACGAGATATCTCGCGAAATGTACTCGAGTATCTGTAGTGCCATTCACGAGATATCTCGCGAAATGTACTCGAGTATCTGTAGTGCCATTCACGAGATATCTCGCGAAATGTACTCGAGTATCTGTAGTGCCATTCACGAGATATCTCGCGAAATGTACTCGAGTATCTGTAGTGCCATTCACGAGATATCTCGCGAAATGTACTCGAGTATCTGTAGTGCCATTCACGAGATATCTCGCGAAATGTACTCGAGTATCTGTAGTGCCATTCACGAGATATCTCGCGAAATGTACTCGAGTATCTGTAGTGCCATTCACGAGATATCTCGCGAAATGTACTCGAGTATCTGTAGTGCCATTCACGAGATATCTCGGGAAAAGTAATATATTACTGTAACGGCGAGTACATTACCGAGAAGAATGGCCGGCGGTCCGGAGACGAAATCCGTCGCTGATTTCGCATCATCACGGCTCCACGAGCACAAAATAGTCCCATCCATAACATTGAGGTGGACCGGGGATCTCATCTTTAATGTCCATTATCTCAAAACTACATTTTAGAAGCTAGGATGGAGGCAGATGCTCGCTTATGTTACACAGTTATAAAAGCTCCCGGTCGGCCATTACACAACTCCACGTAGACACGGATCGGTTCCGGCGCACGATCCGATGACGTCAGACCGGAAGTGATTGCGCTGTGGACTTCTGGCCTTCAAAATAAGATAACGGCGGTGATGCCAGCCTGAAGGTGGCATCATGGACTTTATAATCCGTTAATTTCAGGGGCACTAAATGAGTTAACCCTCAACCTCAACCCACTCTCAGGTCATACATTCAGGACTAGCTCTCCACCACAAGCCGGCATGGCGATGAACCCTGATACTGATGCCTTACTCTGTGCACACAGACACACACTAATGCAAGGGTCTTCAATGGGGGGTCCGGGACCCCTAGGGGGTCCTCAGAGTTACTACAGGGGGTCCTGTAGTAAGTAGTAGTTTTTTGTGAGAGAAAACCTTTTTTCTCCTTTTTTATATGCGTTCACTTGAACCCTAGTGTCCATGTTCTGAGAACCTTTGCCAAAAATAGCAGATCTACAAGCTCACAACGCCTCGCGCCGCGAGGCGTTGTGAGCTTGTAGATCGGCTATTTTCGGCAAAGAGGTTTGGTGTTGAGGGGAAAAAGACAAGACCTAGTACAGAGTGAAAGTTCAAGTTTATTAAGTATTGACGGCTTAAGTGGATAAATATCTGAAAACACAAATTGACATGAATCCAAAATACACTGATGATTGTGCTGTCAAACGATTAAACTATATGGAATCTATGAACAGGTCGTGGGGGTCCCTGCTTCATCTCTCTCTCGACTAAGGGGTCCTTGGCCTGACTAATGTATCGCTAAATGATGGCTGTGACACCGGCGTGTGTTTTAACAACTTGGGAGCCAAACCCGTTCAGTGACGAGTTAAGGCCATTAGGTGTCCCCCTGCCAAAAGGAGTTATCTCGTTGACAGACGAGGCAACATAGGGTTAACTGTACGTGCCTGCAGCTGCCCTCTGAATGACCCGAGTCCATTACGTCACCCCGCAGCAGGCAGGGAGACAGAGGGGGAGAAAATGCGGAGGCAGTTTACATTGCTTTACATTCTACTTTGAAACATAAGAAGGGCTTTATCTATGAATGAGATGAAAACAACGCCAGGGAAGCAGAGATCTGATTGTTTTCACGGTGACACTATAACGCGATGGTCGGCTCCCGTTTGGATTTTAGTTTCGCAAGCTTTTGTAAACAAAGGGATTATCTTCCTCAATCGTCAGCGGACACCCACGTGCACACGCACGAAGCTTCCGAGGCACTTCAAAATAAAGCGTGAGTGAATGATGGCAGCAGCAACAGCTAGAAATGTTATAAACCTGAGCAGCCCATGTGTTAATGGATGAATAAAACCCAACGAGGGCCTTTCCCAAGATGGTGATCACGAGCCTTGAGATTTATCAGCAGTCAAACGTTCTGGCAAATGTCCCAGTCCTCTTTTAAGTTCAGCTGCTTCAACATCACCCATCTTGGCAAGCATTTCCAAGAGCCTCCTTTGCATATGCAAATGAGTTGAGGGAGTCTGTTGACTCGCGTGACCGAGTTAAAGGTCTAGAGAGTTCAATGGAATTTACATTTAAACAAACTAAGGATCATAATCAGACCGGGCGATGAACTAACTATTGAAAATAGCAGATATACAAGCTCACAGTGCAGCACCGAGTGCTGCGCTGCGAGCTTGTAGATCTGCTGATCTGCTATTTTTTTTTTTAATCATGAAAGTTTGTGCAAGTCTTTGAATATTTCAAATCCTTCTAAGGTTTTTTGAAAAACCTGTGTTTCTATGTCAGTGAAGCTCAAACCTTTTCATGTGAACGACCCACAAAATGATATGTATTTGGCCACGGACGCCCATCTCAAAATATTTTGTTCCAGGGACCCCCCAGAAGCAAATATGTGTTAACAAATGTTTGCTTAAAAAATACATATATTCAAAGATTTGCATACATTTTCATGACTTTTCAAAAATATCAAATCTACAAGCTTGTAGATCTGCTATTTTTGAAAAATCATGAAAGTTTGTGCAAGTCTTTGAATATGTTGACCCCATTCTATAATTGTCTTCTAAATCCTTCTTCTAATTTAGTGGTTTTCAAACTTTTTCATGTCAAGGATCCCCAAAATTACTTTTATTTGGCCACGGACCCCCATCTCAAAATATGTTGTTCCAAGGAAGCCCAAAACAAATATTTGAGTTAAAAATGTTTGCTTTTAAAAAGATATATTCAAAGATGTTTTTTTTATTTAAGCACAGACCACTAAGAATACACACACACACTACGAATAAAATACTGTACATGGGCTAAAGTTCTCAGTCGCCACGACTGATTTAATTCATTTGGACTCGTCCAGTATGTCTTTCTCTTGGCTAACTCTTGGCTTTCTCTAAAGGATGATTTACGTTTGGTTGCATGCTGACGTCATACACAGAAAAAAATATCTTTTCATTCTTTTATAAAGGAAACCAGATATTCTCTCAAGTTTTCTTCATAAAATTCTGTATTTTAGGACGAAATATTTACATATTTATTTACGTAGCGTAACATGACGTGCATTTAAAGGTGCTGTAAAGTAACGAGGTAATTCAGGGGTGCCGTGGATGATTATTATTATTTTTTTTTACAGTACTCCTACAGATTTTGTCCAAAAGTCACGGAAATCGGTAGACGGTATTTCTTTAGTCACCGATCAGCTTAAAACGTTCTATGTGAACTCCCTAGAAGCCAAGGAAAAACCTTTGCCCTGCATCTTTTTCACATCTGCCTTTTATAGCACCACCAGGCTGACTTATGTAAAACAATTGTTTGGATATTACTTCCTCAGATTTGATCCAAAAATCACGCAAATCCGTACACAAGTATCTATATAGTCATGTGATATTTTGGCAGGCCATAATGCCTGATTTGTACACTGGCTACTGAAAATACTCGACCTGCTTCAACTTTTACATAAGGTCTGCATCGCGTTGTGAGCTTGTAGATCGGCTATTTTGGGAGCATAACACCTGTCCTGCGCACAACCAAGCATAACATTAATTACCGGCTCTCTTCTCCACTAGTCCCTCCCTAATATTTTAGGCTAGTTTTTTATTCATTGGCGAAATTGTCAATATATTTAGTCTTAGTTTTAGTCATCATAGCTTAGTTTTTATTTCGTTTTCGTCAGTGAAAAAAACAACAAAGTTCAAGTGTATAGGGGGTGTATGCAGTTATGCACATTTCTAAAGTGACAATTTAAGGACTTTAACACCTCTAAAATGACAAATTAAACTATTAGAGGGAGAAAATAGCCAATCTTGCGAGGCGTTGTGAGCATGTAGATCTGCTATTTTCACAATAGAACCGTGTCATACAAAACGTAATGCCTCAACTCTTAGTGCTCCTCAGGGTGGGGGGGGGGGTCCCCCCCGGTTAAAGTATGATTATTTTGGGGGTCGCGGCCTGAAAAGCAGGAGAACCGCTGCTGTAGAGGAGCGGAAGGTAAAAAGGGGAAGCGACGAGGGGAGTGTCATGAAACTGAAAGGCTGTGAAAAGAGGAAGAGAAATGATGTCTCCGTGCTCCACTGCTTCTCAAACTCGGGCGGGCACGGCTCACTGCTTATGCGCAGTGAAATCCTCAGTCGTAAAGGGATATTTCACTTTCAAACATGTCGGGGGTCATTTTAACACCAACTCTGGCTTTTGTGAGTTCCCCCACATGGTTTTTGGTGCTTGATTCAGTATTTACTAGATATTTGAACATTTAAAAATAAATATGACAAATGTGTAGCTTCAAATCAATCAAATGCATGCAGTCAGAAAAGGGTTTGTTTGTTTGTTACCTTTATTTAAACTCGGGATACAATTGAGGGCAAGCCCTCATTCACAATGTAGCCGAGATACAACAATGTCAACAATAATATATACATTTACATACATCAATATTGAAATACGATCAGAAGACAGGATATTTGAAACTAAAGAAAGTTCAAGGAACTGAAACTAGGAATAATTAATTAAAACATTTACATTCTAAAACAAAAGTGTTAGAAACTATCGTTCTGAATTGGCCCAAAGCCGGCAGAGATCCTATTTTTAAGGATTTCTGGAGCTCGTTCCACGCAAGTGGAGCATTTATCGAAAATGCTGCTTTGCCAAGCTCTGTATGAGCAAATGGAACCTTGAGCGTATTTATTTTACAACCTAATCGTCAGCTGAGAAAAATGTTATAAAGGGATGTATTTTTGAATGAATTATTCATCTTTAATGTCTTTTTGTTAGTTAGAACCAGGGGCATAGTTCCGCCGATGTAAAACAAATCCAATACGGAACTAAAACTTCCTATATGACTGTTATGCCTTTATTGTATAGGACAGTTAAACTGACAGAAAATGGGGGTAGAGATGGGGAGTGACGCGGCAAAGGTCGTCCGGATCGGGAATCGAACCGGCGACGCCGCCAGGCATCCATGCCTATGTGGCAATGCCCAAGTGGTATGCGCCTGGAATTAGTAGGCCAGTGGCCGCCCGCCTTTATTTTATTTTTAATGAACGTCTTGGTGGTTGTTTTCAGGTACCAGCCAGGGAAAGGGGCGGAGGAGTGGAGGTCTAAACATGGACCACGCGGTGGTGTCGGACCTGACGCTGCGGGTGTCCCAGGACTCTTCCTCCTACCTCCAGACACTGGGAGGGACCCTGGGCTCGCCCTCCGGCCCGCTGCCCGACCTCCTGTTCCCCCTGTGCTGCCACGTCTGTGGCCTCACCCTGGAGGAGGGCGAGGAGGGGGACGGCGGACAGGTGTGTTGTTTTTTGTGTTTTTATTTCAAGATGTCTCTCTTTCTGCCTTTAGCAGTGGTTCTGTAAATATTGGTCCATAATACGGTTTTATACAGGTTTTAGCCTAAACAACCACTCAGATATTAGAATGTCATGTTCTGTTTGTCTCTAGTTTTCTGTAATCTGTAGTTTTTTGAATAATTAGGCTCAGAAAAGTGAGTTCATTTGTCTCTGGACGTACGCATCATCATCCAGGGGAGGGTGTGGTTGTAGGGGAGGGTGTATCACCTTTGCTGTTAAGCCCTTTGCACACAAGCGCGTTTATCCGCACGGACAAAACGGACAATTTCATTTTTTTTAAGAAAACAATGATTCTCTACGATCTCATGCACACCGGATCCGAATTAGCCGTGCGACGAGTGGCTGCGGCCGTGCGTTTTTCTCTCGATCTAACCCAGTTCGATTTGTGCGTCTTGCCTCATGCTGTAAAAAACTCATCACTCCTTTTATGACTCTTTTTGGGATCTGACTGCAGTGCCGATTCCGCACAGCCTTGCACACCAAATCCAATGCGTTTTATTCATGCAGCAAAGGAAAAAACTCAACTGTCCTGTGTGCAAAGGGCTTTACTTTACATTGTGTTTGCATCAGTCCAATGCACCATTTACCATTTACCATTCATCACTTTGGTTGTTGAGTACAGACAGGGTTTCCTGCAGGAAAAAGTCTTGACCAGGGGGGGATCTCATTTTTTGATAATTAATTAATTAATTCGAGTAATTAATTCACTTAATTTTTTATATTAATTCTTATTTTTGCCCTATAAAAACACATGAATGTGCCCATGATGACGGAAAACACAACTACATGCTATCATTCACATTTATTCAACATTGAATAACTACGTTTTTCACAGGACAGTGTAACTTGTTTTTTTCCCCCAGGTTAATCAACCAGCACTCGTGCCATATACATAGAAGTCTACAGCACAGTAAAAAAAAAGAAACATTGGTGTAAAGTAACTAAGTAGATTTACTTAAGTACTGTACTTATACTGTACAAAGGAGATTTTCAGGTATTTGCACTTTACTTGAGTATTTCCTGCATTCAGGAGATACCAGCCCTTATGTTTTCTTCAAATGTAAACAAACATGGCTGCCATGTTTGAAAGATAGGGTTGGTATGGGGGTTAAACATGCAATTTCGCGATCGCGATCATGCCTAGTACATTGTTGGAGGTCCAAAAAGGTTTTTTTGAGAAAAACAATTTTTTTTGATTTTTTTTTTTTTTTTTTTTTTTTTTATACCCTTGGTGGGGCGGGGGGGTTTTCAGGCCGGGCGGGGCGCCTGGCCTGTAAAGTGCTGCAGGAAACCCTCAACCACACCCTCCCCTGGATGATGATGCGTACGTCCAGAAGCAAATTAACTCACTAACTCTGAGCCTACTTTTTCAAAAAACTACAGATTACAGAAAAATCCCTGAATGTTGAAAGATCAGGTTTTTATGGTGTAATTGAGGTCAGGAAACAAGAAAAAAGAAAATGCGAGTGACACGGATATGCTTTCCCGGTCTAAATGGTCTTGGGGCATTCACCGAATATTTGAATATCAAAGTCACTATTCGACGTTGTTCACCAAAGTCAATTTCTTTTTCAATGCCCCTGGTGGATGAATTTGTTAATGCTCTATACCAGGGTTTCTCAAACCTTTTTAGGCTGTGACACCCAAAATAAACATATTTGAACTGGGGACCCCCACCCTGACGAGCACTTGTAGGTATTACATTTAATGTGACTTGGTTCCACAGATAAATATTGTGAAAATAGCAGATCTACATGCTCACAATGCCTCGCGTTGCGAGGCGTTGTGAGCATGTAGATCTGCTATTTTCACAATGTTCACCTCTTGCTTACTTAATATTTGACAGTTTGGACAGTCCTGTCGAATATTCCGACTATTCGAATACTTTGAGGTCAAATAATTCGAATACTAAAAATCACTATTCGTGAATGCCCTAAATGGTCTTAATAAATCTACACATGCATCATCTCCAGGTGTGCCACGGTTGCTCCGCCGACCTCCTCAACAAAGACTTGGCGGCGGACGGCGCCCCCTGCAGCCCGGAGGAGCTTTCCCCGACGCCACAGACTGGGCGGCGCGGGGGCGGCGGCGCCTCCCGGGGGGAGGGCGGCGGCGACGCGCCACCCACCACCGACAAGACGTACCGCTGCCCGCACTGCCCCTTCCTGTCGCACTACCCCAACCACCTGGCGCGCCACGCGCACACCCACTCGGGCGAGCGCCCCCACCGCTGCCCGCACTGCGCCTACACCTCGGCGCACCTGGACAACCTCAAGCGCCACCTGCGCGTGCACACGGGGGAGAAGCCCTACCGCTGCCCGTCGTGTGCCTACGCCTGCGGCAACCTGGCCAACCTGCGGCGGCACGAGCGCATCCACTCGGGCGCCAAGCCCTTCCGCTGCGCCGTGTGCGGCTACTCGTGCAACCAGAGCATGAACCTGAAGCGCCACATGCTGCGGCACACGGGCGAGAAGCCCTACGCGTGCGGCGAGTGCGCCTACACCACGGGCCACTGGGACAACTACAAGAGGCACCAGCGCAAGCACGGCCACAACACGGACGGCTGGGACAAGCACGACGCCGGCGGGGGGGGACCGACCCGGGGCTGGGTGGTGGGCTTGGGGGTGGAGGGGGCGGCCGGAGCGGGGGGGCGGCGGGCCGAGGAGAAGGAGTCGCCGCCGCCGCTGGCAGAGGGACAGAAGCAGGCGGGAGGGCCGGTGTGACGGAGTGTTGTCGCCCGCTAGGGCCGTGGTTTTCAACCCGCTTTCAGGTCGAGATCCATTATTTATTCTGCATTGGAGCAGTGGTTCTCAAAGTGGTTCTCAAAGTGTACAAATGGAACCAAATGAACCCTGACAGGTTCAGAGTTAAGGGGAGACCTTGAAATTTGAAAGTTTGAGAAACACTGCATTGGAGCCACGGACCACCATCTGATGAGATTTGGCCTCTCTGACCCAAAACTGAAGGGTGTTTTGTTATCGTTGGATACGATTTTGTCCACAATTTCATGCTGTACCATAGGAGAGATAACAGGGAAACATTGATGAAAATAACAGTTCTTTAATTGAATAATGCAGATGTTTAACAATCATTTAACTCTTGAGAGCGTAAAATGAAACCATATGGACTCGATGGGGAATCAAGGTGAAGACTATAGCTGCTCGTCGCGCAGTAGTGACCTGTATCATCTGACCTGCTGAAAACAAGAAGGATTTCTCAGATGGACCGCCTTC
Organism: Nannobrachium achirus; assembly: GCF_963921795.1. Lineage (NCBI taxonomy): Eukaryota > Metazoa > Chordata > Actinopteri > Myctophiformes > Myctophidae > Nannobrachium > Nannobrachium achirus. The sequence continues at coordinate 10,891,569 of NC_137831.1, read as the reverse complement.
ATCATTTGTGACGTGGCCGTTGTTGGAGTCCACGTGTTCTTCTCCGTTCATTTCTTCTTTATCGGCCTGTTTCTTCTGGACCTTAGTTGGGGCGAATCCGATACTTCCGTGACCACGAGAGCAAAGGTCCGTTTCTCAGTGGTTTTTGTCAACTATGAAAACTATGGTTTAGTGATGAGTCATCACTTTTCACAGTCTTTTGGGGTCTGTTTTTTGCCCAAGGAATGTTTTTCATGCAAAACAAATGCTTGCAATGGATTCAGAATAATTAAAAACCCATAGTTTGACCCCTCACATCCAACTTAAAGCAGATTTTGTGGGAGTCATTTTTTCCTTTATAGTATGGTGTATAGTTATAGTATGGTGTATAGTAAGTGAATGAGACTGAAAATTACCCTAGCTGTCAAACATTTTGCCCGCATTTTTGCGAGGGACATGGGAGCTCAATTTGTTATTTAACCTTCATAGTTGACAAAACCACTGAGAAACGGACCTTTGCTCTCGCGGTCACGGAAGTATCGGATTCGCCCCAACTACCTCTGCCTTCTTGGTCCTCCTCAGAAAATATGGTCTGATGGTCTCCATGAGGTTCTCGGACATCTTGGCTCCCAGGCAGGGCCTTCTCTTCTGGTGTGGCGTCCTTCTCCCTGGAGAAGGAGAGCCCTGAGCAGGCGAAATCGAACAGAGCCCACGGCTCTCGCAGGTCGTTCTGCACGGGGGGTCCCCGGGAGCAGAACGCGGTTTCGTCCAGGATCATGTAGTCCCACTTGAAGTAGACGTGAGACTACCTTGACCTTCTAACACAAGGCCAAACGCAACAACCCACAGGTCCCATTTGGTTTCATTTTACGCTCTCAAAGAGTTAAAAAGATCTATAAGGGTCCATTTGGTTACCAACTCATGCATCGTTTAGCTGGGCACCACCTGGAAGCCCCTCAAGGACCACTGGTTGAAAACCACTGTGTTGGTGGAAGACGACATTATTTTGATTATGCATGTTTGTACGTGAGCGACTGGACACACGTACGTCAGGGTTCCTACTGCAGTCGTGTTTTTTTTAAGCATCCCTTCAAACGCGTCGTTTCGTGGTATGAAATAGAAGGGCTCTGTCTCAAAGCTGATATTTTAATGACGCAGTTTTCTTTTATTTTTATTTTCAGGTGATATAAATCTGAGCTGCTAGTAGTTGTCTGTATCACTGGGGGAATAATGTCTCTTTGAGACTTTCCACTATGGCAAGGGTCTTCAACAGGGGGTCCTCAGATTTTCCCACGGGGGGGGGGGGGGGGGGGGGGTCCTCCAAGTCTTTGTGTCATAGAAACCTTTTCCCTTTTTTATATTAACCACTTGAACTCCAGTGTCCATATTCTGAGAACTTTAGCCAAAAATAGCTGATGTAAAAGCTCACAACGCCCTCGCAGCGCGAGGCGTTGTGAGCTTGTAGATCGGCTATTTTGCCAAAGAGGCTATTTTCGACTATTGACGGTTCAAGTGGTTAAATATCTGAAAACACACTTTGACATGAATCCAAAATACACCGATGATAATGCTCTCAAACGATGAAACTGCATGGGATCTATGAACAGATTGTGGGGGTCCCTGCTTTATTTCTCTCTCAGCTAAGGGGTCCTTGCCTGAAAACGTTGAAGACCTGTGCACTATGGAATGGAAAATGCAATCCTTACGTTTTGTGTCTTGTCGTCTCCCTCCCGATGGAGTGGTAACTGCAACGACACCCGAACTACGATAACGTATGAAGAGGAAATTGAAGTTCCTATTGATCGGTATCACAAAGCTCATTTTTCAAGGCTTTGAAGGCAAAATACCATGATTTTCTTTTTTTACACTATGTTTTAAAAATATGAATGTTATATTATTAAGGCCTAGAATTATTGAATGCTTTAACCAGTGAAAAATAGCAGATATACAAGCTCGCAGCGCTGCACCGAGTGCCGCGCTGCGAGCTTGTAGATCTGCTATTTTTTTTAAATCGTTAAAATTAGAAATAGAATCCTTCTAAGATTTTTTGAAAAACCTATGTTTCTATGTCAGCAATCTGGCCAGCCATCGTCAAAGAAAAGGTCCTTTTCACTTAACTGGAGCTCAGTTAGTCTGTTCTCGAGAGACTACTATGTCAGTGGTTCTCAAACCTTTTCATGTGAAGGACCCCCAAAATTATATTTATTTGGCCACGGACCCCCCATCTCAAAATATTTAGTTCCAGGGACCACCCAGAAGCAAAATTTGTTTGCTTTAAAAATACATATATTCAAAGATTTGCACACATTTTCACGACTTTTAAAAAAATAGCAGATCTACAAGCTCGCAGCGCGGCACTCGGTGCCGCGCTGTGAGCTTGTATATCTGCTATTTTTCACTGGTTAAAGCATTCAATAATTCTAGGCCTAAATGGGTTAAACTCTTCTTTGGGGGGCCCACTTGCAATAATCCTCACGTCCCACTGTTTGGGGTGACTGATGGCTGCTCTTTATCGTACAGCTTTGTTTCCAAAATAATATTTTATCAATAGAGTAACGAAGTCATGACGTCACTCGCTCATCCCCCGGTTCCCACGGAAGTAATTTCTCTATGGAGAATAACATTGAGTCATCTTAAAATCGTCTCATATAAGCATTATGGTCCAAAAATAGACAAACGATCTCCGATATGGTTGTGGAGGTGGCTCTGTAGGGTTGATGATAGTTAGTCACTAATATTTGATACACTCTGTTTCTGGTGAAAAATGTAACTAATTCGGCGGCAGTAACGTTAGCGTTTTCTCACCATCAGTTGATTCTTCATATCCATATGAGTCAAACCGCTGAGATCATTTGTTTATGTTTGGAACACAGTTCTTATATGATGCGATATGGAAAAAAGTCTATGGGAATTCAGAATGGGGGGAAAACAAACGTGAACCAGGTAGGACAGGGTTCCCCAATTCGTTTTCCCCAAGGGCCGAATAATGTCTAGTGTACCAAGCCGAGGGCCACAACATTGCAGGGGGCGACGGTTTGCGTTCCTGCTACTCCAGCGACAGTTCAGATATCGTCGTTGTCGGGTGAAAATCTTGTATGTCCAAAACCGTTTGTTTTGCATTTATCATTTAAAAAAATGATTTAAACTAGTGAAAACAGCCGATCTACAAGCACACATTGTGTGCTTGTAGAGCTGCTGTTTTCACTACTTTTGTGCGACTGCCTCGTATGATGAAGCAGGGCTTTACTTTGTGAAAGAACATACAAATTTGGAGATACAAGGTTTCCACCCGACAACAACGATATACTAGTGTTGTTGCTGCTCTTATACCACCATTATTACTGGGGTTGGTGGGGGCCAGACAGTAGCCCCCCGCGAGCCGCAAATGGCCTGCGGGCCGCCTATTGGGGAACCCTGAGGTAGGATGTGTAAATGACGTCAAACTTCGTTACTCTATTGATCCCGGAAAAAGAATATTGACCCCCCGGAAGTCATTGGCTGCATATCGGGGACCTTGACGTGCACGTGTTGTCCTGCTGTGATGAATGTGTGTGAATACACTGGCTGGTGACCCTCCTCCTCCGCAAGGGGGCGGAATCTTAACTCAGGTGCCTTTTTGACGGGATCGACTGACTGAATGACTGTACCTACCGCTGCACTGCACTGTAAACCAGGGGTCTTCAACAGGGGATCCTCAGAGTTACTACAGGGGGTCCTCCAAATCTTTGTGTGATAGAAACCTTTTTCTCCGTTTTTATATTAACCAATTGAACCGTAGTATCCATACTCTGAGAACTTTTGCCAAAAACAGCAGATCTGCTATTTTTTGGCAAAGGGCTTTGGTGTAGAGGGGAAAAAGAGCAAACCATGTACAGAGTGAAAGGTCAAGTTTATAAAGTATTGACGGTTCAAGTGGTTAAATATCTGAAAACACAAATTGACATGAATCCAAAATACACTGATGATCGTGCTGTCAAACGATGAAACCAGGCCTATATGGAATCTATGAACAGGTTGTGGGGGTCCCTGCTTCATCTCTCTCTCAACTAAGGGGTCCTTGGCCTGAAAATGTTGAAGACCCCTGCTGTAAACTGTGGGCATTTAAAAAAAAAAAAAAAAAGAAACTGCAGAAAGAGACTGTAAACTGGCGTGAATGTTGAGAATGGCCTCAGCCTCATTCTCTGACCTATTAGAGCAGTGGTTCCCAAACAGCTGGTCGGAACCACGACTTGAGTAAAAATCCATGTTGTTTTCCTACAATTAACAAAATATTATATTTCAAAAGATTCGTTTTTTTCTTCTCCATTCCATAAATCCCCCCAAAAAAATCTTAATTAAAGGAGCTATAGTCAACTTTCTCTTGAAAAACCGACACTAAAATAAAAAATAATGTTTTGAAAATATTTTATAAAAAAATGATTAAGCTTCATATTTGTGTTTCTATTCAAAAATGACCACAAAAAGCGTAGAATAATGATATAATAATCATTTTGGCCATTGTCAGCCCGACTTTGTTTACATCCCTCCTTTACAGCCTTCTATTCTTTTATATGGATTGATAAGGTTGGCCTGACAATGGCCAAAATGATTATTTTACCATCATTTTATGCTTTTTGTGGTCATTTTTGAATAGAAACACACATTTATGAAGCTTAATCTTTTTTTTTATAAAATATTTTCGAAACATTGTTTTAATTTTAGCGTCTGTTTTTCAAGAAAAAGTTGACTAATAGCTCCTTTAAGAAGTAGTGAAAATAGCCGATCTACAATGTGTGGCTCAAAGCCACGCATTGTAGATCGGCGCTTGTAGATCTGCTATTTTCACTAGTTTGGGTCCCGGGCAAACGTCTAATCCAGGGGTTTTCAAAGTGGGTGACAGGGCACCCTGGGGTGACAGGGCACCCTGGGGTGCCGCGACGGCAGTCCAGGGGTGCCGCGAGATAATTTGATAATATTTGGAATTTATTTGGACACTTGAAAAAAAAATTAGTATCATTTTAAACCTGAAGTAATTTTCAGTTCTAACCAAAATGGCTATTATCTCAATGTTTTCCTCGCAACATAATCACTAAAATATCGTCATTGTCGGGCAGAAACCTTGTATCTCCAAGCTTCAAATGTGTACGTCTTTTGATAAATAGCAAAGCCCTGCTTCATCATACAAGACTGTCGCACAAAACTAGTGAAAACAGCCGATCTACAAGCACACAACGCCTCGCATCGCGAGGCGTTGTGTGCTTGTAGATCTGCTGTTTTCACTAGTTTAGTACATTTTTTAGATGATAAATAGAAATCGAAAGGTTTTGGACATACAAGTTTCCAACGACAATGACGATATGCTATAAATATATAAAGGTGCTGGTAGTGAAAATTATAATGTAGGGGTGCCTCGGATTAAAAAAATATTTATGGGGTGCCCTGAGACAAAAAAGTTTGGGAACCCCTGGTCTAATCTCTCTTTTGGGTCTGGACCTGAAAGGTTTGGGAACCACTGCCACAGAGTACCGAAGTCCTGACATCACTCGCTCACTCCCTGGGTGTAATTTCTCTATGGAGAATAGCATTGGGTCTCGTATAAGAATCGCGGTCCAAAAAGCTAAATTGTCCCGCCGCTAGGGCTGTCACGATTATGACATTTTTACATGACAATTAATTGTCACTCAAATAACTGCGATTAACGATTTAATTCTGTTTTTGTCTTTGACAATTACGTTTCTGTTTGGCTTTTAGGCTTTGAAGTTGCACATGCCGGCAATTATGACACATAACTTAAATATACAATTAAATGACTGACATATTTGACAACATTATACTTAAAACAGAACAATGATAGTGGAAATATTTCCACTACTTTTTTAAAGTGTTTGAAACTATATTAATATTTCTCAACATGGAAACAATTATGACGATTATGCAAAATAATTGCGATTATCTCAAATAATTACCTCAAATAATTGCGATTAGACGATTATGTAATAATTGTGACAGCCCTGCCCGCCGCTATTGTCATGGAGGTGGCTCCGGATCGTTTACGATAAGTCTGTCGCTCATATTTTTGATACAGTCTGTTTCTGTCGAAGAAACACGTCTTATGGGGATTCAGAATGGGGAGACCAAAAAACATCGTGACCCTGGTAGGATTACGACGAATTATGTTAAGACTTCGGTGCTTTATTTGTTATTTTTAAATGCAGTGCTCGACATCGATATTTCAATGAGCCAAATCAGGTGAGCGTCTTGTCTTGTGAGTGAAAACCACTGTTCTTTTTGTACGTCACTAACTGTCATGAAGCCGATCTGAGGAATTCAGATGTTTATTTTTTCAACAGATTTATATTTTGTAAGTGTGGTCGGGTGGAAGACTTTTCTTTGTTTTCTTTGTTTTTTTTTTTTTTGCCTAGAATACCAGAATGTACCACATTTTCAGAAATTATTCTATTAGCCAAGGTGCATTAATACTGTGTTCAAAGAGTTGTTTCCAGTCAACCTTTGCAGAAAGGCCTAACATTTAAATTGTGAGAAACTGTAAGAACATGTTTTAAGTGCTGGTAATTTGTTTTTATTTTATTTTTCTAAAATACACAGTGTGGTGTCGGCGGACAGAGAAGCTAGCATTTGACCCTAACTATGGTGGGTATTCTGGGTAATTATTAAATCCCAACATGTTGATTAATGAATCATGATAGGTCATTATTAAATCCCAACATGTTAACACATCGGGTGCCCAGGATTATTCAAGATTGAATCGGCAGTTGCCATGGAAACTCGCTTTTTTTTACCTTGTTTGGGAGCTCCAGGGAAAAAGTAATCAGAGTAAAATTTAATCCGAGTTTGTTTATTTTCGCGATAGTATTTTCTTTCACTCAGGACAAAACAACAACAATCACGGGCACCGGTGCTTTTGTAACGGCCGGTAGCGAAGGCTGCGTTTTAAACATGAACGTGATTTAAAAGTTAGATTAGGAGATAAATGCACTTTTGTGCAGCAGCGTAACACTGCTCTCTACGAGGCAACGGATGTCCCTGTCACGTGAGACCCCGTTTCGTTTCACAGGTGTGTGCCTCATACAGTAAACTTCAGCTTACTGTAGATTACTGTACCACGCGTCGAGGACACACGGAGATATCAAAGGGTCATCATCACCGTAAAAAACCGCCTCTTTCCCTTGCAGCCCCCCGCGCCCCTACCGTCGCGCTTAGAGTCATTGGGGAAAAAACGTGAACGCGGGAAAGCCTGGTGCCGTCGGCTTCAACACCAGCGTCACAGTCTGGGGGCTGCACCTCCTCTCCTTCCCGCCGACTCGTTGGTTCGGGTTCATGTCCTCCGTGTCGTATAGTTAAACGCCAAGCCTCTTGATGTCCAGGTACCACTTGCACTGGTCGTCACCAGAACCACCGACTGACCCCTGGCGTACACAGCGCCACCGTGTGGCCGTTCAGGGCAGTTGTCGTTCTTGGTCACTCCCAGGTAATTCACCCGTAGCAGATAACAAACATATCAGATATACAAGCTTGGTGCCGTGCTAAGAGCTTATACAGTAGGTCTGCTATTTTGGAAAAATCATGAAAATTGTTTGTTGGTTGTGGTTATGAGAATGTTTGAGGTGGTTTCCGTGCGTTCCAGGTCATGTGAAAGCGGAAGCTTCGCGGGTTTTCCACTTAAGTCAAACCGCGTCAGTGGTTGATTTCACTTCTCTTGTTCAACCACTTTCAACCCGGCGTCCCCATTTTGGGCATGTTCGAAGTTTTCAAAGTTGGTGTAAATAACAGGTATTTGATGTGCGACAAGTCGACAGCGCATATGGGGTGCTTAAAGTGTTCCAATGTTGTGTATGAGTTCAAGTGGAACACTTGCATAGAACTCGGCCCTCTGTTGCAGACGATTGGATTGTACTGCTGCCCAAACCGCTGCTCTGAGATTTTGCTATTTGCACAGTCAAATCTACAGTGCTGTTTTATCTCTAAAGCAGGGGTCTTCAACGTTTTCAGGCCAAGGACCCCTTAGCTGAGAGAGGGAGGAAGCAGGGACCCCTTCTACATATTGTATAAATGTATGATGCAGATTTTCATCGATTTCGTAGATGGATTCATAGACTTGTTGGACAGCACTGTCATCGGTCTATGTTGGATCCATGTTGATGTGTATTTTCAGACATTTAACCACTTATCGTCGATTTAAGTGGCGTTGAGAGCTGCGAGGCGTTGAGATCTTGTAGATCTGCTAGTTTTGGCTAAAGTTCTCCTCGGAATAGGGATGCGAGGGTTCAAGTTGTTAATTTAAAATAATTATATCCTAACCACGCAAGGATTTGACGGGGCCCCCTGTACTAACTCTAAGGACCCCCTCTTGAAGACCCCTGCTCGAAAGGCCAGTCCACGCCAATGCAACTCCTTGCAACTCAACCACTATCTCCAATAAGTTGCATTGTTATGGAATGGCCTTAAAACAGTTTTGTTTCAAGGAGTTGCGACTACTCTCATTGGTGCAGGTCTGGCCTTAAGCCTAAGCTCTCTCAGTTACAGGTCCATTTGGTTCCATTTGGGCTCTCAGAAGCCCCTTTTCCACTGCAAGGTGGAACCAGAACTTTCAGGAACCTGAACCTATTTTTTTTGGGTTCTGGTTTTGTTTCCATTGCGTATGGCCCGGTTTCAGACAAGGTTCCTGGAACCTTTTTTATAGGTTCTGCTCCTGAGGTAGAACTAAACTTTAGTTCCGGGAACCTACTGGAGGGACCAGCAGCGCTGCTGGTCTTTTCTTCGGGACCTTCCCGGTTAGTTCTGGTTATATGGAAACGTAAGCAGAACTTGGTCACAGAACTTCACAGGTTCTTGAAAGTTCTTGGTTCTGGAAAGTTCTGGTTCTAGTTCTGGGTTGGCCCTACAGTGGAAATGGGGCTAGAGTTACAGTACAGGTCCATTTGGTTCCATTTGGAGTTTTAAATTGTTTTAATAACACCGAAGACTTTACTCAGAGGAAGTGCACCGATCCCATCTTTTTCCAGAACCAAGCTTGGTAGCGGATCTCAGTTCACTCATTAGTCCCAACCACTACCAGCCTGTTATACAACATGAACAGGAACAAGTTAGGCAGTTCCATCTGTTTTATCGAATGTCAGTGCACTTACAGTATTTACAGAAGGAGCTTGGTGATGATGAATAATTAAACTAATGGATGTACACAGCCTATGGATGGAACTCATCAGGATCATTTTCACAGACTACGAATGAGAGACACATCACAGGTGGTGTCCGTGCACCTCAGCTTGTGACCTTAATGTATGTAAACTACATGCTACAGACATAACATGTTGTCATATGTTCACAGTGCCTTGATTAGCTGTAATAAAACGACTTTTGAATTAACTCTGTGTTTGAGTTAATTCCACAACAAGTCCAGATAGCAACTAGAAGCAGTGCTCTTCCGAGCACAGGTCTCCACCAGGTCAGGCATGTAATGTGTTTTACATAAGTCGGCCTCCTGATGGTGCTATAAAAGGCTGATGTAAAAAATGCAGGGAAAAGGTTTTACCTTGGCCTCTAAGGAGTGCGCATACAAAGTTTGACACTAATCGGTGGAGTTATAGGTGAAAACATGAATCGGCCTGTTATAGCGCCACCATGAGGCTGATTTGATTTTTCTTAAGTGGCATTTATTCCTCTGCCTATTGGGAATGTGCATGCACAATTTCACCAAAATCGCACACTGCGTTCAGGATTTCAGGCATTTTATTCAAAACTGACCAATCCTGCAAACTTTGAAAGCCAGTTTTAGCCAATCAGGATGGAATATGGAAAATCTGACACATCCATGTCGATCACATGACTGTAGAGATACTGTCTACTGATTTACGTGATTTTTGGACAAAATCTGTAGGAGTACTGGCAAAAGTTAGTTTTGCAAAAGTCGGCCTCCTGGTGGCGCTAGAACAGGCCCATGTGAAATATTTGGGGCAGAGGTTCTGAATTGGTGTCGAGGGAGTGTGTGTGCACAGTTTGGCAGCGACCGGGCCAACGGCGCCGGAGATTAGCTGGTAACGGACAAACGGACGGACGCACGCACGCACGGACGGACGGACGGAGGGGAAAACATACTCTCCCTCAGCCTTCGGCTGGTGGAGACAATAATTCAAGGTTCCAGGGTGTCCCCAACATAAATCTATGTTAACATAGCATTCAAATCTCGTATTTCAAAACTATCTTGAAAAAATCTGAACATCTGTAATATTTTTGAAAATAAATGTAGCAACAACAAGAATCACGTAAGAATAATATCAACCCTAGTGCTGTTACTTAAATATCACTCAAGCAAGTTTGCTTGTGTTGAAAACTGTTTAAAAACAACTGTAGCTTTTATAAAGACTACAAACTATTAACACATATGGTGCCAACCCCGAGTTTCCCGAGTTTGTATTGGTACTAGTGCTGTGCCAACCCCGAGTTTCCCGAGTTTGGGCCGTTTTTGGATTTTTTTTTTTTTTTTTTTTTTTTCAAAAAATTTTTTTTCAAAAGATTTTCTTGGACCTCCAGAAATGTATTAGGCATGATCGCGGTCGCGAAATTGCATGTTTAACCCCCATACCAACCCATTCTTTCAAACATGGCAGCCATGTTTGTTTACATCTGAAGAAAACATAATGGCTGATAAATCATGAATGCCTGAACGGATTTCCAAGCGGATTTTTTTGTTTGAAAGCTGTGAACAGCATCTACACACGTGGTGCATCATCTAGGCATGGGCGTGCACTTTTTACACACTTGCACAATTACATGGAAGTCTATGGTAACCATGGCAACGCGAGACATTGAAGAGAAAAAAATCATAGCAACATACGTGTTAAGATACTTGGTTGTTATTGTCAGCATGAACTGGACAAACATGTCATCCTGAATGTACACATTTCAATATGAATATTTATTATAAACCTCAACTATCAACCCGTCTCTGACGCTCGGCGTCAAGTGGTGAGCATCTTTTCTATCTGTAAACTTAAAAACACTTGTAAATTCTAAAAGATACATTTATGAAGTAAATCTGTCTGTAAAAACTGCCCTTTCCAGACCATAAATGCAGTTTTCACTATGGTGAAAGAAATGCAAATGCCCTCTTTCCTTGGCATACCTGAAGGCAGCATTCAATAGAATTGCCAGGTCCAAACTCTCCTGAACTTGAATGCAGCATCTTATGTTGCATTCAAGTTGCCCTCTCTGTGTAGAAATCAGCCACATCTCCAGTATTGACTTGATTATGCTTAGTTCAGTGTGGTTTCACACACCGAAAATACCCGACCTCCAAGGTCACAACGTGTCGCAGCACAACACTTTGTGAGCTTGGAGGTCTGCTATTTTCGGTGCTTCCACCAAAAGGCCCTTTTAGAAATTTCAGCCCCTGCCTCTCTAACATTCTCTGCACGTCCCTGCATTTGAGTGTGAAGGCAGAACCAGTCTGCTGTGACGACCGTGTGCAACTATTATTCTCTTATCCTCCACACACCCATATGTAAATTAGATAAAGTCCCATGTGTGATGTGCATGATGTGAGTATACAGCCTTGGAAGTCCAGAGTCAGAGTTGATAACAGAACAGCATTATCCATGGGTCAGGTGAGTTTGGTTTTAAAAGTCATTCTGCATTTATTCTGTTACTAATGGATATGAATATTTTAGAATTTAGATTGTAAATAGAGAAAAGATATGAGTGCCTCTTGAGCCCCATTGCCCCCGCCGGCGGGGGCAAAAGGTGTTGACCTCTGAACAGCTGTCAATAAATGTCAATAAATCAATAGAGACCAAATCAAACTACAATTTCTTTGTTGATTATTGTTACAGTGGTCCTACAGCATAGTAATCAGCTGCCATTGTACTTTTCATCCATACATTACTCCTATTACAGTATTATTACTACTTATTGTTACTTGTTTTTATCATTTTTCACCCTATACTTTAACATTACTAATATTTCAGCACTACTCTCACTAAAACATCTGTAGAGTTTACATAGTTTGCAATATATTCATACAATTTTGCCTATCAATTGGTGACACCTTGGTGAACAATTTTTCTATTCACTATATATGTTTTAAATGAGGTCTTGAGGCTCATTCACTATTCAGAAGGCAAAATTTCCATAGGCGGAGGTCTTTTTCAATCATCTTTTCCTTGGTAAATGATCACAGCAGGACAATGTTTTACACTGCATTTGTGAATTTTCAGGGGTTAGCTGACATTTGGTGAGTCAAGAGTAGCCACAATCATGGTAGTTTTGTGTCCACAACTGTTCCAATTTGGGCATACATTTTAGGCGGATTTTTCCCCTGGACCCCCCTGGGGCTTAAGAGGTTAACATGTTTTCATTTACTTCTTTCTATTGTTTTAGCGATTTGATTTCAGTTGATGGGGGCCTGGGGGGCATGTGTACAAGTGGCTATATTATACCGGTATGCATTTTTAGACACAATAAGCCTGCGATTTCTGTATTACAATTTAAAGTAACACTACTAGCCCCCATTAGTCACATCTGCCCATGAAAGATTGCGGCGCATCCTGGGAATGGGTTTATTGTGTCTAAAAAGACATGGGGCCTATTTAGCCACTTTTACGCATGCCCCCACCCACTGAAATCAAAATCAATAAAATTGCTAAAACGATAGGGAGCAGTAAATGAAAACAATTTAACACATATTTTCTTTTCTCTAATTACAATCTAAAATATGAACCCTTGAAGAGTTTTCCTTTAATTATGATCATTACCTCATATGACTTAGCTGCAAATCATCCACTCCCTCTGATGGTCTTGTGTTGGTGTCTGCTTATACAGTACAAGTAGTCGTAGTCTGTTCATTTTTAACTCAAAGACTTTGGAATGGATAAATGAACACTGATTTTACTGTGTCATTCATCATAAATAATATTTTCTAGTGCAGGTTATTATAATGGTTATCATTTTCCATAAAGACACATTGGAACGGAAACATTCGTGGACTGTAATTCATAGAGTATAGCGATAAAATTAAATTGCATGTTTAGTAATACATGGAATTAATTTCAAAGTGCTTTTAAGCAGCACAAGGACCATGCAGTGCAATATGTAGCAAAGAGGGAAGACCGCACTATTGATGATGATGATGTGTGTGATTTTCTTGCATAGAAAAGTTCCCATCCTAAGATGTTCCCGGGGGACATCTTGGAGTACCCCCGAAATAAGTACTTCTCCCATTTCGGGGTCTACTACGGAGAGAGGGAGGGGGTCCATTACGTGGCACACCTGACCTGCAGAGGTGGGCCAATTCCTGCTTATGACTCATATAAATTCAGTGGTGGAAAAAGTACTCGCATGTTTTACTTAAAGGGGCACTCCACCACTTTTCAACCTATGTTCATATAATTGGTCCTCACTCAAAAATAGCTTTTCTTTTTTTTTTCTCAGAGGGCGGCTGTGGGCAGGTCAGAAACCCATCGTCTTGTGACATCATCGATTGCCAATCCAGCTTATAGAAACTGCAGGCTTTCTATTCCTGAAAAGTTGCAATTTTAAAGTGGATGCCATTGTTCTCGCAATAATAAAAATCTAAATATTTTTTTCAAAAATATTGATTAATCTTTTTTTTTGGAAAATGATGATGTCACAAGACGATGGATTCTGAACTTCCCACAGCTCTCCTAGGAGACTTGGACTGAGTAGAAAAAAATTGTGATATTTTATCATGAACCTTAGTGAGGACCTATTATATGAAGACAGGTTGAAAAGTGGTGAACTACTCCTTTAAGTAAGAGTAGCAATAGTCTGGAATTCTAAATGTACTTGAGTAAAATTACAAAAGAATTGCTATCAAAATATACTTCAAGTGCCAAAAGTAGAAAGTAGCCCTACTCATTGTGCAGAATTTCCCATTTAAAGTTTTCAAAAGTATACAAATCTTTTGGAAATAGGAGATCAAGCTCACAATTGTGAGCCTCAAACCTGCCTACCAGTTACTGTACATCATACATGGGAAACTGGCGGCCCGGGGGCCACATGTGGCCCCCACCTTCATTTCATGCGGCCCGCAGGTTAATACCGGAATACTGATATATTATTGATTACAGCTGTTAAAATTCCAAAAATGACCTACTTTAATTCCGTCAGTGTATATTAGTAGCTTAATGACTTGTATAGTAGTATTAAAATGTACATATGTTTTATGTCCAATGTATTTGTATTTAGGTTCATAAAGTTAACATGAGTATATAACTAAATGCGTTTGAAATTAAATCAAAATGTTACATTTCAGGATTCCAATTCAAAAATAACAAAAAATTATTCAGGATTCCAATTCAAAAGCTGCGATGCATTTTGAGCTTGTAGATCGGCTATTTTTGCTTCTTTTGTATGAGATACGAGAATGACAAAGTAGGATGTAGCAATATGCATTGTGGCCCTCTGGAGTGAAGGTGGAAATATAGTGGCCCTCGCCATCATCAAAGTTGCCCACCCCTGCTGTACATCATCAGTACTAGGCAGGGAGATATTTAATGTAGGGGGGGGAAAAGGAGTGGGCCAAGTATAGAGTCCTGGGTCAACTAACATATACCGGGTTTATAGTTATAAGTCAGTTAATTTCAGTGAGCAATGCGGCCGTAAGACTAACTTGAAGGAGTAGTTCTACCCTAAAATGACTTTATTTCTATTGATTACTCATGCCATGGAGACTTGAGTTCAATAATATATATTTTTTTGTGTCAGACTCAGAGTCCAAACTCCTACTCTTTGGCAGGGCTTTGAGGTCGGAGGTCAAACTGGACCCGGTGGAGGTGGTGGGAACGAAATACAAAGTAAGCAGCACACACACACACACACACACACACACACACACACACACACACACACACACACACACACACACACACACACACACACACACACACACACTTCTATTAGAAGTCTGGCATTCTGAGAGTGTACAGATGTACACTCACACTTATGTGGGTTCTTGAAACTTAAAAAGCTTTGGTCTTCTCAAAGCAGTGTACACAGTACACTGTCAAAGTTAAGGGGAGACCTTCACATTTCAGAGATTGAGAGCCACTGGTCTAGGGCAAGGGTCTTCAACAGGGGGTCCTCAGAGTTACTACTAGGGGTCCTCCAAATCTTTGTGTGATAGGATCATGTTTTTTTACATTAACCATGTGAACCCTAACATCCCTATTCTGAGTGGAACATTAGCCAAAAATAGCAGATCTACAAGCTTGCTGCGAGGCGTTGTAAGCTTGTAGATCGGCTATTTTTGGCAAAAGAGGTTTGTAGAAGGGTAAAGAAGAGCAGACTAAGTATTTGACGGTTCAAGTGGTTAAATGTCTGAAAATACACATTATTGTCAAACAAGTCTAAGCTGTCTTATCGGCAACACAATTTGATACAATATGTAGAGGGGGTCTCTGCTTCATCTCCCTCAGCTAAGGGGTCCTTGGCCTGAAAACGTTGACGACCCCTGGTCTACAGTAATGATGTCCAGCATTTTCCCCCATTAAAGGAGTAGTTCACCCCCAAAATGTTTTTTTTTCCTATTGATTACTCATGCCATGGAGACTAGAGTTCAATAATATTTTTTGGATGGGGAACGGTTTCGAAACGGGTCCCCATCCGGAACGAATGGGGGTACATTTATTGTTATCACATTTTTGTCTTAGGAATGTGACAAAAAATTAAAATATTATTGAACTCTAGTCTCCATGGCGTGAGTAATCAATAGGAAAAAAATCTTTTTGGGGGTGAACTACTCCTTTAAACTTTCCGTGGTGACTCTGCTGCAGGTGAACAACATGCTGGACGACTCGTTCTCCGCCAGGGACTTCCACGGCGCGGTGAAGGGGACCATAGACGAGCTGCTGGGCCGGGAGCTCACCTTCGACATCCTGTTCCACAACAGCGAACACCAGGCCACGCTCTTCAGATACGGAGTCAAGAAGTCCCAACAGGTCAGCCGTGGTGGGAAAAGAAATACTTTTTGAGCGGTGGTCACACCGTCTCTTATACGTGGCCGTGTGTGTGGGTATGCGTGCGTGTCTGTCTGTCTGTCTGTCTGTCTGTCTGTCTGTCTGTCTGTCTGTCTGTCTGTATGTAGCCTGCAATACCTTTTCTGACCACACATGTTAAGGTAGGGGCGCTGTTGTTCAGGCCAGGCCATAGGGCCAGGCACACTCACATTCACACACACGCACGCACGCACGCACGCACGCACACACACACACACACACACGCAGCCTCCACCGCTCAGTTCACACGAGTGTGATTTTTTTCTTTTTACTTGAGTAAAAGTACCAATGATGCAATGTAGAAATACTACTGTCACAAGCACAAGTCTGGAATTCTAATTGTACTTGAGTAAAAGTACAAAGGTATTGGTATCAAAATGTACTTAAAGTACTGATGCATCGCATCGCGAAATGGTCGAAATGTATATAGGGCTGAAGTGGTTAATATTATGTTTTGTTGCGACCGTAGGTCGCTACCTAGCATGATTGGTAGGGATGGGTATCGTCTGCGATACTTTTAATGGTATCGATTGCATGACGTCGATACTATCGGGTATCGGTTCACGTAAAAACGAACGATACCTCGTTTCGATACTCTGGAACGCACCCCTGGCCGGTCGCATGAGAGTTTAATGACTGCTTTAGTAGGCTACACTTGTTACTGTGGAAAATAGCCGACAATAGCCTATAATGTTTATTATTATCCAACGTCTATATACTCTCCGCTCCGCCACACTGTGTGATCATCATCATCACCTCTCCCAGGTATCGAAAAAGGTATCGTATCAATTCAAAGGTGAACGATACCCATCCCTAATGATTGGGACCAGATCCTGTCAGTCACTCAAAATCCCTCATTCATTTGTTTGTCACTCAAAATCCCTCATTCATTTGTTTGTCACTCAAAATCCCTCATTAATTTGTCACTCTTCTTTGTCACTCTTCTGACATCAGACATCACAATGATACTGCTTGCATCTGAGCTCAAGGGGTAATGGCCACCCTCTTCAGTATATAGTGCTTGGCTGTGTGCTCGTGACATCTCACTGATGCATTACCCCTTGAGCATCTGATCTCAAGGGGTAATGGCTAAACCCGCTATATAGTGCTCGACTGTGTGCTCGTGACGTCAGAGACCATCAGACTGATGTCAGCACTAGATGTCCTCGCCGGCTCCTTATATGGAGCTGTAGATCATCCTTGGTCCAAATATGGAGATTATTAGGTGAGACCTAGATAAGTTAGCAAGATGTGTCGGGTAGCTCCTCATCACTTCTCGCCCTTAGGGCTTCTTACTGGTAATAATAATCTAAATCTACAAAGTCATTAATTAGTAACTAAAGTTTTCAAATAGTGGACAAAAATACAATATTTGGATCCTAGATGTAGAGGAGTAGATGTACAAGGATTGGAAATACACAAGTAAAGTATAGATACCTCAAAATGTTACTTAAGTACTGTATAGTAAATGTACTTAGTTACTTTACACCACAATGCCAATAGGTCCTACATACATTTTCTGCATTGTTATATTGCTTTCAATTATTATTATTGTTTTTTGGTTGCAGGTCTTTTACTTGTAACTATACACATATTGTTGTGTCTATTGTAACTGACAAAACTAACTCACTCTACTGCGCATTGCAGATAGAGACCATCTACAAGCACATCATGCCAGCGTGGAAGAAACTAATGGAGAAGAAGCAGCTGTGATGCCTCACATTCTCCTAGCTTTCCCCCATGCACTCAACCACTGTGTAAATATCTTAAGCACCACTAGAGGGCAGCGTTGCCCCCCCCCTCCTTTTTACCATTCAATATAAAAAAGTGTTTTCAACTCTCCTTTTAATCTAGTGCTGAATGTATTTCTGTTTCGTCCTGTCTTTCCCCTCCATACATTATATATATTTTCTAATGTTTTATTGTCTCCTCTCCTTCTCTTTAATATTACTTTGTACCTCAAAACCACATTTTAAATCTCTTCTCAACATTTTTAAGTAAAGCAATGTCTGTGTTACAGTAAACGGGTTACAAAGTAAAAGTCCTGTGTAGAAGGTTTTACTTTAATAAAAGTACAAAAGCATAATTTGGCATTAAACAGTGGTGGTAAAAGTAGGCTACTCAAAGGTTTTACTAATACTGTAGAGTATAATTACTCAGTTGCAAGTAAAAGTCCAGAATACGAGCACAACGTTATTGGCATCAAACTATAGTCTACTTCTTAAAGTACCAAAGAGTACAAAAAGAGAGTAATGTGTGGGGAGGATTCTGCACCAGGACCCCTGGATCACTGAGAACCACTGCTCAAAGATATAATGACCCAAACAGTTTTTATCCAAAAGGTGGCAGCAAAACCATGCAGCTCAATTTACCTTTGATTGATTGAGGTATTTATTAGAAGTTTTGCATAGGAAAAGGTACAGTTTCATGACAGTACAGTTCACTGATACAAGGTCAACTAAAAGGAAACTCAGGTAAGGCAAAGCTTATTTCCGTGGAGATCCTTCTCATTCTCATTAGTGCCCAGTTGATCAGGTGCCCAAATGTCCCTAGTGCCCAGTTGACCACGTACCCGCCTTTCCAAGTGCCCACATGTCCCTATAGTGCCTAGTTGACCAGGTGCCCAAATGTCCCTAGTGCCCAGTTGTCCAGGGGCCCACCTTTCCAAGAGCCCAAAAATATAGTGCCAAGTTGACCAGTGGTTTTGGTGCCCAGTTATCCCTAGTAGGCTACCCAGTTGGTTTTCGTGCCCACCACCTGACCTGGCTGTTACCATATGTAGAATAGCTTGCAGCGAGCTTGTATATCTATGTTTTTGAATAGTAGGCTATAAAAGGGGTTCTATATTGCAAATTATTGTGATGCTATAGCCTATATTATTATTAACACATAAAACTGAACCTCGTTTGCTGGACCAAGGACCTTGGGAGAAGGGAGGGCTCTTGTTAGCCATAAATCATAACTCTTGATTTGAAGAGTGCTTACATTTTGGGAAGTTTTCCCAAAATAAAACTATAAAGGCACTCTACAAGTGTTATGATTTATGGCTAGGCTCTTATCTCCAGTTGTGAAAACAGAACTGAGCTTTATATGCGCGCGCGCACACACACACACACACACACACACACACACACACACCGCGGACTTTTGCCCCTTCTCTGCTCTTCATGTTACCAGCCTAAACTACTACATGACAGGCAGCACGCAACAAGACAGACAGCAGAGCACTGCAAACAAAACGGTGCAGCTTTAAAACACCGAGGAGCGACCACTCGAGCGGTTAACCGATCAGTAACTTTTCCAGCCGTTATGTTCGCCTCAAAGTCGCCCAAAGGTGTCTCCAAGTGTGTGTACAAGACGTGCGGCGGCAGCGGCGGCGGCGGGGAGCAGATATGCATGGTGGAGTGTGGATGCGGGCCGGGCTGCACCTGTGCCGTCCACACAGCACAGGAGGAGAGACGCACAGCCGCCGGAGGAGACTATAAGGTTTGGGGCATGCATGCCATTGATTGATTGATTGATTGATTGATTGATTGATTGATTGATTGATTGATTGATTGCAGTGGTGGAAAGAGTAGGCCTACTCACATTTTTTACTTTACCAGTAAAAGTCCAGAATTCAAAATGTACTTGAGTAAAAGTACGAAAGTTTTGGTATCAAAATGTACTAAAAGTACCAAAAGTAAAAGTACAACAATTTTTGAAAATAGCTGATCTACAAGCTTGTAGATTGGCTATTTTCAAATAGCCAAGGTATAGAATAGGGCTAAAGTGGTTAATGTTATGTATATGTTTTATAATACTGGAATTTATATCTGCTAGTAACTAAAGTTTTCAAATACATGTACTGTCTGGAGTAAAAGTACAATATTTGGATCCGAGATCATGAGATGTAGGCTAGAAGTAAAGGTATTGTAAATTGGAAATGTTCAAGTAAAGTAGGCTACAAATAACTCGAAATTGTAGGCTACTTAAGTAAATGTAGCCTACTTTACATCACTGGTTTGGGGCATGGCATTGATTGATTGATTGATTGATTGATTGATTGATTGATTGATTGAAGAATTTATTAGAGGCTTGCAATAGGAAAAAGTGCAGTTTCATTACAGTACAAATCACTAGTACAAGGTCAACCTAAAGCTTTTCAGCTTTACACAGGAACCACTTTATGTAGCCTATCTCATATTGAAAGACAGATGGATAGAACACAGTACTTTGCATAGAATAACATCAATTATAGAATCAAAAAATTAAGAATAAAAGGAAAAAAATAAGAAGCAGACAGTGGAAAAGGGAAGGAGAGTATGGGCTTATAGTCTATTTACAAGTTTCGATTATTTATATGCACACACACCAGTGGTGTAAAGTAACTAAGTAGATTTACTGAAGTAGGTCTACTGAAGCCGGGATTTTTTAGACCTACTTGTAGTTCCAGTTTACAGTATAGTTTCTACTCAATATACATCTCAGATCCAAACATTGTAGGCCTACTTTTTTACTCCACTACATTTATTTGAAGACGCAGATATAGGCCTACATGATTATATTATAAAACATACATTAATCCACTTCAGGCCCATTTTATACCTTGGCTGTTTGAAAATGTAACTTTACGACGACGTGAGCTTGTAGATCTGCTATTTTTCAGTAGAACTATCCCTTTAACAGCACAGACATTGAACCAACACAAAACTGTATTTGATTTCTAGGAAGTGCCATTTCACCCCAATGTGTGTGCCTTAGGCTATATTGGGCATACGTGCACTTTGAACAGTCCTCATGCAAAGCAGGCGACATTTCGGTATTTGCACTCACACAGAACTGATTAGGCATACAGGCTTCATGGTCCCGACCTACAGGTTGAGAACCTCTGTTCTAAATCAACAAAACAATTAAAGGACAACTTTGTTTTGTTTTACAACAAGGGTTCATATTTTAGATTGTAATTAGAGAAAATAAAAGATGAGT
Organism: Nannobrachium achirus; assembly: GCF_963921795.1. Taxonomy (NCBI): domain Eukaryota; kingdom Metazoa; phylum Chordata; class Actinopteri; order Myctophiformes; family Myctophidae; genus Nannobrachium; species Nannobrachium achirus. Next base: position 10,870,615 of record NC_137831.1, on the reverse strand, counting down.
GTTAAAATGTTTTCATTTACTACTTTCTATATCGTTTTAGAGATTTTACCGCCGCGCATGACCCCACCCACTGAAATCAAAATCGCTAAAAACAATAGAAAGCAGTGAATGAAAACATTTAACACTCTTCCTTTCTCTAATTACAATCTAAATAAAATACGAACCCTTGTTGTAAAAAAGTTATCCTTTAAATAAAAGTGCATATCTCCATATATGGGGCTATATATCCTTCTGCTGATGAAATCAGGGACCTCCATATGTGTCCCAATCTCCCCAGGAGCCAGTTTCATTTTCATTTTTTCATTTCATTTGAAAGCTGGGGATCATAGCTACAAAATGATATATTGGTTGTGGAGATTGACCCAACAGTTTTGAAGATATGGCTTATAGAATGATGCCATGCTGAAATAGTACTTTTGAGATATTCAAGTTTTAAATAAATTTCTAACCTGCAATGACCTGACTCCGCCACATGGGGAGCAATCTTAAATTCAATCTTCAATTCAAAGAAGCTTTATTGGCATGAGAACACAAACGTTTACACAGTGGTGGAAAAAGTACCAACATTTTATAATAAAGTAAAGTATCAATTCTGCAATGTAGAATCACTCTGTTACAAGTAAAAGTCCAGAATAAAAAATGTACTTGAGTAAAAGTACAAAAGTATTGGTATCCAAATGTACTTAAAGTACCAAAAGTAAAAGTACAAAATGTTTGAAAATAGCAGATCTACAAGCTCACAACGCGTCGCACCGCAATGCGTTGTGAGCTTGTAGATCGTCTATTTTCAAATATCCTTGGTATAACATAGGGCTAAAGTGGTTTATGTATGTTTTAAACTTTAGTTATTGCTCTCTAAAAAGATAATGCCACAACAGCATCTCAAGCATTATTGGGCTAAATGTAAAGACGCTACAGTGCGCCAACCGTGAAGCAGTTTAACCAATTTGCTACATACGTCTACACAAACGGTCAGATTACAAAGATAAATTGCTTAGTGAAGGCTCACAGATGTCACCATAGGGTACGCTCCAGCAGAATGTCCCGTAATGATCGTATTATTTAATGAGGAGCATTTTAATCCGATCGGTCGTCGTTTCCTTAAAAAGGTATTAATGTATCTAAGTGCAGTACACCTCGCAACCGATGGGGTCGCATGGCTGAAAAACAACAGAAAATGGCATCTGATCGGATTAAAATGCAGTTTATTAAACAATACGAAAGATACGGGTAATTCTGCTTGAGCGTACCATACTGTGACATCTGTGAGACTTCAGTAAGCACGTTATCTTTGAAATATGAAGGTTTTTGTAGACGTACGTAGCAAATAGGATTAACTGCTCAACACGAGGTTGAAGTGAACCTATTACGTGTGCAACAGGGCTAACTGTGCTAAATGTAGCATAATCAGTGTTTGTGTAACTTCAGCCAGAAGGATTATTTGACCTGATAATAAAACACAATCTACAGGCTTAACCGCCTCGCGTTGTGAGCTTGTAGAAGAGAGCAACAATAGAGTTGGGTCACGTTTTATTTGTTTATAGCCTGCAGCTAGCGCTGCAGCTAGCGCTAGCTAACGCTAGCTAGCGTTAGCCGTTAGCCACTCATAGCCAGTCAACCAGAATAGTCTACTCTAAAGTCAACTTTCCGACGGCGAGTGAACGATTGCATTCCATCCATGTTTTCTTGGCTGTCAATTTATTGTCCAAAAAAACAAACACCCTGAACGTTAGAATTAGATAGTTTAGGACGACACTGATCTATTCAATGCTAAGCTAACTCAGTGACAAAGGAAGCTTCCGCACCGGAGCATACGTCACAGACGTCTCCAGGCCGCTCCAGGATCATTTCACCAGCGTAGAAGAAGAAACAGCGGAAGTCAAGAACGGCGGAAGAATAATAAATAATAATACACAAAATCATACATTACGTGGTTAATAATTGTTCATTTGGAACACACGTGGCATTAAATTAATGGGATAAATACTGTGGGTTGCTTCGCTAAGTAATGGAGTCCCGATATTACCGCATTTGGCTACAAACGGCTAACAAAGGCTGGCTAGTTAGCATTTTAGCTAATATAAACTGGGAGGACTAACAGAATTATGTACCGATCTCTCACATTAATTAAAAAAAGTCTTATTTACATGCAGAGTTAAGCTCTGGCGTTTAAGTGAAATGTAGCCTAGATATTATGAGATGCTGTTGTGGCATAAAAAAAAAAAGAGCAAAAAAAAAAAAAAAAATCATTTTGGCTACAGGGAATAATGACAGTCCCCGAGATGACTAGCTGCTGGGGGTGCTGGGACACATATATGGGGCTATAACCTATGCTATATCCTTCTGCTGAGCTGGGATGAGGTGATGTCAGAACAGGATCAGGCTAATGTAGAACTCCATTTATGATATAGCTGAGATGTCACGAGCCACAGCATGCACTATAGACTAGAGGGTGGCCATTACCCCTTGAGCTCAGATGCAAGCAGCACTACTGTAGGCTATATACTGTGTGTGCGTTGCTGCTCGCTAGCGAGCCTGGCTCTTTGGCTAACTGGTAGCGTACATGCCATCGGATATCGGGGTCTCGGGTTCGCCTCCCTGCCGGGGCTACACTCGCAGCAAGAGGATATATAGCCCTAGAGATTTTGAGTGACAAGTTCTAAGCAAAATTAGCACCGGCACAGCCCCGGCCGGTACAAACTTCTTCTTTCGCATAATCATCGTCTTTGATGATTGGTTGACAACATTTTATTTTACAAGATTTACCATGTGTGCCTTATAATGGCAGCAATAGGATCTGGACCTGTCTTTCAAACCTGTGACATTTTTTTCTCCTTTTTGAAGTGGTGAAAGCCGCTTCCAAGGAGTGGCTTTGTGTGTCCCCCATGTCCATATATGGTCATTTCAGTCCAGAATGAACAGGTTTTATCTGTCCGTAAATGTGTGTTCCATGTGTGTCCCCCATGTCCATATATGGTCATTTCAGTCCAGAATGAACAGGTTTTATCTGTCCCGTACGTCCAGAATATGTGTCCGTCCCGGTCTGATGATTAAAAATGTCCAATGAGACCATTGTTTGAAGATTGGTCAAGCTTCACATGACAATCCGGCCCTCCAGATAAAATCATTCATTCACTCAGAATTCTGAATTCTGTAGCTCTAGACAATTTTATACTCAGATTCACCGCTTCACTTCGAACCGAGGTTTGATTTTTTTTAAGGCGTCGACATAGAAGGAATCATGGACAGTTAATTGCCACCTGTGCACATGATGGGGGTGATGTTTGACTGTGTGTGAGCAAAGTCACATTGGGAGGCTTATACAGTATAAGTGCGGTAGGAATGTTTTTTCTTTTCTTTTTCATCTACCGCTGGTCATGTGGTCTCCTGGCTGCAAAAAGCCAGCAGAGGCACCACCATCATCAAGGGCACCATGTGACTCTGTCTCATTCATGATAGACGTCCACTTCTTGGACTGTGTAATACTGCCCTACACAAAGCCAAACTGCACTAACACTATTTTTGGAGACATTATACTGTATGACTTGGTCAGCTCAGCTCAGCCTGACAGGCAGGTGGGTGTTACCAGATCGTTGTTTGCGCTCCCTCTCGTATTGTGGCTGTGGATGTCGCTAACTTTTTGGAGGTGTTTAGTCAGATATGTGGGTATTGAGGTCGCATTGACTATCTTGAAAGCCAATCCCATTTTCAGTTGTTTAACCCTGTCTTCTGCCCTGGCCTGAGCCATCTTATAGGCTAGACAAATGTGTGGGAAAAAGGTTGGTCATGGGCCCCAGGTCGAGGATTTTCCGTCGTCTGGGGTTTTCTGATTAATTGGGCTCAGAAAAGTGCTATATTTGCCATTGGAATTTGATGTCACAGTCCATTAATCCCGCCCGCTCTCCTCCCATTATTTAAACAGAATCTGTTGTGCTGTATGTACCGTAGTACTTTTATCCCTTCTGCTTGTTGGCATCCAACAGGTGAACACAGGGACATGCTGGGCCCCGGCCTGATTCAGCCCGGGAGAAAGAGTTGGAGAGGCCCTCATTGCGCTGCTGCTACTCAAAGATTTGCCATTTCAGATCATGACAAGTGACAAGCCAGTGGGCCAATTACATGAGTTATATTTTGTCGTTGTCGGGTGGAAACCTTGTATGTCCAAAACCTTTTGTTTTGTATTTATCATTTAAAAATGATTTAAACTAGTGAAAACAGCCGATCTACAAGCACACAACGCCTCGCGGTGCGAGGCGTTGTGTGCTTGTAAATCTGCTGTTTTCACTACTTTTGTGCGACGGCCTTGTATGATGAAGCAGGGCTTTGCTTTGCTAAAAAATGTACAAATTTGAAACTTGGAGATACAAGGTTTCTGCCCGACAGTGACGATTTACTTTGTTGGCCGACCAGCCCCCAAAATGGAACGAAGGCATTTTATTTTTACTTTTTTCCTAATGGCCGGCCTGGACCGGCCGGGAATGAACCAGCCGTTCGGGAGTTGTCCCGCTTTTCCCAAAGGCCAGCACGTCCCTGGGTGAACTGTTAGTTTGGGTACAGAGGCCATGTGGTGACAGAGGCCAAGAGGCTCTCCCTCCGTGGGAACCATGCTTGTTGGGACAATAGAAGCCTCGGGAACCCAAGGCTTTTCATTCGCCTTTGGCTCAAAAGGAAAAGCCTGGGCTAACGTGTTGACATGTCAGGCATAGGAAGTGGGAGTCAAGAGCGATGATCCCTTGCGCTCACAGCCACGGTAGCCCAGGCTGCTTAGCCTCTCGTCTTTAGTAAAAGAAATACACGTTTGCTACTCACCAAAACAAAGACGGGTTAAGATGTTGAAAGCCCACTTTCCTTTGTCAGAAACCTTTCAGATCGAAACCCAAAAGAGAGATTAGACTCTTGCCTGGGACCCAAACTATGGTGAAAATAGCAGATCTACAAGGCAAGCACACATTGCATCACTTAGCACTGCGTTGCAAGGTTGTATATATTTATTTATTTATGAATGTACTGTAGGAAAAGCCAATGTTAGAACACACTGGACTGTGTGGAATAAGAGTAAACAAGGGCTGTTTCTCAATACTCGTCTGTACTTGTGTTCCCGTTGTGAACTGCTCCTATTCTAAAGGTACAGGCCAGGTACAGTCTAAATACAGTATAGCGAGAAATTACTGCATAAATAACACATTAAATACAACTATTAAGGTGCACAGTGGTGTCATGAAAGTGAGGACATAGTAGCCAGCACACACTGAATGTACTTTTAATGATCATAATCATAATCACGTGTTTTTATGTGTAAAAACAATACTGCCCTACAAAGGCAGAGTGCAGTAACTACGTTTTCGGACACACCGACTTATTTGCGTCGCCCAAATTAGCCTTCATGATATTGGGGGATGAACAATTTTTGTGTGAAATTCTTGTACGTAGTTACTGCACTCTGCCTTTGTAGGGCAGAATAGCCAAATGCATTAAAACAATCATCACACCGCTAAAACATCTAAGAAACTCAACAAAATATGGCGCTGTGTTCAAATTCTATTTTTGCCACGGACACACAAAATGAGAAGACACATAAACACATAAAGAGATAGCCCAAAATGACCATTACAGGTCTGTAACTCTGAGAGTGTACACATGGAACGAAATGGTCCATTTGGTTCCATGTGCACACTGTCAGAGTTAAGGGCTGACCTTGACATTTTAAAGTTTGAGAAACACTGGGATAAAATGGATTTGAACTTGACCACATTCTCACCGTCGTCGCACCTCTCATTTGTCCAGGAAAATGGCCACGTCATGGAGGTGGACCGCCTGGAGAGCCAGGCCCACGACAACCCGGCGTTCGACGGTGGCAGCCAGACTGAGCTCTACCCTCCTCCTCCTCCTCCTCCTCCTCCTCCTCCGGCCCCCCGAAGCGGCCGCTCCAGCAGGGCCACCTTCGTGTTCCCAGTGCTCCCAGACTCTCGAGTCCGAGCGCTCGAGAGCCGGCTGTCCGGTCTCGCCAGCGTGCTCGCCGTCACCACGTCGCCGTCTGGCGACGTGGCCAAGGTGGACTACGACGCCTCCGCCGTCAACGCCAGAGGCATCGCCCTGGAGATCCAGGCGGCGGGCATCGTGCCCGCTCAGGCGGCGGTGCAGATCCGCGTGGAGGGCATGACCTGCCAGTCGTGCGTGCGCTCCATCGAGGGACACGTCGGCGCGCTCCCCGGCGTCGCGCACGTCCAGGTGCTCCTGCGGGAAGGCGTGGCGCGAGTGCTCTTTCAGCCGCTCCTGGTGACTCAGGAGGAGCTGAGGGAGAAGATCGAGGACATGGGGTTCGGCGCCACGTTGATGGCCGAAGAGCCAGAGTCGGGGCCAGACGACGCGGGCTCCTTGCGAAGGTCCGCAGCCCCCGAGGTGGCCGTCTTGCACCTGTCGACGGAGGACGCCACCGTCTGGATCGGCGGCATGACGTGCAACTCCTGCGTGCAGTCCATTGAAGGGCGCGTGTCTCAGATGGCCGGCGTGCGTTCGATCAAGGTGTCACTGAAAGAGGGAAAGGGAAGTGTGGCCTTTGACCCCAGCGTCACGCAGCCGCAGCAGCTCAGGGAAGCCATAGAGGACATGGGCTTCACGGCGTCACTTGAAGGTGGGTGCATGTTACGATACTGGCAGACATTATCGCCTCTTGTCCAGCGGAAAACAGTTACTTTTCGGGATAGCTATTCACTCATTTAGGCCTAGAATTATTGAATGCTTTAACCAGTGAAAAATAGCAGATATATTTTTTGCTAGTTTTGAAAAAGTCGTGAAAATGTGTGCAAATCTTTGAATATATGTATGTATATATGTATATGTAAGCAAACGTTTGTAACTCAAATTTTGCTTCTGGATGGTCCCTGGAACTAAATATTTTGAGATGGGGGGTCCGTGGCCAAATAAATATCATTTTGGGGGTCCTTCACATGAAAAGGTTTGAGAACCACTGACATAGTAGTCTCTCAAGAACAGACTAACTGAGCTCCAGTTAAGTGAAAAGGACCTTTTCTTTGACGATGGCTGGCCAGATTGCTGACACAGAAACAAAGGTTTTTCAAAAAACCTTAGAAGGATTCAAAAGACACTTATAGAATCGATTTTTCAAAAATAGCAGATCTATGTGAGCTTGTATATCTGCTATTTTTCAATAGTTAAAGCATAAAATAATGATACACAATATTGTGTACCCGTTCTAAATGGGTTAATTTTCACTCATTCAAAACAACTTTTTGGGGGGAAGATACCGCCATACCATCGGTAAACAGTGACTTATTACCGCGACTACAAAAAAACCATACCGGCCCAGCCCCAACGCAGATAGGCTGGCAGCAGACCTGCAGAAATGTCCCATATGTGTTACGTCACGGGAGAGGCGTGGTTCCCGAAGTAAAGGGTGTAGAGGCGACAAGCTGACAGTGTTGTTTTTGACAGCAAATTTTGATTTAGTTTTAGTCATAGTCTGAAAGGTTTTAGTTTTAGTCTAACTATTTTAGTCAACTAAATCATAAGATATTAGGTGACTAAATCTACAGTTGATTTAGTCAACTGAAATGTATTTTGACAGGCCTTGATGCCATTGTAATGACTGATTTTACACTTGGTTGTGTGCTGAAAATAGCCGATCTAGACCTGTGAGCATCCAAACATAAAATGACTCTCTTCTCCACTAGTCCCTCCCTAACATTTTAGTCTAGTTTTTATTTTGTTGACGAAATTGTCAATATATTTAGTCTTAGTTTTAGTAAAAAAAAAACGCAGTCCACAAACATTATTCGACAGTCGACAAAATCAACACTGGAAGCTGATCATAACTTCTAATGTGCCTATGTCTTTCATTTATGCATTTATTTTAAATTAATTTGGACATCCTTAGGGGGTCTTTGAGAGATAAGCGTCATTATTTAGATGAGGAAAGGTCCATGTGGCTCCTCCTATAATAAGCATTAGATGAAGATAAAACGTCAGCACAGCACTTAGTTTCTGTGGGTTGTTTGGCACTCGACCTTGAAGCAGATCTCATCGGCTTGTGATTGTGAAGCCGACTGATTGGCTCTTGAACACAGCGGATGTTGGACTGGCTTCACTGGCTTTACCGGGCCCAGAAATACATAGTCAGATGTCACAGAACACAACCATGTCTTTCCAAGGTACAAAAGTTACAAATACAATACAAAGTTATTCATCATTAAGAGTCCCAAGGAGAACCCCAAGGAGACTTGAATTCATGGATTTTTATTTTCGCATTCCAAGCCAATAATTTGAATTTGTCCCAATGGAGACACAAAGAGTCTCCTCAAATTATTGGCATATAGGAATGTGACAAAAACAAAACAAAAAAGATCCATGAATTCAAGGGTGGGTTCATGGGTTGAGTAATCCAGTGTTTCTCAACCTTTTTTCTGCATGGGCACACTTTTCATATGTCCCAAGAATCCATGGGCACACCAACATAATACGGGGGAGTAAATATCGTCACTGTCGGGAAGAAACCTTGTATTTCCAAGTTTCAAATTTGTACGTTTCTTCGCAAAGTAAAGCCCTGCTTCATCATACAAGGCTGTCGCACAACAGTAGCTTGAAAGCCTGTTTTCACTAGTTTAATGCATTTTTAAAATGATAAATACAATACTGGCTTTCAAGCAGTTTCAAGGAGCACACTTGACCCTTCTCAGGGGCACACCAATGGTCCCCAGGCACAGTGGTTGAGAAACACTGGAGTAATCGATAGTAAAAAGAGTAATTTTGGGGGTGAACTATCCCTTTAAACTAAACTGGGCTGTCTTTAACTGCCACTCTTTCTTTAGGATCATTTTATACTTCATGGGTCGGCCGCGTCACTCGTCAAACGCAAATGGTTTTCTTCTAACGACGAGGCTGTGCCGCGATAAAGTAGGCTTTATCCAAGAGTCAGTGCAACAGTAGAATAATAAGCCTCAGTTTCTAGACGGTCCACCTTACAAGCAGTGGTGTAAGGTAGCTAAGTACATTTACTACTGTACTCAAGTATGATTTTGAGGTATTTTTTACTTTACTGGAGTGTTTCCAATTTTCTGTACTTTGTAGATTTTGATTATTAATACAAAACATACATTAACCACTTCAGTCATACGTATATACATTTTGGCCATTTGTAAATAGTCAACAAGCTCACAATGTGTCCCGATGCGACACATTGTGAGCTTGTAAATCTGCCATCTTCAAAGGATTTTTATACATTTAAAATCTTGTGAAATGGGACATTCTGCAAATAACTATTTTCTACTTTTGGTACTTAAAGTGCATTTTGATGCCATGACTTTTGTATGTTTTACTTGGGGTGCCTGGTGGCCTACTGGTCAGGGTGCATACCATATAGGCATTGCCATTTTGGCATCAATGCCTGCTGCGTCGCTGGTTTGATTCCCGATCCTGACGACCTTTGTCGCGTGTCGCTCCCCGTCTCTCTCTCCCCATTTCCTGTCAGTCTACTGTACTATAAAATAAAGGCACAAAAGCCAAAAAAAAAACGATAAAAGAAAAACAATTCCAGACTTTTATGCTTAACAGAGTAAGGCGCTCTACAGACGGACAGCGGTTGCCGCCGGGGCTCCCGCTTGGATCTGCGAGGACCGCGCCGCGGTGATACACAAACACACTCGCTCTTTGAGTAAACGCTGCGCGGTATTTCACAAAGATGAACACAATCCATCTCTCACCGCCCGCGTACGCATGCACAAACGAGCACGCTCGCGGGGATTTTCACGGGACTGCGCCCGCTCGCCTCGCCGCCTCTAAACTTCGCTGCGCGGACGAAATAGCCGCCCGCCTCTCATTGAAAATGAATTACTAGCAGGCGGTGACCGCGTACCGTGTGCAATCCCCTTAAAGGTGGTTGCACACTGCTGCGTTTTTCGGGCCGAATATCGGAGTGAATTTCGGAGCACGCAAATAAAAAAATCAACCTCACGTTATGTCAGTCACGTTTGCACACTGCCGCCCGTTTCGCGCACCACTCGGTCCCTTGCTCTCTCTATCTCTCTCTCTCTCCTTGCCCTGAAAAACGCATTTCGCAACGAAAAACGCAGCCGTGTGCAACCAGCTTAACAGAGTATTTCTAGTTGAGTACAGTTGTGTACATTGAGTAGCCTACTTTTTCCACCACTGCTTATACAAGTAACTGAAGTCGCGGCGCAGTGCAGCGGTCAGAGTCACAGAGTCGGGGACGTGCAGAGAATGTAAGAGAGGCAGGGGCTGAAATTTCTAAAAGGGCCTTTTGGTGACAATATTGAAAATAGCAGGCCTCCAAGCTCACAACGCGTCGCAGCGCGACACGTTGTGAGCTTGGAGGTCGGCTATTTTCGACGGTTGATTTCTACGGGCAATTCTTTCAACATGAAATGCTACATTCACGTTCATGAGAGTTTGGACAAGGCAATTCTCTTGAATACTGCATTCAGGTATGGCATGGAAAGAGGGCATTTGCATTTCTTTCACCATAGTGAAAACTGCATTCATGGTCTGGAGAGGGCACTTTTTTACAGACGGATAAAAGGGCAGGGGCTCAAGCCCCCTTTGATATCTATGTGTGCTCACATGCCTGCACAGAGTACAAGGTGATGCAGTATTCCTTTGCAACAGAACGCTCCGCTAACAAAGCAGCCACACACATGGCCGCTTGTCAAACAAATTTCTCTCTAACCTGTTGGCTGCAGGTTACCTTGGAAACCAGACAAGTATCCCCTTCTATTCTGGCACGGAGGGGCTCTCGAATCAGTCTAGTGCTTTCCTTTGTGGGATTTAATGACACGGCGGTTTGCCAGAAAAGAGAATTAACGTTGGGTGGATTATAAGCACAGTGTTTCAACTTACCTTTTTCAGTTTTCACCGTCAAGGTCATTCTTGGGTTAGCTAGGAGAGGCTGAAATGGAGTTTCGTTAAGCACTTTCAACCTGGCGTCCCTATATGTGGGGTTTGTCATGAATAAAATGGTTTGCATTTAAAAATTTAAATCTTCAAAAAGTTTCAAAAATAGTAAAAGTGGTATAGATCTACAAGCTCACATTGCATCAGAGCACGTTGTGAGCTTATAGATCAGAAACAGTATTTTCAGTATTCATCCTCTACTGTGGTAAGTGGTGCATTTATATAGCGCTTTTTTAACCAAAGCGCTTTACATAGATTGTGCATTACATTCACCCATTCACACACATACACCTGTGTATGGCGGAGGAAACCATGTAAGGCACCACCCTGCACATCGGGAGCAATTAGGGGTTCAGTGTCTTGCTCAAGGACACTTTGACACTAGTCTCGCATGGCCAGACTGTTGCCTCCGCGATTTGGGCAAATGCTCCTGGCATACAGTCTGGCAAACGGAAATAGAAACGATGAGTGCGAGATAAAGCGGATGTGACGCAACCGCTCCCTTGGTGCAGTAACAATAACATGTCCTACTGGAAGCGTTAAGTCTCCTTTCAATATTTCTGGGGGTGTTATTACGTCTTTCTCTGGTGTTATTGGTGTTACCTCCATGATGTTTTCAAACGTTTTCTTAAACTATACACCCATAACAAGAATAGGCCGCTCGAATGACTTCGTCTGAGCTATTGTGTTTCTGTTATGTTTCCAATGGGACTACAGTTCAGTGCAGCACAGGCTACTTCCGATACTCGCCGTTCGGGAGCTGCCGTTCCAGACTCTATATAGCATTCTGAGATTGTGGAATAGTTGTCTGGCGACGCGAGACTACTTTGACACTGACTCTGGGGGAGCCCGGGATCGAACTAGGAACCAGTTGCAGTTACTCTTACCCGTGGCGACTGTTATCTCCCCACCTATAGTAAATAGTATAGAGTATAGACAATTGTTGAATTGTGTACTAAATCTAATCTAACAACAAACAGCTTCTCTTATGGGGTCCCTGGCACAATATATTTTCAAATGAGGGTCTGTGGCCTATTACGAATCATTTTGTGGGTCCCTGGAACATTTCAGAACTGCTGCTGTATCCATCGAATCCATCATCAGGCTTGAGCCCCTGCCTCATCTGTAAAGGTTCTCAAACATTTTCAAGTCAAGGACCCCCAAATTGACACTTCTTAGCCCGCGGACCCCCATTTGAAAAAATATGCCAGGGACCCGCATTAGAGAAGATGTTTACGGCTCTGGCAGTGATTCTCATCCATTTTCATTTCAAGGACCCCCAGTTTGACATGCATTAGGCTACGGACCCCCATTTAATGGTATTTCTATCTCTAAGACCCCAATTTATATTGTAAAATCAAGGCAGAAAAAGACCCCCAAAAATATATAGATTGTCTATTTTCAGCATGCAACCAAGTGTAAAATCAGCCACTATGACACCATCAAAGCCTGCCAAAATACATTTGTGTCAACAAAATCAACTGTAGATTTTGTCGACTAAAATCTTATGATATTTAGTCGAGTAAAAGAAGAATAAAACTAAAACATTTCAGGTGGCTAAAATATGACTATAAACAAAATGAAATTTCATTCAAAAGACTACGACTAAATCTGAATCAAATACCAACACTGCTTTGTCTGTCTCCTCTTTAAGAACCCGCCTCCAATCGTAATAACCAGAGTAACGGCAGTTCCAGAGTTCCCTCTGCACACGTCATCCCGACATCGCCCGGCCTGGTGTCGCTCCAGCCACACGACGAGCTGGTGGCGGGTCTAACGTCCAGCGACCCGGGGTCATCAGGCTGCCCGCCCGACCCTGACGCCACGGCACAGAAATGCTTTGTTCGCGTGACGGGCATGACCTGTGCCTCCTGCGTGGCCAACATTGAGAGAAACCTGCTCAAAAACAAAGGTACGGAAAAAAGTCCAAATTTGCCGATGCACGTGTTCACTCCCGTTTGGCTTTTTTTGAGCGGTGCCAGCCGCTCCAACTACTGGCTGGCAGTGGCCGTGTGTGTATGTCTGTCCATATGTCTGTCTGTCCGTATCATAGACTGTAGAAAAATATGGACGGTGCGAAGCCATTGCTTTCTATGCTGCGGAAATTAGTTTTTTTTGTCCCTTGTATGGGTGTCGCCATCATTGTTTGAAAGGTACCCCAGGTATCACAAGGAATGCTATTGGCTGCCAACGGTCACATGGAACCACAGGGATACATGGGAGAATGTGGTCGGAGCCTCCCGAAAATACAGCACACGAAGAAGAACACAGCCGGCTGGTATCAGCTTAGTTGGCCACTCCCCCCGCAAATGTATCATAAAGTTTAACATAAATGGGACCATATTTGCTCAAAACGCATATCATGGTGATTGAAAGGGAGTTTTTCCACTAGCGTCAGGAACCATAAAGTATTTATGACAACGTTTATTATGGTTAGAAAATCAAAGGGGTAAACGAATGGGGTCCAATGTAGACAAATTCTTTTTGGTACCTCGCGGGGGGAAAACAGCGCAACTAGCGGCCAAACATAGGAAGTTTTAGTTCCGTATTGGATTCGTTTTAAATCGGCGGAACTATGCCCCTGGTCTGTCCATATGTCTGTCTGTCCGTACTGCTGGGTGACCAACCTTCAGGTGGCGCTGTTGAGCAGCCTTGAAGTGTGTGAAGTGATACTGTGTGCTACAGTATGGTATTATACATAACTTCAACTTCAACCAGTGTTGCCAGATGTACAATAATTATTATACGGTATTTGTACCCACTGTCATTCGATCAATAATTCCAAAAATGCCCAAATGTACGATCATTTCGCCATATCACAAAACAGTGTGTGAATTTACTAAATTCCCCCGGCTGCTGATTCTGGATCATTCTGAATTGGCTTTTCAAAATAAGTCAGTAAATCAGTAAATCTGACCCAAGATCCGTACATGGAGGCTTTAAAAATCTGTCGCACCATGGGGTGCCATGACGCCAGTCCAGGGGTGCCACAGAATAATTTGATAATTTTTGGAATTCTTCAATATCACTTCAGTTTAAACGTCAAGTATACATTTATTTTCAGAAAGTGGAAAGATGTGCATATTTCCGTTGCGTAATATGTTATAAGAATCTACAAATTGAGAGTGTAATTTAGGGGAGCCGTGGATGAAAAAAAGTTTGAAAACCACTCGTCTGTTGTATGTTTTCAAGGGATCATCTCGGTCCTAGTGGCCCTCATGGCTGGGAAGGCAGAGGTCAGGTACAACTCAGACGCCATCGATGCCAATGGAATTACTAAACTCATAGAGAACCTGGGGTTCGGGGCCACGTTGATGGAGGACAGCGCAATGACTCAGGGGAAACTGGACCTCATCGTAAGTCTCCCACATAACCTGATATACTATATTTTTCTTCTTACAATTATTTGTTTTTGTTTGTACAGAGTAAAAAACATTTTAGATTATAGCTATACATATAGCATATTGGTTGCCTTTTAAAAAGTAGCAGATGTACAAGCTCATAGCGTGTCACTTTGTGCCGTGCTATGAGCTTGTAGATATGCTATTCTTTGAAGAATTGTGAAAGTAGTCAATTTTCGAATGCAAATCTTTGCTTCTGATGGGTCCCTGGAACAAAATATTTTCAGATGGGGGTCCGTGGTCAAATATACATCATTTTGGGGGTCCTTGACATGAACAAGTTTGATAACCACTGATATAGAAACATGTACGGTGTTTTGTGCCCCTAAATGTTTTGTAGATATCAGGTATGACGTGTGCATCGTGCGTCCATAACATCGAGTCCAGACTCACAAAGACCAAAGGGATCCTCGGGGCCTCCGTCGCCCTGGCAACCAAGAAAGCCCACATCCAGTTTGATCCGGACGTCCTCGGGGCTCGAGACGTCATCAGGCTCATCGAGGTATAGCCGTTTCTTTTTATTTCATTTTATTTATTTATTTATTTCATGTTTTCACATTTAAAACGTCTTTTGAAAATGGCAGAACTTCAAGCTCACAATGTGATGCATTTTTTCTAATAATTATAGTGTAGTAAAAGTACAATATTTGCCTCTGGGATGTAGTGGAGTAGAAGTGAAAGTACTCAGAATTGGAAATACTCCAGTAAAGTAAAAGTGCAGTACTTGAGCACATACTGTATATCGTCGTTGTCGGGTGAAAACCTTGTATGTCCAAAACCGTTCGTTTTGCATTTCTCATTCTAAAAATGATTAACTAGTGAAAACAGCCGATCTACAAGCACACAACGCCTTTGCGGTGCGAGGCGTTGTGTGCTTGTAGATCTGCTGTTTTCACTACTTTTGTGCAACGGCCTTGTATGATGAAGCAGGGCTTTACCTTGCAAAAGAACGTACACATTTGAAACTTGGAGATAAAAAGGTTTCCACCCAACAACGACGATATACTTTTAGTTAGTTAGTTGACACCATTGCTTCAGATAAGGTCTTATTTCCACCTGACACTGCTTGATCCCCATCTCTTCTCATTTCTCATCCTAGGGCCTTGGATTTGGAGCCAGTCTCTTAAAGCCAGGTTTTGGAGACAACCTCGACCACTCGGATGAGATACGACAGCAAGTATCTGATTTAGTTCCATTCCATTTATTAACCCACAATATAATGTATATCAAATTGTGTTCTATATTTACTTGCATAATGGGGAAACCTAAGTGCTGTCATAATTATGCATTTACCTCACAGCCACCTTTTGTAATTTCATAAGTTCATGAATCCATCAGCCACTCTTATCCAACTCTTTAGACTGCTTCAGACCGACCTTCTCACACGTACTAGGCTACTGTGCAGGTTAACCGATTGATGGATCATTGATATGCATCAACCAGGTCGGTCATTGCTGTTAATTCAAGCTGTGACGCTCAGCGTTGATGGGCACGTTTTGTTAGTGAGGTGTGAAAAACGCGTGATTCCTAAACCCACCAGGATTGAGTTAAGACCCGCCTCCTCTCGATAATCTTAAGTATGAAAGTGCCCATGAACGTTAGTGCTGCTCGCTCAAGTGCAAAGTACCTACTACCTACTGATCCATTACAATAATACACGCAGCATAATAGGCCCAAAGCCATATCCAAACCATAACAATTTAACTGATAATCAGTAATCAGTAACAAATTAATAGCTTTCTCAGTTTTTCTCTTTAGCAAAGTTACAAAGTTTTCCCTTTATTAAGCACAGTACAATTAAGTCAGTTTCAAGTTTCAAGTTTTTTTTAGCACAGTTTATTTTGAGCACTGTAGTGAGAAATTAATAGTTGTGCATTGTGCAAATGCAGGCTTTTCTCAAGTACAAGTCTTCATGCCTCTGACTTTATCCACCCTCCATGTGTCAGGCAGGGATTTCAGCCACTCCTGGAAGTCCTCGCGTTTCTGCGAGGCGGGTCTTAACTCAAGCCTGGTGGGTTTAGGAATCACGCGTGAAAAACGTCCGTCCGCGATAATCCGTTGAGAGTTGGCAGTTGAATGTGGCTTGTTTGCGCCAAATAGCGTTTTAACAAACATCTTGGTTTTGAGATCATGCGATTTTTGGCTGTACTCTTCTTCAACGATGCTGGGATCATACACAGACATGCACCCTCTATCATAAAACACTGAAATGAGGCTCTGATCTATCAATTCTACCACCTGAAAACGATAACTAACTCAAGTGGCAAATTGTGGGTATATCAATTTAGTGATGATTTAATACAGATGGGTTTCATCATGTGATTTGACCCATGTTACACCTGAATTGACCCTTAAAACAAGTCACAGAATGTTGTCACATGACCTACAGTAAAATGCTACCGCTGCCCAACATGAGCAGCAGTAGGTGAGGGCTCTCATAAAACAGACGGTAAGATAAAATCATATATAGGCAACTCACCTTTGACTGGACAATGCAATTGTGTTGATTTTGTCAGCAAATTTTGATTTACTTTTAGTCACAGTGTAGTCGACCAAATCTACTACAGTTGGTTTTGTCAAATATATCGAATTCTTTTGTCGGGCCTTGATGGTTTACAGCTGGTTGCATGCTGAAAATAGCTTGAGCTTGAAGAACACCCGAGCGCAACCAAACATAAAACTCTTAGTTCTACCGGATCTCTTCTCCACTAGTCTAGTAGAGACTAGTCTAGACTAGTTTTTATTAGTTGATGAAAATGTCAACATATTTAGTCTTAGTTTTAGTCATCATAGCTTAGTTTTTATTTAGTTTTTATATAATTTTCGTCAGTGAAAAAAACATGTTTCGTCATACAGTAGTTTTAGACGACAAAATCAACACTACAATGCAATTAACCAAATTCAACCTGTCATGAATATTTTGGGCTTGTCAGTGAAAAAAAAAAATCAGAACATTTCAAAACATGGCAGGTCTACAAGCTCACTGTGTGTCGCAGTGTGACATGTTGATCTACTATTTTCACTATTTGACATGACAAAGTACGGTGTATATTATGCTTATTTAGTTAGTTAGTTAGTTAGAGTTGTAAGAGTCAGACAATTTACTGTAAACAGAACCTTACTTTTATTTCTTGTATAAGGGGTTTGGATATCCGATACATTCTACCACAAGTAAAACGCCCTAATGGTGATTAGCGACTGTCAGGTCGACAGAGCTTCCCTGCCGATCGATCACGCAAATGGACACAGTCTTTGTGATCATGTGGGAAACATTTTTGTCATTTGGACAAATGGTTCCAAAGTTACAGGAGAATGAAAAAAAAAACCTGCTTCAGCAATGCTGTCTGTGTGTGCCGCCATCTTGGCCAGGCGTGCCTCTCCTCCAGTGGCGCTCTGGCACCATCCGTGGAGGTAACAAAATGTTGTGTATTAGCGTGACGCACTCACGGACGGACAGAACTGGAGGTTCGCATAGTAACTGCGACCTCACGGTCGCAACAACTCATCAAATCATATTCATTGTACTATAAATCGTGACAACACCTTTTCTTTTTTTAACCACGTGCGTGTGGTGGTCTTAGATGGAAGAACTCCTTCCTGTTCAGCCTAGTGTTTGGCATGCCTGTCATGGGCCTGATGATCTACATGATGGTGATGGACACCCACCACGGGGAGCACGGGGGCTCCATGCCCCAGGACCAGAACATTCTGCCCGGCCTCTCGCTCCTCAACCTGGCCTTCTTCCTCCTCTGCACGCCCGTCCAGGTCAGTGTGGTCATCAATAACGTCACTGTTGGGCAGAAACTTCGTATCTCCCAAGTTTCACATTTGTACGTTCTTTCGTAAAGTAAAGCCCTGCTTCATCATACAAGTCGCACAAAGCTAGTGAAAATAGCCGATCTACAAGCACACAACGCCTCGAACCGCGAGGCGTTGTGTGCTTGTAGATCGGCTATTTTCACTAATTTAAATCATTTTTAAAATGATAAATACAAGGTTTCCACCCCACAACAAGGACATGTGTCCGTACACTGAGAGTGTGCCAATGAAACCAAATGGTTACACACTCAGAGTTACAGACCACCTTCAAGGAACCCAGAAGGTCCTTTGACCACTGTGCTATACAGTAACCTTGTGTCTACAGTCTTTCCACCTCTGAGGAAAGCCAGTTATTCTGGAACGCGTCGCGTTAGATTTTAACCACTTTAACCATTTATTTTATGCTTTAACTATTGAACGCTGTGAGCTTGTAGATCTGCTATTTTTGAAAAATCGTGAAAATGTGTTCAAAGTCTTTGAATATCTTTGACCCGATCTTTGACCCGACTTCTAAATCCGTCCTCTAAATCAGTGGTTCTCAAACTTTTTCATGTCAACGACCCCCAAAATTACAGGTACCATCTCAAAATAAGTTGTTCCAGGACCATCCAGAGGCAAATATTTGAGTTACAAATGTTCGCTTTTAAAAAGATATATTCAGAGACTTGCAAAAAAAGATCTGCTATTTTTCAATATTTAAAGCATTAAATAATTCTAGGCCTAAATGGGTTAAACGGGCCATGTGATCGGTCTAGGCGTGGCCTAAAGCGGCAACAGGCAGAAGAAGCCAAGACTACCTGGCTGCAGACACTAGGGTCCTGTTGATGTCCACGGGAGACAGGAACATCAACAAGTGGCAGGAAGTGACCTCACACCTCTTTCTTGCTCTACCCCATGGAGGTTCTGTTTAGGGTTAGGGGGTAGAGTTGGGTTGTCTAAAAGATAAAAGATAACATGTACACATAGCGACAATGCGGCTCAAAGGGACTGTAGTGCCTTGGACTGCAAGGCAGAGACGTCACGTGACCTCCACAAGCGGCATGAAGTCACTTGACACTGTGAGGTCACTTCCTGCCACTTGTTGATGTTCCTGTCTCCCGTGGACATCAACAGGACCCTAGTGTCTGCAGCCAGGTGCTGCTCGAAGAAGCAGCGTCACTTTATTTTGGTCCCACCCATTTGTAAATTGTTTCCCCAGTCCCTGTTTAAATGCTCGAAGTGTAGTCTTTCTTGCCAGTCGCTGTGAGTTTGACTAAAAGATGGATATACCAAACAAACTTTTCAAAAAGTTAAGCTGCACCACCACATCGAAAGATTGCACTCAAACTTGGGGTCGGGAACCCCCAGTTTGAGGGGGTTTATTTGAACTGGGCGTCCTCACTTCAAATAAATATGATTACTTGACATACCGGTGGTAGAACACTGGTGCCTCGTGTGTTCCACAGCACTCGTGCAGAGTTAACTGACCTTGAAGTCATGTACAAAGAGTTGTTTGGATAAATGGAAAAGATAAGCCGGGGCGGGGAATGGTTTTTTCGTGTTCAGGCAGAGTGGGCATAACAAACTACAGTATGTAACTTTGAAAGCCTCAGATATTTCTCAACAGGACAGAATGTAGTTGTCTTAACATACCAGCGTTCATCACTCTGGCTACTCTCATCTCAGTCAGCTACGTTTATTCAGGGCAGGAATTTCAAGGGAGGCCACGAAGGCCATGGCCATCGTTGCCCTCAAATAAAATGGCATGCCCTGAGGCAACAGTGGCTTTAATGCCCCAGCTAACTGTACCACCTTCTCCTCTGTCTCTTTCTTGTCAATATGTAGACACCAGTGTCTCTTTCTTGTCATGTAGACACCAGTGTCCTTTGTTGAGATTCTGAATTCTTAACTCCCCTGAGTCCCCACCTTTAAACAAATCCAGTGACTTAGATTGGTGCAGGGCTGAGCATGGATCAGATTGTAAATACCACAATTTATTTATATCACTGCCGATAGTCTATATCAAACAATTTAAATCATCCATAACCCTTAAATTCAATTAATTATTTCAGTGGACTTTTATTTGATGGCCTTCCTGCCCCTTCATTTGGCCTTTGTGCCCTAAAAGAAATGGACAACAATAAAGGCCAAGTGGCCTTGTCCTTAAAATGACCAAATTCCAGGCATGGTGATGACCGTTGGAATATTCATTCATTCACTCATTGATACAAAGCTTTTCGAGATTTCATCAATCACCTTGCAGTTACGCCAAATAATTCACCTTTATCACTCTTTGTGCGTTTTCCCCCCATCGTTCCTTCCTCCATCTCCGGTCCTTACTATCCTGTTTGATCTGATGCCATCAGGCAGTAGGTACAGATCGATAAAGTCAGGTACAGCCAGGTTTAGTAACAGCTTCTATCCCGCAGCGGTAGTTACACTGAACGCTGCTAAGAAACGTTGATCTGATTAACATGTTTGATGGTGCTGTTTGGGTTAAGTGCAATATGAGTTTGTGCAATAACAGCTGCTTTTATTCACATGTTTGTCTATGCTGCGCATGCTAAGTGCAATAGGGGTTGTGCAATGACGGAAAGTATGGTTCTGTGTATGTTTTGTTTTATTGTTTTAGATATATTTTTGGTGATGCACTGATCGTTTGGCACTTTTAATTTCGTTGTACTTGTGACAATGACAATAAAGATCTATTCTTCTATTCTATCCTCTCCCCCCTTTCCAGATCTTTGGAGGCCGCTACTTCTACGTGCAGGCGTATCGCTCGCTGAGTCACCGCACGGCCAACATGGACGTGCTGATCGTTCTGGCCACGACCGTGGCCTACCTCTACTCCTGCGTGGTCCTCATCATAGCCATGGCTGAGAGGTCCGCCCAGAGCCCCGTCACCTTCTTTGACACGCCGCCCATGCTCTTCGTGTTCATCGCCCTCGGACGTTGGCTGGAGCACGTCGTGAAGGTGCGTACAGTAATGGGCTGCTGCTGGAACGCATCTGTGTAACTTTAGATTTTAACCACTTTAACCGTTATGTTATGCTTTAGCATGTTTAAATGTTTAAAGTATGGGTTAGTATAGGTGGATGTGAGCAGTTCATTTAGAAGTTACATTTTATAACTAATCGCGTGTGTATGTGTGTGTGTGCGTGCGTGCGTGCGTGCGTGCGTGCGTGCGTGCGAGCGAGCGAGTGAGAGATAGATAGAGTGTGTGTGTGTGTGTGTGTGTGTGTGTGTGTGTGTGTGTGTGTGTGTGTGTGTGTGTGTGTGTGTGTGCGCCTGGCCTACCACTGGCCACCAGTGGTATTGCAGTTCATGCTACAGACATAGTCGGGAACATAGTCGGTTATGCACAAAGTCTGCTCACAAAGGAGCAGTGTCCAAAAATGTGTTTTGCAATTAAGGGCCATGTGAGGAATGAGGGGTGGAGGTTGTGGTTTGGCAGCCAAGGAGTCTGTGTGCAAAGTTTGGCATGGATAGGGGCAACGGTGGCGGAGATACCGGTATGAGTAGGGCAAAAGTGTGACGTGACGGACAGACTAACAGACTGACGGACTGACTGACTGACTGACAGACAGCCCCATGGCCTCAGGTAGCAGTAGTCTTGTCAGTGGATGTTTTAATAGCATCTGATGTCATTTTATGTCACATGAGTCAATGATCTCTTTTATATTGTATGATTGTCATTTTTATATTTTTTTTATACTGAGATATGCTCGTGACCCTGGTTAACAATCAACACAGTACACACTTTGAACTGGATATCATTTGTTTATTGGAAGCAGCAAATCAAGGTGTATCACAACTAGACCAGGTCACCTGGTTCTGCCAGACCCGCAATGAAAATCAGAATGCAAGGAAGGGGGGGGGGGGGGGGGGGGGTGGATCAATCTTAGTCTGGCCTCTCTCCTTTGACACTTAATAGCAAGAGCTTGTAGATCGGCTGTTTTCACTAGTATGGCACTGAACTAACACATGAACACACAGGATTGTATAGGCTGAGCAGCTGGAAATGTTTCTGAGCTTGTAGATGGGCTGAGGAATTTATAGTGTCAGCAGCTCGTCAGCCAACTCAACTCAGCTGGTCCTGTACAGGTGACGGCACTCAAGGCAATCAGCCGAGCAAGGGAAGGGAGGGGCAGATGAGCAGTCAGAGGCAAACACAGGCACACTGAGGAAAAGAGGGACCGACCGACCGACCGACAGACCGACAGACCGACAAAGCCTTTTGTAGGCCGACCCCCTGGGTCTGGCAAAAATCAAACAACCTAGTTCTGACAAAAACTATGATGAAGAATGTTCGACGACTACCTTTCTTCACAGAGGAAATCTAAATAAAAACAACTTTTAAAAACTAAGCTATGATGACTAAAACTATGACTAAATATACTGACAATTTCGTCAAAACAAATAAAAACTAACCACTTCAGCCATTTGAAAATAGCCGATCTACAAGCTCACATTGCGTCGCGATGGGATGCATTGTGAGCCTGTAGATATGGCTATTCTCAAAAGATTTGTAGACATTTTATACATTTGAAAACTTGTGAAACGGGACATTGTGCATAGTGAGTACTTTCTACGTTTGTAACATGTTGTGTGTCTTCATTGCAGAGCAAGACGTCAGAAGCCTTGGCCAAGTTGATGTCACTTCAGGCCACTGATGCTACTGTGGTCACGTTGGGCCCCCAACCTCTCCATCATCAGGTAGTCATCAGGCCACTGGACAATGACATCTCATGAACCCATTAAGACCTGAACATCTATACTATAATTTTGCGAATGTCTGAGTGAGTGTCTGTCTGTCTCAGCGTTTCTCCTCGGTGGCTGGAGCAATCGATCTGAAATCGCATCACCATCAGCATATGAACACACCTGACATAACTGTGAAGCCCGTTTGTCACTTTCACAAATCGTATGCTGTATATTAGCATTTTTATGGTGTATCTATATCTATTTAGCCTACAGTACCTTTTGTGACCACACATGTTAAGGGAGGGGAGGTGTTGTGCAGGCCATGCACAATCACACACAAACCCACACACACACACACACACACACACACACGGGGGGGGGGGTGCAGGCAGGCGGGCGGGGGGGGGGGGGGGTTCTGAGCGGGGGGGGGGGGGGGGGGGAGTGTGTGTGTGTGGGGGCTGGGGGGGGAATTAAACGAAACGGGTATTTCTCACATTGATGCTCCTACATATTATCATGCAAGCACCAGTTAAAGTTACTTTCCATCCCTCATATACTGTGTGCACAGTGCACATCCCATAACCCACACACTGCACATCATTTCGGAGCTCATATCTTTGAACGGGTAAGGGCTAGTGTGTACAAATCTTTGAATATGTCATTTTCAAAGCAAACCTTTGCAACGCAAATCTTTGCCACTGGGGGTCCCTGGAACAACATATTTTGAGATGGGGTCTGACTACTGTGTGGGTCCTTCACATGAAAAAGTGTGAGAACCACTGATGATAGAAATGAGTTCTGGTCAAAATCTGGTCAATATATTCAAAGGCTTGAACTAATTGTAGATTTTTCTAAAATAGCAGATCTACAAGCTCGTAGGGCGGCACTCAGTGATCTACCAGCACACAACGCCTCGCGGTGCGAGGCGTTATGTGCTTGTAGATCTGCTATTTTCACTAGTTTTGTGCGACTGTCTGGTATGATAAAGCAGGGCTATACTTTACGGGGAAAAGAAAAACACTTTACGGGGAAAAGACTAAGGTTGTGGTCTGTGTCTTGCAGTGAGGAGCAGGTCATCGTAGAGCTGGTCCAGAGAGGAGACATCGTAAAGGTTGTGCCGGGAGGGAAGTTCCCCGTGGACGGGAAGGTGATCGAGGGCAGCTCCATGGCTGACGAGTCCCTTATCACAGGTAGCAGGCATTCCATCCCTACAATAACATGTTAAACCAGGGGTCTTCCAAGTTTTCAGGCCATGGACCTCTTAGTTGAGCAAGAGATGAAGCAGGGAACCCCACAACCTTATAGTTTCATTGTTTGACAGCACAATCATCATTTTGTATTTTGGATTGCATGTCAATTTGTGTTTTCAGATATTTAACCACAGCATTGTGAGCTTGTACTCAACATAAAACGACTTGTCTTTTAGTTCTACTGGATCTATTCTCCACTAGTAGTCCCTCCCTAAAATGTTAGTCTAGTTTATTTGTTGTCAAAACTGTCACTATATTTAGCCACAGTTTTAGTCACCCTAGCTGAGTTTTTATTTAGTTTCTTTTTAGTTTTCATCCATGAAAAAAGGTAGTCGTCGGAAGTTTCAGCAATCAACACCGGTGTGTGCACACAGGTGAGCCCATGCCTGTCAGCAAGAAGGTGGGCAGCTCCGTCATGGCGGGCTCCATCAACGCTCACGGCTCTCTGCTGGTGGAGGCCACGCACGTTGGAGCAGACACCACCCTCTGTCAGATAGTCAGGCTGGTGGAGGAGGCCCAGACATCCAAGGTGAGGACAGGTTGATCACTCCATCCCATCCAGTGTCAATTTAGAAAATCAGAATTTAGTTTCAAGTCATAGTCTTTTGAATAAGATTTTGTTCAGTTTTAGTCATATTTTAGTCATCTGAGATGTTTTCGTTTTTTGTGTAGTAGGTTTTAGTATTTTGGCTATGCCTTGATGGCGTTGCAATGGCTGATATTACCTGATTCTGCTATTTTCAGAGCCCACACCAGAGCGCAACCAAACATAAAACAACAAAATTGACACGTCTTTTCGTTCTACAGGATCTCTTCTCCACTAGTCCATCTCTAACATTTTAGTCTATTCTCTATTTGTTGGCGGAATTGAGAAATTATATTTGGTCACAGTTTTAGTCATCTTAGCATAGTTTTTTTTTTCTCGTTTTTGGCCAGTGAAAAACTGTTGACAAACCCTTTTTCGTCATAGTTGTAGTCGACAAAATCAACACTGCATCCATCCATCCATCCATCCAGGGGCGTCACAAGGGGTAGGAAAGTGGGACTGAGTTACCAGGGCCCAAGGTGGAGGGGCCCTAGTAACTTTAGCTGTTGTTGAAAAATAGCAGATATACAAGCTCACAGCGCGGCACCGAGTGCCGCGCTGCGAGCTTGTAGATCTGCTATTTTTGAAAAGTCGTGGAAATGTGTGCAAATCTTTGAATATGTATCTTTTAAGCAAACATTTGTAACTCAAATTTTGCTTCCGGGAGGGGGGGGGGGGGGGGGGGGGGGTCCCTGGAACTAAATATTTTGAGATGGGGGTCCGTGGCCAAATTCATATCATTTTGGGGGTCCTTCACATGAAAAAGTTAATTTGAGCATCACTGACATTGCACACATTTGCACACACTTGCACACATTTTCACAATTTTTCAAAAATAGCAGATCTACAAGCTCGCAGCGCGGCACTCGGTGCCGCGCTGTGAGCTTGTATATCTGCTATTTTTCAATGCACACACTTGCACACATTTTCACAATTTTTCAAAAATAGCAGATCTACAAGCTCGCAGCGCGGCACTCGGTGCCGCGCTGTGAGCTTGT
Source organism: Nannobrachium achirus (assembly GCF_963921795.1). Lineage (NCBI taxonomy): Eukaryota > Metazoa > Chordata > Actinopteri > Myctophiformes > Myctophidae > Nannobrachium > Nannobrachium achirus. The sequence continues at coordinate 10,844,955 of NC_137831.1, read as the reverse complement.
ATATCTGCTATTTTTCAATAGTTAACATTCATGGGGGGCCCGCAGTGAATCCTTGTACCCAGGGCCCAGAGTTTGGTGTGACGCCCCTGCATCCATCCATCCATCCATGTCTGTCTGTGTGTCTGTCTGTCTGTGTGTCTGTGTCACTGTGTTTCTCAGGCTCCCATCCAGCAGTTTGCGGACAGGCTCAGTGGTTACTTTGTGCCTTTCATCGTCATCGTGTCCCTGCTCACGCTCATGGCCTGGCTGCTCATTGGCTTCGTCAACTTCGACATAGTGAAGGAGGTCTTCCCGGTGAGTGCATTGTAATATACTAGGACTTCGCGGCCGCTCCATTCCTAGGACTTCGCGCCCTCCGGGCGCTCAGGCAGGACTGCTCTGTATTTGATCAACATAAGGGTTTAGGTTTTAAGTCAGATTAAAATGTTTTCAAAAATCCATTTTTAGATTAACACACACAAACAATTACAGCATGTGGATGGCGGCCATTTTGGCAGGCATCTTGAAGAAGGTGTGCAGAAAGCTGATTACATGAATTCATTTTTTATAATTTTTTATCAGCATCACAGGCTGCCCAGAGAGCAGTGAACACATTGCTGTCTCATATATTAGTGAACAGTGCCCCCCAGTGGCGACAGGGGGCGAATCAGGCTTCAAACATGTCCGTTTTGTGGAGGCTTCATGTCCGTTTTGTGGAGGCTTCATGTCCGTTGTGTGGAGTGTGGGCGTGGCTCTTAAAGGAATGTATATATAAGATATATATTTTTTCTTTTTAATGGGTTTAATCATTATTTTATGCTTTAACTATTGAAAAATAGCAGATATACAAGCTCACAGTGTGGCTGCGATGCAAGCTTGTAGATCTAGACCCCCAAGATTATATATGTATTTGACAGCGGACCCCCATCTCGAAATATTTTGTTCCAGGGAGCTCCCAGAAGCAAAGATTTGAGTTACAAAAGTTTGCTTTAAAATCTATTCAAGGATTTGCAAAACCTACTGTAGCTCGCAGTTTGCATGATTTTAGGGCTTTGCATGATTTTAGGGCAAAATTTGTAGGAGCAGTGTCCAAAAATGTGTTGTGCAAGAATCGGCTCATGGTGGCGCTAGAAGAGGGCCAATGAGGGGTGGAGGTTGTGGTTTGGCAGCCAAGGAGTGTGTGTGTGTGTGTGTGTGTGTGTGTGTGTGTGTGTGTGTGTAAATTTTGGCATGGGATAATCATGATGGTGTTTTTTATTTTTTTCTCACAGGGTTATGATCCCAACCTCTCCAAGACGGGCGTCATAATCCGCTTTGCCTTCCAGACCTCCATCACGGTTCTGTCCATCGCCTGCCCCTGCTCCCTGGGCCTGGCGACGCCCACGGCCGTCATGGTGGGCACGGGGGTCGGAGCTCAGAATGGAATCCTCATCAAGGGAGGCGAGCCGCTGGAGATGGCTCACAAGGCAACTGACTTTACTATTAGATGTTTACAGTTTGAATGTTGTAGTCTACTACTGGTTCCCAAACACCGGGTCGGGACCCATTTGCGGGTCACGGACACATTTTGATGGGGTCCCTTGATTTTTGGTTTCCTATATTTTGTTTTGAATTATTATTATCTCAAAACATTTTCAAAAAGCATTCCCCAAAAAGCTAAGAAATCTAATAAGTTCCATCAATTTGAAAACAAATGTTTAGGAAGTAGTGAAAATAGCCGATCTGCTACGTAGGGACAGTAGCGTTGGTACTGCATGCATAGGGACATACAGTACATACAAAGTCAATCGTAGTAGCGGTTAGCACCACTCAAAAAGGTCTATGGGAATTCAGAATGGGGAAAAAAAACAGGTAGGATGTGTAAATTACGTCAGACTTCGGCACTCTATACATGCTTGTTCTTCTTCTGTTAATCGTGAAGATTTTCTCTATATATTTTTTAAAATACTTTAGCTATTATAAAATAACAGATACCGTATAAGCTCGGCACCGAGTGCTGTGAGCTTGTCAATCTTCTATTTTTAAAAAGTCGTGAAAATGTGTACAAATCTTTGAATGAACATTTGTAACTCAAACTGTGATAACTTGGCTCATTCACCTAACAACCCACGTCCCGCGGTCTCCGACCCTCCTTCCAGATCCGTGCGGTGATGTTTGACAAGACCGGCACGATCACGAACGGCGTGCCGCAGGTGACGCGCGTGTTGGTGCTGTGGGAGATGGCGCGCATGCCACTGAGGAAGATCCTGGCCGTGGTGGGCACGGCGGAGGCCAGCAGCGAGCACCCGCTGGGCATGGCTGTGGCCAAACACTGCAAGATGGTGAGACCCATAGATAACGTATCGTTGTTGTCGGGTGGAAACCTTGTATGTCCAAAACCGTTCGTTTTGTATTCATCCTTTTTAGAAATGATCTAAAATAGTGAAAATAGCAGATCTAGCGATGCAAGGCGTTGTGCGCTTGTAGATTTGCTATTTTCACTAGTTTTGTGCGACAGTCTTTTGTGATGAAACAGGGCTTTACTTTACCAAAAAAACATTTGAAACTTGGAGATACAAGGTTTCTGCCTGACATGACGATATTATACAACAGGTAGTTCCGACGAAGCAATGTGATTAGTTGAAATAGCTATCTAGCTGTGATTCAAACCAGCGTCAATGCACGGGTCTCATCAAAAGAAAAAAAAAATCATGAGAAGTTCAGGGACATGGTTGCGAAATCTGGCATTTCGCCCACCCTAAATCTAATTCCTGGCTAGGCTACTGGGTGAGACTAATGCATAACACATTCTACCAGAGAAGACTAATATAATATCTCACATTTGGGGCGCGTTAGAAAATGCCCACACCGAGCGCACTCATGTATTAGTTTGTATTGGCCCAGCGCTGTATTTTTTAACATGTCCTAAAAAAAATATATATATAATACTTTTCACCACTGCCCACCGTACCTCTCTTCCATGCAGGAGCTGGGCACAGACATGCTGGGATACTGCCAGGACTTCCAGGCTGTGCCCGGCTGTGGCATCAGCTGCAAGGTGTCCAACGTGGACCAGCTCCTGCAGCAGCAGGAGCCCGCCACCGGAGGGCACCACCTCCTCCTGCAGGGGGCCACCACAGACGAGAGCAGCCTGCTGTCTGACGCCCAGCTACAGTCTGAAGGTCTGACACACACTTCTGTTTTCTCTGCTCTTTTCACACCAGTGGTTCTCAACCTTTGCAGGCCGTGAAGTAGAGATCTGTGCGGGATAGGGCATTAACGACTTGTGATTTTTGCAAGTCGACTCGACTCAGTAAAAGGTTGAGTTGAATTCGACTTTATCACATCACACACAACCCCCCAATTATTTTGAGGGGTCCCCAGATGATTAACTTAATGTGCAACATTGTTTTCTCACTCAACTGTAAACAAACAAAATAAAGTTTAAGTACCGGTATATAGAGGGTATCTTCACATTTCGTTGTGAGCATGTAGATCTGCTATTTTCACAATAGATCAGCTATTTTCACAATAGAAAGTATTATTTTATTTTTTTACAACTTCAACTTCGACTTTCGACTTTCTCTGGTGGGACTTGTGTAATGAAATCGACTGAGTCGACTTGTCGACTTTTTTGTTAATGCCCTAGCGCGGGACAGATTTTTGTATCCCATTACCGCCCGCTCCCTCTTCATTTCTGACCAGTCCTGCCTGCCACCGCAATGATTTCATTTTTGACCGTCTGCAGACAATTCCACAATTCCAAATGAGAGAAAGAGAGAGAGGGAGGGGGAGAGAGAGAAAATAGCTGATCTACAGTACATGCTCACAACACCTCATTGTGAGCATGTAGATCCACTATTTTCACCATAGAACCGTGTTATACAAAATCTAATGCATCAACTCTTAGTGCTTTTCAGGGGGGGGGGGGGGGGGGGGTCCCCAGTTAAAATATGATTATTTTGGGGGTCGCGGCCTGAAAAGGTTGAGAACCACTGTCTTACAGTACCATACCTTTCAATTCTATTACAGCTGAATACATTAGAACATGAAGCGTCATTCATTCATTCATTCATTCATTCATTCATGCATTGTGCTGTTAAGGTGTACACTCTGTCCTGATTGGGAACAGAGAGTGGATGAGGAGGAACGGCCATCACATTGGGTCTGACGTGGACGCTGCCATGTCCAGCCACGAGAAGAAAGGACAGACTGCCATTCTGGTAGCGATCGATGGTGCGTACAGTTTATCAGTCACAGCTAGCATTTACGTTCCACAGGTTTCAGTGGTGCTCTCCACCAAAGCAGCTTAGAACATGGTCTGGAGTTAAAGAAAATAATGCATGTACCGTAAAGCACAGTAGAACACAAAGTGCCTAATTTCCACTGAGTGCCAGGCCGTACAGCTGAACTATATATCACAGCTGGCAATGGTGTCCAGCGCTGATTATGAAAAGGTTTTCGTGCCTGTGATTTTCAATTCACGGCGCAAACCTGACCACGAGTGGGGCTAATAATTCATTAACAGCTACATGCAGCAAACACTGAAATTCTCATATTCATCTTATTTCGCTTTTTCACAAGCCAGTTATGGTGGATTTCCTTCATGACATATCAAAACACGTACAGTAGGTGTGCGAATTGAACAGTTTCACATTGTCAGTAGTGATGCCGTCTTTGGCGTTTTCAGCGTGTGTGCGCGACCGTGCGTTTGGGTGTGTTGCAGGGACGCTGTGTGCCATGCTGGCCATCGCGGACACGGTGAAGCCAGAATCGGCGCTGGCGGTTCACACGCTCAACAGCATGAACATCGAGGTGGTCATGATCACCGGAGATAACAGACGCACTGCCAACGCTATAGCCGCACAGGTAACACACACACACACACACACACACACACACACACACACACACACACACACACACACACACACACACACACGCATGTAAGCATACGCATGCAGTGGATGTTGAGGATATTTTGATTATCGTGATAATATTGTAAATCACAATTAAAATAATACATTTTTATATCGTCCCATCCCTAACATACACATGTACACACAGCCATTTGTCATTATATACCTGTCCTTCAAAAGCAATTTTTGATAAAAAAAAAAGAAAAGAAAAAGCATTTCTAACCCTGACCCTAGCCTGAATTCTTTACTACTTCTATACTAAAAGTATCTTTTTCACATGAAAACCACTTTGTGGGGTTGTTTGGTCCACTCACATTTTAGCAATTAAAAATGGCTTCCCCAGGCTTTAGGGTCAAAGGTGCAGGCTACCTCTAATACAGACACTTCTCTGGACAAGCACGCATGCTCGCGTGCTCACACACACACACACACACACACACACACACACACACACACTCTTGAAACGTGTCGCTTCACAGCGCGTTTCGAGCGTGTGGATCTGCTACTTTTGGTGCTTTTGTGTGACACTGTAATATGATCAAGTAGGGGCGTTAATTTACAAAAAACTAAATAAGTTAGAATATGGAGAATATGGAGGTTTCTGCCCGACAACAGCGAACAGAATGGAATGATTCAGACCAGGGGTCTTCAACGTGTTCAAGCCAAGGACCCCTTAGTTGAGAGAGAGATGGAGCAGGGACCCCCACAACCTTCTCATAGATTCCATATAGTTTCATCGTTTGACAGCACAATCATCAGTGTATTTTGGATTCATGTCAATTTGTGTTTTCAGATATTAAACCACTTGAACCGTTAATTCTTCATAAACTTGACCTTTCACAAACTTGACCTTTGACTCTGTAAATTTTTCCCCTCTACACCAAACCTCTTTGCCAAAAATAGCCGATCTACAAGCTCACAACGCCTTGCAGCGCGAGCCGTTGTGAGCTTGTAGATCTGCTATTTTTGTCTAAAGTTCTCAGACTATGGACGTTAGGGTTCAAGTGGTTAATATAAAAAAGGAGAAAAAAGACCCCTGATTCAGACGTTGGCGTCTCTCCACGTTGGCACCAGGTTGGCATCAGGAAGGTGTTTGCAGAGGTGCTGCCCTCCCACAAGGTGGCCAAGGTGCAGGAGCTGCAGGAGCAAGGCCTGCGTGTTGCCATGGTGGGCGACGGCGTCAACGACTCGCCCGCCCTGGCCCGCGCCGACGTGGGCATCGCCATCGGGACGGGCACCGACGTGGCCATCGAGGCCGCAGACGTGGTCCTCATCCGGGTAACGTGGCGTATTATTCCCAAGTACTCGTATTTTGTACTTCAGTAAAACTGTAAAAGTATCAATACCCTATTGCAGAAATAGTCTGTTACAAGACCAAGTTCTGTATTCAAAATGTACTTGAGTAAAAGTAGTGTCATCAAACTATACTTAAAGTTCCAAGAGGCATGGATTTCTACACAGTGAGGGCAATTCTTTCAACATAAGATGCAGCAGTTCAGGAGAGTTTGGACAAGGCAATTCTCTTGAATGCTGCCTTCAGATATGGCATGGAAAGAGGCCATTTGCATCATAGTGAAAACTGCATTCATGGTCTGTAGAGGGCACTTTTTACAGACGGATAAAAGGGCAGGGGCTCAAGCCCCCTTTGATGTCTATGTGTGTACGTGCCTGCTGTAACTTCCGTATGTGGACTTCTGTGAAGTATTATTGTATTTTATGTATGTATATTGCTATCAATAACGTGAAACGTCTGTCCCCCTTTCAGAACGACCTGCTGGATGTAGTGGCGAGTATTGAGTTGTCAAAGAAGACCGTGCAGAGGATAAGAATCAACTTTGTCTTTGCTCTCATCTATAACCTGCTAGGAATACCCATCGCAGCAGGTGATCACAGTGATATTTATACATCCGTCTGGCAATATATAGTAATTATGTAAGGGATAAATACTGGCTCCACGGCTGGCTCCTTCAAACTAATAACTCCCCTCGGCTGCGCCTCGGGGAGTTATCAGTCCGTCGGGATGTTATATATGGACAACCCCCAAGGAGCCAGTATTTATCCCGCTTATTACCCGGCTACTAAATGAAATTAATAATTTGACTCAAAACTAAAAACAAAACAAAGTATTTCCTTGTTTACAGATGGTTGGAAGTGTTGTGCTGGGCATCCCCCTAGCGTGACACGGTCGCCTTGGAAAACAAGGAAGTGCTGATTAGATAGAATCCATTTTCTGATACTACGTTGTCTATTTCTCGCTTAAAATATTTTAAAAAACATTCTTGAGAGCAACGTTTAGTTGTAAATGTCGCTGTGTGGTTGTTTACATGGCTGATATGTTGGATACAGCTCAAGATTCACACAGTGCAGCTTGACTGCAGCAGGTGCTCTGAGTCTTTGATTAGGCAGCGGTCTGTTATAGAGCGGAGCGGTCTGTTATCCAGAAATAACAGACCGCTGATTTCAGCAACTGACCAATCAGAATCAAGCATTCAAACAAACCGGGTAATAAAAGATATTAACACTATGGCTGGAACTTTAAATGATTAATTTAGATTAATTAATACAGAAAACTACAGTGATTAGTTTTTGCACCATGGAACCTCTCTCACTGGACAAGTTTCAGGCGTACTGATCATACCGGTGCACCAACCAACAGTCAACAATCCCCAATGCACGCAATGGGAGAATCCGCCGATCAGACCTCTTATTTGCTCGGCCCAGTGGATTGGAAACCTTGATTTAAAAAACTCTCTCTTGAACCAAAATGTGTTTTAATTGAAATAAAATAGATTTCTCAAGTCAAATATTTATATGCGATTAATTAAAGGGATATTTCACTTTCAAAAAAACTTTTGGTAATTTCATCATCTAATCAGGCTTTTATGAATACCCTGAACAGTTTTTAATTAGCTTGATTGAATATTTAGATATTTGATGTAAATGTTATCAGGCCCTCCAGGCCCAGGGCTTCTCCCCACACACACCCATTATAACTTTAAACTTAATTTTAACCATGATAGATTGACACACCGAGTGCCGCGCTGCAAGCTTGTAGATCTGCTATTTTCGAAAAAGTCGTGAAAATGTGTGCAAATCTTTGAATATATGTATTTTTAGAGCGAACGTTTGGAACTCAGATTTTGCTTCTGGGTGGTCCCTGGAACTATAATATTTTGAGATATGAATACTTTTTTTACAGGGGTCTTTCACATGAAAAGGTTTGAGAACCACTGACATGGTAGTCTCTCAAGAACAGACTAACTGAGCTCCATTTAAGTGAAAAGGACCTTTTCTTTGACGATGGCTGGCCAGATTGCTGACATAGAAACATAGGTTTTTCAAAAAACCTTAGAAGGATTTGTTGCATCTGACATGAAAAATAATACTGATATCAATAATAGATACTAATATCAAGAAATAGGGATTGTCCACAAAACTTCAGAGTTAAATGTTGCTTCTTGTTTATTCATCGTCCAACAAAAGTATAAATCCTTAATCAAAGTAAAAATCTTCTTCTGAGGTTCCTTTCCAATTCTCAGCAAATAGCATATTTTCCTTTTAATGTTGAAGTCACAACATGGAATTTAGCTCCGAAAACGGAGGGGCCATTCTCAACCACCGTTTCTGTTGAAAATGACCAACGATTGAAAGTGCGTAAGCCTTTTTATGGCTCAGAGCAGACCATAAAGCAAGCTCACACAATAGAGGAGGCAAGTGGCACCATTAACCTAATTCAAAAAAAGTCAAGCTCATCATCAACTGATTGCCCAGCGTTGTATGTCAAAGTACACATGACAATAACCTCCTCATGTAAGTGCATATTGCCAGATTTATGGTTAGCCTCCAAGGCAGCCTAGCAAGACAATCAATACATTGATTCACCAATCAATACATTAATTTACCAAACACCTTAAACCCAGGAAAGTTAATTTGGAACTGGCTTTTATGTCATTCTCAAACTTTGACCTTTAATATATTAACATATTAGTTCGTTCCGATGCTACAGATTCAAAAGACACTTATAGAATCGGGTCAAAATTCAAATTTTCACGATTTTTCAAAAATAGCAGATCTACAAGCTTGCAGCCACGCTGTGAGCTCACTGGTTAAAGCATTCAATAATCCGAGGCCTAACGGCATATTGTTACTGCCCTCTTGTGGATAACAACACGACACATAATTTGCATTACATTTGTGTTTGATTATTTAACTGCTAAACTCTACTAATGACTCCTGGCCGGGCTCCTCCTACGTCTCACTAGGTCCACTCCTGCTCTCACCAGGTCCAGGACCTACCTGTGCGTATAGCACCAGACTCCCATTACCAAACATTTAATTCAGGAGTAGTGGGTTCCTGAGCCGCTAGCGGCTAAAGTATCAATACTGCAATATAGAAACTTAAGTAAATGTGCTTAGTTACTTTACACCACTGCATAATAGGCTACACACTAATACATACTCCCCACGTTGAGGAAGGTTGTTTCCTATCCACCCAGGAAGTGAATCCCATTCATCAAGTGTGTTCATGGTAACAGGTGTGTTCATGCCTTTGGGTCTGGTGCTCCAGCCTTGGATGGGTTCAGCTGCCATGGCCCGCCTCCTCCGTCTCTGTGGTGCTGTCATCGTTGCTGCTGAAAATGTGAGTACAGTATATCACATCCCACCATCACATACCGGTATATACTGTATATATCCATAAGTTTCCACCGTCCCAATGTGCGTTGCGAAGAAGGTGGACGGCAGTTCCGGCGTCGTAAGCCGAGTTGATCTACAGGCTCACAGCGGTCCGTATCTGCGACAAGACGTGAGCTGTTCTCTACGAGTTTACCGGATGTGTCCCACACATAATGCTACAGTAAACTCCTGCGGGGGAGGGAGAGAGAGAGAGAGAGAGAGAGAGAGAGAGAGAGAGAGAGAGAGAGAGAGAGAGAGAGAGAGAGAGAGAGAGAGAGAGAGAGAGAGAGACGGCTCCCACATTTTTCAGGCTGTGACACCACAAAATTAGAGAAAAATAAAATGTTGAGAATTTTTTTTTTGCTGTATAGTTACAAGCAGAGTGAGGAAATCTAACAGAGTACATCACACATGCAGCGCCTGTGCTTTTACTGGAGTAAATTGATTTATTGTTATTACCTTTTTGTGCTGTACCTGGGCTTGAGGATGCCATTGTGGAGACGAAAATAGGTGTTGATGCCTTTCTGTTGTTGTTGGAAATGAGTGGAGTTGTTGGCACATCCCCCTCCCTGTGCTGGGGGAGTGTTGGAATGTTGCTACAGGCCCCATAGCCTGGGGGGATGGGTGTGGGAGCCAATGAACTGGCTTGGCCTCAAGCATGTCCGTTTTGTGGAGGCTTAGTGGGCGTGGCCTCTAGCCACTTGTAAATATAAGATAGTATAAAAAGCTCATTATTCCCTGGGGTGACATTAAAGTCCCTATGTGACCTGTTCAACTCACACCAACTCCTTGCCAAGCACTCTCTCTCTCTTAACAATCCACATATCTCTGTCAATATTGTCGTATGTCAACACACTTACCTTGTGAGCAAAAATCCATGTCCAGGCACCCAGGTGGATTTTGAAATAAAAGGCCTTTATTTGGGCAGATATACAAACCTGCTCTCACACATGCCTGCTCTGAGCTTCACCGCTCTTCACAAATGTATTTGTTTTGGGGGGCGGGATACGGTGAGGACACTGCATGTAACCTTGCATTGTTGTTTTTCTGCATAGTCAGAGAGAATACCAGTCCATTAGCCCCAAATCCTTTTCACCTCAGTTTCTCATCTTATCTCATCTTATCCTCAGTACACAAATACAAGTATACAAAAAACGCCCGACGAGCTGTCGGCATGAGGTCGGTAAAAAAAAAAATTGACCGAATGAGATTTGGGGCGAAGACCTCTGGGAATTCAGATTGCTCGACCCCAATACTTGAGTAAAAATGACAAAATGTTACTCGGGTAAGAGTAAAAAATATTCGAGAGTACATGCTTTTAAAAAGACTTAAAGTACAAGTATAAGTAAAAGCAAGTGTACTGTACATTTCTTATTGTTCAATGAATTAATTTTTTTTAATGAATTTATGGACCTTGTAACTCTTGTTTCAGAGAAGTAACTCTGAAACCACCTGTGCTGCATGCACTGATGTGCTTGCTTTTAGAACCACTACTTTGTAGAAACATAGAAATAGACTAGACTATTAAAATAACTTTACTCTTAGACCCCCATACAAGATGTAACAATACAGATACCTTGAACAACTATCATCACTAGAATAACATCATGTATATTTCTTTTGCATACTAAGTGTAAAAGGAAAGAAAACAAGGCAATTGTAATACTCAAGTAAAGTACAAATCCTCAGAATCTGTACTTAGAGAGAGAGAGAGAGAGAGAGAGAGAGAGAGAGAGAGAGAGAGCGAGTTGCAAAATAGCTGCTATATCCCTTGAGTTGATTATGGTGATGTGGAGAGAAATTATGAAAACCCAGAGTGACAAGTCATCAGCAGCAGGAAAACTTTATTACCCTCAGACAAGATATTATATAGTGCAGCCCAGTGGCAGTCACATGGGTTAATATTAAAAGCATGATACATATTATGAAACATCATAAAGGGTACATTGGTTAAACTTTCTGCGTAAATGCTCACTGTGGTTCACAAATACAAGGCAAGTTGAATAGGAGATGGGGCGACGTGCAACCACAGTGCAGGAAACATATCTGGGCCATGGCTCCTAAGTATAGTATGGCAGGAAGTTAGATGCTTGCATTCTGCCCATAGCTATACTTGTGCAGCCATCTCACTCAACACGCAACAGTCTTTCTGAGAAACATACTGTAAGAAAAACATATGGAATCTAATTGAGAAACACCGCCTGAACCATGTCGCACTAGACAGTAGATGTCTCAGACAGCGGCCACAGAGATCGCAGGAGGTCGCAGGAATAAAGCAAGGGTTAGAATGAACTGTCTGAGTGAGATTGAATTGTGTCTGATCACAACACTATGCTTCAGAGCTCTTGTCAGGGGCAAGAAAGGGGGTTTTAGAAGTTGCTCCTTCTGGATTCTCCACCTTCTCGTCTGGGCCTTTCATCTCGATCACTTCTGGATCCTGCACCCCTGGGTCCTGCAACACATTCTTGTCTGGGCCTTTAAACTCGATCCCTTCTGGATCCTGCACCCTTGCGTCCTGCACCACCATCTGCCTGCATTTTATGCATACATGCACCGAGAGTCCCACACAGACGAGTATCAGAAGGATCATGCCTATAATCTGGGACACAAAACAGACAGTTAAGCAGTGGGATTTATTAAGGTATCAGAAAGTTCAATGTAATACTTTTTAATACCTTTCTAAGACCAAATATAAATATTTTCTTCAGGTGGATAATGTAGGGACAGTATAGTCCAGGCGTTTCGGGCAGTATTTTGATGGAATCATGCACTTTATGAAAGAAGCATGAAATTTGGCACACAGTTAGAACATGCCATATTGAACATTTTTGGCTATAGGGGCATCGCAGATTTGTCTTGGGAAACTTGTGGGAGCCAATCAAAGTTGGGCTTACTATACAGTACAATAATACAAAACATAAATATGCTTTAAGTAGCATGTGAGGGGTCAAACTTGGTCTTTTTTCGGGATCCTGAATCCAATGCAAGCATTCGTTTTGCACGAAAAACAATCCTTGGGCTAAAAACGGTCCCCATAAAACTATGCCTTAGTGATGGTTTAGTGATGAGTCATCACTTTTCACAGTTTTGTCAGGGCCGTTTTTTTTTTAGAAAGGAATGTTTTTGGTGCAAAACAAATTCTTGCATTGGATTCAGAATCCCCCAAAAAACCCTTGTTTGACCCCTCACGTGCTACTTAAAGCATATTTATTTTTTGTATTATTGTTTGTATAGTAAAGTCTATGAGAGCCCAACTTTGATTGGCTCCCACAAGTTTCGAAAGACAAATCTGCGATGCCCCTATAGCCAAAAATGTTCCATATGGCATGTTCTAACTGTGTGCCAAATGTCATGCTTCTTTCATAAAGTGCACGATTCTTGCCTGAAATGCTCGGACTAGTAGTGGGACTTGACCAGAACAATTTGTTGAGAGGGCCAACTTTGTGTGTGTTGACACTCTCATGTGTGCTGTAGAGCACTTTCTGCGCTGAACACGTAATTGTGTGATCGGCAGAAACTGACTTCAATACCAGAAAAGTATGCACTTTGGGGCGCAGATTCCCTTCGGGTCGGGTTGTATACCCAGGGCTATGTTGAGACCTGTTATAGCGCTTGAATTCATTTTGAATCAAATAACTGAATATAAAATTAAAAGTAAAATAAAATATTTACGTTAAAATTAAAACCTCATTAAAACCTTAAGTATGACCATTTGACTGAAATATGTTAGGGTTTTATATGTGTTATATGTTAACTTACCCGAGAGATCAAAAAAGAACTTTGTGCGCAGAACATCAGTTCTTGAGTTTTGTTGTCAAATGTCATATTTTTATGAAATGGCTTGCACCAATCAGGTGACTTTATGTCATTTGGTGGCTTGCACCATTTCCGTGGAGTTGCCTTGTCGACATGCACATATCTACCTGGCCAGTCTGTCATGGCACAAGAAAGGTACTGTCCATCGAGGAATAGTAAAATCAGCCAAACGACAGCAGGGACAAAACATGAGAGTACCGTGGTGTTTGTGCAGGTCTTCTGCCCATCACGTATGCGCCATTGGATGATCAGCATCAGCAGCAAGGACCCGATAGAGGGAACCATGAAGTAGGCTAATGATAACAGTTGGTTCCATGGAGGGTCTGTACAAGGACACTCGAATTCCAGCTCCACAATCTTCTCTACTCCCAGGAGGAACAAGTTAAAAGCCACGTTTGTCACTATAGGAAATTTAGGTTTTTCTATCAGTATGCTAACCTGAGAAACAAACAGTTTACCTGCCATACTGGATTACAGTACAGTGACACACAAATGCCAGCCACACTTTCACTATCATTGGTTTTGAAGAAAGAAGGGTGTTTCATCTGCTGTGGCATCTTCTTAGCTGATTGGTTGGTTGTTAGGTTTCAGTTTTCGGTAATTTGGAGGGAGGGACAAACTGGAGGGAGGGAAGTAAATGGAGTTTGTTCAGCTACTAGTCCAGTTTCATTTGTCCAAAAATGAAGGTTCGTTAAAATTTTCTGGAGATTAGGAAAACTATACATTTTTGGAAACTTCAGACTGTAACAAATCAGAAAATCCATGATTCCATTTGCGCTGAAGCCAATATGGTGGTCATCTTGAGTTTGAAAAATGGCGTCAACTTTCTCAACTTCTAGATTATGTAGGATCATGATTCTAGTGGCTAAATCAACATTTTTAGGGTCAGGAAATCCAACGGGTCTAATTAGAAATATTTACAAATGATCAATGGCAAAGATTTGGGTCATCATCCTTAATTTTGGAGGCAAAAGGTAACATTTTAATTTTCTTTTTCCACTATTTTGAACTACATTACATAGGATCATGATACGTGGTTAATCTAACATTTTTAGAGAACCAATATATTATCTGAAGAGACAGAGACAGATGATTTCTCTTAATGACACAAAATTGTGTCATTTATTTACACCCAACAGTAAATTGAATTGATTAAGTTTCAAACTATTAAGTAAAAACTGGTATATTGTTGCTGTCTGGTGGAAACCTTGTATGAACAAAGCAGTTACTTCTCAGAAAATGGAAACAATAACATGTTCCAATGGATCCAATGAAGATATTTTTCATATGCTCTTGTTAATACTTTTTGTTTTTTCAATATTCATACACCCCACATACAATTTCAGTGAATAGTTCTTCCACAAATAGGAAAAACTGGCACCAAACAGATAAAGGACCCAAAAGCTGGCAAAGAGGCAGGTACAAAGTTCAATGGATCTAATTAAACAAAAGCTGGAGGGGAGAAGGCAAAGGAACCAGGTGGAGACTTAGTCAAAGGGGCAGCATAGTTCATAGTTCTGAGTGGGCAATCCGCGTGGCGCCTGGTCCTAGAGTAGGGTTCCCCAATAGGCCGCCCGCGGGCCATTTGCGGCCCGCGAGGGGGTTCTGTCCGGCCCCCACCAACCCCAGTCAAAATATATATATATATATATATATATTTTCGGGGAATAGTGAAAGTTACAGGTAAGGTGAGTGCGATATGAAACGTAAGCCTACCATAATCACAGTAATCCTTAATCATTTTCAATCATATTCAAGGGCTTTTGGAGAAATGAGACAGACACAGAGCCCTGCAGAGGGGAGGTGATTGTGTCAGACTCTGTGTCCAGCTGGCAGCTGATGCCAATAAGTAGTAACGGCCCCTTGTTAATGGATCAAAGGAAGGCAATTATGTCTCTGCACTGTCAACTAGCTGCAACAGATGCATACTTTTCAAGCAGACTGGTTAATTGGTTCTTAACTTATTTTGTTACAGGAGTGCATTTGTCATAATAATTATGATAATGGTGGTATAAGAGCAGCAACAACACTAGTACAGTGTTTCTCAACCTTTTTTCTGCCAGGGCACACTTTTCATAGCCAAAAGATCTCAGGGAACACCTAGATATATGGCATGTCTGGCTATTTTCAAAATGTTTCCCTCTTTCTTATATTATTTTAAAATTGGCCAATGTTTTACCAGTTTTTATATAGTTTGTTGATTATTTTTGATGCTGTAATGGTCTATTTTATTTTATTTCTTGAGGTATTAAACATGTTTTAAAAGTCCTTAAATCGTGACTTCACTGTCAAATTTCAAAGGCCTCACCAAAGGTCCGCTGCACAATGCCTGAGAAACACTGCACTAGTAGGCCTACATCTGAATTGTCGCTGGAGTAGCAGGAACGCCGCCGTCGCCACCCGCAATGTTGTGGCCCTCGGCTTTGTACCCTAGACATAATTCGGCCCTTGGAAAAAACAAATTGGGGAACCCTGTCCTAGAGGGATAAGGCTAATCATAGTCTGTGGGTCCGGTCCTGGTCCAAACACTGGGGATCTGTCCAAACAGGCTGGAATACAAGGGCATTAGGCAAGGGTCAAATCCAGATACAGGCAGGGGTCAAAAACGGGCATAGCTAGAATATATCAGCAGGGAGAGAATAGTGGCATAAGTGAGGCAATAAATACACTCAGTGGAAACAGTCCTGCTTACCTGTAGAAATATAGCAAGAACACGGTTGTCTATAAATCATCCTCAATGTTAGGGTTCATTGCTGTCACTAGCCAATTTATCTTGACAGCCTTCATCGTTTGTCAGTAAGTCAGTAAGTACTACACTGACATAATTCCATAGAGGGTAGCTCCACTGATCTGCAAGAACATCTATGTGACAGTCTGCTTTTTGCAATGACATCTGACCATCTCAATGATTGCTGGGAGAGACTCATTTGTTTCAGCTGGCCATCCTCATCCTTGTAATAGCCATTGTTGAGTGGGTTAACACCCAAGGAGCCAAACTCGTTCAGTAACGAGTTAAGGCCACTAGGTGTCACCACACCAAAAGGAGTTGTCTCGTCCCTGAACGAGACAGCGAAGGGTTAACTGTACGTGCAGCTGCCTGCCCTCTGAATGACCCGAGTCCATACGTCACCCCGTAGCAGAGAGAGAGAGAGAGAGAGAGAGAGAGAAAATGGCGGAGGCTGGTTACATTGATTTCCATTCTACTCTGAAACATAAAAAGGGCTTTATCTCTGAATGAGGTGAAAAGAACGCCAGGGAAGCAGAGATCTGATTGTTTTCACGGCGACACTATAACGCGATGGTCGGCTCCCATTTGGATTTTAGTTTCGCGAGCGTTTATAAACAAAGGGATTATCTTCCTCAATCGTCAGTGGACACCCACGTGCACACGCACGAAGCTTCCGAGGCTCGTCAAAATAAAGCGTGAGTGAACGGCGGCAGCAGCAACAGCTAGAAATGTTATAAACCTGAGCAGCCCATGTGTTAAGGAACTCCTGCTGAGCTATGTGTGCCTGACTCCACACTCTAGCCTCGATATGGCCTTTTAGGACATGCTGATTAAGAGCGCCAAGTTAGTCCATGAGCCCATTTCTGAATTTTCACTAACGGGGGACATTCAAGGTGAACAAATGTAGTTTGGTATTTTGAAAAGGTCTATATCCCTAGATAATATTTCAGCATGATAGCCCTTCCCAAGTGGTAGCTTAGTCACGTTATCAGCCTTCAATGACACCAACCACAGATCCACAGAATCAAAAGACGTCTAACTGTTTTTTGAATAAAACAAGTCATACCGTGGGGAAAAAAAAAACATGAACCCTAGCATGGGGTAAACATTCAACAAACAGCTATTTTTATTGAAAAGATTTGGAGTAGAGTGAAAAAGGAGCGGACAACGTATAGAACAGGGACTCAACGAAGGAAGTGGTAAATCAATTATAATCATAAACTCCATATTATACCATTATACTTTCAGTATATTTTACTATAATTTCCCCTTCAACTTCTACATCCGCCTCCACCTCCCACTGATCACTGCAGGTTTCTGCACCAACTACCTGCACTACCATTTCCAGGAGGATTATTTCTGGTTTCCAACACCAGACTTCATAGCTGATGGTGTCATTTAATTGAAAGAACAAACATACCAGTGTCAGTGGACTCAAGCTGGACTTTTGTAGGCTACCACTTCTTCCATGTGGCCTAGCTACTGTTGGTCTGTTTTGGCAGGGGAAAGCATTCAGTGGTAGCATTCTGGTTGCTGATCAACATAACCAAAGTCATCACCATGCAGTCCTCTTCTGGTTGGACAGCTTTTTGAGTATGGTCATTACCTTGCGCTCTCCTCTGAATACTGTCCATAAGGCCTCCAGTGACATGTGAATGTGCTCAAGTGCATTATCTACCCAGTGGCACAGAATGTCATCTAAGTCTTATTAAAAGTGGAATGTCCATTTCTGAATTATTGAGATCTGTGTGGTCTGCAGGGCCTTCATTTCTGCAATTTAGAGGAGAATCAGTCTGCCATATGTCTGCTTGTCATGAGCAAAGAAGTACTTGCATTAGAGACGAAAGGTGAAGTTCCCCAAGGTGTAGAGGGAATTTAGGATAACTGGATTTTTTCTTCAAGGACTTTGTTGTGCTAGCAAGGCCTGCTGCTCATTTTCCACCACTTGATGGTTGCTGTTGCGGTTACACATCGCCACTCCGACATGTTTCCTTTCCGACATGTCTCCTTTCCGACACTAACCCTTTCTCTTAACCTAACCCTAAACATAACCTCTGTGGAAGTGTTGCCACTCCGACAATAAGAAGTCAATGTTGGAGTGGCAAAATAAGGCATTGCAACGCTTGTTCATCACGTACATAATATGTTCAAACAGCCACAGCCACAGCCTGTAGATTTCGCTTTCTATCAAGGCCATAGACACAACAACAACACAACACACCATAAGGACACAAACACACAGGTTGGGACAAGTGGCATGGCAAGGAAAGTACAGTGGTTGGCAGAGTGTGACTATGACTCAGATACCCATTGCGATGTTGTAATATTCAGAGGCAGAATGAATTAATGCTGAAATGTAATACTGAAATTAAATATGTTGAGTACAATGGATGAAAATAACATTAATGGAGCTTCTTTTTTCCACTTCAGAAGTGTGCCGATCAATGCATTACATGCCAAACTGAATCTTTGTCAAAGTCCAGCATCAACGTTTTTCTTTTTCTTTTTCATTGCACTGATCAAGTATTTTAATTTCAATCATGTTGTAGATTTTAAGTTTTATACTGCAAACCTCTACCTTTTAAATTTTTACGTTGTCTTCTTGTCAATTATTTTTAGGGCCAGTAAGAATAATGCAGTCACACAGAGAATAAAGAATAGCTGAGCAGGCTCTGTGAACGTGGTTAAGATCTCTTCTCCACTAGTCTAAAATCCACACGTGCGTGCACACACACAAACACACACACACATGGATGCACATGGACACACACACACACACACACACACACACACACACACACACACACACACACACACACACACACACACACACACACACACACACACACACACACACACACACACACACACACACACACACACACTTAGGCTATCTCTGTAAGTGGTTGTTTTAAACCCTCGATACTTACAGACCTGAGTTGGCTACTGGGTGTGCTCTTGTTTTCTATCTCCAACTAAATCTTGGCCAAAAATAGCTGATCTACAAGCTCATAACGTGTCAACGTGTTCTCAGCTTTTAGATAAATGGTAAATGGTGCATTTATATAGTGCTTTACATAGATTGCATTCAGTCAATCAATCATTGAATGAAAACCACAACGATATTAAGATAGCCGATTTAAAGACTTGTGTAGTGTGAAATACTTTAACGATCCGATGAGTCCCTGACACGTATATCTACATGTACATTGACCAACATGATATTTTACATTTTCAAGTTTAAACTTGAACAAATAATGTATTCACTTAATTTAATTTTACTGCCAATTAATAACACATTTCCCTTTTGCAAATAGTCATATTAATTTTCTTAACAGTTATTTAAACAATTTAAATGTTGTTATTCTGAACCTTTTAATATTTGCAATTGTTCATACAATATTGACATTTTCTCTTAAAGGCCCGCTGACACGCCCCGAAATTATAATAGTATGAAACAGTAGGTCACGTGGTCTCTCTGAAAACGGTCTGAAACAGTCTGAAGCTCATGTCACAGTGTAATCTGCCCCTCGCCCCCCAACAACAGCTGATTGGCTGTATATCAGTTGAATATCAGTTGATTGGCTTATAATTGCGCATTCCCACAATGACATCATAAAATATGAACTCATATTTTAAGATGACTTTTTAAAGTGACAGTTAGGTGACAGTACCCCTTTAAATGAGTGCATTCATCCAAATGAAGGATACCAATTCCCACCCGTATGGGTGAACACATAATACATGCCTGAGGTTCAGAGGTTGGCATGCCAAAATGAGCTTGCGCAATGTGAGATTTTTTATAAGGCATTGCAAACAGCCACAGGCTGTATCGGTTTCTATCAAAGCCATAGACACTAAAACAACACAACACAACACATACCATAAGAACACAAACACACAGGTTGGGACAAGTGGCATGGCAAGGAAAGTATACTGTGGTTGGCAGAGTGTGACTATGAACTCAGATACCCATTGCGATATTCAGAGGCAGAGCGTGAGAGAGGCATGCGTTAACTTCCACTTCAGAAGTGTGCCGGTCAAGCTGAATCTTTGTCATAGCACTGATCAAGTAACACCCAAGGCATTGATCATGTTAAAAACTGCTAACTATATTGAAAATTACTAGTTGTAGTAGTTATCACTGGTCATCTCTAGTTGCTTTGTGTGTTCCTACAGGGCCAGGTCCAAGCTTATCAGTCTTACAGACCTTCCTTGGGGTAAATTCTAATCAGGCCATGAACCTCGATTTGCACATAATATCAGTAACATGAACAAACAAATGCTGATCTGATCTGACATCAGACCAATGAATACAGGACATACAAAGAGTAACAGTTAACTGCACTGTGTGTGTGTGTGTGTGTGTGTGTGTGTGTGTGTGTGTGTGTGTGTGTGTGTGTGTGTGTGTGTGTGTGTGTGTGTGTGTGTGTGTGTGTGTGTGTGTCAATTCTGTGTCAATGAGAGAAATGATCTGTCTCTGTCTCTACAGATAATATATTGATTTTCTTAAAATTTTAGATTAACCACTGGAATCATGACCCTATGTACTGTAGTTCAAAATAGTGGAAAAACTAAATATTAAAATGTTAGCTTTTGCACCCAAAATTAAGGATGATGACCCAAATCTGTGCCATTGATCATTTGTGAATATTTCTAATTAGCGCCATTGGATTTCCTGACTCTAAAAATGTTGTTTAGCCACTAGAATCATGATCCTACATAATCTAGGAGTCGAGATATTGAAAAACGAATATTCAAAGGTCGCCCTTTTTCAAAGTCCAAGATGACCACCATATTGGCTTCCAAGTTTCCAAAAATGTATAGTTTTCCTAATCTCCAGAAAATTTGAACGAAAATACGAATAGAACTGGACTATACTGAGGAGAGTCCAGCCCTTTAAATTCTTCTCCAACATCAAAACATGCATATAATAAGACTACCAATCTATGTACTATGTACCGGTACTTGCCTGTTTTAATAGGCCACACATAACAGTGGGTAAGTCAGAGCTACCACTGCAGAAACAGCATGAATCACATAATGAACCGCCTTTACTGTAGCCAGTGGGACCAATTTTAGGCCCCTGTCTGACCTATTTTTAGTTACAGTACAATGTACTGTGAGTACATGAACACTTTTTACACTCTGAAAGGGTCATTCATGTAGTGTTATGTTTGTATGGTTCTTATGTCACTGCCACTAGTGAAGAGGAATGTTAATTTACGTTGAAGGGGTTATTGAATAATTGTGAATAGAGGGTATACATACCGGTACATAATGTACTGTACTTATTTGTAAAGTGTGTGTGTGTGTGTGTGTGTGTGTGTGTGTGTGTGTGTGTGTGTGTGTGTGTGTGTGTGTGTGTGTGTGTGTGTGTGTGTGTGTGTGTGTGTGTGTGTGTGTGCGCGTGTGCGTGTGCATGTGCGTGCGTGTGTATTATAGCCCGACCAATGCCATATTTTTGGACCTATGCCGATACCGATTTTGGAGAGCACTAGACCACCGATTGGCAATGTTTTCCACAGATATTTTGTGATAAAATAACAAAAACATATTTTCAAAAATTGCAGGTCTTTAAATTATTGGCTTAGGAACGTGACAAAAAACAATAAATAACCATGAATTCAAGTCTCCATGGTGTTCGTCATTGATAACAAACAAGTCCTTTTTTAGGTGAACTACTCCTTTAATCAAGACTCAGTGTGAAGTGGTTGTGGTCAGCTGCGGATAACAGATGACGCACTCTGTCCTCCGTTTGCTCCGTCCAGGTACAAGAAGACGACGCCGGAGATGTACGAGTCGCGGGCGCGGGGACACATGAAGAGTCTGCACTCGTCTCAGATCAGCACATACCTGGGACTGGACAACCGGCGCAGCAGTCTCACCTCGCTGCCGGGGGCCAGGGGGGAGTCCTGGAGCCAAGGCAGCGGCAGGGCTTCGATGGCCCCCTCACAGGCTGGTCAGCCGGCAGGCAGCCAGCATCAAGGCTCGCTCCCGGGCCGCTCTAGGACTGTGCACGACCTCATTGTGTGAAATGTTGAATCTGTGCTTTGCTCCAGCAGTGGTTTTCAAACCTTTAAAGGTAGGGTAAGTGTTTTTTTGTTGTTAAAACAAAATGTTTTTTTGATAAAAAAAAAAGGTTAAAAGCACTATTATTCTGATCGTAATCATTGCTATGTGTGTTTATTCAGTGACGGGAGTCTCCTCCTTGTATCTTCAGCTCTTTAATAAACAGAAAATACATTTTCACGTATAAAATTCTCAAAAGAGTACATTCATCAGCTTAAAGATGATACACCATGCATTTAAAAAGTATTTATGTCATATTGTTTATGTCCCAAAAGGTTTGAGGCTAAATTACCACTCTTGAATAGAGAGCCTCTCTCATTTTTGAATGGCTCTGAGCATTTTCAGCTGCAGTACCACCTTTGGCCTGAACTGCGCCCCCCCCCCCCCCCAACGGTCAGAAATTGGACTTTTTTTTTACATTTTTGTCTGCTGATTTATTTGTGTCATCACTTCCTATTTCACTTGTTTATTATGCATCCTGTCTGATTTATCTTTATTACCTGAAAATGCATTTTCAGTTTATTAAAGAGCTGGCCAATTGCTGTTTGGCCTCTCAAAATAGCAAAACAGCATTGGAGTTACGTTAATCTGATGTTATGATATCCCAGAACGATCTGTACATTTTTTGTTTCATCTCGAGACCTGAAAAATACCAACAAAAAAAAAGGTATTCTGAATCCCAAAGATTTTCTGAAAAACGTCTCTTTATCTGTGATGCTCAACGTTTTTAATGTCAAGGACCCCTAGAATGATATGTTTTTCACTGCAGACCCCCATCTCACAATATTTTGTTCCATGCAGGGACCCCCCAGAAGCAAAGATTTTAGTTAAAATGTTTTGCTTTAATAGAATATAATTTATATTCAAAGATTTGCACAAACTTTCACATTGTATTTTTTTTTATTTCTTTTCCTTTTTTTAAGCAGATCTACAAGCTCATAACACGGCACTCTAGATCTCCTATTTTTGAAGAGCCAAAGTATAAACAATGAATGGTTAAAGTGGTTAGGCCTACGTGACACAGATGCATTCCCGGGCTTAATGGGTTAATGAACGAATGAACGTGTTCTAGTGTTTAAGGTTTGTTGTTGTTTTTTACCTACAAAAGACATTTGTGTCATTTTGTCAATAAAGATTCAGATTTTGCAATTCTCATTAAAGGAATTGTCATTTAAACACTGTGTAGTCAAGTGTCCACTGTTGAATTGAACAAAAATATTCAGCTCAGCAGCTGTAACTGTCTGCAATCTGCATATAGGAGGAGGATGCAAGGAAATTAGCAGATGACCATATTGATTTACTAACTTAATTATTATGGAGCGCAGGATATTTTAGCCTCCCTGTTGCATTCCAATCTACCAGTATTATTATTTTCATATTAATGACACTTTAAATGTAGTCAGAGTGTTTAATCGCTTAACCTTGAGATGGTCAAACATCAAAGACAAGAGTTCACATGGGGATTTTAACCCAGGTTTGTCATTTCACTTGCAGCTGCACTAAAGCACCAGGTCCACTAGGAGGTAGACATGCATCTACTTGGTCAGACATCATTTCTGTTAAGCAATGGCATTGTACCCAGGGGGCAAAGGAAGGTGTGCTGCATTTGCCCCGACATAAAAAGTTGTCCACCAGAAATATTATCTATGACCCAGTAGGATCACAACCTATATGGACAACCCGGTCAATTTGTACAACAAAGTCCAATATGGCCGCCTCAATATTAGCCCCTATTAGTTTTAATGGGGGGTGAATAGGGCAAAATTCTAAACTGAGGGATATTTCCACGAAACTTCACAGGTTGATCAATGGTATACATATGAACATTTTTTGTATTGCAAGTTTCCATGAAATCCAATATGGCCGCCACAATATGGCCGCCATAATGTAAGGACCCAGAAAATACGTTGCCAAGGACTGGAGACAAGATGCAGCAGGATAGGTACACATGACAGTGATAGTGACTAGCAATTATTTGCATTATAATGCAGCCTGTTTTAATCATGTGTTCATTATAATATCCCTGAAGCTGAAGTTGTTGGAAAGCATGTGCATGTCTATGTGTGAAAGACCCAAAAAGGCAGTTGCATTCATTTCATTGAGATAATCTCTCTCTTTTTTTCTTTTTTTTTAAATAAAAAAATAATTTCTAAGATACATTGTTTTGGTCTCTGATTTTATCTGAAGTCTTTGCTACAACTACATACAGTAGAATCAGACAGGAAATATAATATCTCGTTTACAGCCATTTTGACAACATGCAAACTCAAGAATAATACAGGTATAAGTCCCTTCTGTGCCATAAATCTTAGCAAATGGATTCATATTGCTTGTATTTGCAAAAGCAGTCAACAATAATGGTAGAAATTATGTTAAAGCTCTATTTTGGGAGTCCACCATCTTGCAAATATGCACAATAAAGGTCCAGACACACCCAATAATAAAATTAGCTATTCCATTGAGTCTCCCATGGTCAGACACCATGAAATAGACACCAAGTTTGCGTTTCTAGCTCATCTGGTTCAGAAGTTAGAGGCAAAACCTATTTTCTGGGTCCTTACATTATGGCGGCCATATTGTGGCGGCCATATTGGATTTCATGGAAACTTGCAATACAAAAAATGTTCATATGTATACCATTGATCAACCTGTGAAGTTTCGTGGAAATATCCCTCAGTTTAAAATTTTGCCCTATTCACCCCCCATTAAAACTAATAGGGGCTAATATTGAGGCGGCCATATTGGACTTTGTTGTACAAATTGACCGGGTTGTCCATTAGGGTGTGTCATGAAATGAAAAATTGAGAAATCAGGGTTTTACCTATGGTTTCAAGTTGTATTATGATATAATGAACCATAATCAAAAGCAAAAAAGTGAGTTTGACTTTATTTACCTACCCCCTTTTTTGATTGAAAAATTGCATTTTTAGGCGTTTTTGGTGGATTTTGACCATTTCCGCCTAAATCAAAATTGTTCTTATTTGTAATTTTTTGGGCAATTTTTATCATCACCATTCAAAACCAAATATGTACAGCACTTGGAAATGGTCCTTTTAAAAATAAAACCTTTATTTACTTTCCAATAAAGCCTTTAATCTTCTGACCTGCAAAGACGACAGCCAACAAGTTGCTACCAGCCATCACAACTGATTGAGAGTACACTCTGTACACTGGACTGGTTTCTCACCTTTCACAACCTGTTATTTGAATTAAATTGAGGCAACTCACATTAGGATGGGTCCCAAGACCAGGCATGAGGCTGGGACTAGCCTTGCTGATGTGTCAGGTCCAGGAGAACCCATGGCACAGACCGAGCTACCTACCCTCTGAGGCACGGCATCTACCTGCAGGAGAAGAAGCTGTTGGAGGAAGGGGTGGATAGGAGGAACTACAGCATCAAGCAGCTGAGTATGGATGTCATGATGGAGGTGGTGAGCTGCTGGCAGAGGGCCAATGCTCAGTTCAGACCCCCAGTCATATTCAAAGACAGGTCCATAGAACAGTGGCCTGGACTGCTCTGGAGAACTTCGCCTGGAACAGAGGGGGCATGAAAAGAGAGGAGGACAGGAAGAACTTCCTAGACAATCTGGACTCCCTCTTCAACATCGCCTCCTGTAGTCATGAGATCCTCCCCTGCTCAGAGTCAGGGTGTGAGCACTCTAACCTAACGCGGACAGTTTAGTGTAGGCAGATGGGCAGGCGCGGTGAGTCTCTCCGCAAGTCTCCAGCCAATAGCATGTGTTCTCCTCCCCCCACCCCCCTCTGCTCCTCTGCTCAGCACAGAGAACGCTTGTGCGTCATGACGTCAACACATTTGGTGCGACGCTCTCTGCACTCTGATTGGTTAGGGAAATTCTACACTTCCTACAACGGATCATAACGCGATCGCCCAGGCTTCTTTTTCTTCCGATCGCCTAAAGAAGTCTGGGTTTCCGAGGCTAGGGTGTGAGGGATGTCAGGAGGGGGCACACCTGCTGGACTGTAACTGTCTGGAGCTGGCTTTCATGATGTCCATGAAGACCAGGCGGCCTCCTGGCCAGAAGGCTTCCATGATGATGGTGGGACCTGATATAAAGGAGACTAAGAGGCAAAATGAACGGAAAGAAAAGGCTGACAAGATAAAGAAGGCTACTGCAGAGAAGGAAAAGGAACACCAGAAGGAGTTAGATGACAGGAGGGGTGCTGAGGCAGAGCTCTTGCTGCAGGAACAGAACACTGAAGCTACAGCTGAGACCATGGCTGAGGAGAATGTGATGAAGAGAAACACCCTGAAGATTCCAAACACTGCTCTAGCCACCATCAGGACTGAAGCCTTCTGGCCAGGAGGCCGCCTGGTCTTCATGGACATCATGAAAGCCAGCTCCAGCTTCGGAATCCTCTTCTCTCTCCTACAGTTACAGTCCAGCAGGTGTGCTCCCTCCTGACATCCCTCACACCCTGACTCTGAGCAGGGGAGGATCTCATGACTACAGGAGGCGATGTTGAAGAGGGAGTCCAGATTGTCTAGGAAGTTCTTCCTGTCCTCCTCTCTCTTCATGCCCCCTCTGTTCCCCTCAGTTCTCCAGAGCAGTCCAGGCCACTGTTCTATGGACCTGTCTTTGAATATGACTGGGGGTCTGAACTGAGCATTGGCCCTCTGCCAGCAGCTCACCACCTCCATCATGACATCCATACTCAGCTGCTTGATGCTGTAGTTCCTCCTATCCACCCCTTCCTCCAACAGCTTCTTCTCCTGCAGGTAGATGCCGTGCCTCAGAGGGTAGGTAGCTCGGTCTGTGCCATGGGTTCTCCTGGACCCGACACATCAGCAAGGCTAGTCCCAGCCTCATGCCTGGTCTTGGGACCCATCCTAATGTGAGTTGCCTTAATTTAATTCAAATAACAGGTTGTGAAAGGTGAGAAACCAGTCCAGTGTACAGAGTGTACTCTCAATCAGTTGTGATGGCTGGTAGCAACTTGTTGGCTGTCGTCTTTGCAGGTCAGAAGATTAAAGGCTTTATTGGAAAGTAAATAAAGGTTTTATTTTTAAAAGGACCATTTCCAAGTGCTGTAAATATTTGGTTTTGAATGGTGATGATAAAAATTGCCAAAAAAATTACAAATAAGAACAATTTTGATTTAGGTGGAAATGGTCAAAATCCACCAAAAACGCCTAAAAATGCAATTTTTCAATCAAAAAAGGGGGTAGGTAAATAAAGTCAAACTCACTTTTTTGCTTTTGATTATGGTTCATTATATCATAATACAACTTGAAACCATAGGTAAAACTCTGATTTCTCAATTTTTCATTTCATGACACACCCTATTGTCCATATAGGTTGTGATCCTACTGGGTCATAGATAATATTTCTGGTGGACAACTTTTTATGTCGGGGCAAATGCAGGTTTCCTAAAAAAAGGCTGGTTTTCCCCCTGGGTATTGGGCATCCAGGTGTCAATCAACTCTAGTTGGGTGGGACTCAATTCAAAAAGCAGGAAGGAAAACAGTTTGACAGTGAGAGAAACAGGTGTAAACAGAGATGTCTACACCTAATCAGGTTAATGTTTTCATCAAATGAAGAGCCAGGGATAACATATATTGTGTCGATATCAGCATGTCTGTGTGTTTGGAGCTGTGTTTCACTCTGTTTCTACCATAACCAGCTGACATTAATAACTACCAGATGGACTGTTGCTGGTCAACTAACACTGGCCTGCTGCAGGAGGAGAGAGTGGGAGACATTTCAACAGGTTTCTGAGTGAGTATGGAAGCTATCTGACAACTTCAGCCAGAATGGTTGTTCCACCAACAGGCATAGGACATAGGAGTGATCTATGGATTTATACTGTATATGGAATACATGAAATGAATGTGATATCACAGCTACTCTAGGACTACAGTGGGAACTTTAACAGTGTTACACACACACGCACGCACGTGCGTCCTGGTTCTTAGTACCCAGTGAGCACCGGAAATAGTTTTTAACCAAAAGAGTGAGGACATTTTTGGAAAGTGAGGACTAAGTTGCGGTCCTCACTAAATTTAGGGGTTGTGTTAAGGGTTAGGGTTAGGGTTAGGGTTAGGGGTTAGGTTTAGGGTTCGGGGTTAGAGTAAGGCCACAGGAATGGAAGAAAAATGAATGGAAGTCAATGTAAAGTCCTCAGTATGTAGCAAAAACAAGTATGTGCGCACGCACGCACGCACGCACGCACGCACGCACGCACACACACACACACACACACACACACACACACACACACACAGCTCAGCCCTCATCTTGTTGGTAAACTGCTTGCAGGCAGCAGTCTGTCTAACGTTTTCAGTTCTGAGGAACTGTGAGCACAGACAATATAATAAAAATCAACACCAACATTCTTGTGAAGCTAACTGTTTAAAATGTTCCTTAGTTTGCACTGAATGGGTCCTCGTCCCAGCCTCGTCCTTCCTGTCAGAATCATCATTTAGAAATGAAAGCAGACTGATTCACTGCTTTTTTCTCTCTCTTACATGATCTATGAATGATGATGCTGCTTTAATGATGATATGTAAATCAGTTAGATGTTATAGTTTTGTTACTATTGGTTGGTTGAAATGTCACTGATAGGCAATGTCACAAATAATTATGATATAAAAGCCATCATAATCGTCTCCATGTTGTAAAATATCTAGCTACTAATATCTGATCTATAAGCTCACAATGCACAATGTTGTGAGCGTGTAGATCGGCTATTTCAGCTACTTTTAATTTTGACTGTAAAATGATTAAATATGGCCTATTTTGGCTAAACAGAAACATAATTTATATATTCGATCAATCATCAAGTGAAATGTCATGATGGTGACACTGATCTAAGATCTGATCCTTATACTCCTTATAGTGTGGGGATTTAAGGGGAGCAAATGCTAATTCCGTGCAATTTTGACTTAAAGCGTGAAATTTTGCACAGATGTAGCCCAAGGCTTGCTCTAACGAGGAGGAAAATACCCAGAAAAAGATTTTTTTTCTGGGTATTTAAGGAGGATCTGAGGGGTCTAACTAGGGGTTTGTCATGATGCTGAATCCATTGCAGGCATTTGTTTTGCACAAAAAACATTCTGTGGGCTAGAAATGGCCTCAGAAAACAATACACGTATGGGTGAGCATTCATGTTAGTCGGAGGCCTTAGGGTTTTTTTTCTCGTGCTAATCAGTCTAAAAGTGCAAAGTTTTGCACAGATGTAGCTCAGGGCATGCTCTAATGATTTAGCTAGGGCGCCCGAGTCGGCGACCTTCGGGGTCACCACAGCACCCACAACACCCAAGAAAAGTGATGACTCATCACTTTTCATCACTAAAGTCGATGGGAGCCCAACTTGATTTGGCCGCTGTGGCGACCCCGAAGGTCGCAGACTCGGGCACCCTAGCTAAATCGTTAGAGCAAGCCCTGGGCTACATCTGTGCAAAATTTCGCGCTTTAAGTCAAAATTGCACGGAATTAGCATTTGCTCCCCTTAAATCCCCACACTATTACTGAGACTGACACAATATGTCCATATATGGGCATTCCCAGTTATGGGCTTAATATTGATGACATCAGGGACCTCCATATATGGGCATAAAAGAGACTGTCTTGGCCACATATGGAGCATGACGGACTGACTGACGCACACATGCACTCACATGATCTGCAGGTTTTCATACTAAATGGGACCTACGGTCACAATTAGTTGGATGTAACCCTTTCTCTCCACTCCTCTGCCACTCAGGTTGAAGAGTGCATCACTGCATGATTGGCTGACATCTCACAGTGGAAGTTTTCTTCTCGCCACCTCAAGCTGAACCCAGACAAGACTGAGCTTCTCCTCTTCCCAGGTAAGTCCTGCCCCATGCAGGATCTCACTGTTTGCATCTCTGGTGACTTTGGTCACAACAGCCAAGAACCTTGGTTTTGTCCTGGACAGTCAGCTCTCATTCAAGGCACACATTGCAGAGGCCACTCTATCCTGTAGGTTTACACTCTATATCAGAGGTCTTCAATGTTTTCAGGCCAATGACTCCTTAGTTGAGAGAGAGATGAAGCAGGGACCCCACAACTTTTTCATAGATTCCATATAGTTTCATCGTTTGAAAGCACGATCATCAGTGTATTTTGGATTCATGTCAATGTGTGTTTTCAGATATTTAATCACTTGAACCGTCAATAGCTAATAAACTTGACCTTTCAGAGCAGACTGTACTTTGTCTGCTCTTTTCCCCTCTACACCAAACCTCTTTGGTTTCAATATCCTGGTCTTAGTATCTTGGAGTCACTATCTTGGTGTCAGTATTCTGGTCAGTAACCTGGTGGATTGCGTTTTCAAGGGTGTATACTGGCAGCAGCACACTGATTATAAGTTGTTAATGTTGGTTTTTAACTTCTTTGAATACAGGTGTATTTTTAATCACATGTAAAGGGCCCGTTCTTGGCCAGTGTGATTGCTGTGGCTGCACTGTCTATAGCTACAACACTGTACAGCAGGGGTGTCCAAACCTTTTTCAAAGAGGGCCACATTAGAAAATATTGAAACATCCAAGGGCCGACTATCTCCTGACAAAATGTACTTTCGGTTGGACCATAACAAAGTCACATATGCAGCGCAATTACAATATTTTAATTATCATTATCATTATTTATCTTTTGTCAGGTGTGTGTGCTCTGAATTAAATTCAAATAACTCACATTACCAAATGTAACCAGACATAAGTTAAAAGATAAGATACAACAAAATAGCCGCTTCAGAATGAGACAACAGGGAGCAAGGAATACTGACACATTATTATAACATTGTTTATACTATAAACATCTTGTTTGACGGTGCTACCAGGCCGTTTGAAGTAACATTTAGGGAGGAAGCTGCGGGCAGTAGAAACCAGACACACATTTCCTACCAAATGTCTCTCTGACAACCACAACGCTGTCATGCATGTGCACTGAGACACAAATATAATACTCTGCAGACTGAAACAGATCTGCTTTTTTTTATGTGGAAGTTATAGAATATAATGTTGCTGTCGGGCAGAAAACTCTTATTTCCATATTTGAACTTTTGGTGTGTGTGCTCCTCACTGGCACTTGAGTCTGTAGAGTTATAGATATTATAGAAACAGCAGTGACAACACAGAAATGTGTGTGGGCCTGGGAGAAATCCATTGGCATTTACAGTATGTGTGCATTGTGTATTTGCATTGCATGCAATGTTTTACTTTCAGTATGTGTATAGGACCTACTCTAAAATGAGATGCTGCATCTCAAGGGTCTATCCTCTCAATACATTCTGACCAATTCTGACCACTGTTGCTGATCTAATAGCAACAGTGAAAAGGATGGATTAAAAATATCACTTTGTCCATTGTTTTGTGACCTATGACCTTTGTGTTTGTGTTTGACCTCAGTGTGGATCCGTTGTTGAGGGAGTCTACCGGGATCCTGATCCAGAGAACTCCACCTTCTCTAGACCACACGCTGACAAGAGTGTTATCAGAGGGTAACACTAACACTACCCAGCCAGAATGGTGCTCGAGGGTACGAATTTAACCCTAACGCCCCAAAAACATCTTCCTAACACCCTACCCTGCCAGAATGCTACCAGAGTGTAAGTAAGATACCACAAAATGCATGGTTAATTGAAATGTGTCTGCTCTCCACCCAACACAGACATACTGTACACACACACACACACACACACACACACACACACACACACACACACACACACACACACACACACACACACACACACACACACACTACGCTAAGGACCGCAATGGAAATCACTTTGATAGATGTCTTTCATATGCGTTTTTGTCAATAAAGATGCCATGAAATCAAATCAAAACCCATCTGTTTTTTTTATACATACAGTAGGATAAGTTAGGGTTTTTTGACAATATATTACATTATATAGGATACTATGTTGCCATTTGACATGAGTTTTCTTTACTATATTGATGGTTATATTGAATATTATATTATGACATAGGTAGGGTTACTATCTTCTTACTATCAGAACCGTTACATCTTGACCATATCTGACGTCCAGACGGACGGGTAACGCTTGTCTTTTTTGTTGATTGACTCTCACGCTCTGACATCACTGTGATATCATGTCATGGGAACCAAATCACTTTTATTACCATATACGGAGATCCCTGTGATGCCAGGGGAACCAAATCCATGTTATGCCCATATATGGAGATATGGAGATCCCTGTGTGAATTAAGCCCACTAGTCCTTACCCGTTCAAAGATATGAGCTCCGAAATGATGTGCAGTGTGTGGGTTATGGGATGTGCACTGTGCACACGGTATATGAGGGATGGAAAGTAACTTTAACTGGTACTTGCATGATAATATGTAGGAGCATCAATGTAAGAAATACCCGTTTCGTTTAATGGCTATGTGTATGTGTGTGTGTGTGTGTGTGTGTGTGTGTGTGTGTGTGTGTGTGTGTGCAGCGGTTTGGACCGTGAGACCATCCGCAGAGTGGTCTGTGTTTCTTTTTGAGAGGGTCGGTCCGCCTGAAAAACGCGTTTTGGAACAAAACGGTTACGTTTTGCGCGTTTGTGACGCCCTCTACGGGTCGAATTGGAAATGCTTCTGGGGATTCGTTGAGTAAGCCACCCGCAACCTGTGGTAGAAATTCAGTGTTGACTCGACGTTTTGTTTGTGATTTATGGCTATTGTTTGCAAAACGGGCCCCTCCCGCTAACTTTGGAGGCCCGTTACGAACGAACGGTATGGACTATCAAAATATCCCTTGACTATGTTCATTGCATGGGTTCAGAGATCATGTGTACCCATTTTCGTGACATTTGAAGAAAATATGTAGGAAAAGGAGCAAAAAGTGTGTTTTGGAGAAAATTCAAAATGGCGGAAAATCTATCCTGACGCAAATGGGCGGGGCCTATATCGGGAGATGCGTATTGACCCAAGGAATCCAGGGAAAAAAGAATTTTAATGTTCCGACCTACGGTTCAAGAGTTACAGGCCGAAACGTAAAGTGGACTGTTATAGCGCCACCATGAGGCCAACTGACAAAGTTATTTTTTATTTAATCCTTGATATCATTATAAATCTCCTCTCAGAGTTTTGTAACTGTAGCCCCTATGGTTTGCGAGAAAAAAAATATTGAATGTGAGTTTTTGCGATTCCCATTATAAGTCAATGGGAAAAATGTATTCACTAATAAATTAATATCAATTAAACGATTTGTGAAAGTGAAAAAAGGGCTTCACAGTTATGTCAGGTGTGTTCATATGCTATTGGTGATGCGATTTCAGATCAATTGCTCCAGCCACTGAGGAGAAACGCTGTTTCAGACACTCACTCAGACACTCACTCAGACATTTGGTGAATTATATGTTAGATATCTGTGAATGCCAATGTAATCCCTGTGATGCCAGGGGAACCAAATCCCTTTGGTCAGATGAGCCAAGACATGGCACGACCCACTTTCGCCCTTAGGCGTCTTACTGGTACTATATTGATGGTTATATAATGACATTTGGTTTTCGTGTTCTAACAAAAGCCATGTTTTCATTACAGTGCCAGACATTTTCCTTCAAAATAAAGGGGAGGGGGGGGGGGGGTTCAAATGCCATCTTTGGCAGCAAATGTTCTGGTATAGCCATAAACCACCGTTTTCATTAGATCATTGTGGCGGCATGCACGTCATACTAGCATGAGAAGTGACTGTAACCACTGTTTCTAAAAACTGTTTATTTGAAAACTTTATACCCACTAATTATTTTAATGTAAAGATTAGACTAATTATTTTAATGTAAAGATTAGAAACAAACTTTTGAAGTTTTAACTAATAATCACATTTCTGTTTGTCCCTACTTTAATTTGATTTAAACCCAGCAGTCTGTTATTATCTTCAGTCAACGTCATGACGCTAAACCAAACTCCCAGTACTTTGATTTCTGGTGTTTTCATATAAGGGACATTTTTATTTTCTTTCTTCAAAAATTATTAGGTAGCTTTCCGTGAAAGTTTTTGCCCATTTTCACATGCTGTTCATAGTCTAACTAATTTGATATGCTGCATGCCATGAGTAATAATCTTTAAATTAAACTTATTTCAGGTAATCAGAGAGAAGCAACATATGGGGTGTATAGTTTTCACACTTTTTGAAAATGTTATACTAATATACTTATCAATAATTATTTTAACTAGCCCTTACCCGTTCAAAGATATGAGCTCCAAAATGATGTGCAGTGTGTGGGTTATGGGATGTGCACTGTGCATACAGTATATGAGGGATGGAAAGTAACTTTAACTGGTGCTTGCATGATAATATGTAGGAGCATCAATGTAAGAAATACCCGTTTCGTTTAATGGCTGTTTCAGACAGACAGACAGACAGACAGACAGACAGACAGACAGACAGACAGACAGACATTCGCAAAATTATAGT
Source organism: Nannobrachium achirus (assembly GCF_963921795.1). Lineage (NCBI taxonomy): Eukaryota > Metazoa > Chordata > Actinopteri > Myctophiformes > Myctophidae > Nannobrachium > Nannobrachium achirus. The sequence continues at coordinate 10,810,372 of NC_137831.1, read as the reverse complement.
ATAGATGTAAAGACCTAAATGTGATTTGAAACAAACTTTTGAAGTTTTAACTAATAATCAAATGACTTAAATATGGTGGAAAAGGGCAAACACCTACAGTAACTGTTTACTCATAATGAAACATAAAATCACAAATACAAATTAATTATCTAATATTATGCAAATATTTAAATCATTGAATATTTATTTACCTTTTGACCTGCCGTCTCTCCTTCAACCTGAAATATGACCTAAATCCTTTAATTTATGTGAAAGAGCTGGTGGTGTGAGGGTGAAGCACAGGACTCATAAGTCAGAGGTTGGGGGTTTGAATCCTGGCTATGGCATTATGTTGTTTATGAGGAGGATAGATTTAGCCTAAATTTGAATAAAAAAATAATTAAAAGATTTATTCCCCTTTTCTTACTCAACTCTCTGCCTCTGTTCACTTTGGCGTGCTACGCGACTTGTTCGATCGCTCCGCACACTTTCTGCCTCTGTTCACCTTGGCGTGCTCGCGCGACTTGTTCGAGCTTTCTGCTCACTTTCATGCTTACCAACCCTTTCAGTCTGGCAACTTATACTTTCTGCCTGCTTTCTCCACCATCTTTCGATATTTTTCCATCACGCAACTTGTTCTGTCATTCCGCCCATTTCTTTTTGAACTCTCTCTTTCACCATCTTTCGCTTTTCTGCCCGTTTCTCTTTGAACTCTATCTTTCACCAACTTTCGCGTCACCATCTTTCGTTTGTTCTCTTTCACCATTGGGCAACTTTGTTCACGTTTCATTTTCTGACTGAGTTTTGAACTCACAACTCACAATCTTTGTTCTGCTTTAGTTCTGTGTCTTAACCACTGGACCACAGTGATTCATGCTTTACTTGTTCTCTTGCGCACTCTTCAGTGAAAGATTAGGTACAGGAATAAGGGCCAGATACAAACTTGGTAAAATTTCTCTGCGGGATTTGAACCTTGAACATCTAGCTTGCAAGGTCTGTAGATTAACCACTACACCACAATGATTCATAGTTGATGTGTCATCTTGGCGCCCTCTTCAGTTAAAGATTAGGTCCAGGTAAAATAGCTATATAGAAACAAGGAAAATTGCTTGTGGGATTTGAACCAATGACCTGCTGGTTGTCAGACTTCGATCTTGACCACTGTACCACCATGATTAATATTTCACAGCTTCTCTTGGGTGCTCTTCATCAAAAGATTAGGTAGCTTACGGCTAAAGAGTCAGGTAGATATTTGGGGAAAACACCCTAGTTAGGGTTTGAACCAATGACCTTGTGCTTGCAAGGTCTTTATATTAACCACCACACTACCATGATTCATCATTTTCTCATTATCTTGTGTGTTCTTCAGTGAAATATTAAGTAGGGATAAAAAGTCAGGTATAAAAGACTTAGTTTTTGATAGGTTTGAACCAGCAACCTTCAGTACTCAAGGCCATTGCCTTAACCACTGCACCACCATAGCCATGCTTTCAATTTTCATTTGTGTGCTAATCCTTCAAAGATTAGTTAGAGGCACAAGTGCTTGGTACAAACAAATACAAAATAATTGGAACTAAAAGTTATGCTTGGTGTGATGCAAACAGTGAAGGGAGGAAGATATTTAACGTGTGTCTTCAATTTAAAAAATATATCTTTACTGCTGAGCAGAGAAACAAGATTAGGATACCAAATATCCTTGCAGGTTTAGAACCCATAATGAACTATTTGTAGGGTCTGTATCTTATCCACTAGACCACACAGTTTCATACTTTGTTGGGTCTCTTGTGCAGTGTTCATTGAAAGATTAGGTACAGGTTTAAGTGCCACAAAATTGGATAAATGTCCCTGCAGGTCCAGGATTTGAACATGAAACCTTTCATTTATAAGGTTTGTATCTCAACCACTACACCACAAAGGTTCACACTTGATGTGTCTTCTTGCCTCTTTGTTCAGTGAAAGATTAGGTCCAGGTAAAAGAGACAGAAGGAGCAAAGTTTGAGATTTGAACAACCAACCTTCGGTTCATTAGGCTTTTATCTCAACCACTGTACTACCAAACTTGATAGAGAGCTAATGGTATTGTGTGCTGTTCATTGAAAGATACTGAAGCGGTCTCTTTTAGTTTAAAAAATGTGTTTATTGCTGAGAAAAGCAACTGAGAAACAAGATTATGGTACCAAGCAGGTACAAACTTGGGAAAAATATCCTTGCCGGTTTAAACCCATAACCTTCTGTTTGTAAGGCCTGTGACTTAACCACTTAACCACTGCACCATGGTGCCTAATAATAGTTCCATTCTCTTGTGTGCTATTCATTGTAATATTAGGTATGGGTAAAGAGACAGTGTCCAAGCGGGTTTTGAAACCAGAACCTTTAAGTTGCAAGGCCTGAAAGATTAGGTACAGATACATTTGGGGAAAAAATATCCTTGCTGGGATTGAACCTATAACTTCCTTTTAATTGAGACTTTATCTTAACCACTAGACTACAATGGTTCATATTTAATGTGACCTCTTGGTGCACTCTTAAGTGAAAGATTAAGTAAAGAAAACAGATAAAGTACAAGGAAAAATGCTTGTGGGATTTGAACCAATAAACTTCTATTATATATTGTATCTAAATATTGGTCAATGACAAGGTTTAATACAGGTTTTAGCCTGAACTAACACTCAGATATTTAATGTTCATTTTCTGTCTGTCTCTAATTCCAAGCCATTTTAGATATAATACCATAATGCAATTTGCTTGCAACAGGGCGCTGTCTTTAAGCAAACATTGCAACAATACAATGGTAAATCGCATGGAACCACAATGAGATCTATGTGGAGTCAATCCAATTCAAGCCAATTTTAGTACCACTTTACCTCATGGTTCCACCTCATATATAGAGTCTCAATAGAATAAAGTGTGGTGGCTGATAATATGTCCATTCTCTTGTGCGCTATTCATTGTAATATTAGGTATGGTTAAAGAGACAGTGTCCAAGCTGGTTTTGAAACCAGAACCTTTAAGTTGCAAGGCCTGAAAGATTAGGTACAGATAACGAGTCAGGTACGAATTTGGGGGAAAAATATCCTTGCTGGGATTGAACCTATAACTTTCTTTGAATTGGTATTGTGTCCTCTTCTTGCACTCTTCAGTGACAGATTAGGTAAAGGACAGATAGATACAGTACAATGAACATTTGTGGGATTTGAACCAATAAACTTCTATTATATATTTTATATAAATATTGTTCCATAATAAGGTTTAGCTTAAATAATCACTCAAATGTTTAAATTCCATATTCTTATCTGTCTCTATTTCAAAAACATTTCAGATTTAATACCATAATGCCCTATGTTTACAACAGGGCACTGTCTTTGGGCTAAAATCGGAAAGATACAATGAAATGCGCATGGTACCTCAATGAGAACAATAAGGAGTCAATCCGATTCAAGCCAATTTTAGTACCACTTTACCTCATGGTTCCAAAAGCTAGAGAATAGTCTTTACTGGTTTTGAACTCAGAACCTTCTATATTAAAGATCTGTATCTGAACCACTATACCATTTATGCTTAGAATTCACTGGATCAATGTGGATATCTTAATAAAAGATTGGGTTTTAAGAGCCAGGTAAAACTTGGGAAAATCTGGTTTCATACCAAGAACATGCTGGTCGCAAGCCCTGTATCTTAACTGCTTTAGAAGAAAAGAAAAGAAAAAGGAATCAACAAATAGTTCTGCTTGTGGTAGTTAAAGTTTGAACTTGTGGAAACATGCTCAGTGGATTTGAAACCAGAACCTCCAACAATTAACTCATTGACTGCCAAGGCCCGAGTTTCCCGAGTTATTACAGTAGTCCCAGGCTGCCACAGCCCGAGTTTCCCGAGTTGGAAGCCATTTTGAAAAAAAAAAAAAAAAAAAAAAACCTTTTTTTTTTCAATTTTTTTTTTTATAAAAAAAATTCAAAAAATGCCTCAAATGTATTAGGCATGATCGCAATTGCGAAATTGCATGTTTAGCCCCATAACAAACACATCTTTCAAAATGTCAAAAATGGCTGTTTTGTCTGACTTTGAAGGCTTGTATCTCATGAATGCCTGAACGGATTTCCAAGCGGATTTTTTTGTTTGAAAGCTGTTAAAAAGTACTACACATATGGTGCATATATGGTGCATGGGCGTGCACGATCCGTGCACTAAAAATTGATCCGTGCACTAGAAATTTAGGAACGTGGTACTTGGCGGCCATCTTGAAAAGGGCATTCAATGAGTTAAGACTTGTGCCTTTACCACTACTCAACCATAATACCTGATTATTCTGTTGTCTTGCCTGTCCTCAACAGGGCACACTCTTTGCGCTAACATTGGAATGTTACAAAGAAGGTTAGCATGGTGCCTGGATGAGAGCCACGCAAAGTCAATCCATTCAACCCAATTTTAGTACCACTTTACCTCATGGTTCCACCTCATTCATTCATTCACACACACACACACACACACACACACACACACACACACACACACACACACACACACACACACACACACACACACACACACACACACACACACACATATATATATTAGTCTCAATAGAATATAGCCTCCCAAAAAGTACCGCCCCCTTCTCGAGGGGGCCCAATAAGAAGTGAGACCCTTTTTTTGACATAAACAAGGGCTCGATGGCATAAACAAGGGCTCGGTTTCAAATGGGCCAGGGTCCCCTGAGAGCCAAGGGACCCTGGCAACGGCCCCACCGGCCCAATAGTTAATGCAGCCCTGATCTCCCCCGGTCCTTAAGAATATCCCTTTAGTCTGATGGTTAAGATGTTGGACTTTCACGTGGAAGACAATTCCAGCCATTACATTGGTGCTGTGGCCTGTGACATGGATGGAGTTTCCCTGTGGGAGGTCAAAAGGGGGGTGAGTGTAAAGCAGAGACTCACTGCCGCTCAGCCCTGATGGCCTCAAAAGTCTATAATTTCTCCCCTCATGCAGTCCACAGGGATGTACAGTATATGTGCCCAGGGGTGTCACACCAAATTCTGGGCCCTGGGTACAAGGATTCACTGTGGGCCCCCCATGAATGTTAACTATTGAAAAATAGCAGATATACAAGCTTGCTGCGAGCTTGTAGATCTGCTATTTTTGAAAAATCGTGAAAATGTGTGCAAGAAACTTTATGTCAGTGGTGCTCAAACGTTTTCATGTGAAGGACCCCCAAGATGATATATTTGGCCACAGCTAGACCCCCATCTCAAAATATTTAGCTCCAGGGACCCCTCCCCGGAAGCAAAATTTGAGTTACAAATGTTCGCTTAAAAGATTCAAAGATTTGCGCACATTTTTACGGCTTTTCAAAAATAGCAGATCTACAAGCTCGCAGCGCGGCACTCTGTGCCGCGCTGTGAGCTTGTATATCTGCTATTTTTCAATAGCTAAAGTTACTATAGGGCCCCTCCACCTTGGGCCCTGGTAACTCAGTCCCACTTTCCTACCCCTTGTGACGCCCCTGTATGTGCCTTTGGTCTGGAATTTCACGTGAGACCTGTGTACAATTCCTGGGCTTTACACCAGCATGGTTGACAAGGACACCTGATCACAATTGTCATCTATTAATGCTTACACCTCTATGTAAACTTGACCGTGGGCATCTCTCCCCCCCTCTGAACCAAATGTAGAATTATTTGACACTAGTAGATCTACAAGCTCACGTGTCGCGAAGCGATGCACCATGAGCTTGTAGATTGGCTATTTTCATACAGCCAAATAATACACAGCACTGAAGTGGTTTATGTATGTTCTGTAATTAATCAAAATCTACGAGGTAACTTAAGGAAAAGTAAAGTTAAAGTATTGACATTTAGAAATACTCCAGTAATGAAAAAACAACATTGTAAGTACAGTATTGAATACATTTACACCACTGCCTCCATTTCATCAGTTTTTCTACTTTGATATCACAGCAGCACATCAGAAATGCAACAAGTCATCTGTACAAAAATAGGTTTTTATTTCCATTCAAATTAAGTGACGTACAGGTGATTTAGCAAAAGCAAATGCAACTTTAGGAACCTTTAGAAAGGTTTTGTTCAATTTTTTATCCGACATTGTATTAGGAAACACAAATAGAGTTGTATGCGATTTGGATTTGAATAAAGCCCTCGTAAAAATGCAGTGGTTTCCATTTCTTATCTCTTCATCCTGCAATGTTTTGCCTTAACATGTCAACCAACACGATAATAGTTTTCATATGACATTTATAGAACAATGTCAACAAGAGAACAATTAGAATAGCACGGGCAAACTGAATAGGGCCTTCGGTATAAAACTGATTTTTGTTGTTGCCTGCTTAGAAACAGCCTCCAAATGGGACATCTGTTAAAATTGACTAACAAAGGCACATTCTTCATGTAGAGACATTGTTAAATCATTCCTTTCCGGAAATAACGTGTTAGTTGCAGCACATCTGAAGGATGAATTGAACATGGCGGACAAAAACAACCCATATTATCGTGAGACATTGAGAGCTGGTAAGATTGGCTTTTCCCCGCAGTAGTGACCATTTTGGCCCCAAAAACGCAAGGTTTAAAGTGAAAGCAAGTGTCGTCAGAGTAAAAGTAAATCTCAACGTGACATACATAGTCGTGACACATACAGTGAGAAAGCAACCCAGGGGTGGTACGATCAAGATATTCAGGAATGTTTTTTACAAAAACACAACATTTGTGTATTTTACACGAAAGATCACATTTGCCGTGTCCACTTTTTTTTTTTTTTTGAGCACTGGCGATTGAGGAAAATCACCGTCCACCTGAGCAAGAAGCGTGGAAAATAAATGTCGGCACATCTGCACGTCTTAACCCATTCAGGCCTAAAATTATTGAATGCTTTAACCAGAGTGCCGCGCTGCGAGCTTGTATATCTGCTATTTTTGAAAAAGTTGTGAAAATGTGTGCAAATCCTTAAATATATGTATTTTCAAAGCAAACGTTTGTAAGTCAACTTTTGCTTCTGGGTGGTCCCTGGAACCAAATATTTTGAGATGGGGGTCCGTGGCCAAATAAATATAATTTTGGAGGTCTTTCACATGAAAAGGTTTGAGAACCACTGACATAGCAGTCTCTCAAGAACAGACTAACTGAGCTCCAGTTCAAGTGAAAAGGACCTTTTCTTTGACGATGGCTGGCCAGATTGCTGACATAGAAACATCGTTTTTTCAAAAAACCTTAGAAGGATTCAAAAGACACTTATAGAATCGGGTCAAAATTCTAATTTTCACGATCTTTCAAAAATAGCAGATCTACAAGCTCGCAGCGTGGCACTCGGTGCCGCGCTGTGAGCTTGTATATCGGCTATTTTTCAGTAGTTAAAGCATAAAATAATGATACACAATAATGTGTACCCGTTCTGAATGGGTTTTAAGGACCGAGCACAGAGTGTGTGGACAGTCAGGCCATCGGATATACGCCCGCGTCAGGATCCGAGACCTCATCAACGCTGTCGGTCCCAACGCCAGATGGAGGCGTCGTCGCACACGGCGATCAGGATACTGCTGTCTCGGCTGAAGCTGGTCTGCCGGATGGCCGACGTACACTTGGGGAGCGTCAGGGTGGTGCACCTGGGGAGAGGGGACAGAGCACGTTGGGTTCAATAAACTGGGGGTGAGGCGTATATTTGCAGCTTTGACTTCAGCTAGGACATGACTTCAGCTAGGACAGGGGTCTTCAACAGGGGGTCCCCAGAGTTACTACAGGGGGTCCTCCAAATCTTTGATTGACCACTTGAACCCTAGCGTTCATATTATGAGAACTTTAGCGAGCTAACTAAACAAATTCCTACTTGACAGAGTTTCACCCGGAAGTACTTGTGGTCGAAATGTAAACAGGGGTGGAAGATGGATCCCTTTATACTTTTGCTATTTTAGTGAGAATCCAATGCCATCCTTGGCATCAAAAGTGTTTTTTGGAGAAAATGGACATTAAAGATGAGAAAGACCGTTGGCTTCCATGTTATGGGATCACTATTGTGTGCACGACACGTGGATGCGCGATGATGATGAATCGGCGATTCCACCCGTGCCAGCACTTTTCAACGGACGGTACGTAGCCATTGCCAGCTTTACTGTATATACAGTAAATAGCCTGTGACATCGCGGGATCGGCACTCTAGATACCTTTTAATATTTCACGAGTATTCGCGGGATCGGCTACAAATGAGTTAATATTACAACAACAAAACAGGATACCAGCGGAAGAGGGACAGCTCATTTTCAATGAAAAATGTATTTAGTTTGTTTTTACAACTTGATACATTGTTTTTTTTATATTCTCCCTGTCAAATCAAGATAAAAATAGGGACACTATTGTGGTTATGTGGTTAATGTTTTATCTGTGCTGCTGCGTGGCCTTTGCTTCAGCCATCAAGTCACGCCAGGAGGAGGCAAACTCACTTGGCTTTGTGGGGGTCTTCAACCTCTAGGTCCCACACGTACAGCTTTCCCACCTGGTTGCCCAGAGCCAGCATCTGCAAGGCAGTTTGATGGACAGTCAGTCAACCATACATAAACATAAACCATACACAACATGAATCCATTTACAAAGGCCAGTCCACACCAATGCAACTACTTGCAACCAGTATCTGCAATGGTAGTTGCAAGGAGTTAATGAACCCAGCTGAGGTGTTACTATTTCTAGGCATTTGATGTATTGATGATGTTGATGTATTGAGTTACCTTGCTAATGTAAATCGCTCTGGATTAATAGTGTCTGCTAAATGCCTAAATAGTAAATTGTTGCATTGGTCATTGCAGGGAGTTGCGAGTTTTTCCTAAAAGGTTAAAAATAAAGTAGCAGATGTACAGGTACGCAGGTCCAGTGACGTGCTGTGTGGGCTTGTACATCTGTCAATCACATACCCTGCCTTTACTTGCCATGGGTGAGGGGAGTGATAAAGGAGAACAGGTGATAATGACATTATCACGTCTTACCTGGTTACCAGGTAAAGGGTTCAAACAGGTGCTGTTTGTGCGCCCGTCAAACACGGTACCGCTCCCGTGCACATCAGACACGCACGCGTGCCGCTAAGTTTAATGGATTTAATCATTCTGAGCCCAGGACATTAACGGATTAGGGGGTCCAGAGTGCCCCCTCCCGGCCCCATTAACGGCCGCTGTCTTATTTTGAAGGCCAGAAGTCTAGACCGGAAGTACTTCCGGTCTGACGTCATCGGATCGTGCGCCGGAACCGATGCGTGTCCACGTGGAGTTGTGTAATGGCCGACCGGGAGCTTTTATAACTGTGTAAAATAAGCGAGCATCTGCCTCCATCCTAGCTTCTAAAGTGTAGTTTTGAGATAATGGACATTAAAGATGAGATCGGCCGTCCACCTCAATGTTATGGGATGACTATTGTGTGCTCGTGGAGCCGTGATGATGACAAATCAGCGCGGATTTCGTCTCCGGAGCGTCGGCCATTGTACTAGGTATTTTTACTCGCCGTTACAGTAATATATTACTTTTCCCGCGACATCGCGTGGATGGCACTATAGATACTCTATTACTTTTCCCGCGACATCGCGGGGTTGGCTTTTAATGAGTTAATATTGGCATCCAATGTGATACCTTGCAAGCCTGATTCACACTTGATTTGACTAGTATGTGTCTCACTCCGAAAATGACACAACCTACAAGTGTGTAAGACCGGATTGCATCCAGGCACAAAGGTACCAAACCAGAGTGGAAAACAAACTGTAACCTTGGACAGTTCACAGAATGGCTGTGTACCAACCACCTCCTTGGCAACACACCTGTGTTCTGAGCCAATCCTCCCTCCACACTGTCAAGGGGTCCCAGCGAGACCGTCAATATATATATATGTTTTTGATATGGGTATAAGGCTACTGTATGGGTATCTGATAAATGGTTGCTGTTCTAACTTTTTGTGATTTTCTGTCAATTATACCCCTACTTGGGCATATTACAGTGTCACACAAAAGTATAAAAAATGGTAAATCCACAAGCTAAATAGCTTTGAGCTTGCCTATCAGCTACTTTCACGATTTTTGAATTTCACTCCTGAAAAGTAACTGGGAGGTATGAGGTTACCACCATGCTATTTCCTTGTTATTTTTGTGAATAAATAAGGCTATATGGGTATCTGATGAGTGATCATTGCTGTTGCCCTCCTGTCCAACCATGTGTGCAGGCTGCCTGAAAACGAATGCCCAGATCATAATCACTCACTCAATCTCTAGTCTAGGGGAATACAGAGAGAAAAGCCTCCATGAATGAACTTTTACCTTTTGCCAGAAGTCCATGGAAAAGCGCATGTACCAGATGTCACACTGGCTGTAGTCGAAGCGTCCCAGGATGGTGACATTGGACTCGTTTGGTTTGATGCGATCGATGTCATCCTCCATCTTCCCAGGCTTCCAGCACACGATGGCATTTTCACATGACTGTAAGCGGCATGAAAAGGAAGTGTTTGAGGAGATTGTTCATTTAGGCTACCCCAGACAGAGTCAAAATGGAACTTAATTGGCTCCATTTGAGTTGAAAGACACAATCCATAACTTTGTTTTTGCGAATAAAATGACATTTTCACGTAAGTGTGTGGCGGTTGTCATTGGTTTAGCTGCCATTCTATTTAGGCCGGGGGCCAATTCTGAAATTGGCACAAATTGGTACCACCCAAGGTGACCGTACGTTTTTTACATTTTCGTCTTCGTACATGTCTCTAGTTTACATTTTGGTATGATAACTCTTCCAATCGCCCAGCTTATTGACAGTTATCACTCCCTAAACAAACCAATATCCATATGAAACAGTGATGAGTATATACTGTATAGTGTGGTACGATGTGTACTTCCGTAGGATTTTTGTGCTAATTTTTTATTTTTTTTGCAGATCCTGGTTCTAGAGAGTCCAAACTATGAGAAAATGATGGGTGACAACTTTTCCGGACCCCCACCCCCTATCTGGGGGTCATCTAGTTTGGGGCCTCCCAGAACAGTACGCCAGCCAGTTAATATCCAATTTTCTTAATATTAGGGTTGTTTTCTAGGTTTTAAAACATTCTGAGTTCATTTATTACAATTTTGAAGCAGCCAGAATAACCTTTCTGACATTTGGTTGGGGTCTTTCCTCACCTGGGACCCCCCAGACGCCGGACCCCTGTGCCTATCTCAGTACTCGCTCTGCTCCTGCTCCAGAACAATGTCATATTAGATCATAATTGAATAAATGTTTTTGTTGCTGGACTCTGAAAACAAAAATGAGTAGTAGCAAATACCAGGGGTCTTCCACAGGGGCTTCGGGACCCCTAGGGGGTCCTCAGAGTTACTACATAGTGTACTTCTAATGTTTTTTTTGCGTAACTTTATTTTTTTACTGCTTTGGCTTTTATAGGGACCAAACTGTCAGAAAATGATGGGTGTCAGATTTTCCCAACCCCTGTCCCTTTTCTGGGGGGTCATCTATTTTAGGACACTGTAGAACAGTATGCCAGCCAGTTAATGTCCAATTTTCATAATATTAGAGTTGTTTTCAAGGTTTTAAAACATTCATATATTGCACTTTTGAAGCAGCCAGAATTAAGCTTTCTGACTTTTGGTGGGGGTCTTTCCTCACCTGGGACCCCCGGAACGACTCCTGAGCCTATCTCAGTACTCATTACAGTTCTTGCTCTGCTCCTGCTCCAGAACAGTGTCAAATTAGATCATAACTGAAGCATAAAAGCTTTTGTAGCTGGGCTCTGACAACAAAAATGAGTAGCTAATACCAGGAGTCTTCCACAGGGGGTCTGGGACCCCCAGGTGTCCTCAGAGTTACTACAGGGGGCCAGCCAAATGGCTATTCCAGTTTTGGCCCTATTCTTGCAACCAGTTAGTTTTATGCATCCTGGGTTTATGTAGTGTACTTGATGGTTTATTAGTATTCTCAGTATTATTTACTAGTAAGATGCCTCAGGGTGCCAATTCTTTGCCATCTGACCAGTGATGTATATCGGTGTACAGATGTACAGTATATTGAGATGTGCTGTGAGAGCCCAAACATGCTTACTCAGTTATTTGTTATGACAACTGACATCAATACCCTTCATGGAGATCCCTGTCTATAGAACCAATCACACAGATATAGGCTGTCTTGGCCATCTGTCTTGGCCATATATAGATTCTGTTAGTGTGGCATGTGGCCGATGTGGCCTCCATATATGGGCATTCCCATATGAAGTCCTGTTAGATATGGGCTTAATCTTGAAGACATCAAGGAACTCCATATATGGTCATAAAAGGGATTCTGTTAGTGTGCCATCACAGTGAAGCCAGAGTGTGATGTCAGAGCGGGCATGCAAAACAACCAACATGCAATTTACACACACACACACACACACACACACACACACACACACACACACACACACACACACACACACACACACACACACACACACACACACACACAGTCATCTTGTCATACATCTTGAATGTATGACCTCAGCATCAAAGGCTGGATTAGTATGTCCCTGTGACAAACTATTATTATGTCCACTGTCCAGGGGTACTTGTACATCAAGCTGCCTCACTGAAACAGGACATAGACTCCTGCCCTATGAGCCTCAGGGCTGGGCAAGGCTTACTTATTTCCATCAACATTGGAGTAATTGGAGCACTTTGGTCCAACAACCCCGCATCTGTGATAATGCAGGGTAATGGGATGGGATTTCAGTCAAAGAACTTGGAGCTGCACTGCTACCACATATCCTCCATGCCAGCTACATCACAATGCAGTATAAATGATACTTGACAAATTGCCCTGAGCTTCCACCAATTGAAGAACATGGATGGAATTCAGAGAGTGGAGGGTATTTTCCAGTCAGATGTCTTGGCTGACTGGGAGGTTGGGGTGACCAGAGATTTACCCCCTGTGGAAGACCCCTGGTATTAGCTACTCATTTTTGTTGTCAGAGCCCAGCTACAAAAGCTTTTATGCTTCAGTTATGATCTAATTTGACACTGTTCTGGAGCAGGAGCAGAGCAAGGACTGTAATGAGTACTGAGATAGGCTCAGGAGTCATTCGGGGGGTCCCAGGTGAGGAAAGACCCCCACCAAAAGTCAGAAAGCTTATTCTGGCTGCTTCAAAAGTGCAATATATGAATGTTTTAAAACCTTCAAAACAACTCTAATATTATGAAAATTGGACATTAACTGGCTGGCATACTGTTCTACAGTGTCCTAAAATAGATGACCCCCCAGAAAAGGGACAGGGGTTGGGAAAATCTGACACCCATCATTTTCTGACAGTTTGGTCCCTATAAAAGCCAAAGCAGTAAAAAAATAAAGTTACGCAAAAAAAACATTAGAAGTACACTATGTAGTAACTCTGAGGACCCCCTAGGGGTCCCGAAGCCCCTGTGGAAGACCCCTGGTATTTGCTACTACTCATTTTTGTTTTCAGAGTCCAGCAACAAAAACATTTATTCAATTATGATCTAATATGACATTGTTCTGGAGCAGGAGCAGAGCGAGTACTGAGATAGGCACAGGGATCCGGCGTCTGGGGGGTCCCAGGTGAGGAAAGACCCCAACCAAATGTCAGAAAGGTTATTCTGGCTGCTTCAAAATTGTAATAAATGAACTCAGAATGTTTTAAAACCTACAAAACAACCCTAATATTAAGAAAATTGGACATTAACTGGCTGGCGTACTGTTCTGGGAGGCCCCAAACTAGATGACCCCCAGATAGGGGCTGGGGGTCCGGAAAAGTTGGCACCCATCATTTTCTCATAGTTTGGACTCTCTAGAACCAGGATCTGCAAAAAAAATAAAAAATTAGCACAACAATCCTACGGAAGTACACATCGTACCACACTATACAGTATATACTCATCACTGTTTCATATGGATATTGGTTTGTTTAGGGAGTGATAACTGTCAATAAGCTGGGCGATTGGAAGAGTTATCATACCAAAATGTAAACTAGAGACATGTACTAAGACGAAAATGTAAAAAACATACGGTCACCTTGGGTGGTACCAATTTGTGCCAATTTCAGAATTGGCCCCCGGCCTAATTCTAGAAATGTAGATCCTGTGGTCAAGTAGGACACCTACTGGCTGGCAAGAGGTATTGCATAGTCAACTCAACATCCTCAGTTGTAGTTATGGACTACAACTTAAACTTTTACTGTGTATGAGTTTATGATACAATGCATTTTATTTTGAGAGAACCTTTTAAGAAGGATGTTTTAAGAAGATCTTTCTATTATGTTACTTTTTGTTCAATGCTTAATTTGTATTATGTGAAAAAAATTAAATAAATGGTAAATGGTAAATGGTGCATTTATATAGCGCTTTTAATCCAAAGCGCTTTACATAGATTGTGCATTACATTCACCCATTCACACACACATTCATACACCAGTGGCGGAGGAAGCCATGCAAGGCACCAACCTACTCACCGGAGGCAATTAGGGGTTCAGAGTCTTGCCCAAGGACCCTTCGACATTAACTCAGGGGGAGCCCGGATTCGAACTGGGAACCCTTCGGGATTTATACCCTTCGTGCTCTAATACCAGTTTCTCTACCCCTGAGCTATGCCGCCCCTAAATAACTTAAGTTATCCTGGTGCTTTGCAGGCAGCATTTTAGCATAACATTGTGTGTGTTTTCATGCACACCAATACTGATTACTGGGAATAAGATAATCCCATTGAAGCCATAAGGGTTTACATACAGTAAAAATTATATCAAATAACTAAATACTGAATCAAGCAACTTTAAATGTGTCCGGATTTGTTCATAAAAGCCGAAGTAGATGTTAAAATGACCCCAAACATGTTAGAAAGTGAAATATCCCTTTAGATGTTATAATGGTGACAGGCCTACCTTGGACAGGATGAGGTCGCCCAACCACCGCACACAGTCCACATAGTTCCTGTGGATGTCGCGCGTCGAGAAGTCTGGGAAGTGGATCTTCTGGGAGACGAAAGGCCTGGGACACACACAAACGACACACACAAACGTCAACGTTCCTCAATTAATTCACTGCCAACCACTTTTTCTTTGGCATATTGTCGCTATACGCCTTTTAATGTTTTTTCCCCCCTCCATAAATGACTGCCCCAAGTTATACTTGTGTTGTACGATGACGTTTTCGTAAAAGTAGCACCTACGCAAGGCCTTAGTTTGGACCCTTTAAGACCCGAGGCAGATTCTACAGAAGCAAAAGTAGCACATCGACAGCTCAAAACACCAGCAATCCACCACTTTTTATGTTTTTTGTGTGACGTTGTAGTATAAGGCGGCTTTAATTTACACCAAAAAAGAAAGAGTTACAATATGGAGTCATTGCAATACCTGTTGGTCTTGGAAGGGTTGTACTCGTATGAGCCTCGGATGGCTCTCTGCATCCTCTCGGAGTTGATCCTCCACAGTTTCAGAGAGTGGTCCATTCCACAGGACATGATCTTGTCACCCAGCAGGTCAAAGTCCTGTCAGCCCACAAGACGTCTTATTAAGTAGCAATGGCAATGGGAGACAGGGTAATACAGTTTCTCTTTCGAGGCAAGATTAAAATGGGCTGCAGAATTCTGTTAATTTAGTATTTTTGAGTGGTGCTAGCAGCTCCAAGTCGTGAATGTGTGTGTATGTACCTATCCGTACGCCCCTTTTCCGCTTGGACAATATGCCCCCTGTGACATCATGTGGGTCTATACATCATCATCATCATCATACTGTACTTAGCGTGCTGCTCGAACCCACACCGTTTCTTCAGGAACAGTATTTTCTAGTGCAATTAACATCATTGTGAAGTGAGCACCATTCACTTCACACTGGTGTCGTCTTCTCCATTTAATAATTCAGTTTCCCCAAAGAACAAACATAGGAAAATTCTACTACTGCCACCAAAATCTGGAATTCCGATACCATTCCTTAAAAGAAAACTGCATCACTGGCTTCTTTCAACACAGGCCTGGAAAACCACCTATCAGGAGACCACAAGGGAGGTGAACGGATTCTCCAATAGAAAGGATGTCATTCTCTGCTGCCATTGTCCTTTTTCTCCTTTGTACATATAGTGTTTTGTACTTTGATGACATGTAGTATTGTGCCATAAATAAAATAAATAGAAATAAACACTCACGGCACTCAACACCTCATCTCGATGCCCCTCGACCCCTCCAAATATAGCCACCAGTGTGTCTGTATGGATGTTCCACAGACGAAGGGCGTGATCTGAGAAAAGAAAAAAAGAGAGTATGAAATAGAGAGACACGTATATTAAAACTCAACTGCTGCCATTTAACAATACCTTCGTACTCTCAGATGCCATTCGTCTCCATAGACTTCCATGTAATTCATAGTGCACGGATCATGCACACCCATGCCTAGATCATGCACCACGTGTGTCCACATTGCTCACAGCTTTCAAACAAAAAAATCCGAATGGAAATCCGTTCAGGCATTCATGAGATAACAGCCATTATGTTTTCCTAAAATGTAAACAAAGATGGCTGCCATGCTTGAAAGATGGGGTTGCTATGGGGGTTAAACATGCGATTTCGCGATTGCTATCATGCCTACTACATTTTTTGATTTTTTTGTTTTTGTTTTTAATTTCCGGGATCTACGGGCATGGCAGGGAGTTACAAAGGGATTTTTCCGGGATTTTCGGGATTGGCAGCATATGAGTTAATCATATCCACATGGGTGAGAGTGAAAAACATGATACCAAACAAAAACACAGCAGAAACTATCATGAGATGGTTTACAGATCGACTGTCGGTAGCAAATGCCTTAAAACTCAGACCCTTGAGGAAAAGTTAGTGAAAACTAGAATGGGCGTGTACATAGGCGCCAAGTCTGTGGGTGCCGCAGGGTTTCAGCACCCCGCGGAGCGCTCCTATAGCCTATTTGCATCAATTGCATGTATGCAAACGGGCGGGGAGTAGCGCGCTCGATATGGCTTCAGCCCCTCGCTGGCGTGGACAAAACTTGGCGCCTCTGGGTGTGTATAAAATGAATATCAAATATCTAAATACTGAATCGAGCAACTTAAAAACTGTCCGGGGTGCTCCTAAAAGCCTGATTAAATTACCCAACGTCTTTTGAAAGTGAAATATCCCTTTAACCCAAAATGCCTCCAGTGGAGGTACTTGGAAATTTGGTGGGAATGATCAGCAGGCTGCCCTGAAGAGATGGATCAACTTTTGGGTCGAAAAGGCCAAAAGACAAGATCACAAAAAATTACTCTAAAGGTGGAAATGGAATATGTTGGCAGTTGCAATTTTGGAGGAGGTATGCACTCAACCGAGTGCAATATTTATACATTATTTTTTTAGATGTGGCGACAGGTAACCTACCTTTACTGACAGACAGGAGAAGGTTTGGATCCCTGGGATGAAACTTGAGCTCGTTGATGGCATTCCCGTGACCCACATAATGCTGCACCAAACAAGACACGTGAATACGACTTATAGACATGTCCATATATTGGACCTCTTCCTTACTTCCGTGGCAGGTCTTAACACTCACAGTACGTGTATACTAATTAAGGCTCTGATCCATTCTGGTCAATGTTGGCTCACATGAAAACACTCCTACACCACTCGCTACACCAGTGGGTCTCAAAAGCCCCTTTTCCATTGCAGCTTTAGCACCACACTACACCGCACCACATAAAAATATCTACATTTTCCATTACACAAAAGTACCCCTATCGGTAAGATACAAATTGACCCTTTTAACTGTGATTATAATACAATCTAAATTACAACTATCCTAATTATAATACACTAAAGTATTACTGTATTACTATGATAATTATAATACACTATAATATATTATAAGTGATTATAACAATCTATTATCATGTATTACAACTATATCCTGGTGGTCTAAATGAAAAGACAGTGAGTGATCAGTCATTATGAAGTGTTTGGCCCTGTTTGGCCTAGCACAGACCTACTCTAGTTTGGATACTTTTTAATAGGGATGTTAATCGACGCATTATTTGCGAATCGACGCGTTGTGGCCGAAAATCGACGCGTCGATCGACTTTTCTCACTTTTTTCCCCCGGTAAGCAGCAGCTGAGAGGAGAGCACAACGGCCCATTACTTTAAGCAACACAACTTTTGCAGCTGCACCCATCAGAACTTGCATCAAAGCCCTAATAATAATTATAATAAATAATTGCTTTTCTTTGCGTTAGCATCATAGCATGGAGTCTGTTCTCTAGAGACTAGAAGCGGAGTGACAAAGTCCATATGGGACATGCGGGAGCGCTGACCACTCGCTCTCATATATCCCCACGGGTGTGACACATTAACCTTAACGACGAGTAGTGTGGTTTGTGATCATCGCACACAACGGCGACGCTGCCATTAACAAGCGAGCTTTCGTGTCAAGCATGCATGCAGAGGCAGGAGGTAAACAAAACGCATCCAGTCCATAGAGTTGATACAGTCAGGCAAGTCAGCGCATCATCCCGGTCCAGCAGTGTTTCTCAACCTGTAGTCCGCGGACCTGACTAGCACCGCATGCATGCACAACACGACAACAGTCTCCGACACACACACACACACACACACACACACACACACACACACCCGGTCCTCTCACATTTGGAAAACATTAACGCTTATAACATTTTTGAACAAAGATTAAAACAGTCATTTTTTGGGGAAAAACTTTAGAAAAATAAAAAATATATATATATTTTTCGATTTTTCGACTCGTACTTTTTGAGTCGCGGTGAGCATGAGTCGATCGACGCGTCGTTTTTTTTTCACATCCCTACTTTTTAATACCCCATTTAGTACCGCTTTCACACCACTCTACCCAGGTCCTTGTAGTGGAAAACCTGGCACAAGTGGGCGGTGTGGAGTGGTGTGGTGTTGGGCCATGTCAGTGGAAAAGGGGCTAAAATGTGGTCCAAATAGCCCCTTACAGATGTGTAAAGGCCCATTCCCACTGGGCCAGATAACAGGTAAAAAAAAAATCTCTTTCTCCAGATATTTTTCCATTCAAAGTGGATGGTAGATACAGATAAAAAAATATCTGCCACAGATATTTCCTTTTTTTTTATCTGTTATCTGGCCCAGTGGGAATGGGCCTTAACTGAGTAAATGAACCCTTACAGGTCTATTTATAACCACTGTGCTATGCTAAACGGAACAGAGCCTTAATTAGTATAAAATGGTAGGACCTGTGGGGGAACTAAGGATGAGGCCCCATTTCTTTCTAATATGGCTGCTGTGCATAGAGCCTATCCGGCGGAGAGTACCTTGATGCATTGCATGGTGATGTGGTTGATCACCCTGATGATTCCACGGGAGCCGGCCACCGCCAGCAGAGGATGACTGGTGTTGGAGTCAAAGGTCCAGGCACACGTGTAGAAGTTCTCGTCGGCCTAATATGCGGCTGTGGTCAAGGAGATATAGCCAGTGCGAAAACGAGCCTGTGTCGTCCATCCCTGCACTGAGCAGGAACATACGTTATGTCTAACTTCTCCAGTGCAACACTTATTACACCATTTACTCTTTTAAAGCTGACTGTATAGTTTCCTTTTCAGTCTACAGCACACAGCACAACTGATTAGGATATACAAGTACAAGTTAAAAGTCAAGGAGAAAATGAAATGCACTACATTTAAGGGAAAAGGATACATCAGCATCCACGTAGGACTGCAGGAGTTTGACCTCCCCTTGAGAGTGGCATTCGTATAGCGTTACCTGGTCGAAGAGAGACAATGGGGCTTTTAAGCCGTGACATCATTTTGTAGGCAGAGGAGAATCTGCCCCCAGAGCATTTTCTGTCCCTCGCTATTTCAAAAAACAATGACTAAAGAATAACGACTAAAGTATAATTCTAACACTTTCCTTTCAACAACAAAGAGAAGAAAAATGTGTAAATAGTAAAAATAGTAAAAAGATTAATGGAAACTGGGGGCAGAAATTCTCCTCTGCCTACAAAATGATGTCATACTTAACAGCCCCATAGCAGGTCATGGAAAAAAGAGGTTACAACAGCTGTAGAGTAAGTTGATACTATTTGTGAAAAAGAAGAGCTCCCCAGCTCTCCCACACATATTTTAGAGGGAGGACCACGGTATGGATTAACAAGACGCTAATGCTTAACACTTTTTCTTAACCCATTTTAGACCTGGATAGCCTACATTATGTTGTTATACCTTTCAATCCAGAAAAGCACCCGTTTAGAAAGTCTCCATGTTTCAGATGTGTATGTTTTTCGTAAATTAAAGTCCTACGTCATCATACACGAGTGTCACACGAAAGTAGTGAAAATGGCCGATCTACAAGTGTTTTTGGAAAACAGGTTTAACTGTTTACAAAACAATTTCCTTCCACTTTTCTGGTCATTACGTCCCGTTAAAACCCATTGGCCTTTGTGCAGAGTTCTCCATGTCAGGTGTTAAAAGGAATCCTTCTCCATGTCTTTCATCATTACTCACCCTGTTGCTGCCGACGGTGGCGAACACGAGGGGGTCTCCCTCTTTGCTGTGCCAGTTAAACTGGACACCAAACAGCGGCTGGCCATGATCCTCCTGAAGAAGTCAACGCAAGACCGTAAATTAGTACCAGTGTTAACTTTTGACAGCACATTTGATTTAGTTTTAGTAATATTTTAGTCATCTGCAATGTTTTAGTCCCACCACAGGATCTGAGGTGCATTTTATTTAGTACAGTATGAACGAATCCTGTAGCTGTGACATTTCCACCAGGCTCAACAAATGTAGCTGTGTTAAACGTATAGAGAACACCCTCTGTTTATCACAGCCACTCTCAATCACTCCCCATGGGAGACCACACCTTCCCTCACTCATTAGTAGGCAAGGGCTACTATCGTGATAAAAAAAAAAAAAACACTTACGATAATTGTATCGTGGAGATTTAATTTATCACGAACTCGTCCTCTGTCATGCACTGGGATCCACTTAAACTCTCTACAATTGGTAAAGCATACATTGTGACACATTGTGAGCTTGTAGATCTGTTATTTTTTTGGGCAAATGTTCCACCCCAGGATAATGGATGTTGGGGATATTTTGATTATTGCGTTTTTTCGTCACAATTATCGTGACATGAATGTTTCATATCATCCCATCCCTACTCATTAGCAGCTCCCCGACCCCGAGTAGAGCAAGGATGGCCGTCAGCTTGAGACTACACCCCCCACCCCGAGTGTTGGGGTGGGGTTCCTCATCCCATTCCGAAATCATCTCATTATGTTTCAATAAATTGGTAAACTCAAGTAGAGGTGTGGTCTCTTACTGGTGAATACAGAGATGTGACAAAAGTGCCTCCACTCACCCGCAGGCTGTTGACACACTTAAAAGAGTATCTGCACTTCTTGGACTTCCACTTGCCCTTGCCCCAGCTCTTCCTGCCCGGCGCATTGGCCGTGTTGGTGGGGGTGTCCGGGCGCTCCACGTTCGTCCCACTCTCCACGCTGATGGCATCGTCCTGCACAGATGAAGCAGATCAAAAGGCAAAGCTAAGTACATTTCACATTCACTTGTCCAGGCACAAAAGTCACTTGTCCGGATAAAGATTAGACATTTCACAGTCATTCATTTCTTAAATGCATGCATAGGAGTGAGACATTGAAATATAGAATGAATAACAAAAGGACTGTAACGACCCCCCTTGCTCCCTCCACTCCATAGTATGGGCAGGCCATAGTCTGCATACAGCACAAAGCTGCCAGGAGCGCCACAGAAAAAGTGAAACCAAGAGCTACCTTTCCAATGGACAAGTACGTTTTTAATGAACTTGTCCGGAACTGGATTTATTATTTGTCTCAGACAACAGGACAAGCCTTAATGTCAAGCCCTGAAGTGGATATGACAATGACTTACAGTGTGAACATAATGTGGAGATCAACTTGTTTTCTTAATCGATTACTGAAAACTTCAAATGTTGCATTGTACCGTACAATGTCCACGTACAATGTAACTGTACGTACTGGTACAATACAATACATAGGCTGCCATTATTCTAAAATCCAGGGGTCTTCAACAGGGGTTCCGGGACCGCTGTAGTAACTCTACGGCCCTGAGTACTACAATTAGGGGTGGGCGATATGGTGATAATTATCGTTGAGACGATACAATGTCTCCACGATATGCCTTTTCAGAGGTATCGTATATATCGTGATACAATTGAGGGAGCCTTGTAAAAGATCCTGTTTAATCTTTAATACAGAGATTCATTGCCGAATTCAATTTAAACCTGCATTTTGGTCTAAATCAGTAGTTCTCAAAATGTAAAATGTCAAGGTCTCCACTTAACTCTGACAGTATACAAATGAAACCAAATGGACCCGTAAGGGTCCATTTGGTTTCATTTGTATACTGTCAGAGTTACACACTTGTAAAGTTCAATTTAGGCCTCCCAAAAGGAACACAGAGAGTCTAGTTTTTGTCAAGTAACTTGAAAAATATCCATAAAAACCAACTTGAAAAAAGAATCGTGATAAAATCATGTATCGTGATATAGCTTGGGAAAATATCGTGATATTGTATTTTTCCATATCCCCCACCCCTAACTACAATATCCACCTAGCATCCCTATTATGAGGCGAAATTTAGCCAAAAAAAATATTTATCGACAGAGGTTCAATGTAGATGGGGAAAAAGAAAAGAAAAAGTAGACCAAACACAGGGTGAAAGGTTACGTTTACATTTGAGAGTTTAAGTGGTTGAATGTCTGAAAATACACATTAGCGTGAATCCAACATGCACTGATGACAGTGCTGTCAAACAAGTCTACGAAGATACCTATGAAAAAGGATTACAGCTTAGGCAATTGGCACTGGCCGGTGAAAAATGGGTTACAAAATCGTGGGATAAAAGATTTAGAAAGAGAAACCCTGCTTTAAATAGTGTAATTGTGTGACCAGCCCATATCAGAGCCTACTTCTAGCCTAGGTTCCACATTTGGGTACCATCCATCCATCCATCCATCCATCTATCTTCAACCGCTTATCCGGAATCGGGTCGCGGGGGTAGCAGTTCCAACTGAGACCTCCAGATTTCCTTATCCTGAGCAACTTCCTCCACTCCCTCAGGGAGTATACCGAGGCGTTCCCAAGCCAGTTTGAAGATATAATCCCTCCATCTGGTCTTTGGTCTGCCACGGGGTCTCCTCCCAGTGGGACGCGCATCGAGGAGGACCTTCCTTGGAAGATGCTCGGGGGGCATCCGTACTAGATGCCCAAACCACCTAAGCTGACTCCTTTCCAAGTGTAGGAGCAGCGGTTCTACTCCAAGTCTCTCTCGGGTGCCAGTTAAAACGTGTTGTGCCATCAGTTGAGAAGCACCAAGACTGGCAGATGACGCCACGTTCACAAAGTCCTTCTCATGACATTCTTTTTATGGAGATTCCAAAATAAGAGCCACATTATAAGACCACATTTAGGAATGGGATATGATCATCACCAACAACACACAAAGAAAGGACAATAACATAGCATGGCCATTTCTTTAGCTCCCACAACAAGTAGTGTCAGCATCTTTTGAGAGACAAGTCCTCGTTATTGACTAGATCAGTGGTTCTTGGGACCCCCAGGGGTCCTTGAGGGAGTTCCAGGGGGTAACTAGGTGAGCCGGCATCATAGTCGCCTGGGCGGTGGAAGGCTTTACACCGCGGTGTAGTCTTTTCGAGTCTTTTTGAGTCATGAAACTACAACGTTACATCATTCCTCGCGGTGGAGAGCTTTCCACCGCGAGTCCCAACACATCTCTCTGTTTTTACTATCAGACAGACAGGCTCTACACCTCGTTCACCGATTGGTCAATCTAGACTAGTCAGTCACGGTGAATAGGACTCCACCGTGGCGTACTATGATGTCCTGCACTTATTTTCTGACTTGAGGTGGAAAGCTTTCCACCGGTGGATAGCTCTCCACCGTACACTCTGATACGGGCTTGGATCCAAATGGACCCTTATGGGTCTGTAACAAAAGGAACCAAATGGTCCATTTGTACACTCTCAGAATTAAAAGAACATTGATTTTACCATGTAAATTGGGGTCTCAGCTATAGAAATGCCATTAAAAGGGGGTCCGTAGCCTAATGCATGTCAAACTGGGCCTGGGGATCCTTGAAATTAAAATGGTTGAGAATCACTGCTAGACCGGTAAAAAATCTTCTCTAATGGGGTGTCCCTGGCATATCTTTTCAAATGGGGTCCGCGGGCTAATAAGAGTCAATTTGGGGGTCCTTGACATGAAACAGTTTGAAAACCACTGGGTTCTGTTTGTGCGTAACCATTAAAAAGGCAAGACACACATTATTTTACTAGGGTTTTTGTTGTACTGTAAGTGCTGCTAACAGCAGCTAGCAGCAATGTTACAGTTAACGATTAGCAACCCCATTGCTAGCCCGGTTGCTACAAAGAACCAAAGGACCAACGGTCTAGCTAGCTATGGTAAGGACAGATCTACAAGCTACCGACGCGTCACAAGGCCTGCGCGCATCGGCTTGTAGATCTGTTCCGTTTGGCCAGCAGCGAGCGACACAGACCGCGCACGACCCGGCGTTTGCCAACGGGTCTGAGGCCTTAAGCTAGATGCAGAATAGACGCAAATTTAGAGTGAACGTTTTTAACTCAAATCTTTGCTTCTGGGGGTCCCTGGAACAAAATATGTATAGATGGGGGGTCCATGGCCAAATACATAATTATAATTTTGAGGGTCCTTGATATGACTGTGACAAAGAGAACCACTGATAACATTTTTATTTATTTTTTTATTTTTATTTCAGAAAACTGTTAAGATTTAGAAGACATTTACAGCCTATCAGTGGTCAAGAAGTCAAGGAGGAGTCAGGACCCCCAAAATCATATGTATTTTGACATGTACAAGGACCCCAAAAATGATATGTATTTGCCATTTGGCCACGGACCTCCCCATCTGAAAATATTCTGGGGACCCCCCGAATCTGGGGGTCCGCAGAACAAAATATTTTCAGACATTTTCAACATTTTTTAACTCAAAGTTTTGCTTCCAGAAGAAGGTAAAAAAATGCATCTAGACCTCAGACCCGTTGGAAAAGGCCAGGTCGCCGACCAGACCGCGCTCCTCCTGGGTCCGGGCGGGGAGGTTTGAAATGAATGAAAGCTAGTTTTTAATTAAATATAGAAGCCTCTCTTACGTTCTCGTCTCCGGACAGGTCCGGGTTGCTGTTCTCGTCGCTGCTCAGCTTCTGCTTCTTGGCGCTGGGCTGCATGTTGCTTTCTTTCCCCGCCTGAGACGGAGGACACTCCGACATGTTCTTGTTCTCCCTCATTTTGACCCAGAGCTCCGCCTCTTCCTCCCACACAAACAACAACACGAAAAAACTACAAGATACTACTTCCGGGTCCCTGTCGCAGGGTTGCCAGATTATGTGGAGACCCCCAGAATTACATGTATTTGGCCGCGGATCGCCCCCATCTCGAAATAATGTTGTTCCAGGGACAAAGCTCTTCTTTTTTTTCCCCCTTCTGCTATTTTTCAATAGCACAAAATAATAACAAAATAATGGTTCAAATCTAGAGTGACACGGATGCAGTTCTAAATGGTTTAGGCTTTAGGGTGTATGCGAGAGAACTAAAGCAACCATCATAGTTTCTAGGAAAACAAGCCCAAAAGAAGCATCTAATATTTATGTGCGACTATTTGAAAATAGCAGATATACAAGCTCGCGTCACATTGCTAGTATTTCAAAACACGTTTTTTTTTACATTGTAATAACACAAATGCTCCCTGGCTGGCACAAAACATTTATGAAACTATTTGAGAAGCATTGGTTTAAAAATATCAATTAAAACATTTGGAAGCAAGACTAAAATAAGCAAGCACTTTACTTTACAGACAAGCCCAAAAAACAGCAACTAGCCTGCCACTTTGTATACAAGCAAGGTCGCTTATAACAAGCGGACATGGCAACACTGGCCCTTGTTCAAACTGGCCATCCATTTGTGCAGTGCGACATCTAGTGGCTGAATGTTATGAACACGTATGTCACCTCTAGTGCCATTTTATGCATTTGAAAACTTGTGAAATGGGACATGCTGCATGATGATAACTTTCTACTTTTAGTACTTTAAGTACATTTTGATACCAATACTTTTGTACTTTAAGTACATTTTAAATTCCAGACTTTTTTTACTTGTAAGGGCAGAGCCACACCGCAATGCTTTTCAATGGGAATGGAGCGGTTTGCAGCTGTTCACAGATTTCTGCAAAATATTTGAATATATGCATTTTTATAAGCAAACATTTGCAACTCAAATTTTGCTTCTGGGGGGTCCCTGGAACTAGATATTTTGAGATGGGGGTCCGTGGCCAAATACATATCATTTTAGGGCACCAAAAAGATATGTATTTGAGCACCACTGGCATAGAAACAGGTTTTTCAAAAACCTTAGGATTTAGAAGACATTTATAGAATCGGGTCAAAAATATTCAAAGACTTCAAAAATAGCAGATCTACAAGCTCTCAATAGTTAAAGCACAACATAATGCTGCTGTGAGTTTATGTGAAACTCAGTTAAAACAAAACTGAATAAAGTTGGAACGATAAACCGAGGATTACGTCTCTGCCAAAGGTCAACCAGTCGATCCTCCTTTTCTTGGGTTCATGTGTTATCGTGTCGTGCATTTTTTGTTTTCTGTATCGGTTTCTTTGGAGCCGTGCTGTTGTCGTCTCCACTGTTTTGATGGTAAACATTAAATAATATGCATGGACACATGGACCAAATAAAAGGAGCATCGGATGGTACAGTTCTCACTGGTTGAAACTGATGCACGCTACTCACTTCTCGCAGTGCTTATCGTAGCCCAGTCTGCGACAGAGCCAAATATCAAACCTGACAGATATCCAGAAACGCTCGGAAAGGTCTCAGCGAGTGCTGGAATCACACAAGGATCTTCTCGCAGAGCCTTTCACACACAGCGAGCAAAACCTCTGGCGAGAAATGCCAGATCTTGCGTCAGATCTGGGGTTTTGTCGGCGAGTGCCAAAAATGGTCGGCGAGAGCATAATCGGAGCAAATATCTTGCAGTGTGTAATAGCCACAAGCCAGGAGGACCCAAAGACTGAACCGCTAACCTTACACTTACAGTTCCAAAACAGCATCCTGATTCATTACCTCCTGAAGCCACTGCCAAAGCAAACTTTGTTTGGATAGAGACTGAGTCAATTAGGGATGGGACGATAAGTGATATTATCGTTTAACGTGATAAAAAACACAGTAATCGTATCGTGGAGATTTCATTTATCGTGATATCGTCTTCCGTCGTGCCCTGGGATCAATTCACCTTTTATTTGCCGAGCTGCATATCTGGTATCACTTAAACACTCTATAATTGGCAAAAGGTACTTAGATTGGCAAAGAATACAGATGCTGTGTGATTGTGAAATTAACAATACAAAGAGTTTATTTAAAAAAAAAGTTCACAATCTTTTCACTGAAATACACAGAAACATGTCTGACAGTCAGTCCAGAGTTACGACGCAATCTTCGAGGTGATACATGTCTGTGTCGTCTTGGAAGGAAAGAAACGGGATGACTTTGTGATGCGGCCTACATGACCATATCTATCTCCTCCAAAGACGCTTCACTCATCTGGTCCGATAACTCCTCATCTTCCTCATCTTCTTCATCGTCCTCTTTGTCATCCTCTACCTCCTCCGTCGTCCTCTTCATCCCCCTCTGTTTGGACAAGGCCACTGTGTAGCGCATGGTGTACATGTTCCAGTCACATCTATATGGGAACACAAGACAAAACATGCTTCAAATGACAAGTGGGCTTTGGACCTCAGCCGACCTCTTTCAATCATTCCCCTAAAAGTGGTATAATGATAAATTATAAAACCACATGGCATGCCCACAATCTATGTCCATGGAATAAATCT
Source organism: Nannobrachium achirus (assembly GCF_963921795.1). Lineage (NCBI taxonomy): Eukaryota > Metazoa > Chordata > Actinopteri > Myctophiformes > Myctophidae > Nannobrachium > Nannobrachium achirus. Next base: position 10,782,483 of record NC_137831.1, on the reverse strand, counting down.
AAATAAACTCTCATGACTGAAAATGTTTGTATGACCAAGTCCTAATGTGCGATTTGTGAGACACTCAAGTTACTCTAAGTAAGCCTTGCCGAGCTATGAGGCCCACAGGGCAGGAGAATATCTCCTGTTTCTATAGCGTGAGGCAGCTTGATGTACAAGTACACCCCCTGAACATGACGCTAGTATGTCACAGGGATCCAATCCTTGATGCTGAGCGGTGTTCATTTTGACAGCGGTATTATCAACCATGTTATAAAGATGTTATGTTATTGTACAGTATGAGTCCACGCGGGATGGTGTGGTTGTCGTGTCCAGCTAGAGACTTACAGCTTAGACAGACTTTCAAAATGTCTCTGGAGGCTCTTCTGTAGAGACTGGATGGTTGGCAGCAACACTCCGGATCTGTAGAGTGAAAAGAACACTTTTTGATAGGGATATCCGATATTATCGGACGATATTAGCATAGATTAGATTTATATCGGAAAATATCTGTATAGTTTTTAGGAAAAAGAAAAAGGGAAAAAAAGGGTGTCGTCGTAAGGCCTGACTGTACACTTGGCATGATGAAAATAGCCGATCAACAACAACGGCTATTTTCACACGAGCGCAACCAAACATAACAAGACTTGTCTTTTAATTCGACTGGATCTCTTCTCCAACCTCCCAACGAAATTGTCAATACATTTAGTCTTAGTTTGAGTCATCATAGCTTTATTTTCTGTTTGGTTTTTTATTTTGTTTTCATCAGTGAAAGAAGAAGGTAGTCGAAACCTTTTCGCCGGAGAAATCCAACACTACAGGACAGGACTAGCGTTGCTTTTCCTCACCTGTTCTTGAGTTTCTGTCCGTGGAGCAGGAGGAGGCTCTGGGCCCAGCTCAGGTAGAACTGCAGGTGACTGGACTTCTCCAGGGAGCCCGCCACGAAGGACAGCAGCTTCTCAATGTACACGTCAGGGAGGGAGCCGCCCACCACGCCAACTGACACACGCACACGCACACACACGCACACACGCACACACACACACACACACACACACACACACAAACAACACAGCTAGAATTCAAATCAATCAGAGCTTTAAAATGCAATGATAACAACAAACTAGAAAATTCACAAGTTGCAAGTGTGGTTGCATCATCGGGACCTGAGGAAAACGCTTGGAGGAATACAGTGGGAGAGAATCGAAAAGTGCTGTAGATTAATCGATTTTGAACATGGTCAATATCTAAATAAAGTAAACCAAATCAAAAATCTGCCGCGACAAAATCGACACTTAAGGCTTTATCAGAGTCTCAAGAGCTATCACCACATCTTTTAGGTGATAAGCTATCACCTAAAAATGTGATGGCCATCATAGTCACGGACTCACGGTGAAGTCCTATCACAGCGCCTCTGTGCCTCTGAAACCAGGGGGCACACTGATTGGTCAAGATCGACCAATCAGTGAACGGGGTGATGGGGAGACGTCTGAAGGTAAAAACAGAGGAGAGATGTCTAGGTCCACGGTGATAGCTCTTCACCGCAGCTAATGACGTAATGTTGTAGTTTTCTGACTTTAAAAGGCTACACCGCGGTGATAAGCCATCACCGCAGACAACACTATGATAAGGCTATAAGACGGCTTGGTCACGTGACTCACTCTGCTGATGCGGCACCGCCTCCAGCACCTCCTGGATGAGGGCGCCCTCGTTGAGGCGGAACGCCAGCACGATGGCCGACGCCCACTCGTGCGCGCGCAGCTGCGTGCGCACGCTGGCCGGGGTCACGTCCAGGTCAAGGTCGTAGGGGTCGAAGACCAGCGTTCCGTCCAGCGAGTACACGAGCAGGCCCTCCGTGGTGGTGGCCGCCCAACTGCGGCCTGACAGGGAAGGAAGGAAGGTTATTATAATAGTTCACGAAAAAAATCTGTGGACCATGATGTGAAATGGGTTGGAAAAGCACTTATTTACAGGGGTGCCCTGAGCCCCAAAAAATTGCACTAGAGCAGGGGTCTTCAACGTTTTCAGGCCAAGGACCCCTTAGTCGAGAGAGAGATGAAGCAGGGACCCCCTCTACATGTATAAAAGTGTGATGCAGATTCTCATCGATTTGATAGATAGATTCATAAACTTGTTTGTCCTCAGTCTATGTTGGATTTGTGTCTTTAGTTAACTTGACATTTCACTCTGTACTTGGTCTGCTCTTCTTTACCTCTACACCAAACCTATTTGCCAAAAATAGCTGATCTACAAGCTCTCAGCGCCTCGCAGTGCGAGGCGTTGAGAGCTTGTAGATCTGCTATTTCTGGGTAAAGTTCTCCTCAGAATAGGGATGCGAGGGGTTCAAGTTGTTCATTTTATTAAAATAATTATCCTATCACACAAAGATTTTGGAGGACCCCATTTAGTAACTCTGAGGACACCCTAGGGGTCCCAGACCCCCCGTTGAAGACCACTGCCCTAGGGGGCAAGAACATGGGAACATGTGATACCTACCAGTGGGAGAGAACCGCAGCGAGGTCACTCGGATCTCTGGCTTGAAGTGGCGAGAGCTCATATCACCTGTGAGAGAGAGGGCTGCTTTACCACATGCTGACAGTACACTAGGCCCTAGGGCATTCACCAAATATTAGAATATTCGAATATCAAAGTCACTATTCGACGTGGTTCACCGAAGTCGAATATTCGCTTATTTTTATTGTTTTTCTTAAAAAAATATATAGTTTATAAAGCTTGGCTAGATAGGAAGTCGTAAGAATGAGTTGTCAATGCCCCTGGTGGATGAATTTGTTAATGCTCTATACCAGGGGTTCTCAACCCTTTTTAGGCTGTGACCTCCAAAATAAACATATATGAACTGGGGACCCCCACCCTGACAAGCAGTTGGTTCCGCAAATAAATATTGTGAATATTGTCACAATGTCCGCCTCTTGCTTACTTAATATTTGCCAGTTTGTCCAGTCCTGTCGAATATTCGAATACTTTGAGGTCGAATAATTCGAATACTAAAAATCACTATTCGTGAATGCCCTACAGTACACCGTTTCCCAAACACTGGGTTGGGAACCATGTGAGGGTCGCAGACCAATTTGCATGGGTCGTTCGTGAACAAGTAGCTCTTTATTCTTTTGTTTCCTACATTTTGGGTTATGATATTATTTCATTTTTCATGGTATTTTGTAAGTCGTTTCATGAATTAATAATAATGCAACCAAAGAAAAGAAAGAAGTAGTGATCTAGCAGATCTACAAGCTCACACAATGCATGTTAGCTTTTAAGTCTGCTGTATTCACTAGTTTGGGTACCAGGGCAAACGTCAAATTTCTCCTTTGGGTGTTGCACAGACATACAAGCTCGCAAGGTGTCGTGCTGCGACTATACAATTAGTCGACTAAAACTAGACTAAAAACTGAAACTTTTCAGATGGCTAAAATATGACTAAAGCTAAATGCAGTCAAATTCGACAGCGGAGGGACGGTACCTTTCCTGACCCCTGGCAGGCTCAGGTGGACACCGTCACCATCTCCGGCCCCCTCGTCCACCAGGGCCAGGCTGCCGAACTCCGTCATCTTCCGCCGGTCCAGGAACTCCTACAATTACAATTTACAATGTAGGCATTTAGCAGATGCTTTTAATCCAGAGAGACTAAACAAAAATGAAACTGCAGCGCTAGTTTCTGCAAGTCGTCGCTGTGCATTTGCAAGCTTGATGATACAGGAACGCGTGTCCCCCAGTCTCAAGAGTCACAACTGTTGCCGTCAAGTTTGGATCCTAAAACTTGTGTCTTATATCACCAGTCAATCAATGTGATTTGAAACGTGAGCGATGCGTGCTGCGCGAGTCCCTTAGTTACAGGGGAGGGCATTAAATAAAATGTGCCGTTATTGTTCTTCCTGTACCTCCATGGCATCAAACGACAGGTTGCAGGAGATCTCAAACTTCTTCAGCAGCATCTGCTCTCTGATGTTGTAGATGCAGACAAACTTTGACTGGCCTCCGGCCAAGATGGACTCACCGTCCGCTGAATAGCACAATGCTGAGAAAGACCTGGAACACACACACACACACACACACACACACACACACACACACACACACACACACACACACACACACACACACACACACACACACAGCAATTATTATGAATGAACAGTTAATATATATTTATTTTAGATATTTCTGGGGCTTTTCCTGATATACAGATATACAGTATACAGTGGAGATGGACAGGAAAGGCGTGAGAGACGGGGCGCCCGCTGGTGTATTAGTCCAGGTGCCCCCATTTCCTAGGACATCTGAACTGGGGACCATAACAAGCACTTGAAATTCAAGGATTTGAGGCATTACATTTAGTTTGACTCGACCTCAGCAATCCATCTCCCAGGGGTCTAGCGCATTCTAACGGGGGACAGACTCTCGCGTGCCACTCCCGACCTAATTGACTGTACTCACTTGCCCTTGGAGGACTGCAGTCACTACTGTACTGACTGTACTTGACTACTCACTTGCCCTTGGAGGATTAAACTCACTACTGTACTGACTGTACTCGACTACTCACTTGCCCTTGGAGGACTGCTTGGCGGAGATCTTATCGGTGTCCTTGCGGCCCATCTCCAGGTCGTGGCGTCCGGACACAGAGCTGGTCTGCGTGGCGGTCTGCGGGTTCCAGAAGGTGATCTCACCATTCAGACCGGCCACGGCCAGCTCCTGACCGTCAGGTCGGTACGTCACCGCCAAGCCTGGAGAGAACACCACTTCGTTTTTAGTCATAGTCTTTAGGGCTGTCACAATTATTACATAATCGTCTAATCGTGATTTTTGAATATAATCGTGATTATTTTTCATAATCGTCATAATCGTTTCCATGTTGAAAAATGTTCATATATTAAAAAAAAAAAGGTCAAAAATAGTGGAAATAGCAGATCTACAAGCTCACAACGCGTCGCATCGCGGCGCGTTGTGAGCTTGTAGATCGGCTATTTCCACTATCGATTTTCTTTAAGTATAAAGTTGTCAAATATGTCAGTAATTATGTGTCATATCTACCATGTGCAACTTAAAAGCAGAAATGTAATTGTCAACGACAAAAACACAATTAAATCGTTAATCGCAATTATTTGAGTGGCAAATAATCGTCATGTAAAATGTCATAATCGTGACAGCCCCAATAGTCTTTTGGAAAAAATAATAATACAAGTCTTTTATTTTAAGTAATATTTTAATAATCTGAAAACTTTTTTTTACTCCTCAATTTTAGTCGACTAAATCTACAGTTGATTTTGTAGAGAAAAAAAATATTTTGGCAGGCCTTGCTGGGATCCTATAGTGGCAGATTCTACACGGCTGCATGCCCTGAAAATAGCCGATCTACAAGATCGCAACATGTCGCGGCTTGGCGTGTTGTGAGCTTGTAGAACTGCTCTTTTCAGAGCACTACACCCGAGCACAACGGAACAAAAAAAATTACTAAAAGACTGGATCTCTTCTCCAGGCCAAAGCCGTACCAATGCAACTAGTCCCAACTCCTTGCAACAAAACGATGGTCGGTCCACCCCAATGCAACTCCTTGCAACTGTCATTGGGGATAATGGTTGTAAGGAATGGAATGGAATGGCAGTTGCTAGAGTTGCATGTTGCAAGGAGTTGTATTGGTGTGGACTGGCCTTTAGTTGTTAAAATGCAGAACTTTGAACTCGCGCTTTGAAATTGATGCGACGCATTGTGAGCTTGTAGACCGGCTATTTTCAAATGGCCGAAACGTATACAGGACTGAAGTTGTTAACACTTTTGTTGCTATCAATTAAATCTCTTTGAAGGTCCGCGATGCCATGGCCTCCATAGACTTCCATGTAATTCATGGAAGTGAATTACATGGATCATTACTGGATCATGCACTCCCATGCCTAGATCATGCACCATGTGTGCACGCTGTTCACAGCTTTCAAACAAAAGAATCCGCTTGGAAATCCGTTCAGGCATTCATGAGATGTGGCCAGTGACTGGTCTGAATGCACGGCAACACATAACAGGCAAATTCACATTCATTCTCGCATGACGCCGCCCTCTGCTGCCTGGCAGACCAAAGTGCACTATTGCACAATCAAAAAATAAATAAATAAATAAATAAATAAATGTCTGTCTATCTACTATAACGTCGCAAAGGTAAGCCGCTTTTTGATGGCGCCAGACCCAATAAATAAATAAATAATCTGGCAGTAGGAGAGTTAAGTGAAAAGGACCTTTTCTTTGACGATGGCTGGCCAGATTGCTGACATAGAAACATGAAGGATTTTGTGGTGTCTCGCTCAGAGGGCAACCGCCAGGTAGGCACGTCACCAGGGAGAGAGAGTGGCAAGAGGGGAGAGCGAGCCCAAGAGGACCACATCTCCCGCTGGGAAGCGTCATCGAGGGCAGGTACCTCCCTACGTTCCTTCTTAATCAGCCTGAAGTCTCTACACCTGTGCTGGGAGGCCGCTCCTAAAAGGACTGCTCGCTCACCCCACTCTCTCCCTGGTTCTCCTAAAGTAAAGACGTGCTACACTGGCGGTAAGGCGAGCTCACCACTTAAACTCCTCTCAATATTTCTGTGCTGAGACATTGACATTGACATTGCCTTATCCTTCCCCATAGGCAATGATGCGGCACTAATGCCTATCCCCACAGCGGACAGAGTGGACAGGAAAGGAAGCATTCGGGAAGCGGCCAAGGACCCCCCGTTGAGCCCGCCCCCGGCCTAAACTAAAGCCCCAGGCCCCCACTTACCTTACCTGGCTCGGACCAGGAAGAAGCCCCCCCCCCCCCCCCCCCCAGCGCTGAAAGAACAGCCCTATAGTTTTGACATGTTATTCTCTCTCAGCCACGTTATTTATTATTTTGAATGACTATTGAAAAACAAGGCCAAACTGCTTACCTTTACCACTGCCTGGTTCCAGCCTTTTGTGAATAAATGCGCCGTTTTGGCTTTACTCTAAACTGTGTTGTGTGTTGGTTGGGAACTGTACACCACAAGTGGTGGAGAATGCGGGCAGCCGTATTCACAGATCCCCTCCAATAATACAATATGGACCAGGCGCTGACTGCGCTATTGCGTAGCCAAAATGAATTGCAGAGCGCAGTAAAATAATTGATTAAAAAAGTGGAGAGAGAGAATAACGAGAGCCGACCTCCAAGTGCGGTGCTCACCAAGCTAACCAATGAAGATGACATTGAGTCCTACCTGGAACTTTTTGAGCGTACGGCAGCCCGAGAAAGGTGGCCGGTGGTTGAGTGGGGGAACATTATTGCCCCGTTCCTCACTGGCGAGGCCCAGCGCGTCTGCCGCGACCTCCCGCTGGCCGAGGCCCGTGACTTTCGCCGCCTCCGCGAAGCCATACTGGCTAGCCTGGGGTACAGTTTACCAGCTCGGGCTCAACGCTACCATAATTGGAGCTTCCACACCTCTCTGCCCCCAAGACAACAGGTTGCCGCACTCCTACGGATGGCCCACAGCTGGCTGGCATCGCCGGGAGATCCACCCTGTATCGACCGAATAGTAATCGACCGCTGCATCCGAGCATTGCCGCCAGACGCACGCAAGTATGCCGCACAAGTGAGTCCCACTTCGGTGGATGCTCTTGTGGCACTTTTGGAGAACCACCAAGTAAGTACAGAAATGTTGCGGGGCTCCCGGAGCGAGCCAGTGAGGGGAACCACCGAAGCCCGGCCGGGAAGAGACCGTGGCCGGCCACTTACCTCCCCACTCTCGCCGCCCCGCACCCGCTCAGCTGCCCCGGAGCGGAGCAACCGTTCCGCCACCGCTAGGAGATGCTATGTCTGCGGTAAATTAGATCATATTTCATGGAGTTGCCCGGACCGCGACAGAGATGTCCATATGGCCAGCGCCGCCAGCTCTGAGAATGCCCGTGCCTGCCTCCTCGTTGGTCCCGGCCCCCGTCAACACACCAAAGTGCCGGTGAAGATAGGCGAAATTGACACCCATGCCCTGTTGGACTCGGGGAGCGCAGTGTCTCTGATACACAAGGAGCTAGCTGGGCCGCTCCATGGTACAGACACGGTCCCGGTTACGTGCGTCCATGGGGATCTGCGCTATTACCCGATCACCAGGCTGAGAGTCCGGACGCCGAGAGGAGAAGCCGTACTACCGATGGGAGTGGTGCCAAATCTCCCAGTCCCCTTAATCATTGGAGCGGACAATACCCTGTTCGCCCGCTACTGGAACCCCGGCCTAACGGTCGCCCCGCGGCCCAGAAGACGTCGCCCCAGGACCCGCACCCGGCCCTCGGCACCGCTCGAGGCGTGCCCGGTGTTCAGCCCAGCTAGCCACAGTGAGAGTTCCCCGGAAGAAGAGCGACGCCGCCCGGACGAGCCGAACGCTGAGGAGCCAACCGGGGTGCCACAAACCTCCGCCTCCGAGACGAGGAGCGCCGAAGATACGTTCGCTGAGCTGAACTTAAACAACGACGCCCCCTCCCCCCGGCGTGGAGAATTTGCGACCCAGCAATGGAGCGACCCCAACCTGGAGGCGGCCCGCCGACAAGTCACGTCCATTAACGGCAAACTCTGCGAAGGGGTGAGTCAATTACCTTCACCTTATTTCGCTGTTAAGCAGGGGTTATTGTACCGAGGTGTCATTGACAGACGGGGCGAGATCACTGAACAGCTGCTCGTTCCAAAGACTTATATCTCACGAGTACTGTATCTAGCGCACACGCACCAGTTGGGGGCCCACCTAGGTGTACAGAAGACTTATGATCGCATATTGGCCCGCTTCTACTGGCCGGGGGTTAGGAGGGCTGTTGAAGATTTTTGCCGTGCATGTGGGCCGTGTCAAAAGTGTGCACCGCGCCCGGTCCAACGAAACCCACTCATACCCATGCCCATTATTGAGACGCCGTTTTCACGCATCGCGTTAGATATTGCAGGCCCACTTCCCAAGTCGGCCCGAGGGCACCGGTACATTTTGGTTATAGTAGACTATGCCACAGTTGCCACACGCTTCCCTGAGGCTATACCCCTACGCGCGGCCACGGCCAAGGCTGTCGCCCACGAGCTCTTCATGTTATTCACCCGGGTGGGTATTGTAGACGAAATTCTGACAGACCAGGGCACCTGTTTCATGTCGCGTGTGCTCGTCCAACTCTATAAGTGGCTGAAAATAAAACGAATACGTACCTCGGTCTTTCACCCGCAGACGGACGGCGTCGCTGAGAGGTTTATAAAATCTCTTAAAAGCATGATGAAGAAACTGATTGATGTCGATGGTCGCGACTGGGATCAAATTATACCGTACGTGCTCTTTGCCATACGAGAAGTCCCGCAGGCCTCGACAGGCTTCTCCCCGTTCGAGTTGCTATACGGCAGAAGGCCGCGCGGCCTCCTTGATTTGGCGAAGGAGGCCTGGGAGAGTCAGCCCTCGGCCCTCCGTAATGTCATCGAGCACGTAGAGCAGCTACAAGCCCGGGCAAGGAAAATTTGGCCCCTGGTGCGAGAGCATATGGAACAGGCCCAAAAAGAACAGGCCCGTCTATATAATCGAAATGCAGTGACGAGGGAGTTCAATCTCGGGGAAAAAGTGCTTGTACTAGTCCCCAGCAATGAATGTAAATTCTTGGCAAAATGGCAGGGGCCGTACGAAATTATTGAGCGCAAAGGCCCGGTGAATTATAAAGTCCGAAGGCCGGGGAGAAGAAAGGGGGAACAAATCTACCACATAAACCTGCTAAAAAAATGGCATTCTGCTGAAGACCCCCCGTTGCCTGTGTTATTCACCTCTACCCCCTCTCCATCTCTCCCACCTGTTCCGCTAGGAGAAGCTCTGTCCCCCTCTCAGAAACAGGAGCTGAAAGAGCTGCTAGGACGAAACCGAGACCGTTTCTCTGAACTCCCCGGGCGAACCACCGTTATCCAGCATGAGATCCACACGCCCCCCGGGAAAGTTATCCGACAACGGCCCTATCGAATCCCTGAGGCCCGTCGCCAAGCTATTAAGACCGAGGTACACAGTATGCTAGACCTAGGCGTCATAGAGGAGTCAAATAGCCCCTGGTCTAGCCCAATTGTTATAGTACCCAAACCCGATGGCAGTCTGCGGTTCTGTAATGATTTCCGCAAATTAAACGAGATATCTGAATTTGACGCTTATCCCATGCCCCGCGTGGATGAGTTGATCGAGCGGCTGGGCCCCGCACGATTTGTCAGCACATTGGACCTGACAAAAGGCTATTGGCAAGTGCCGCTCTCTCCGCAAGCCAAAGCGAAGACGGCTTTCTCTACACCCGAGGGGTTATTTCAGTACACCGTCCTGCCGTTCGGTGTGCATGGCGCACCCGCTACTTTCCAACGCATGATGGATAAAATATTAAGACCACACCGAGACTACGCGGCGGCGTACCTGGATGATATCGTAGTCCATAGCCCTAGCTGGAGTGCCCACCTGGTTCACTTGGACGCGGTGTTCGGAGCCCTGAGAAGAGCAGGGTTAACCGCGAATGCCAAAAAGTGTCGTCTCGGTTTGGACGAGACCGATTACCTCGGATTCACCATCGGCCGCGGCTGCGTAAAACCCCAAGCTCGCAAAGTAGAAAAAATAAAAGACTGGCCCAAACCAGCCACGAAAAAGCAAGTGAAATCGTTCCTCTGCCTCCTCTCCTACTACCAAAAGTTTATTAATAATTTTGCTACGTTGGCAGCTCCGTTGTACGATCTGACCAGACAGAAGCTGCCTCACCGCGTCTGTTGGAATCCCCAAGCGGAGAGCGCGTTCTGCGCGCTCAAGTTGGCTCTCTGCGAGGAGCCAGTGTTAAAGGCGCCCGACTTCTCCAGGCCATTCATCTTGCATACGGACGCGTCAGGTACTGGACTTGGCGCTGTGCTAGCGCAAGTGTTCGATAACAACGAGCACCCGATCATGTATATAAGTAGAAAATTATTAAAACATGAAACTCGGTACTCGACCGTAGAAAAAGAGGCGCTTGCGGTGAAATGGTCCATTCACCACCTGCGTTACTATTTATGGGGGCGACAGTTCACACTCATCACCGATCATGCCCCACTTAAGTGGATGTCAAGAAACAAGGATAAAAATGACCGAATAACACGCTGGTTTCTTGAGTTGCAGAATTATCATTTCACTGTGGAACACAAACCTGGCAAAGAGATACCACATGCCGACGCCCTCTCCAGGATGTATGAGGACGAGCAGAAAGATTGCACCCAGAGTCGCAATCATTGGGGGGAGGTGTGTGGTGTCTCGCTCAGAGGGCAACCGCCAGGTATAGGCACGTCACCAGGGAGAGAGAGTGGCAAGAGGGGAGAGCGAGCCCAAGAGGACCACATCTCCCGCTGGGAAGCGTCATCGAGGGCAGGTACCTCCCTACGTTCCTTCTTAATCAGCCTGAAGTCTCTACACCTGTGCTGGGAGGCCGCTCCTAAAAGGACTGCTCGCTCACCCCACTCTCTCCCTGGTTCTCCTAAAGTAAAGACGTGCTACACTGGCGGTAAGGCGAGCTCACCACTTAAACTCCTCTCAATATTTCTGTGCTGAGACATTGACATTGACATTGCCTTATCCTTCCCCATAGGCAATGATGCGGCACTAATGCCTATCCCCACAGCGGACAGAGTGGACAGGAAAGGAAGCATTCGGGAAGCGGCCAAGGACCCCCCGTTGAGCCCGCCCCCGGCCTAAACTAAAGCCCCAGGCCCCCACTTACCTTACCTGGCTCGGACCAGGAAGAAGCCCCCCCCCCCAGCGCTGAAAGAACAGCCCTATAGTTTTGACATGTTATTCTCTCTCAGCCACGTTATTTATTATTTTGAATGACTATTGAAAAACAAGGCCAAACTGCTTACCTTTACCACTGCCTGGTTCCAGCCTTTTGTGAATAAATGCGCCGTTTTGGCTTTACTCTAAACTGTGTTGTGTGTTGGTTGGGAACTGTACACCACAATTTCAAAAGACACTTATAGAATCGGGTCAAAATTCTAATTTTCACGATTTTTCAAAAATAGCAGATCTACAAGCTCGCAGCGCGGCACTCGGTGCTGCGCTGTGAGCTTGTATATCTGCTGTTTTTCAATAGTTAAAGCATAAAATAATGATACACAATCATGTGTACCCGTTTCTAAATGGGTTAAGTTGTTCTACGGCCGTGCTTACAGTCTGCAGTGAGCTTCAGCGTCTCCTTGGTCTGCCAGCTGTCCATCATGTCCCACAGTCGGACCGTCTTGTCCCAGGAGCCGCTGGCCAGCATGGCCTGGACGGGACTGAAGCACAGGCTGCTCACCGGGCCCTCGTGGCCCCCGAGGACCTGCACAGTCACACAGTGGCCCGATGAGTACTCTAGAGATGTTACCGATCAATCGGCAATGGATCGGATCAGGGCCGATCAAAGCGTGATCGGCGATAATCGGTGGTTTAGATCAAAAGGTAAATTCACCGATCCGATCCGATCGGTGCATCCGATCAACCAGCCGTTCAGTATGCCCACTTGAGGCCATTTTGGGGTATTGATTTCCACAGTGCTGAAGGAATAATTAGTTACTGCTATGATAATAAATACATAGTAATGCTGGTAAATAACTATAAGGCAAATATATAAATGAATTCCTGAGTGAATTAATTAATTAAAGTTAAAACATTAACATTTAAAAAATATAAATAATATATAAATAATAACTTGATCGGATCGGTGATTGATCGGTATCGGGTGATCAAACTTTTGTGATCGGTGCTCGGTGATCGGTTCAAAAAAACCTGATCGGACCATCCCTAGTACTCACATGTTTACTTAGGTAAAAGTATCAATGCTTCAATGTGGAAACACATTACAAGTAAAAGTTGACGTAGAAAATCCTACTTAATTTATGGACTCCATAACGGAATTGAAACTCTCAAAGGATCAGCAAAACCTTGACTCAGAAACGATGTTAAAAGATAATAGAAAACATGTATTTACAGCGCTGTAGCAGTCACACAACACACACATAGGCCTACATCCTTCACCAAGACTGCCTTGCCCTCCTCCCTCTCACAGTTCATTATTAATTTGCTAAAACAAAAACATCTCTATTCCTTCTCTCTCCTGAGCTCATTAAACTCCAAGAACGTATCTCTTTCTCACAGTCATAAAACAAGGAGGCACTGTGGCCTTTCATGCTATACTCCCTACTTTCTGACCTCATCTACAAATGGTTCTCAGGACTCAAACTAGCAAATGTATTCACTACTAACCAATATACCATAATAATATAATTGCACCTCATCAAAGTCCTGAGTTCTAAATTTACTTGAGTGAAAGTGCAAAAGGACTGGTAGCAAAATGTAATCAATCGTACTCAAAGTAGAAAGTTCTCATGAGGCAGAATGTCCCATTTCGCAAGTTTTCAAATGTATGAAAATCGTGTCAAAATAGAAGATCTACAAGTTCACAATGCACTTGAGCTAGGAGAAGTGCTATTTTCAAATGGCCGAAATAAGTGTACAGTATGTAATGTACGTTTTGTAATAATAATTAAAGGACAACTTTGTTTTTTTTTACAACAATGGTTAATATTTTAGATTGTAATTAGAGGAACGAATAGACCACGGTACTTTTCTCAATTTTGTAGACTACACACCAGAACATTATGATCAGATTAACAGCAGATACACATGGTGAGTTTTTCCGTTTGATGCCTGGAATCAGCCAGACAATACAGCATGACAAAACCAAACCAACCAAATGGCCCTAGGGGTGGGCGATATGGAAAAATACAATATCACAATATTTTCCCAAGCTGTATCACAATACACAATTTTATTATGTTTCTTTTTCACGTTGGTTTTTATGGTTATTTTTCAAGTTACTTGACAAAAACTATACTCTCTGGGTTCCTTTTGGGAGGTCTAAATTGAACTTTACAAGAATGTAACTCTGACAGTATACATTTGTATACTGTCAGAGTTAAGTGGAGACCTTGACATTTTAAAGTTTGAGAACTACTGATTTAGATCAAAATGCAGGTTTAAATTGAATTCTGCAATGAATCTCTGTATTAACAATTAAACAGGATTTTTTACAGGGCTCCCTCATATTGTTTCACGATATATACGATATCTCTGAAAAGGCATATCGTGGAGACATTGTATCGTCTCAACGATAATTATCACCATATCGCCCACCCCTAAATGGCCCCCGGAGGGGTTGTTGCTTTTTTCTCCTACCTCCAGTAGCCGTCCGGTCTGCATGGACCAGATGAAGATCTCGAAGGAGTCCTGGGCCCCGGCACTCACCAGCTCCCCGCTCACATCCACCGCCAGGCAGGAGAACTGGGCCGGGCGCGGGGACGTGAACGTCCGGAAGTTTCGGTACCTGTGCAGACGCACACATAATAATATACGTATACAGGTGTGTCGGGATGGGACGATATACGATATTATCGTTTATCGTGATAAAAAAAACACTCGCGATAATCGTATCGTGGAGATTTAATTTATCGTGATATCGTCCTCCGTCATGCACTGGGATCAATTCACCTTTTATTTGCCGAGCTGCATATCCAATTCCACTTAAACCCTCTATAGTTGTGGGCTCGCCTGGAAGGCGAGCACACGTATGTTATCTTCATTATTTATCTATCAGTCAGTCAGTATCCTCAAAACTTTGGCGCGATTCATCTCTTAAACGCTTACACCTTTCAACACCATTCAAATTTTTATGTGTTCAGCTTACTGAGGACACGTGTGCTTGTATTTTTGGTTTTGAAATGTTTTGTAGTTTAATTATAAAAAAATTAAAATGTTTAACTTTAAGCACCCAATGCATTTCCAATGGGTTTAGCAGAGTGAGACAGAGGAAAGGGACCCATGTTTATATTAAGTCGCTGTGGCTGCAATATTCACACTTCAGATATGCTATTTATATCAATGCGTTCACACAGGTCTGCTGTCTGATTTGATCCAAATGTCTAAGCTGTGTGATATATAAAACTATAGTTATAGTTAAAACTATAAATAAATGTCCCTCTGCACTCTACTGATTGACACAGCTGTGATTAAAGGCTTGGCTGTCATTGGCTGTTCTGTGGTGATTTAGCCTTACATAAGTCGGCCCTGCAGTGACAATGCGAAAGTCTCGGCAGAGACGTCTTAAAGGGGAAGACCACCCATTTTCAATATTGAACTATGTCATTAATATACCTTAGAGGAGTTGTGTGGAAATAAAAAGAAAGTTCCCCATCTTCTGTGTTGCCTAGAACTGGAGGATTGATTTTGGGGTTTGTATTGCAAATTACAACTTGATGACATCACACATTGTACTTTACAATACAAACCCCAAAATCAATCCTCCAGTTCTAGGCAACACAGAAGAGGGACACACACACACACACACACACACACACACACACACACACACACACACACACACACACACACACACACACAGTCCCCGACTAAGGATTTGTATAGTCGACTATGATTTTAGTGTAATAGCGCAATAAGTGTAATAGTGTAATAGTGTAATAAGTGTAATAGTGTAATAGTGTAATAGTGCAATAGTGTAATAAGTGTAATAAGTGTAATAGTGTAATAAGTGTAATAGTGTAATAGTGTAATAAGTGTAATAGTGTAATAAGTGTAATAGTGTAATAGTGTAATAGGGCAATAAGTGTAATAGTGTAATAGTGTAATAAGTGTAATAGTGTAATAGTGTAATAATTGTAATAGTGTAATAGGGCAATAAGTGTAAAAGGGCAATAAGTGTAATAGTGTAATAGCACAATAAGTGTAATAGTGCAATAAGTGTAATAGTGTAATAGTGTAATAAGTGTAATAGTGTAATAGCGCAATAAGTGTAATAGTGTATTAAGTGTAATAGTGTAATAGCACAATAAGTGTAATAGTGTAATAAGTGTAATAGTGTAATAGTGTAATAAGTGTAATAGTGTAATAGCACAATACGTGTAATAGTGTAATAGTGTAATAAGTGTAATAGTGTAATAGCACAATAAGTGTAATAGTGTAATAAGTGTAATAGTGCAATAGTGTAATAGTGTAATAAGTGTAATAGTGTAATAAGTGTAATAGTGTAATAGTATAATAAGTGTAATAGTGTAATAAGTGTAATAGTGTAATAGTGTAATAGGGCAATAAGTGTAATAGTGTAATAGTGTAATAAGTGTAATAGTGTAATAATTGTAATAGTGTAATAGTGTAATAGTGTAATAGTGTAATAGGGCAATAAGTGTAAAAGGGCAATAAGTGTAATAGTGTAACCGCTGCCCCTTGTGACGTGGGTAGAGCTGCGAGGGCCCGGTCATCGCTGCTTGCAGCTTTAATTTAATTTTATTTTGATTAATTGTCCATACCGTTAAAGGACCAGGTCACCTCTGGGACAACCAGATCTTATTTTATTGTTGTGTGGGACACGATCAACACAATCCTGAGTAATTTCTTGTGTTCAATCTTTGTTTTTAGATATTTTAGTATTTCAGCATGCTACAACTGGTCATATGATGCTTTGTAGCATGATATTGCATCATCTCATGCATCATATGATGCAAAATGCATCATATGACCAGTTGTAGCATACTGAAATACTAAAATATCTAAAAACACAGATTGAACACAAAAAATAACTCAACATTGTGTTGATCGTGTCCCACACAACAATAAAATAAGATCTGGTTGTCCCAAAGGTGACCTGGTCCTTTAAGTTCATGTAATAACACTGCTTGTCTACATTGTATTTGCATTACCATTTTACGTCAGTAAAATGAAAGAGAGCATTGCCTGGGAACTTGACACTTTTACTATTATTGTTTTGGGTTGGAAGCGAGCCCACACTGTTTCGAAGGAACAGTTTTCTAGTTGGTATAAGGTTCTTATAATATACTTCTTTTTTTCACTCTCTATCAAATGTCTTTGCCAAAAAATAGCCGATCTACAAGCTCACAATGTTCGCCTCTTGCTTACAGTTTGACAGTTTGGCCAGTCCTGTCGAATATTCGACTATTCGATTACTTTAAGGTCGAATAATTAGAATACTAAAAATCAAACCTCGGTTCGAAGTGAAGCGGTGATTTTTTTATTATATGTGTTCTAGAGCTATGAACTCTGTGTTCTAGATCTATACATTCTTCTCTGTTCTAGATCTATACTTTCTATGTGCTTCAGTTCTATATTTTTATGAATTCTGATTTTATCTGGAGGGCGAATTGTCATGTGAAGCTTGACCAATCCTCCATTCTGGACGCACGGGACACACAAAAAAAAAAAGAATTGTCATGTGAAGCTTCAAAGTATGGTCTCATTTTTAATCATCCAATCCCGGGACGGACGGGACACACATATTCTGGATGTACGGGACAGATAAAACCTGTTAATTCTGGACTGGAATGACCATATATGGACAAGACATGTACGGGACACACAAAGCCACTCCTTGGAAGCGGCTTTCACCGCTTCAAAAATCACTATTCGTGAATGCCCTATCGCAGGGGTCTTCAACGTTTTCAGGCCGGGGACCCCCAAACTGATGGGGAGATGGAGCAGGGACCCCCTACCACCTCGTAGGGTGGGGGGGTCGGGGCTACGACATATTTTTTTTATTTTAAACATGTACAAGTTACAGCGAGCAGGGTGGGCCATACCACTACCATTTCTAAACATACTTATTAACTGAGAACCAATGTCAATAATATCAACAATCTGTCAATTGCATAGTAATCATGTATTCAAGCTATTCAAAATGGATAGAATCATGATTTATTTTTTAACATAAATGCGAAAAATGAAAAAAATAATGAAAAAAAAAAACATTTTTTGAAATCTTTTTTTTTTTTTAAGCAATAATTTCGCGGACCCCTGCAGTACCTCCGCGGACCCCCTAGGGGTCGCGGACCCCCTGTTGAAGACCCCTGTATCGCATCGTTTTTACCTGTGGAGGTCGAAGGCGCGGACCGTGCCGTCCAGCGAGGCGCTGACGATGACAAAGCCGGAGGAGGTGAAGGTGACCTGGGTGACGCTGCTGGCGTGCTCCATGAAGGTGACGAAGCACAGGCCGCTGTTGGTGTTCCACACCTTCACCTGGAGAAACACACACACACACACACACACACACACACACACACACACACACACACACACACACACACACACACACACACACACACACACACACACACACACACACACACACACACACACACACACACCAAGGTTACAATAGCTTTGGATTTTTCATTATAGACTAGGTCAGTTTTCCAAAAAATCTTAACCCCGAAGGCAAATCGTGTTAATCTATGACATAAATGTTTTTTTTTAAACATGTATATATGTGTGTATACATGTATATATGTGTGGAGTTTGCATGTTCTCCCCGTGTCTCCTAGGGTAGATACCCTCACAAAAACATGCAGTAATCCTGGTCTCTATAAAGCCTCCCCCTGGCCAGCCGGGGCGCCTGATGGAGGGGAATGGAACTGGTTGGAATAACGTGTTCCTTCCACGCGCTACGTCCAACCGGGGAAGCTCCCCCTGTCAGGTGATAAGAAGCGGCCTGCTCACTCCTCATGCATTGAAGGAAGCATGAGCTCAGTTCGGGGCCCTCCCCAGGTTGGCAGAGGGAGAGTAGAGCCCAGGATCACAGCTTAGGCAATTGGCACCGGGTGAAAAAATGGGTTACAAAAATCGTGGGATAAAAATTTAGGAAAAAAAAAAAAACCATGTATATAAATAGGCAACCACACTTGCAATTTCCATGTGCATCTTTCTAGTTATTATAACTCCATGGAGGTGGCTCTGGATAAAGAGTTATTATAACTCCATGGAGGTGGCTCTGGATAAAGAGTTATTATAACTCCATGGAGGTGGCTCTGGATAAAGAGGGCGGATCCGTGGTTGAACGCTGCAGGGACACAAGCTGAGACGTCAGGAACCTCAGCTGGGCAGCCTGAGAGAGGATGTCTGATGTTCCAAAGGCCCGAAAACACTCAATGATCTCAGGTCTATCAGTCCATCACTGGTGATGATGTGCCCCAGCTATGCAGCATTAGTAACCCATTTTTTCACCCGGTGTCTAATGTAATCCGACATCACTACAGCGGATAGTCCATACAAGGACATATTTTCACGTGTGTGTGTTTTTTGTTTTTTTTCCCCGAACACTTTTTGAAGCGGTGGAAACCGCTTCCAATGAATGGCTTTGTGTGTATCACGCCCATATATGGTCATTTCAGTCCAGAATGAACAGGCTTTTTCAAAAACAGAATGTCCGTTTAATTACCATATATGGTGATCTCAGTCCAGAATGAACAGGGTTTTTCAAAAACAGAATGTCCGTTACCTTATGTCCATATATGGTCACTCCAGGCCAGAATGAACAGGTTTTTCCTGTCCCGTACGTGTAAAACATCAGTCCAGAATGAATAGGCTTTTTCAAAAAGCAAAATGTGTGTCCCATGTCCATATATGGTCATTTCAGTTCAGAATGAATAGGCTTTATATGTCCTGTACATCTAGAATATGTGTGCGGTGTCCCTCCCGGTCAGATGAATGGATACTTTGAGGATTGGTCAAGCTTCACATGATAATTTGGCCTTCAGGGTTTATCTGTCTTATTTAAACACTTTATATTTATTTATGTATTTATTTAATTACAAATTCTTATTTTAATGTATGTGTTTTAATCTATTTTATTTTTTAAACCTATTATACCAACTGTCATACCAGCTCTCCAAATACATTCAGAATAGAAGTTTTATCTGTCCACCGCTTCAATTCGAACCGAGGTTTGATTTTTTTTTACTGCCTTTACTTTCGGGTCTGATCATCCACTTGATTCAATGATTCAATTCACTGATGGATGAATTGCTACTGTCAGATGTGCAAATCGGTGTTATTAGGGATGATGTCAACAGTTTGTGTTGTGTGACGTCAGACCAGAGCTCTGGTCAACATGAATAATATGCGACGCCGTTTTTAAACATCACATTTGTCTGAGTACGACTGAGAGCAATTCTTTACGGACAGAGGGTAGTGATGCACAGAGGCTACACTATATACTGTATATAGAGACAGACAACTAGAGGGTGAGAAAGATATTGACAGAGAATATATTAACCCATTTAGGCCTGAACACATTATGACGCAATATTTTATGCTTTAAATATAAAAAAAATAGCAGATATACAAGCTCACAGCGCGGCACCGAGTGCCGCGCTGCGAGCTTGTAGATCTGCTATTTTTGAAAAATCGTGAAAATTAGAATTTTGACCCGATTCTATAAGTGTCTTTTGAATCCTTCTAAGATTTTTGGGAAAAACCTATGTTTCTATGTCAGCAATCTGGCCAGCCATCGTCAAAGAAAAGGTCCTTTTCACTTAACTGGAGCTCAGTTAGTCTGTTCTTGAGAGACTACTATGTCAGTGGTTCTCAAACATTTTCATGTGAAGAACCCCCAAAACTATATTTATTTGGCCACGGACCCCCATCTCAAAATATTTCGTTCCAGGGACCACCCAGAAGCAAAATCTGAGTTACAAACGTTCGCTTTGAAAATACATACATTCAAAGATTTGCACACATTTTCACGACTTTTTCAAAAATAGCAGATCTACAAGCTCGCAGCGCGGCGCTGTGAGCTTGTATATCTGCTATTTTTCACTGGTTAAAGCATTCAATAATTCTAGGCCCTAAATGGGTTAAAACCAAATCTATCCTGCCTGCAAGAGACAAAGAAAACGCAGCAGTGCCGTCCATGATCCAATCTCCCAAGACACAGGTGTCCTGTTCTGAGTGTCCATATATATGCCTTCATGTCTCGGGTCACCCTCCATGAAATAACGACGAGGAACCACAACAACCTCTACTGTCAAATGATGAGCAACGGACAGCTGCCCTCATCTTCTTGTGAGAGAATCTGTGTAACCAGCCAGCAACAAGGAGACACAGACCAAACAAGACCTCGCAAGGACTGCAACTCGGCCAAGAGAAGTAAAGAAACATTTTTGTACACAGGAAAGAAAACTTCATGTGTGACAAGAGTCTCAGTCAGTTTGGTCACCTGAACACTTTCAATGAGTTAAGTAAACTGAAGAGACATCAGCATGTCCATAAAGGGGAAAAACCCTTTGTGCGTAAACAGTGTGACAAGAGTTTCAGTCGGTTAGGTCACCTGAATGCACACCAGCGTATCCACACTGGAGAAAAACCCTTTGTGTGTAAACAGTGTGACAAGAGTTTCAGTCAGCTAGGTCACCTGAAGACACACCAGCTTGTCCACACTGGAGAAAAACCCTTTGTCTGTAAACAGTGTGACAAGAGTTTCAGTCGATTAGATAGCCTGAAGACACACCAGCGTATCCACAGTGGAGAAAAACCCTTCATCTGTAAACAGTGTGACAAGAGTTTCAGTGAGTCAGGGGCTCTGAAGAAGCACCAGCGTATCCACAGTGGAGAAAAACCCTTCATCTGTAAACAGTGTGACAAGAGTTTCAGTGAGTTAGGGGCTCTGAAGAAGCACCAGCGTATCCACAGTGGAGAAAAACCCTTCATCTGTAAACGGTGTGACAAGGGTTTCAGTGTGCTCAGTAACCTGAAGACACACCAGCGTATCGTGGCATCTCGATCAAGCACCGCCCGCACGGCAGGCCCCGCATGGCAGAGGAACGCATGGCAGAGAAACGTTTGCACCCTGGACGGGAGAGCGAGGCCCGGCGGAGCGGGGAGGAGGCTGGGCCAGGTACACTCACCTTCCCGTCATCCCCTCCTGTGGCGACGTACTGTCCGTCTGGGGAGTAGGCCAGGGAGGCCATGTTGTTGAAGTGGCCCTGCTGCTTGAAGATGTACGACTCACTCTGCCACTCTCCACACCAGCAGACTGACCCATTCCTGAGCAAAACCACAGCAAAAAAACACCAGTAAGCATCTGAAAGCCCCGCTATACTAGCCTCTAGTCTCAACCTTTTCAGGCCGAGACCCCCCAAATAATAATATTTTAACTGGGGACCCCCTCCCCCACTCTACGAGCACTAAGAGTTGAGGAATTCAGCAGCGAAGTGTGATGTCACTTCCGTGAAATGGCGTGAAATGACGCCCTCTACGGGGTTTCATGCTGGTATTGTTTTGTATTCAAAATCGCCATTGAGGAATTTGCGATCACCGATATAAGAACTGTGTTAAAATATAAACACACCATGTGCCGCGGACATGCTCTCAGCGACAGTCTGTCCCAGACACGAGTGTCTCTCTGTAGTTTCCAACATTTAGGACAGCGTTGATTACATTTTCTCTGACAACAGGCTATATCAGATATGAATGAATATCATAAACTATGCAGAATCCCCCCGCTGACAGAAACGCGCACATGGTGTGTTATTTTTCTAACACAGTCCTTATATGCGGCAATCGCAAATTTCCCAATGGCGATTTGAATACAAAACAATACCAGCATGAACCCCCTAGAGGGCGTCATTACGCACAAATGACGACATGGCTTCGTTTCTCTATTACATTTTGTATAACAGTTATATTGTGATATTTATATTTACGTTTTCATCAACAGCCCCACCCCCCCCCAAATATATTGTTATTACTTTATAGAACCTCCAATCAATCATATGTTTTAGTCTTACCATTTCCAGCAAAAAATGTAATAAAAATCAAAACCTCGGTTCGAAGTGGAGCGGTGAATCTGTGTGTGTGTGTGTGTGTGTGTGTGTGGTGTGTGTGTGTGTGTGTGTGTGTGTGTGTGTGTGTTTGTGCCTGCACAACAGCGCCCCTCCTTTAACTTGTGTGGCCACTCAAGGTATTGCCAGGCTACAGACATACCCAGCCAGCCAGCCAGCCAGCCAGCCAGCCCACAGACATACCTGTCTATTGGGAGCGCTTTCACCGCTCCAAAAATAAGAATTGTGCAATGTGCAGTACAACGCAGGAATAAACAGTGATTCGTACCTGAACAACCAAAGCCAATCCAGTCCCCAGAGTAGTTCATGGCCACAGTGGCAATTCTCTGGTCAGAAATACTGGAGGGACATAAAAGTATGTTTATTAGGATCCCCATTAGCTGGTGCACAACAGCAGCTAATCTACCTGGGGGGCCCACACATAAATTCAACAAGACACCAGTACGACTCCCTAATCGGAGATAAGCGACCGTGAGGTCGCATACACAAACTTTAGAAGGCAATGGTAGCCAGTCAGGAGGGAAATGGGACAGATCCATGTTGATGACATGACTTTAGAGATACTGTGTACCGCTTTGCGTGATTTTAAAATGTGTTTTGCAAGAATCGAGCCTCATGATGGCGCTAGAAGAGGGCCATGTGAGAAATGAGGTTGGAGGTTGTGGTTTGGCAGCCAAGGAGTGTGTGTGCAAAGTTTGGCATGTATAGGGGCAACGGTGGCAGAGATATGAGTAGGGCAAAAGTGTGATGTGATGTGACGTGTGACAGACTGACTTGACAGCCGATGGCGGTTTTGAAAGTAACTGCGACCTTATGGTCGCAATAAAGCAACTTAAAGACTGTACCGGGTGCCCCCAAAAGCCTGAGTAGATGATAACTTTTTTTTAAAGTTAAATATCCCTGTTAACCCATTTAGGCCTAGGAGTATTGACTACTTTAACCATTGAAAAATAGCAGATATACAAGCTCACAGCGCGGGCACCGAGTGCCGCGCTGCGAGCTTGTAGATCTGCTATTTTTTGAAAAATAGTGATTTTTTTTTGCAAGTCTTTGAATATATCCATTTAAAAGCGAACATTTGTAAATCAAATATTTGCTTCTGGGGGGTCCCTGGAACAACATATTTTGAGATGGGGGTCCGTGGCTAAATACCTGTAATTTTGGGGGTCCTTGACATGAAAAAGTTTGAGAACCACTGATTTAGAAGAAGGATTTAGAAGTCGGGTCAAAGATCGGGTCAAAGATATCCATAGACTTGCACACATTTTCACGATTTTTCAAAAATAGCAGATCTACAAGCTCGCAGCGCGGCACCTCGGTGCCGCGCTGTGAGCTTGTATATCTGCTATTTTTCTAAGGTTAAAGCATACAATAGTGGTTAAGTGGTTAAAATCTAACGCGACTCGGCGCGTTCCAGGTATTTGAGAGTTAAACAAAGAAAGATAAATTCCCTTTGGATAAAGTGACAACTTTTACAATCCTTCTTGACAGACCCTGCTCTTGATCTCATCCTGAAAGGTAACCGGAAGAGTGGACGCCTCGATGTTAGAGTTGGCTATCGTTTCCAAAAATGTCAGCGGTGCTAGCTGCTCCAATACGTGGCTTTGTATGTATGTCCTCACCTGAGGGAGTGTATCAGGTTGAAGTCGGGGAGCTCGTGGAGGTGGAAGACTCCGGAAGCGAAGCCCGTCACCAGGATGTGTGTGTTCTTGTGGAAGGTGGCCGCCGTCAGGTTGTTGAATTCTCCCTCCTTGTTGAAGAAATGTCTGAAGGAACAGAGGTTAAAGGTGATACACCATGAAATTTCACTTTTCCTATTTTAAAACCTTTTTTTGGGGTCCCACTAGCACCTTCTATCCTCACAAAGTCCCATTTCTGACCGTTGTGTCTTTCTCTGGTTTTGAGAAGGCAAAGGTTAAAAGTATCCCACGGGTTCTCAAAATAGGCTGTCCAGATTTGCTGCCGATTGTGACGTCATCTGCCGATTGTGACGTCATCACAAAAAAAATAAAAAAATAAAAAATATTTTTTTTCAAAAAAATGTTTTCTTTAAAAAAAAACATTTTTTCAAAAAGATATTTTTGGGGGGGGGGGATATTTAGGAGTGGTAATTTAGCCTCAAACCTTTTGAAAAACGTTTTTGGGACATAAACAATATGACATAACTACTTTTTAAATGCATGGTGTATCACCTTTAACATGTCTTCCTTTCAGAATGAAGATTCATATCATGCATCCGTGCAACAAACACAAATTGAGAGACTATTACGGTAGCGCAGGGTTGGTTTGATAAAGCAGTTGTTCTCAACCTTTTCCGGCAGCGACCCGCCAAAATAATCATATTTGAGGTTTTGAACTGGGGTAAGTGGAAAATACAAAGAAAGTACTGACACATTTAAGTATTTAACACTTTAAAAAACAATATGTTAAAATAGCGGAAATAGCAGATCTACAGGCTTTACGACACATCACTTGTGACATGTTGCATGCTAATTAGATCTGCTATTTCTAATACATTTGGAAAAGGAATGAACATTTTTGCAACATGGAAACGATTATGACGACGGTTACGCAAAAAAGATTTGACGACGATCTCAAATAATTGAAATTAGGCGATCACGTAACGACTAGGCCTGTGACGATTCACTTTTTCCCGATTCGATTCGATTTCGATTCATAGGCTGACGATTCGATTATATCACGATTATTGCGTTTTCCTGCGATTTGCGATTCGAATCACGATTATTGCGATTTTCCCCCACAAATTACAGCTTTTTTATATTGAAAATTTTTAAAACAATTCTAAACAATATAAAACATTAAAAGTTGAATCATATACTTCAAATCAATGCAGCCAAATAAAGTCAGTCAATCTTTCTGACATTTATTTCAGCCAAAGTGCCAGTGGTACAGCATTACAACAACATGTTCCTGGTCAAGATGCCAGACAACACAGAACAAAACAGTCATAAAAAAAAGAAGAAAAAAAAAATCGCTGTGCTGCAGGCCTACAGCACTGTGCTAGCTTTAGCCATAACATGACATCCTCATGACCTAAAACTGTTCCTTTAGGACCTGTACTTACTCTGACTGAAAGTGGTTATTTCACCATCAGGTTAATTTCGCCTTAAAAAAAAAAATAATAATAATAATAATAAATAAATAAATAAAATCGGGAAAATCGATTCTGAACTTTGAAAATCGATTAATTGAATCGCCAGCATTAACACTTATGTTGCAATGATTTTTTCTCTTCAATGTCTCGCGTTGCCATGGTTACCATAGACTTCCATGTAATTGTGCAATTGTGTAAAAAGTGCACGCCCATGCCTAGATGATGCACCACGTGTGTAGATGCCGTTCACAGCTTTCAAACAAAAAAATCCGCTTGGAAATCCGTTCAGGCATTCATGATTTATGGGCCATTATGTTTTCTTCAGATGTAAACAAACATGGCTGCCATGTTTGAAAGAATGGGTTGGTATGGGGGTTAAACATGCAATTTCGCGATCGCGATCATGCCTAATACATTTCTGGAGGTCCAAAAAAAAAATTTGAAAAAAAAAATTTTGAAAAAAAAAAATATATATTTTTTTTTCAAAAACGGCCCAAACTCGGGAAACTCGGGGTTGGCACAGCGTTGGTATCAATACAAACTCGGGAAACTCGGGGTTGGCACCAGATGTGTTAACATCACGATAATATAGTGAATCGATTTTTTTTGCACAGGCCTAGTAACGACGGCGACAGGCCTGTTTTGCTTACGTGCTCTTCTGCTCGTAGCGGACGTTCTTCACCGTCCCCGTGTCTTTGGGGGCCTCGGCTCTCCCTCTGATGACCTCCCCTCTCTGCTCTCCTGCCTCCTCCTCCTCCTGCTCCTCGTCCTCCTCGCTGTCTTCCTCGCCTCCTTCCTCCCGCTGGGAGGCAGGCTTCTTCTTCTTCTCCCTCCTCCAGCCACTAGGGATGGGCAGGGGCGTCACACAAGGGGGGGGGGGGAAAGTGGGACTGAGTTACTAGGGGTGGAGGGGCCTTAACCCATTTAGGCCTATAATTATTGAATGCTTTAACCTGCTTTTAATGCTTTAACCTGCTTTTAATGCTTTAAAATAGCAGATATACAAGCTCACAGCGCGGCACCGAGTGCCGCGCTGCGAGCTTGTAGATCTGCTATTTTTGAAAAAGTCGTGAAAATGTGTGGAAAATCTATGTATTTTCAAAGCGAACGTTTGTAACTCAAAAATTTTGCTTCTGGGTGGTCCCTGGAACTAGATATTTTGAAATGGGGGTCCGTGGCCAAATAAATGTCATTTTGGGGGTCCTTCACATGAAAAGGTTTGAGAACCACTGACAGTCTCTCAAGAACAGACTAACTGAGCTCCAGTTAAGTGAAAAGGACCTTTTCTTTGACGATGGCTGGCCAGATTGCTGAGATAGAAACATAGGTTTTTTTCCAAAAATCTTAGAAGGATTCAAAAGACACGTATAGAATCGGGTCAAAATTCAAATTTTCACGATTTTTCAAAAATAGCAGATCTACAAGCTCGCAGCGCGGCACTCGGTGCCGCGCTGTGAGCTTGTATATCTGCTATTTTTTTTAGATTTAAAGCATAAAATATTGCGTCATAATGTGTTCAGGCCTAAATGGGTTAATTATTTTATACTTTAGCTATTGAAAAATAGCAGATATACAAGCTCACAGCGTGCCACTTTGGGCCACGCTGCGAGCTGGTGGACCTGCTATTTTTTAGTAGTGAAAATGCGTGCGAACATTTGTAACTCAAACTCCGCTTCTGGGGGGTCCCTGGAACTAAATATTTTGAGATGGGGGTCCGTGGCCAAATACATATCATTTTGGGGGTCCTTCACATGAAAAAGTTTGAGCACCACTGACATAGAAACAGGTTTTTCAAAGACTTTTTCACAATCTTTCAAAAATAGCAGGTCTACAAGCTTGCAGCGTGGCAACGAGTGACGCGGTGTGATCTTGTATATCTGCTATTTTTCAATAGTTAAAGCACAAAATAACTAATAATAATGCATTTTTTAAACTATAATAAACCCAGAATTTGGTGCGACACCCCTGGGGATGGGACGATATGAAAAATTCATGCCACAATGTGACCAATCAAAATATCCCCCCAACATCCATTATCCTGGGGCGGAAAATTTGCCAAAGAGATCTGGTAGAGAGTGTGAAAGACTGTATCAAATACGTTATTTCCAGGTCTGTTTTACCAATTAGTATAGACGGTTTAAATGGTACCTTTTAAATCTGCAAATAAAAGGTGAATTGATGCCAGTGCATGACGGAGGATAATTTCACGATAAATCTTTATCTCCACGATATTATTGTGAGTGTTTGTTATCACGGTTAGCTCAGTCGGTAGAGCTCTCGCCTTTGAACCGCAAGGTCATGGGCTCGATTCCGGGCACCGCCAACTCAGCGTATGAGTAGCACGGCTTGGCAAGTCGTGCGGCAAGTACTGGGAGCTGATGGTAGGTGTGGCGCTCCACCTCAGCAGTCCATCTCCCAGGGGTCTAGCGCATTGTAACGGGGACAGACTCCCGCGTGTTACCGGCTGATACCGACAATAAGCCACTCCCGACCTACTTGTTGTTATCACGATAAACGATAATAACGATTATCGTCCCATCCCTACCTGCCACTAGGGATGTTAACATAAAAGCGGTTATGAAATTATTCGATTAAATGTTCTTTTAATTTGAATCCCTACCTGCCACAGAGCACCAGGCCGTCCAGGTCCGTGTCGCTCTCCCACACGCACAGCTTGCCGTCCTGACTCACCGTGTACAGCTGGGCGGGGTCGGCCATAAACACCGCAAAACAACACACAAGCATGACAACAACACAAGACAAGAAGAGTAAACCATTAGTTTCAGTTTAGGCCAGAGGTGTATTCTACCGCGTTGTGCTATATTGCGTATATATAAAAAAACATTTCATCCACTGAAAACGCGGTAGCGTAACTCCACAACCACGGGCAGGTAGATTATCGTATCCCTCAGGGAAAAAAGATCTAGAACACACTACTGGTGCAAAGCTGGTTGAACTCAGCTGCGTTTTTTCGTTGCGTTTTGGTAATCCGAAATCCGTAAAAAACAAGGGGTTTCAGGCCAAGAGAGAGCAAGGGACCCAGTGGCGACAGTTGCCAAGATCGGAAAAAATCAACCCTGGTCCGAAAATAAATACGACGCAAACGTGATTTCTTTTTAGATTTTAACCACTAGCTACCGGTATTCAATAACAGCAGATATACAAGCTTATAGTTTGTAGATCTGTTATTTTTGAAAAATCATGAATATTTGTGCAAATCTTTGAATATAGGCTATATACTGTATATCTTTAAAGCAAACATTTGTAACTCAAATCTTTATTTCTATGGGTCCCTGGAACAAAATATTTTGGGATAAGGGTCCGCAATCAAATACATATATAAATCTAAGGGTCCTTGACATGAAAAGGTTTGAGCACCACTGGTATAGAAAGATACTAAACCATAAGGATTTAGAAGACATCAAACATATAATTTTCCAAATGTCTGTCTGTCTGTCTGTCTGTCTGTCTGTCTGTCTGTCTGAGTGAGTGTCTGTCTGAGTGTCTGTCTGTCTGTCACAGCGTTTCTCCTCAGTGGCTGGAGCAATTGATCTGAAATCGCATCACCATTAGCATATGAACACACCTAACATAACTGTGAAGCCCGTTTGTCACTTTCACAAATCATATGCTGTATATTAGCATTTTTATGGTGTATCTATATCTATTCTGCATCTAGCATGAGGCATATCTATTCTGCATCTAGCATGAGGCAACATGTTTAACCAGCTGTGTGTGTGTGTGTGTGTGTGTGTGTGTGTGTGTGTGGGCGGGGGGGGGGGGGGGGGGGGGGAGGATGTTACAGATGTTGTCCAAAAATCATGCAGATCGGTACACAGTATCTCTGTAGCCATTAAACGAAACGGGTATTTCTTACATTGATGCTCCTACATATTATGATGCAAGCACCAGTTAAAGTTACTTTCCATCCCTCATATACTGTGTGCACAGTGCACATCCCATAACCCACACACTGCACATCATTTCGGAGCTCATATCTTTGAACGGGTAAGGACTAGTTTCCATCAACAGAGAGAGGACACTCACATCCAGACTGTCCTTCTCAAAGAAGCAGCCCACGACCACGTCCTTGTGTCCTCCCAGGGAGTAGTAGATGAGGTTGAGCCAGCGCTCTGCGCCAAACACCCACGTGGACATGTCTTTGCTGCCCACCACAAAACACCTCGGGGGAAGAAACGGGAAGAACAATGGTTTCACATCTTTGCAAAGCAGTGTCGATTTTGACGTAATTTTTTTTTTTTTTAGATTTTAGTCGTAGTCTTTCGAATAAAATGTCTTTTTTTGTTTCAGTCTAGTTTTAGTCAACTAAATATCATAGGTTTTAGACGACTAAATCTACAGTTGAACCAGAATCGTTAAGCAAGGTTTCCTAAAGTGGGTGCTGATAACATTTTGGAATTCATCAATATCACTTCATCAATATCACTTCACCGTGCTTAGTAAAACAGACCTGATTTGCACTGTACTCGATGAGTTCTTTTCCATCCACGGCCAACTCTCTTCCCCAACAATAGAAGATCTACAAGCTCACAGTGATCCCCCCCCCCCCCCCCCACAGAATAGGAATGCCGGGGTTCAAGTGGCTAAACGTCAAGTATAAAGTTATGTTCAGTCAGTTCTGATGGAAACTGATATTTCTCCAATATGATGTAAGATTCAAAAAATGAACAGTGTAATTCAGGGGTGCCGTGGATGAAAAAGTTATTTACGGGGTGCCCCGAGTCAAAATAGTTTGAAAACCCCTAAAGCAGGGGTCAGCAACCCGTGGCTCTAGAGCCGCATGCGGCTCTTTAGCGCCACCCTAGTGGCTCCCTGGAGCTTTCTCAAAAATGTATGAAAATGAAAAAAGATGGGGGGAAAAAATGTATTTTTTGTTTTTTTATTGTCACTGTCGGGCAGAAACCTTGTTATCTCCAAGTTTCAAATTTGTATGTTTTTTTTTCCCCGCAAAGTAAAGCATCATCATACAAGACTGACACACAAAAGTAGTGAAAACAGAAGATCTACAAGCACACAACGCCTCGCACCGCGAGGCGTTGTGTGCTTGTAGATCGGCTGTTTTCACTAGTTTAGTTCATTTTTTAAATGATAAATACAAAACAAAGTTTTGGACATACAAAGGTTTCCACCCGACAACGACAATATATAAGGCTTTTATATTTTTCTGCGGCTCCAGACAGACTTGCTTTGGGTTTTTTTTGGTCCAATATGGCTCTTTCAACATTTTGGGTTGCCGACCCCTGCCCTAAAGGATCCCACAACCCTTACTCACTTGGAGTCGTCCGTCCAGTCGATGCAGGTGGTCTCGTCGTAGGGGCCGTAGTAGCTCTTGTCCAACACAAAGGCGTTAAACTCCCTCTGCTTCCCGGGGGCGTGGTACATCAACGCCACGTTCTCTTTAGTCACGACAAACCTCCTGGGGGGGGGGGGGGGGGGGGACATCGGAAAAGTCTGTGCCTTCCACGCTCTTTCAACAAGTGTTCTGAGAAACCTATGTTTCTATATTAGTGGAGCTCTTTTTTTAACCCATTTAGGCCTAGAATTAGAAGGATTCAAAAGACACTTATAGAATCGGGTCAAAATTCTAATGTTCACGACTTTTCAAAAATAGCAGATCTACGAGCTCGCAGCGCGGCACTCGGTGCCGCGCTGTGAGCTTGTATATCTGCTATTTTTCAATAGTTAAAGCATAAAATAATGATACACAAAATGTGCACCCGTTCTAAATGGGTTAAATCAATGACCCGAGAATTATATTTATCTGGCCGCGGAACCCCATCCCAAATGATTTTGTTCCAGGGACCCCCCCCCCCCAGAAGCGAAGATTTGAGTTCAAATGTTTGCTATGTATATTCAACAATGATTTGCACACATTGTCATGATTTTTCAAAAATAGCAGATCTACAAGCTCATATTTAATAGCCAAAGTATGAAATAACGATTAAAGTAATGAGCACACAAGTGTCTAAGCCGCCATTTTGACCGATTTTGAGATTTAGAAGTGGAAAAAATGTTCGATCTGCTATTTTCACTCGTTTTGTGCGACAGCCTTTTATGATGAAGCAGGGCCTTACATGCAAATTTGAAACTTGGAGATGCGAGGTTTCTGCCCGACAGTGACGATATGTTGCTATATACTGTACATAACAACAAGAACCCCAAAAGGGGTTCCCGTCTTGAAAGGTATCGTTACAAATAGGGGTACGCGCCCTAAATGGGTTAAAGGGGAGATATACTGTACATTAATGGACCGAAGTTACGTTTCCTAACTTTTTGTGGGTGGTTTAAGCCCTTTGCACACAGGACAGTTGCGTTTCTTCCGTTTGCTGTATGAATAAAACGCATTGGATTTGGTGTGCAATGCTGTGCGGAATCGGCGCTGCGGATCCCAAAAGGAGTCATAAAATGAGTGATGAGTTTTTTACCGCATGCGACAAGACGCACAAATCGAACTGGGTTCGATCGAGAAAAAAAACGCACGACCGCAGCCACTCGTCGCACGGCTAATTCGGATGCGGTGTGCATGAGGTCGTAGAGAATCATTGTTTTCTTTTAAAAAAAATAAATTGTCCGTTTTATCCGTGCGGATAAACGCGCCTGTGTGCAAAGGGCTTTACATTGATATCCTCCTAACAACACCACTGACAGATTGTTGTCACGTTTCCTTAAGTCTATCGAGTACATCTGTAGACACTGACAGTAATGCTATCTATTGGAAGTATTCCCCTATACAGTTATGGCAATGTAGAACGTATTTTCACATATGCGTGTTTTGCCACCACGGTAACGTCTGCCGCCGCTCGAGAACTCCATGTATGGTGATCCTCCATTAGCGAGAGGCGGGTCACGTTACCGCTGTGCATCGCCTCAAAAACGCCATGGCCGGTGGCCAAAGAAGAGTGGTGTAAAGTAACTAAGTACAATTACTAAGTATTGTACTTAAGTACAGTTTTGAGGTATTTGTACTTTACTTAGTATTTTCTGAGTATTTCCAATTTTCAGTACTTTTACTTCTACTCCACTACATCTCAAAGGAAGATATTGTACTTTTACTCCAGTACAATTATTTGAAAACTTTAGTTACTAATTACTTGCAGATATAAATGATAATATTATAAAACATACATTATCCACTTTAGCACTATTTTATACCTAGGCTATTTTCAAATAGCCGATCTACAAGCTCACAACGCGTCGCGATGCGACGCGTTGTGAGCTTGTAGATCTGCTATTTTCAAACATTTAGTAATTTTACTTTTGGTACTTTAAGTACATTTTGATGCCATTACTTTCATACTTTTACTCAAGTACATTTTGAATTACAGACATTTACTTGTAAGGGTGCCCTCACACCAAAATACCTATGAGAGTGGAATCCGCGTTCCACTCTGTATTTCAATGAGAAGGGAGCGTTTTTTGCAGAAATCCTCTGCTGGCATGAAACCGCTTCACTCTCATTGAAATGCATTGGCGGAACGCGGATTCCACTCTCATAGGTACTTTGGTGTGAGGGCACCCTAACAGATTATTTCTACATTGCAATTGCAGTATTGATACTTTTACTTAACTCATACAGTGCCATCCGGCCACAAGGGGCGCTAGAGTGCCAGAAATTTCTCCATAGACCTTCTTTATAGCTTTCGTCGACCCTCTCCCAACTGGCTTGTGTTTTCACTCCAGTCAATGCTATGGGTGACTGGAGGAGGAAGCTAGCTGACACGTAGCCAAAATGCTAACCCATTTAGAAGCCCGATCTAAAGCTATTTCAGCCGCAAAAAACTTTCTCTTTGGGTCTGGGAACACAATCCGGAGAAAATCCTGTCTAAAGATGTGATTTATTATTGGAGTGGGCGGCACGATGCGGCCGTTAGCGCGAATACGGCCCGTGGATGGCCGAGTCTAAGTCCCGGGCATGGATGGACGTCTAGACCGGGGCTTCGTTGAGGCCTCCGATTAAATAATTCATTTTATTAAATATCCCAGACATGTTCGGGATAGGCACCCTGGAATACATCCCGGTACCGGTACCGAGGTTTTTTTTGGGGGGCTCTAAACTTTATTTTAAACCATTTTCAATGGAATAAATCGTCGGAGCATCTAGCGTCTCTCGTTGGTGAGCGCTGGGCGAGCCGGGACCACCCACGTTGCTCCAAGCAGCTCGGGGTAAGTAAAATAGCAAATAAAAAATTGTTTTTGATCCCGAATATCCCGAACATGTTCGGGATAGGCACTTAAAGGGTTAAATAAAGAATGGGAGTACTTTTTCCACCACTGCCAAAGAAACGACGGCTTCCAGTATTTAGAAGCTCTGACCTGATGGTCGCCACTCGCCATTAGGGCGTGGTGCATGTGTACTTTTTATGACTGTTGGGTCCTAAGCAGAACTGCATGCTGTTTACCTGCCATCAGGTGAGAAACGGATGCTGTTGACAGGCTTGTGGAAGTGGAAGTGATGGAGCACTGCCCTGGTGACCAGACTGACCAACACTGCTGCTCCATCTGTGACACACACACACACATACACACACACACACACACACACACACACACACACACACACACACACACACACACACACACACACACACACACACACACACACACACACACACACACACACACACACACACACACACACACAATTTTCAATTCAATTCAATTCAAGGGGCTTTATTGGCATGAGAAAACATACGTTTACATTGCCAAAGCAGACGTGTACACAATACAATACAATACAATCAGAACAGAATATATACAGGTGAAAACAGTTTTTATGCATCACGGTAACGTGCAGGCAGAGCAGTGATATATACAATGGTTTTTAAGGTGGTTGGGTTCCATTTGATATCCTTCTCTTATCACAGCAGCTCACGAATCTTGCTGCTGTGTTTGCACATTGTTTTACTTCCCCCAGCAGGTATGGGAGTTTTTCGTCATTGGTCATATTTTGAAACTCTCCTTGGGTGGTTATGATCTGTGGGAAGTATGTGTCTCTGATGTCTTGGTACAGCGGACAGGTGGTTAGAAAGTGTAGTGTACACACACACACACAGTCTTCAGACCACAGCGGAAGCAAGGGAGTGGGTCTGCCGTTCTTAGTGCAACAGGGAATTTATTCCACAGTTGGGCGGCCAGTAGGGCAAAGAGTCTAGGGTTAGGGTTAGCGAGGGTTCTGTCAGCATCCCTGTGTTAGCTGATCCGGGTGAACAGGTGGGGTTGTAGGGTTCAATCAGGTTTTGAAGGTATGAAGATGCCATACCTTTGGCGGCTTTGAAGGCCAACACACACACACACAAATATGAACCATAAACACATAAGGTGTCATGTCGCGAAACTCAACGGTGACAGGAAATGGGTATGTGTGACACATCCCACAAACCGTACAGAGTACAGTTATAAACTGAGGCTATTCAGAACCAATTCGTAACCTCAAGTCTTCTTGGGAATGATCCTAGAAGCTTGGTGCTAAAGAGTGTTAGTGTCGGTGCAGTGAATTTCAGCAAACCAGTACGATTGAGAAAATAATTGTGTTTGGCTTACACACGTCTCAGTACATAAACAAGGCTAGGCTTGGTCCTGCTGCTGGCAAGAAGTGAATGTCACCTAAAGGGTTACTGTCACTTTAAGAATCATCTTAAAAAACAAGCCATAAGCCAATCAAATTAATTGTCTGTATAGCCTGACTGTATGACTACTTACTGTACTGGTCAGCTGTTCTTGGGCAGATTACACTAAGACAGTTTCAGACTGTTTGAGGATCCACAGAGAGATCCAGGAGAGAGACCACATTAACTACTGTATCATACTATTATAATTTCGGGGCTGACAGCGGACCTTTAAGTACGCCTATGTGTATGTACTGAACATTAGGACCTTTCTCCTTCAGTTCAATCTAGTGGCTGGTTAATTACCTTCATCCACCAAGACAGCCAGGTTCCCATCAGGAGAGAGACCCACACATGCTATGTTCTTCTTAGTGGACACTGGTAACGTTTCTGATTTGTTGCTGAGGGACAGGGAAGAAAAACATGTTAATTGTACAATGGCCGTGGTGAAATAAAAATCCACCGCAGCGCAGACATG
Organism: Nannobrachium achirus; assembly: GCF_963921795.1. Taxonomy (NCBI): domain Eukaryota; kingdom Metazoa; phylum Chordata; class Actinopteri; order Myctophiformes; family Myctophidae; genus Nannobrachium; species Nannobrachium achirus. The sequence continues at coordinate 10,746,614 of NC_137831.1, read as the reverse complement.
TTATGACTAATGAGCTACTTTCGGTCAATAAATTCAATGCAGGCTCATAACATGTCTATGGTGGATTTTTTTATCAAACACTGCAGATAGAAAGAGCAGATTACAAGAAGTCTACACAATTAGAGAATGTAGAAGAATTGTTATTTTGATCAATGTTTGCCTGTTGTATGTCCTATGATACCAACATAAATACAGCATGGAATCGTGGACGAAATCCAACGACAACAAATATATTTTAGGTTTTGGGCCTGAGAGCCATCAAATGGTGGTCCGAATGCCGAATAAACAATTGACCTTGATGTGAAAAGGGCTGAAAAAAAAAAAAAAAAAAACACTAATCTAGAGCAGTGGTTCTCAACCTGTGGGTCGGGACCCCCAGTGGGGTCCCCAATTTATTTTGGGGGTGATTAACTTAATGTGCAACATTGTTTTAACAAACCAAACCAACATAACGTTTAAGTGTATAGAATCTCACATTTCTAAAGTGATACATCAAGGACTTTTTAATACCTCTAAAAATGACAAATTAAACACTGGCCAAATTGTCAAATATTACGAGGCAGAAATTGTGAAAATAGCCTATCTGATCGAGAGCTGTAGACCCCAACAGGTCGCACATTTCTCCCTCCAAGTAACATCCACGGTTTCATTCATTCTTTCATTCTTTCACTCACTTCTTCAGATCAAACACTGTGATCCGGTTTCCAACTGGACTGATCACTGCGTTGCCATCCCTGGAGAAACTCAGGTTCCCCTGGCGGTACACGGCTCCGTACAGGTTGGAAAACTGTTGTGTGGAGACGAACACAATTCGTATAAACGATCATGAAGACATGAACACAATCCATGAGAATCAGCATGTAGAAAATGGACACGATTCATTCATGTAAACCAACCAGGGGTTTTCAACCAGTCGTCCCCAGCTAAATGATGGAGAGTTCATGGACCCTTATAGGTCCGTAGTTTAATGCATGTCAAAGAATGTTGAAATACCAAAGACGAGTGTGGTATTATATTTAGGAAACTTGACACAGGAAAACACACATGGAGACGACATGTATCTGGTCAAGGTGCTACTAGCAACCAGCAAAAAAGCAATAACGAGATTGTGGTATAGAAGTGACTCCCCAACTTCTGAGCAGTGGCTGTGCATTCATTGTGGAAGAAATGTATGTAACTAGAGGTTCGCGGCCCTTCGGGCCGCTCACATCTAGAGTCCACGCCCGCTTTTTTTTATTTTTTTTAAATTAAAAAAAAGTAAAAAAAAAACATTTTTTTAAATTTCTTTTTGAAAAAAATAATTTCTTTTTGAAAAAAAAAAAAAAGTTTTATGAAAAAAAAAAAAAGTTTTGGCCTAATTGTGTTATTATTGTTACTGTAATAGGCCTGCCAATGTTTTATTTTCATTATTTCAATGTTTTCATTTTAGCAACACACACACACACACACACACACACACACACACACACACACACACACACACACACACACACACACAGACAGACAGACAGACAGACAGTATCTTGCTGTGAACTCTAGAGGTGAGTGGCCCGAAGGGCCGCGAACTTCTTGTAAGATACAGGCTCTCGGCTAGCGATTGAGTCTCTCTCTCTCTCTCTCTCTCTCTCTCTCTCCCCCTGTGCAGCGGCCCCCCCCTTCCCTCTTGTAACCTGAGATACTCTCTCTCTCTCTCTCTCTCTCTCTCTCTCTCTCTCTTGCTCTCTAGCGAATGAGCGGACGGCATAGAGTTAGGGGCGGTATTCCTTACGTCCTAGACGACTACCTATGAGTTGAAGTCGATGTAAAGGGGGCGTGGAAGTGGGATGCGGCAATAGGAGGAATGTATATATAAGATGGAGAGATTTACACATAGACTCAGGATACAAGAGGAGGAGTTGTTTCTTGAAAAATGGGAGAAATGGACTGAATACACGACCTGGAAGAATGACACCACAGGGGAATAAAAGGACTCTAATATGATAATGAAAATTATGTAAATGTTGACCATGTGAATATGTGTGCATGTGACAAAATAAAAAATTAAGTTTAAAAAAAATGGTTGAGAATCACAGCTAGAGACGTAAGACATGTTATGCTCTCAAGAGTTACATTTTCGCTAAACATCTGCATTACTTAATATACAAGAAGTCTACACATTAGAGGATGTATTAGAATAATTGCTTTTTTGATCAACTTGCATGATTATCGCTCCTATGGCACAACATCAATACAGCCTGTCAAATCTTATCCAACCACAAAATATTCATATTTTTGTGTCTAAGAGGCTAAATCTCATCAAATGGTGGTCCATGGCTCGAATACAGAATAAATGATGGACCTTGATATAGGCTACAAAAACACTGATACAAACTAAAGCAATTAGGCCTACCGGTAAAGAAACAAACACAGTGTATATAAACGATTGTGAAGCTAGGTGAGCTGTGTTTATTTAAACCAGAAAACAATATTCATAATGCAGTTGGTTATAGATGTGCTGTAATCACTTACGTTAACAAAATATAAAGTTGACCGACAGTGTGTTAATTACCCCACTGGTTCTCAAAGTGGGGTCCGGGGACCCCCAGGGGTCCTTGAGGGAGTTCCAGGGGGTCCCCAGCTAAATGGTAGTTAGTTAGGAAGCAAATGGACCCCTATGGGTCTGTAACTCAGAGAGTGTACACATGGAACCAAATGAACCCGCTCTCTGAGTTAAATTAACGTTGATTTTACTAAATAAATTGGGGTCCCAGAGAAAGAAATGGCATTAAATGGGGGTCCGTAGCCTAATACATGTCAAACTGAGGGTCCTTAAAATTAAAATGGTTGAGAATCACTGCTAGAGCCGTATAGGTAAGGATATATCTTCTCTTATGGGGGTCCGCGGGCAGATAAGCGTTAATGTGGGGGTCCTTGACATGCAAAAGTTTGAGGACCACAGAACTAGAAACAATATTCGTAATCTAATGCAGTTAAATTGTGCTGTATAGTCGCTCAGTTTAACATGATAAAGTTGACCGACAGTGCATTACTTACCCTATAAGCGAACTTCATTGTATTAAATCCTCCTTATACTTTGTACGCGTGAATAATAGATAATATGCTGCTATATAAATATGAATTTTGTGTCATTTTCCTCCATGCAGCTTCTTTCCACCACGGGCTTTTCGCCGCACACACGTGTTTACGTTTGTTGACACAAGGCTCTTCCGGGTCATTGCTGACTTGAAGATGAAGGAGGAGCCACCGACCGCCGCCCTCTAGCGGTAAGGAGTGTAAATGAAGGAGAATTATATGGCACATCATCAGTCATTCAAAATGATAGTAGGCTAATCTAGCCCAGTGGTTCTCAATCTGTGGGTCAGTCAGGACCCTAAATTATTTTTGGGTGGTCCCCAGATGATTAGCTTAATGTGAAACATTGTTTTTCTCAATCAACAGCAAACAAACCAACATACAGTATAAGTCTAGGCCTATGAGGTATCTGCACATTTCTAAAGTGACAATTTAAGGACTTGTAAGAACCTTTTATAAAATAAGAAATCGTGAAAATGGCCGATCTATGCTCACAATAAGTATAATAATAATAATGTGAGCATGTAAATCTGCTGTTTTCACAATAGAACCGTGTTAAACAAAATGTAATGCCTCAAGTTTTACAACTCCAAGTGCTCATCCAGGGTGGGGGGGTCCTCCCTTTTTGGGAGTCACAGCCTGAGGTTGAGAACCACTAGGCTAGCCTAGGCCCAAAGAGAAAAAGTAACGAAAAGTAACGAAATATATTGTCTCAATTAGCTACTGTAGGCTATTAAAGGAGTGGCGACACCGGCCGAAAATTAACATTACTAGCCCTTACCCGTTCAAAGATATGAGCTCCAAAATGATGTGCAGTGTGTGGGTTATGGGATGTGCACTGTGCACACAGTATATGAGGGATGGAAAGTAACTTTAACTGGTGCTTGCATGATGTACTGTAGGAGCATCAATGTAAGAAACCCGTTTCGTTTAATGGCTACAGAGATACTGCCCCCCCCCCCCTCCCCAGCCCGCCCGCCCGCCCGCCCACCCGCCTGCACACACACCCGCCTGCCTGCACACACACACACACACACACACACACACAGAGCTGGTTAAACATTTTGCCTCATGCTAGATGCAGAATAGATGTGCCTCAAGCTAGATGCAGAATAGATAGTAGATACACCATAAAAATGCTAATATACAGCATACGATTTGTGAAAGTGACAAACGGGCTTCACAGTTATGTCAGGTGTGTTCATATGCTAATGGTGATGCGATTTCAGATCAATTGCTCCAGCCACTGAGGAGAAACGCTGTGACAGACACTCAGACATTCGCAAAATTATAGTATAGATGATACAGTAGGTCACGTGGTGTTTCTTCAAACAGTCTGAAAAGGAGGCGGGGCCGTATCAGTTAGTAGTGAATGTATACTTCGTCCGTCGTGCGGTGCCGCGCAATGTATACTTCGTCCGTTGTGCGGTGCCGCGCACAACCTTGTTGTTAGCGTGTAGCGTGGCTAGCGCTGCACCGCACGGCTATTTGCGAGAGCTATTGTGTGTACACACACACACACACACACACGCGCGCGAAAGCACACACACACACAGGCTACACACACACAGAGTGTATGAGCCACGGACCTCCTCTGCGGAGGAGGAGGAGGAGGAGGAGATCGCTGGTGCGTGATTATGGATCCAACTGGGAAAGATGGATGGAAACGGCATAGAGCGCTCGTTTTCAGTTATTGTCCACGACATTGCAAGCGACGCGAAGGCCAGCGGACCTTGGTCCTGCACTTCGCCCCCGAGCGCCGCAGGCGCGAGTGGCCGCGAAGAGCGGGCCAGGGCCGCGCGGCCGGCGGAGCGCCGCGCGAGTTACGAAGCCGTGGTGAATGCAATCGTTATATTTATGCCCAGGCCGTAAGGCCTGGGCAAGCGCACGATAAACGCCATGATAATTGGGTTTTGGTGCACCTCGCGCGGTCCAAGTGACTACAACGGAGCGCTCCCTACGTCCGGTTCAGCCAATCACAAGCTTCAAAAATGAGTCCGGGGCAGGTTAGGGCAAGAGACAGCAGGGTATGGCCGACAAAACCGTCGCATAGACGGGGAGAAGCGTGTTGACCCTCGTACACCTTTTTTGACACCTTTTTTGAAGAAGACATGTACTTTTTTATCGGTCTAACCATTGATTTTATAGCGAATGCCATATCATTTTTACCCCTAGAACTGATAGTTTTAAAGTTGGTTTAGAAAGTCGGAAAGACACCTCGGACAGCTTTTTTTGGGGCAGTTTCAAAAGATAATGATATGGATAATCGACTCCGCCCCTCCCCCCATATTAGCCCAATCAAATTAATTTATTTCGGTTACTGTACAGAAAGTACTACTTTCAGTACAGTAACTACAATAAATTAATTTGATTGGGTCATTTAACATGGGGGTACATGACATCATTAAAAAAATTGGCTAATTTGATAGCCATAATTAGCTGTTTTGGCCGTGTCACGCCCCCTTTAAGTAAAATGTTGAGGTAGGCCTATGTTTACTTTACTGGAGTATTTTCAGTACTTTTACCTCTACTCCACTACTTCTTGGAGGGAAATATTGTAGCCTACTTTTACTCTAAAGTACAATTATTTGAAAACTTTAGCTACTAGGTTACTTTAGATGCTTTATTTGTATTGCTGAACATACATTAACCAGTACCAGTAAGGGCACAGTCACACATCACTTTTATTCTACCTATGAGGGCAGATTCCGCCAATGCATTTCAATAGGAATGGAGTGTTATCATAACACTCCATTGCACAAAACTGTTATGTGTGTTGGTCGATTGACAAGGACTACCTTCCTAACGTAGGACGACGGTAGCCTTTTTTTCTTTATTGGAACTATATCTGCACTGACTTTGACCTCTAAGGACCTTCCAGGGAGGGTGTTTTTTTGTGCGTCTTGCTGCATCACCCTTTCTTGTTTATTTTTATTTTTATTATTTTTTGCTAGTTGTTTTTATCGCTCTGACCTTTGGACACTGCACTATTAGGTTGTGTTAGTAGTTTTTTTTAGTATTTCTGCCTGTGTTTGACATGATGTAGAGATACTTGTTGCACTAACTAGCATTGACTGTTATGGTCACTTTGATTTGGGCACTGTATTATATTGATAGTCGTGGTTTAGGACACTTTATGTATATATATTATTCGTTCCCTTTCCTGTTGTATCTTGTTCTTACTGTACCTACTGTACTCTGTACTCTGTTCTTGTTTTTTCTTTTTATCTTTTTCATACTTCTCTGTAACTTTGTAAATAACCTTATACTGCTGTGCTGCCTCTGGGCAACAAATGTTCCCCCTTGGGATAATAAAGGTATCTATCTAGCTATCTAGAAATCCACAAATGGCAGCAAACCTGCTCCATTCCCATTGAAATGCATGTCAGAATCCGCCCTCACAGGTAGGCCTAGAATAAAATGTCTGTGCCCCAAAGCTCTAATATATGAATGTTTGTCGCCTACCTTTTTTTCAAAAACTAAATAGGCTAAGAACTAGATAAAAACTAAGCTATAATGACTAAAACTAAGACTAAATATGTTGACAATTTTGTCAACAAATAAAAGCTAGACTAAGGGACTGAGAGAAGAGATCCAGTAGAACCAAAAGACAAGTAATTTTATATTTGGTTTTGCTCAGGTGTTGCACTCTGAAAATAGCAGATCTACAAGCTCTCAGCGCATTGCGCTGCGACACGTTGTGAGCTTGTAGATCGACTATTTTGTCAAATCAGCTATTATGACGCCATCAAGGCCCGCCAAAATAGGCTACATTTTAGTCGACAAAATCAACTGTAGATTTAGTCTGCTAAAATCTTGTGATATTTAGTCGACTAAAACTCGACTAAAACTAAGACATTTCAGAAGACTAAAATATGACTAAAACTAAAATGAACATTGGCCTAGATTAGTATAATAAGCACGGGTGTGATTTATTATGCCATAGAACTGGCATGTGAAATGCTTAGGTTTATGTGATAACCACAGGCCTTATTTTCTGCATATAACTCAAACACAAGCCCTGTGGGAGAAAGGTAATTTGGTGAGCCGCCAGGTGAGGAAATTCCCACTGCAGTCTCACCCACCGTGGTTTTAGGTCTGCTAACAGACAGCCTGTCTAGACAAAACCTCTCTGTTCGCTGTGTGTACGTCTAATTTCTCTTTTGGGTCTTCTTGAGCTAACAGTTTGGGAACCATGCATTGATGTAGTGCAGGGGTTCCCAAACCTATTTGTCTCAGGGCACCCCATAAATATTTTTTTAAATCCGAGGCACCCCTACATTATAATTTTCACTCCCAGCACCTTATATTTATAGCAATATCGTCGTTGTCCAAAACCGTTCGTTTTGTATTTATCATCTATAAAATTTACTAAATTAGTGAAAACAGCCGATCTACAAGCACACAACGCCTCGCATCGTGAGGCGTTGTGTGCTTGTAGATCGGCAGTTTTCACTAGTTTTATGCGACAGTCTTGTATGATCGAAGCAGGGCTTTGCTTTACCAAAAGACGTACACATTTGAAACTTGGAGATACGAGGTTTCTGCCCGACAGTGACGATATTTTAGTGATTATGTTGCGAGGAAAACGTTGAAATAATAGCCATTTTGGTTAGAACTGACTGAAAATAACTTTGTACTTCAAGTTTAAAATGATACTAAATATTTTTTCAAGTGTCCAAATAAATTCCAAATATTATCAAATTATCTCGCGGCACCCCAGGGTGCCCCGTCACCCACTTTGAAAACCCCTGATGTAGTGAATGCAGCATCATTGAATACACTTAAAGCTGCACTATGTAAACTTCCTCTTCTACCCCGGATTTGAACCCTGTTTGTTTCCTGCTCACGTGCTGAAATTCTTACCATTGAGCTAATAGAGCCTGCATGCTTGCTCAGGGGACAGATATTGAATCTTGACCATCAGGTCAACATTCGTGTTAGTTCCATGTGACATGACCTTTGACATGTACAATCGGTCTCAATCAGGGGTATAGTTCCGCCGATTTAAAATGATTCCAAAGGAACTAAAACCTCCTATGATTGTCCGCTAGTTGCGCTGTTTTCCCCCCCGGCCGACCGCAAAAAGAATTGTTCTCCATTGGACCCCATTTCCCCTTTCGTTTTCTAACCTTAATTAACATTTTCATAAATACTTTATGGTTCCTATCGCTAGTTAAAAATTGCCTTTCAATCACGATGATATGCGTTTTGTGAAAATAAGGTACCATTTATGTTAAAATTGATGATAAAGTCGCGGGGGGCGTGGCCAACTAAACTGATACCAGCCGGCTGTGTTCTTCTTCGTGTGCTGTATTTCGGGAGGCTCCGACCACATTCTCCCATGTATATCTCTGCGGTTGCACGTGACCGTTGGCAGCCAATAGCATCCTCTGGTGCTTTTACAATCTATGATGGCGACACCCATTCCAAGGACCCAAAATGCGTCATTTGCGCTGCATAGAAACCAATGGCTTCGCTTTGTCCATATATTTTACAGTCGGTCTCAATAGAAGAGCAGGGAGACAAAAATAACCACCCACAATCGTATTATATTGTATTAACATACTCTACCATACAGAATGGACAAAACTTTACATTTTATTCATTTAAAAAACAGTTACATAGTGAGGCTCTAAGATCAGAAAACAGCAAACTAAAAACAATACTTCTTCCATAAGTGTTTTGTAAACGGACCGCTTACCAAAAATACATTTTACTCACTATACAGAAGATTTAAATAACACTAACACTGCCACGTATTAATTAATTAACTTATCCATTCGCTGAGATGAGGTTTTCAATGTTAATTTACTTTTTCTTTTGCTGGCAGCTGGAATGGACCATGTGACCACTGACCAGTTATAAACAAAGAAATGGTCTTATAATAATAACATGTGGAAAAAAAGTCAACCGGAGCAATGAATAATAGTGGACACACTCACACACTGTGCTGCAGGGGGAATCATCACATAGATAGATCTTCCCTCTTCATGTGTTATTTTTTTTTTTTAATCTTTCATTAGTTCCTCGTTCTAGTGTTGATTTTGACAACAAATTTTGATTTAGTTTTAGTCATAGCCTTTTGAATGAAATTCTGATTTATAGTTTTAGTCATATTTTAGTCATCTGAAAAGTTTTACTATTAGTCTAGAGTTGATTTAGTCGACGAAAAATATGTTGGCAGGCCTTGATGGCTGATTTTACACTTAGTTGAATGCTGAAAATAGCTGATCTATAAGCTCAAGCTATGAGCTTGTAGATCTGCTAGTTTCAGAGCGCAACCAAACATAAAATGACCTCTACTGAGTGAGTTCTACTGGATCTATTCTCCACTAGTCCCTACCTAACATTTTAGATTGGTTTTTATTTGTTGACGAAATTGTCAATGTATTTAGTCTTATTGTCATCATAGCTTAGTTTTTGTTTAGTTTTTATTTTGTTTTCATCAGTGGAAAAACTAATAGACAAAAAATTTTTTTTTGCCTTATAGTACAGGCAATCTAAGAAAAAAAATGGGCCAACCATGAACTCTTTCAACTTTTTTTGTTTCATAAATATGTTAGTAATAACATATCAAAAGTCCTAAGAAATCCAAGTGGTGGAACATAGTGAAAAATGCTGAAATAGGTGATGTCACAATTCCCCATTGACGCCCATGTTAAAAATTGATTTATGGATGTTTTCTTAGCTGTTGTCCAAAGAAAAGGTTCAATACTTTCCAGAATTACCTAGAAACTGTGTTGGGATGCAGTAAATTGTTCAATTGTTCAAAGGAGAATTGTTAATATTATAGCCATTTTGTGAGGAAAAAAAGGGACAAACTTCACCCAAGAGAAAATCGGAAATATGGTTTATGAATGCAATAAAAGGTACAACTAAACACAACATTATACAAAACTTTAAAGTTATAAAAGCAATGTTGTCATTATATTTAAACTATTCATCATCATCGTCATCATCATCATCATCATCAGTTTCAATCAGACATGTGTTTGCACACCCCTTGTCTTTGCAGTTTGCACATGCAACAGAGCAGTCAATGCCTTGCTTCTTGCAAGTGCACCTCAGACTACTGCAGTCTGTCTTACAGGTGCATCTGATGACCTGTAGCAGTTCTTGTGGAGCTGGAGGTATGTCTGTCTGGACAGGGACAAGCCCCCCATCATTCTCTTCCCATCCCCATTCTTGCTCAGGTTTGAAGATGAGGTTGTGTGACTTGAGGTCAGCATAGTAGATGAGGAGGATGAGCTGATCTGTGTCATCACCAATGATCACAGTATTTGTTGTGGTTGCAGATTCCACTGCTTTTTGTACTATGAGGAGATCAGCATCTCCTGGGGCATGGTGTGTCTGACAGTTCTGTGTCTTTAGGTGACCACTAACTTGGAGTGTTGCGGGCTGTCTGCTTTATTGCAGATACCTTTCTCTACTAGGTAACATATCCTGTCTGGAGCGGATACGGAAACCGTCTGTGTTTATGCATGTATGTGTGAGTAGTCTCGCGTAGCCAGACAACTATTCCACAATCTCTGAATGCTATTTCTAAAACGGCTAGTTCCATTCCTTGATTCTGATTGGCTGGTTGCCATGGTATACCTGAGACTGTAACCCATACCTTGAATCACTTTATATCAAAGCCAGGTGCGTTATTTCTTTCCACTGTGCCGTGAGGCTGAACTAGAGAAGCGACCGTTTGATTTCCTCTCAAATCCTGCCGTGCGGGTGCTTCTAAGCACCGCCCGCATGCATAGGACAGTGACTGAATGGCTCCGGGCGGGGCTTGTAAAGGCAACAAGCGCCCTCTATTCTCCAGGCACCACTCGGCTGTTTAGCTTAGGTTGCTATGCTAGCGTTTTTGATGTGATGTTCACCCCCACATAGCAGCTAAATCTGGATGAAAATAAACATGTGAATGGATCGAATATGGTTCTTAACTTCTTAACATGAGACTGATCTAACACAAGTGTTGTTTCCCTATTCTTTTGGCAAAAAGAATGACGTGACTTTGTAAACACACACTGGCTTCCGTATAAAGTCCCGTTAGTTGCTGGTAAACGCAAGGACATGTCTCTTCCTGGTGGCGGAGAAGTGTACTTTTTTCTTTAAAAAATGCAATGCTATTATTTTCATGTTGCAATATTGTGACCGTTTTAGAAAAGCAATAAGCCACGCGAGGCTTGTGGTTACCGGGGGAGTATACACCGGCTGAGAGGGTCGGAAACACTCGGCTGCGCCTCGTGTTTCCCAACGCCTCTCAGCCGGTGTATACTCCCCCGGTAACCACTCGCCTCTTGTGGCTTATTGCTTTTATAGAGTCTGGAACAGCAGCTCCCTAACGGCGAGTATCGGAAACGGACATTACCGTTCAATAAAATATATTTTAAAATGTCATTTCTGCTAAGCAGCAAGCTAAACATGCTTATATGATTTTTAATTATATATCATGATAAATATGTGTGATGTGAGACTGAAACGGAAGTGACGTGAGGGCTTCACTTCCGCTTTCATCTCGCACTCATTTTTATCTTTCTGCTTTGCCAGACTGTATGCTGGGAGCATTTGACCAAATCGCGGAGGCAACCGTCTGGCCACGCGAGACTGATGTGTGAGTGGAAATGACCGGATACAGTAGGCGGGCTTTAAACCTGACATGAACAATGAACATAACGTGTCTCCACCAATGAGATGCAGGGAACGCTGAACAACGCGGTTTGATTGGTCTCAGTGCTTCCTGTTTCAAACGGAACCCGCAAAAAACAACAACGATTTGTTTCTCGTCCACAGTTTGTCATTTATTGATGTTTAGTTTGCATTAAAGCTCCAGTAGCTTTAAAGTTTACACAAACCATCGTGAAGAATGAAAGGAAATGTCAAACACAAGGTGAGAGCGATTATAAAACATGTTGTACTTTTATTATCAGAGCGACAGTGATTTCTATCTGATAAAGTGTGTAAAGATGAGAGTCAACAAACCACAGACTCAAGGCTCAAAGTAAACAGTGCAAATTAAACAACGAAATGCTACAAAGTTACTATGATGCTTCAACGTCTGATGTTCAGAGTAGGAGGAGTTTGCAAGCCCTATTTACCAATTTTACCTTGTTGTTGAAATATTCTATACAAATCAGATAGTCTTGTCTATCTAAACCAGTGGTTCTCAACCTGTGGGTCGGGACCACCAGGGTGGTCCCCAAATTATTTGAGGGGGTCCCCATTGCCCAGATGATTAAGTTAATGTGCAACATTGTTTTCTCTCTCAACAGTAAACAAACCAACATGCACGTTTATAAAGTGATATTTTAAGGACTTTTTAATACCTCTAAAATGACAAATTAAACATTGGCCAAAGTGTGAAAATAGCCGATCTATTAGATCTGCTATTTTCACAATAGAACCGTGTAAAAAATGGAATGCCTCAACTCGGGAACATGTCTCCATTCAGACACATCTCCATTCCGACAGTGACTTCTTATTGTCGGAGTGGCGACACTCCCATGGGCCTACGGTTTAGGGTTAGGGTTAGAGATAGGTTAACTGCGGACCCACCACCCACCCTGACGAGCACAAAGATTGATATTTCTACCCATTTAATGTATTGATTTGATGTTGATGTAATTATATTACCTTGCTATTGTATTGATGTATTAGTTTGCTTATTGTAAATCGCTCTGGATTAAGAGCATCTGCTAAATGCCTAAATTGTAAAATGTATATCTTTGAGTTCAATAGCAAGGACAAGGTAATATAATTACATCAACATCAAATCAATACATTAAATGGGTAGAAATATCAATCTTTGTGCTCGTCAGGGTGGGTGGTGGGTCCGCAGTTCAAATATGATTATTATGGGGGTCGCGGCCTGAAAAGGTTGAGATCGAACCACTGATCTAAACAACGTCCACTAATATATGTGGAACAAAATTTGTTCCGCAAATGTTTAGTAGCAGAGGGACCCCCATAAGAGAAGATCTTAGTTGTTATGATTAGATTAAATACAGAAGTGGAGGGAAAATATAGTCATTCTTTATGCTGTACATTCTCTATCAGGGGTCTTCAATGTTTTCAGGCCAAGGACCCCTTAGTTGAGAGAGAGATGAAGCAGGGAGGGACCCCACCACCTTTCATAAATTCCATATAGTTTCATTGTTTGACAGCACAATCATCAGTGTATTTTGGATTCATGACAATTTGTGTTTTCAGATATTTAACCTGTCAATACCTCTCCCAGTCCCCTCTACACCAAACCTCTTTGCTGAAAATAGACTATTTAAGCTTGTAGATTTGCTATTTTTTCTAAAGTTCTCAGAATCTGTCAGATTTTTCTTTCTTTTTTTTCCCTATCACACAAAGATTTGGAGGACCCCTGTAGTAACTCTGAGAACCTCCTAGGGGTCCCGGACCCCCTCTTGAAGACCCCTGCTCTAAATAGTTGTTACATAAGATTAAATACAGAAGTGGAGGCAGAATATATCAAACATATAATTTTCCAAATGTCTGTCTGTCTGAGTGTCTGTCTGTCTGAGTGAGTGTCTGTCACAGCGTTTCTCCTCAGTGGCTGGAGCAATTGATCTGAAATCGCATCACCATTAGCATATGAACACACCTAACATAACTGTGAAGCCCGTTTGTCACTTTCACAAATCATATGCTGTATATTAACATTTTTATGGTGTATCTATATCTATTCTGCATCTAGCTTGAGGCATATCTATTCTGCATCTAGCATGAGGCAAGCAACATGTTTAACCAGCTCTCTCTGTGTGTGTGTGTGTGTGTGTGTGTGTGTGTGTGTGTGTGTGTGTGTGTGTGTGTGTGTGTGTGTGTGTGTGTGTGTGTGTGTGTGTGTGTGTGTGTGTGTGGGCGGGCGGGCGGGCGCAGGGGGGGGGGGGGGGGGTCTGTTGTCTGGCCCTGTTACAGATTTTGTCCAAAAATCATGCAGATCGGTACACAGTATCTCTGTAGCCATTAAACGAAACGGGTATTTCTTACATTGATGCTCCTACATATTATCATGCAAGCACCAGTTAAAGTTTTCCATCCCTCATATACTGTGTGCACAGTGCACACCCCATAACCCACACACTGCACATCATTTCAGAGCTCATATCTTTGAACGGGTAAGGACTAGTTATAGTAATTCTTTATTATGCTGTACATTCTCTCATTGGAATGACTTTCTAGAATCTAGATGGTGAGATGAAAAATCAACACTTTCATTCAGGCAACCTCGTTTGTTTTGTGAATGTTAAAGGTAAACAATCTCGAGACGTACCGAACAAAATAGCAGACTTACAAGCTCTATACAACACGTCACAGCTTGTGAGCTTGTAGATTGGCTTCATGGTGGTTAAACTGTTCCTCATTTTGCTGGGGACCCCCTGGGATCCTTCCCAAGGACCCCTTAATTTGTTATCTCTTATTCCATTATTTTCGGAGAGCCTCAGATCTGGGACCAGGCAGAGGAGAAACTGAGAAACGAATGCCAGAAAAGTCGACCTCTTTCAAAGTCGACCCCAAACTCGTTTCCCAACGGGTCTGTGGCCTTAAGCTAGATGCAGAATAGACAAAAATCAAATATTTGCTTCTGGGGGTCCCTGGAACAAAATATTTTGTGATGGGGGTCCGTAGCCAAATACATATCATTCTGGGGGTCCTTCACATGACAAAGTTTGAGAAACACTGATGGCCACATAAGTTTTTTTCAGAAAATTGTTATGATTTAGAAGACATTTGTAGAATGTGCCTATCAGTGGTTAAGGACCCCCAAAATGTATTTTTGGCTGTGGACCCCCATCTCAAAATAGTTTGTTCCACGGATGGACCCCTATTGCTAACCTTTTTGTTCCAGGGACCCCCAGAAGCACAGATTTGATTTTAGTCAAATCTGTGGCTAATTTTAGCCACAGACCCGTTGGGAAAAGAGTCTGGGTCGACTTTGAAAGAGGTCGACTTATCTGGCTACCCT